>NC_064624.1:60936671-61584253 GCF_023898315.1 Schistocerca nitens
GTGTACGGGAAAGTGTCGTCGTTGAGTGACTGTAGGAGGATACAAGAGGACTTGGACAGGATTTGTGACTGGTGCAAAGAATGGCAGCTAACTCGAAATATAGATAAATGTAAATTAATACAGATGAATAGGAAAAAGAATCCTGTAATGTTTGAATACTCCATTAGTAGCGTAGCGCTTGACACAGTCACGTCGATTAAATTTTGGGCGTAACATTGCAGAGCGATATGAAGTGGGACAAGCATGTAATGGCAGTTGTGCGGATGGTCATCTTTGGTTGATTGGTAGAAATTTGGGAAGATGTGGTTCATCTGTAAAGGAGACCACTTATAGAACGCTGGTGCGACCTATTCTTGAGTACTGCTCGAGCGGGATCCCCAACAGGTCGGATTGAGGGAGGACATAGAAGCAATTCAGAGGCAGGCTGCTAGATTTGTTACTGATAGGTTTGATCATCACGCGAGTGTTACGGAAATACTTCAGGAACTCGGGTGGGAGTCTCTAGAGGAAAGGAGGCCTTCTTTTCGTGAATCGCTACTGAGGAAATTTAGAGAATCAGCATTTGAGGCTGACTACAGTACAATTTTACTGCCGCCAACTTATATTTCGCGGAAAGACCACAAAGATAAGATAAGAGAGATTAGGGCTCGTACAGAGGCATATAGGCAGTCATTTTTCCCTCGTTCTGTTTAGGAGTGGAACAGGGAAAGCAGATGCCAGTTGTGGTATGAGGTACCCTCCGCCACGCACCGTATGGTGGATTGCGGAGTATGTATGTAGATGTAGATGTAGATCTATGTTCTCAGTTGTTTAAAAATGACTGGGTACTGCAGTTCTTTTTTGTAGCCATTGGTGAAAACTCAGTGTTTGCTGTGCCACCGAATAATAGGCAGCCAGCGTAAATTTTCATTGGAAAGACACTACAATACATATCACAAAGATGAGTGTAGTGTACTCAACAGTGAAGAACAGCAAGCAAAATTAAATGTCCTTAACAAATTGTATGAGACACATCAACTCGATTTTACAGTACGTCAGAGTAACTGATACTTACGGTATATTGATAATTGTTACTTATGGACCGTCTGACATGCAACCGAATAAAACACAATTTTAGTGCCATACGCATTTCGCCTTAATTTTCTACAAGGCATCATCAGTGGCCTGGAATATGTACATATGATTGCTATTTTATTTACATTTTTGTCACTGTGCCTATAGGTTATAAACAGTTCTGGTGGTTGCCATTTCCTATTAAGTAGTAATGTTTTGAACTGTACTTACAGGTTGCGTGAACAATTTCTTACAGACGATACAGCACATAAAATTCAACAAAACATGCAAAAAGAATGATTTAATTCCAAGTTACATTAATGTAAAGGTTAAAAACAGTTCTACAGTGGTACAAAAGTCGAAATCATTTGCAGAACGATATTGGTTACTACATGAAATTAAGATGCTCTATTCAAAAAACAGCACCTAAACATGATGCTCTATGAGACTCATCTATAATTGGCAAAAAACGTAGGAAACTCCGAAGTTTTCATGGGACCAGTAGAAAAAAACGAACACAACACATACACAGAAATGAAACATTTACAAAACAAACATAAACAGAAGATAATGAAACTAACAGTAAAAAGGACGCTAAAATACATTTACATTTTAAATGTGAAACCACATGAACACCAACACACATTCCATCCACGCTTAGTTAACCTAACAGACAGAACTACACGAAAATGAAAAAATGCTCTTGGAAAAAGGTTTGAAACACTGCACCAATAGCAAAGTGAACAATCAGTACATAGAAAATCTCATAGTAGAAACTGAACACATCCTTACACGTGAAGAACAACAAAATAATTGTGAAATAAACATAGGACTGACAAGAGAACTAGTAAAAGAAGAAATAAAATGCATAATAAAACAAACACAGCACACACACAATAAGAACAACCACACAGAAGCAGCCACTATGAAAAGGTTAAAACAAAAGTTAACAAACAATAACGTATTAATAACAAGAGCAGACAAGGGAAATGTAACAGTGCTAATGGATAAAGAGCAATACATCACCAAAACCAAGGAATACATAAACACCAATGCCATACGAAAACTGAAGTCAGATCCAACTACACGATTCCAGGCAAATGTGAAACGAACACTGAAAAACATTGAACACACACTCACAGACAAACAGAAATACTACTTAACACAGAAAAATCCACAAGCACCAACACTCCGCAGTCAACCGAAAGTACATAAAGACGGAATGCCAATGACAGCTGTTATCAATTTCAAGAAAGCCCCATCATACTGCATAGCCAAACACCTCCAAAAGTTATTTACAAAACACTATAAAGTAGAAAACAACAGAACAGTGATAAACACAGGAAACCTAATAGAAAACATACAGAACATACAGGTACCACACACAGCATCACTGAGTTGATTCGATATAGAAAATATCGATACCTCCATCCCTATCACAGAAACAACAGAAATCATAGAACAAAACCTCTCATCCCACAGCAACCTCACCACAGACGCAATAGAAGAAATAACAGATATGCTCAGACTACTTTCAGTTTGAGAAAGAATATTATCTACAAACTGATGGACTGCCCATGGGATCCCCAATATCAGGAACACTAGCAAACATTTTCATCAGTCACCTAGAAAATCAGATATTTGAAAAGATAACCACAAATGAAAGTTTCAAAATCATATATTGGTACAGATACGTGGATGACATTATTTGTCTGGTAGATGAGCCAAGTGAAAAAATAGATGAACTCAATTCAGAAATAAACAAAGCTCATCAGAACATAAAATTCACACTTGAAAAAGAAAATCAAATAAATTTCCTTGACATTACAATTAAAAAAGAAAATGGCAAACATACATTGAACATCTTTAGAAAACCAACAGCCACAGACACAATAATACATTCCACATCCAACCACCCCCACAGCCAGAAACTTGCAGCACTATGACACATGTTACATAGATTAAACAGAATCCCACTCAGCAAGAGAAACTATGAACAAGAAGTGACTACAATCATACAAATAGCTAGGAACAACGGGTATGACACACATGTGGTACACAAGCTCAATCAAAAAATAAAAACACAAATAAAAAACAAACACAACAGTTCCACAATACAAAAGAACTCACAAGCTGAAAACTTACAAACGCACTCAACAATCACACACAATGACAACACCACACAGAAAAGAGCCAGATGGTACACCATGACCTACACACATAAACTAACACACAGAGTTGCAAACATCCTAAAGAGACAGGGCTTCAAAATAGCATATAAGCCTGGGCAAACCCTTCAATCACACCTAAGCCAGCCAGCTACCAAGAGGGACAAATTCCAACAATCAGGAATATATAACCTTGAATGTCAAAGTTGTGATGCAGTATACATAGGCATGACATGCAGGAATTTTGAAACAAGATACAAAGAACATATCAGATGTTGGAAGTATGAAACAAACCATTCCACATTTGCAGAACATTTAAAACACTACAACAATCATCCTACAAACATGGACCAAGAAATGAAAATAATGAGAATAAGCAACCATGACAAACATCTTATACAAACACAGGAAAACTTCCACATCCAGAAAGCCATAGCAGAAAACAAACATTTGATACATGAACAAACACACATCAGCACAGGCTACCTACTACACTAAATAAAGGAAATAACATAAAACAAAAAAAAAAAACTCTCCCCCCCCCACACACACACAGCACAAAAAAAATAAATAAAATTAATATCACACACATACACAAACACATACACACAAACACATACACAAACTCAAATGCATACACAAACAGACCACAGATACTTCAATAATTACACTCATAAGTTTCGATCTTTGGCAAAAACATTTGACAGTTGGCAACAGAAACCAAAACATTGCATTAAAACAAGCGTTCAGTGCATAGTGCTGTGGAATGTGGAAAAAACCGCAAATTGGCGTTCATAAGAAGAACAACAACACCAAAAATTTAACAGGAGAGTAATATGTAAGAAATTGTCCATGCAACCTGTAAGTACAGTTCAAAACATTACTACTTAATAGGAAATAGCAACCACCAGAACTGTTTATAACCTATAGGCACAGTGCCAAAATGTAAATAAAATAGCAATCATATGTACATATTCCAGGCCACTGATGATGCCTTGCAGAAAATAAAGGCGAAACGCGTATGGCACTAAAATTGTGTTTTATTCAGTTGCTGTCAGATGGTCCATAAGTAAAAATTATCAATATATCGTAATATTACACGCAACTGAGGAAGACAAGACTACGAAAGTTGAAGATGTCAATATAACTGATACTTCTTAGTTTCTTGTATTACATTTATGTCTATTTTACTGTATGCTGTACAATGTACTGTTTTCAATTTTCCAGAATGACAACCACACTAAATCTTCACTGCAAGCAAGTTTTAAAATTGCATTAAGAACTGCACAATCTGGGAAACCCTTTTACGAAGGGGAGTTTGTGAAAGGGTGTCTCACTGATGCAGCAGAACTGGTGCCCCCCACGAGCATTAGCAGGTTTCAAGAAATCAGTCTATCCAAACAAACAGTGACAAGACGTATCAGTGCTATGGCCGGCGATGTGCACAGGCAGCTAATAAATAAGGCAAAAGAATTTGTTGCTTTCTCTGTTGCGCTCAATGAAGCAATAGATCTTACAGATACAGCCCAAGTTGTGATATACATATGACGTGTCGATAATGCACTTTGTGTAACAGAGGACTTTTGTACTTAGTACCTTTGAAAGGGACTACTACAGGTGCGGACTTACTCCAAGCTGCCGAGCAAGAGATTGATGGTGTCGGTATGGATTGGAATCGGTGAGTCTCAGTGACCACAGATGGCGCACCATCAATGCAAGGCCATTGGAGAGGACTCATAGCACGGATGCGCCAAAAGCTAGGGTGCACAAATGAGACGTATGGATTCACTGCATTCTGCATCAATAGGCACTTTGTGCAAAATCAGTAACTTTAGCAAACGTCATGCAAATTGTTGTGCATACTGTAAACTACCTGAAGACACATGGGCATAAGCATCGCCAGTTTCGGCGGTTCTTGGAGGAATTAGGAGCGCAGTACGGCGACATAGCTTACTATACTGAAGTACGCTGGATCAGTTGAGGTAAAATGCTGAAAATATTTTTTGATTTACGTTTGGTCATAGTAACATTCTTACATGAGAAGGGAAAAAGTGAACCTATGTTGTAAGACCCTTGCATTTCTTGTGGACATTACGTCTCACATGAAGAGCCTGAACGTCAGTTTGCAAGGTGAAAATAATTTAATTTCTGACATGTTGGAAAAAGTAAATACCTTTGACAGGAAGCTTGCGCTTTGGGAGCGCCAGCTAATGACAGAAAACACTGCACATTTCCCGACTCTTGGACTGGTCCATGAAAGTGCTAGATTTCAAGAATACGTTTCAATAATTGTAAAAATTAAGGAACAATTTCGAGCTCAATTTGCAGATGATACGAGTTTGTCTCCTGCCATTCGCCTCTTTGCTCGACTGTTCTCGTCATCAGTTGAAGATGCTCCGAATGATCTACAGATGGAACTGATCGACCTACAGTGCAATACAAGACTGAAGGACAAGTTCTTTGCAGTGAGAAGTTCAAAAGATATTGACGAAAATTTATTACTATCTTAGAAAGCAACAGTAGATCACTTTTGGCTAACCCAGACAGGCTCGAAATTTTGGATACTGTATTGAAACTCTGGATCATGATCCATTCTTTGTGGAACCGTATTCGGTACCTTTTTCTAAAAAACAGGATGTACAGAATGAAACAGATAAGATTATGGAATGGGGAGTGATATAACACAGTAACAGTGAATATATCAGTCCACTTATCATTGTAAACAAGGATGGAGGAGTACATGTTGCCATTGATGCAAAAACTCTAAACAAAGTAAAAAGAGAGGTGGACAGGCCTGAAAATCTGGACAAAATGTTGCCAAAATTTCATAATGAGGTATTTAACCAGCTTCAACATGACTGCTGGCTATTGGCAAATCCCATTAAGTCTAGAATCACATGAATATAAAGCAATCCTGTTTACCGGGAAATGTTATCGATACGAAGTAGTTCCATTTGGACTGAATACCCCTCTGGCAGTGTTTATTAGAGCTCTGGACTTTGTGTTGGGGTGGAGTTGAGTTCCAGGTTAACTATTTATGTAGATGATTTATTTATCTCCAATGAAAACTGGCAAAAAAGCTCCAAACTGTTGCTCTTCAAGCAGGAGGCATCACTTTAAAATTATAGAAATGTGAACTTGTAAAATTAGAAATTAAATTCTTGAGCCATATAATTACTAATACTGGCATTAATAAGGACTTGGAGAAAGCTACGTGCCTTAGAAAAATTTCCCTCACAAAAAAATAGGAAACAGTTGTAAGCCTTTTCAGGTTGGTGTGGATTTTACAGAAAATTTGGTAAGGGGCAACCCTTCAATAATCCATAATTGAACAATCTATAAAAAGATTTAGTGCTTTTGTTTCGATAGATGAGAGTCGGCAGGATTGTGAAACTTTAAAGATTAAACTTTGACATGATAATGTTCCACATCACCCAGTACTGTCAGAGACTTTCAATATGAATACTGACAGTAGCACCTATGGGATTGGTATTGAAATTTTCCAGGATATAAATGGTACAGGAAATTTAGCACATAGAACTAAAGCTTTTGCCAGCAGGGCATTGACAGGAAACAAGAGGAACTACACCATATCAGAGTAGGAGGTAGCCTTGGCCATATTATGGGACCTCAAGAAATTTATAGATTATTGGTGGGGTTTTAAGATCGTAATACACATTGACCACAAAGCTCAAACATTCCTTAAAGATTGTTGCCTTCTAAATGGCAGGCTCACCCAGTGGGCTTTATACCTGCAACAATTTAATTATGAAATCTGCTATGTAAAGAGTACAAAAAATTATGTGGCAATGAATTGTCCCAATGGTACTGATGAAGTACCCAAGGAATGCAATGGAGACGGAACTTTCCAAATTAATTACATGAAGATGTTGAGGCAAAAATGAATTTGAACAGATTTGCAAAAGCATGCGATATCATCAAAATGAGCATCCAATTTGGAAATCTGTGAAAGTGAATTTAGATTTTTAAAAGTATCTTGTATAAGAGGAAAGGCTTCATTACTGAAGAATGGATGGTGTGTTGTCCTACCCAATTTGATACAGATGTCATATTACTTTCACTAGCATTGGGCAAAAGGAGTGTCTGGATAAATTGGCTAGTGTTATAGTACGAGTCTAAAGGTAACTGAACGTATTAGGTCTTGTGACATCTGCCAGAGAGCTAAGGTAACCAACAGAACTAATCAAGACCCAATGCAGAACATGTTACCTAAAGATACCATGGATTTACTGTCTGTGGACCTGTATGGACCCCTCCCCACAACTTCTGGTAATTGTAAATGTATTTTAGTGATTTTGGAAGTATTTTCTAAATTTATAAAATTGTATCTCCCAAAAAAGGTGACAGTAATGTCAGTATTCGATAGGATGATTCAGTATTTGAGAACCATTGGAAAACCCAGTGCAGTACTGCCCAATAATCGCCCCAATTTAATGCCAAAAACCTGGAAAGACGGCATGGAGCAGAATGGTGTAGAAACTAAATATATTTCGGCCTACCATCCAGGCAGCAACCCTGTTGAACAGTATACGAGGGAAATAGGATGGTTATGTAGTACCTATTGTCACCATAACCACTGAGTGTAGGGCAGACTTGTATGTGAATTTGAGAGTTTAATGAAGACCTTGCCTCATGGGTTTACTGAGATCACACCTGGGGAAATTCTGCTCAATACTAAGAACAAATGTTCAATTGAGGAAAAACTAGAGTTCCCACCGTTTACAGATTTGGGATTATCCCAGAAGAAAGATTTGGTAAAAGAAAAAACAAAGCCGAAACGAGATCTAAAAGGCACAATAGCAACCTGAAGTTTGCCGTGTTCAAAATTGGAAACTATGTTCTTCTGAAGACCCATGAATAATCAAGTGAACTTAACCACGAAATTTCTAAATTTATGTATATATAATGGGCCATTCACAGTACAAGACACACCTCACAACAATCCCTACTATTTAATCTACCCAGAGTCGAAGAAGCTCTTTGATGTCCATAATGTAGTGGATCTCAAACTCTATGTACCTAGGAATGAATAAATGAAGAAATCATACCAGACTAAAAATGTATATTATGCTGTAGATGAAATAATGTATCTATCCTATGAAGCTACTATACTGTATTTAACTGTAATTTATGTTCACATAAAAATGTTGTTACCTATGTAAAATTGCTGTTACTATCTTAGAAGTTTCAGATTCTAAAACCTGTTGTAAAATATGTGAAACCCTGTACTGAAAGGGCTACAAGCAAATGTTGCCAAATTGAAAAGAAATGTGGAATGCCTTAAATACAGAATGGGCAGCATTTAAGACTTGCCAAAGTGGGGTAAAAAAACTACGTCTGTAATGGACTGCCAAAACCCAAATGGGCAGCCAATTCATTAATGTGATAAGTAATTTGTTAATGTTGTTAAATGCAGTGCAAGTTGCTATTACAGGTAGCAAAATGATTTTATTTTCATATCTGTTAGTGTTGTATGTGTTTTGCTACAGTTTTCAAAGAGGGACTGTGTTTCAAATAAAGGCAGTAAGAAAAGAATAGTAGGTTCAGTTTAAATATGTTTGTTTATGTAAATATCAAAGAATGGAGTACTATTATTAGAATCAGCATTGATAGTTTCCTCCTTTGTAACTTCAAAATCATGCTATAGGATGTGTTGCATGTACAACGTCAAATTGCTTTTGATATTTGTAGGGGGTATACTTGCGTGTGTGTACCTACATTTCTTGAATGCTTACAAAATGCTACTCAATATTCTTGGCAATACAGATAAATTTTGCTTACTACACAACTCACAGTTTCACAAAATGAGAGTCAGTTATGACAGGTGTACATAATTGAATAATGTTTCTTATGTCTTGTTTTGGTAATTAAGTGTATAGAGTGCATAGTGTTTTAATGTGTTTTGCAATGTATTCTTTTCATGCTCAACTCTGGATGAAGTGATTATTATTTTCGACTGCTTGGTACCATTCAGGCGGTGGTGTTGTTTGCCTAGCAGGAATCTTCAGTGAACCATGGGGCATATGTAACAAACATTTTTGACCTACTTTGTATTGATACTTCTATTTGTAGAGTTGCTTATGTAGAGTGCTGTATCTGTCATATGTAGAGTGTTTTATCTGTCATGGAAATTCTTTGATAATATATACATATTTCAGTTATGTGAACTTTTGGAACAAAGTTTAAATTAAGCTTGTTAATGTAAATAACTGCTGGAATAATTATTATATAATGTACTGTAAATGACTTGGTCCATAGTTAGCGAATGCAGGGTTGAATGTAAAAAATGTGGGGAATCCCTGCAGCTACGGAAGTAGCCTGGCAGAATGGAAAAGGAGTGGTTAGCGTGAGCTGAAATGTGTCCTTTGCAACGAGTAAGGAATCGGGCCTGACCACTGCTGTGGTTAACATCTCGATAGCAGTAGCGGAACATTGTGGCTAATGTTCTTGCAGTTTTGAGGCAGAGGAGCTAAGAGCATTATTTATGGACCTCTGGTGCTGCATTTGGTGATACCATTATTATGGCATTGTTTTCGGCCCTGCAAAAATATAATTCAGAAGATCTATAACAGGGCGAGGCCAACAGTACTGCCATGACTACATCGCCGCCATGTTAACAGCCGCTGCAAATCACGCCACCAGTGCCACCAGCCTTCCACCAAAATGTTTATATTTGGCACTCTGTAAATGGACCAGGTATTTGTGAAATTTGGTTGATTTTAATAATAATCGTGGTATTGCTAAAAGCTCTATCTTGCACCTGTGATTATCCCAAATCACAAACTTCACCAGGAATCCTATCCTAGTGAATTTAATTCCAAGTGTGCTACTTTATTGTGAAAAGACTATTCAGCAGCTGTAAAAATAGTTGTGATTGCTTTCTAATGTGTGGAGTTGTGTTTAAAGTTCAGTTTTATAGTTTGAGAAATGTACACTGCCAATGCATTTTTAAACCGATCTGCAATCATTTTCTCAAATAATTTGCCTTACTTAAAAAGGTATCAGTAAATAGTAAAGTTATTAGTTAAAAGAATAATAATATTGAACAGAAGTAAAAAAGATTATTAATTATCCACTTTGATCAGAATTACAAAGCTTTATCACTGTTCATTTTATGAGAAGGTGTTTGAACTTGAATTTAAAATTGTGTTGGCATTTGCACAGTCAACCATATTTTGAGAAGGTTAAAAAGACTGCTTTCCTAAGCACATTTGTTTTTTGAAGAGTTATAGCTTGTTGTGCTTCACTTAATGAATAATTATTCATGAGATTTTCCCATACACACTTGTGTAGTTTTGTTAATGAGCATGGTTCATCAAGCCATGAAAGTTTAAGAGCCCTCATGTGCTAGGCTAGTTGGTTAATGAAGCAAAGCAAAGGTCCCTCCAGAGCCAGTGTAGTTAGATTTGCTTTCTGTTTAATTGCTTCAAACTGAGCTCAAGAAAGAAATATTTACTATGTTAGCTATTTTAATGCAAGCTGGTTCATATAATGGCATAGAGACATTGTACTAAGCAATGATGTTATAGAGTATGATCATAATAAACCCTGATTTAAATCAGAATCATTTCATGCTCTGCCCTGTTTAGTATCATGTGTGTTGGTGACTGGTTGTATTAACTGCTGCATGTAGTTCATTCAAGGTACATTGTCTTCACTTCCAAGTTAGTACTACATTTATCTGCAAGGTTAGGTTACTGTGTTGTAGCACGAACAGATGTCAAGAAAGAGTTTAGAAGGTGTTAAGGAAAGTTAGGTTAGTCTTACCACTGCCTTGAGCTTTATTACATTGTTTGACAAAAATTCCTAATTAGGCTGGCAACTGATATTAATACGAAATATTATGACTTGCTTTTGTGCTGGAGAACATCTGTTCCTCACCCACCTGTTTAGTGTTGGTTATACTCTGCTGGAGTGTTTTGGAAATGAATCCCAGTCAAACAGATTGTTTGTTCTGTTCCCATTAGGTTATCTCATGGTCACAACTTTCTCAGAAATTCCTCATAGAGGTTTAATGTAATCACTGACTGCCATTTATGGTGGTCGGTGTTACCATTACAAGCACTCCCTTTGGAGGAGCCCTCCTGCACCATTCCACCACATGTGGATGGCTGACTTGCTGCAAGGCTGTGCCCTGTGACATTTGTATGGCTGCTTCGGTATCTTGGCATTTTCAGCTCTTAAGACGGGAGGCAGAGCTTTAGTTGGTAAAGACATTTCCAGCTGGAGTACGTCACAACCAGACACACATTATAGAATCAGGTATTGGATTTTAAGGTGTACCCAGGACCAGATGTACAGTCAGATCACAATTTAGTTATGACAATGAGTGAAGTAAATTTTAAGAGAGTTGTTACATGAATTCAGTGTGTAAATAAATAGGATACTGAAGTACACAGGAATGGAACGTGAATTTTAACTTCTATGAGGCTCTAGATAATGTGATAATGAATGGCGATCAAACAAATTTTCACGTTCGTCTATATAATCGATGAGAGACAATTCATAACAACAGACAGCCAGAAAAAGACATCCAAACACTACAGAAGTGACCAAGTGCTGGTAAGTGCGATAGCTTACGCACAATGAGCTAAACAGCTCATGAATAAAACTTACTGACAAAAATAACAACATCCAGAAGAATGGAAGACAAAGCTGATGATCTGTTTGAGGATGCTAAATTTGGAGTAATGGATCCAGGGAGGTCAACTTGACCTTCAACCTTGTAGTGGCAGGAATATGTGAGAAAAATCAAGAGACATTTATTGGATTTGTACATCTTTACATGACATTTGACAGCATGAAACAGTGAATTTTTTTCTCTAAAAGGTACGTATATGGTACAGCAGATAACATAGAATATGAGCAAGAATCAACAAGAATTGGTACTCTGAATCAAAGATGATTAAAGATAAAGATGCAGGTAGTATCCACAAATGTTCAGATGAACACTGAAGAATCATTGGTGGAATTGAAGAAACTTCCAGGAATTTAATTAAAACTGAAGGTGAAAACAATTTTGTTTAATAAAATTCACTGGTGATATTTCTGTGTTCACTGAAAGTCCGAATGAATCACCAGAGTTGATGAATGTAATAAATAGTTGAATGAACACTAAATCAGGATTAATGAATGGAAGAAAGAGGAAAGTACTGCGGAGTAGCAGAAATAACATTGGTTGCAAAGTTTACATCAGAATTAAGGACCACACAGTAGACTGCTTGTAGTGACTATTACACGTGAAGCTAATTTACACTGAGGGACAGAGCATGATCGTTATAAGGAGTAATGTTGCATGGAAAAGCAGGAGATTCCTTGTAAAACAAAGTTACTAATACCAAGGATAGGCCTTAATTTGTATTGGATGTCCCTTAATGTATATTTGGAGCACAGTACTACATAAAAATTAATCATGGATTATGGAAAAAAACAAGAGGGGAATCGGAGCATTCTAAATTCGGTGCTATAGAAGGATGTTTAAACTAGGTGAACTCATAACAGAAGAACTGTGGAATGTCTGTGCAGAACAGGTAAGGATAGTGTGGTATGTGGAAAACTGTGACAAGTACGAGGGTCAGCATGGTAAATTATATTTGAAGGCATCAGGGAATAACTGCTGTGGCACTAGAGGTTGTTGTTGAGGTTAAAAACTGAAGGGAAAGACAGAGAGAGGAACGCATACCACAAATGACTGGATTCTGGGTGCTCATGGCACTGCAAATCTGTTGCTCACACAGACAGACACATTGTCAACAGGAGGCAGAGTTTCTGTTTTGCATGTCTGTGGTTACTGGGACTGGCTGTTACAGCAGTGGGGCAACCAAGGTGGACCACACGCTGACACACTAAGGCTCTGCTGATGTTTGCTTCTGGTTGGTGCTTGCAGAGAGTATTTTTGTTACTAACAGAAACTTTATAGCAAATTATTGGGTTGTTTTTCCTGTCTCATTCCTGACGAGAACCAAAAATGGTCTCATAAATGTGTGTCTATGTGTAACCTCTGCTAGACCATTCCAATACATCCAGAGTAACATACAATTATCTCATTTGACATAGTGTTACACATTCAGTGCACTCATACTCCACCTGCCACTAAATTTTCTGTGGATGACATTGCATGAATTATTGTTGGCATTGGTTCGCTGATCTTGAGAATAAGTCACTGAACTGTTGACAATAGCTATTTTCTCTACCAACCTATTCTTAATTAACCTCTCTCCCATGATACTATGATCTAGTCCTGAGGATACCACCCATGAATGTATGTTCTGATGCTTTTCAGTATTGATGTCTGATCTACCATATAATGGTGTGTGTGTGTGTGTGTGTGTGTGTGTGTGTGTGTTGAGGGAACTCATCGCATTTGAGAGACAGTGGCCTCATCAGGTGGAGGAGTCGTGGGCCGCGCAGCAGCAGGTGTCTGGCGAGGTGCGCTGGCAGAGGTGGTGGCAGCGGCGGAGGTGGTGGTGGTTCTGGTTGTGGTACTCAGCTCTGTAACGACTGGTGAGCTGCACATACAGAGAGAGGCAGGGTGTGAGCTGGCTGGCGTTTCCTCGTGGGGATGTGGGGGTGCCTCCCTATGGCCAGCACTGCTGAGGGACCATCCACACACTGGCAACTATATGGACGACATGTGCCACATATGGGGACAGGGCTCCCGTTAATACAAATGAATGACTATACAAACGGCCTGAATTCCACTCCACCTAAATTGTATGCACCCACATAATGTTACAGTCTTACAGTCCCTCCGATCTCTTTTCGGTACGGGCATTTAACTCTACAAAATGGTTACTACGAGACACTACTTGAAGAAATTGATCTGTAATACTGAGTCCACAATCAGACTAATGTCACGATAATGTAAATATCACGAAACCTGGTATAATTAGGTGACAGTCTCCAGCACTTGTGAACTCAAGTTTATTGCAATAAATGACATTCCAGAAACTAAGTTTCAACTTGAAATTACATGACGAAGACATTTGTATTAGACTAGCATCCAGGATTCCAATTAAGCAACTATTGCCTCTGTTAAGTAAGTATGAAAGATCTTAAATATCATTTTGGCCACATGTAAGCATGTGTGTGCAAATGTTGAAATGACGTAGCATAAAGTTTTGTGTTAGATGATTCAAACCCAGCAAGTAATAGGATTGTTAACTAAGGGCAATAATACATTACATATCCAAATATAGCAAGATGCGAATCTGAAATGTTGAGAAAGTATTTTGTACCTTTACTGGGATTTGAATCCAGCACCTATCATTGTTTTCTAACCACAAATACACATTAAACATCTGCTTAGTTTAGCTGTAGCAAGATGTGCACATGTCTGAAACAGAAATAACTTAACGGAAACTTCTGTGTGGAGTGGAAATCTAAGCCTGCATGCTGCATGCCTGAATGCATCATCGTTGTTGACTGCACACAAGAAAATGTTTATTATCGAATTCCTTTTTGCCAGTTGCTATGAGTGACATGTCTTAACTTGAAATGATGGCTTGAAAAGTTGTGTGTGACACAGTTGAAATCAACACCACCTGTCATTGTTGACAAGACACGTAGAGGCGATAAAAATCAAAATTACTTTTCTCCTTTGGTTTGATGAGCACGTATTACTATTTCAAATGACACAATGAAATTATCTGCACACAACCACGAATACAACAGATGCTAACTACTATGGACATATCCCTGGGAACAATTTCTTAGCACAAAAGACCTTTGTCACACCAGATGCATACTGTTACATTCTAAGGACACAGTAGCCTCTGACTGTACATTTTTTCTCAGGACCAAACATTTTCATTTTATCAAGTTAAGGCCCAATGGCTCAAATGTCCATCCAACCATCCTGGTTTACATTTCCCTTTTTTTTCTTAAGCTGATCAATGCAAATGCTGTGACCTTTCCCTTGAAATTCCACTATCTATTTCCTTTCCCACATTTGAGTGCTGTAGATTCTGCTTTGTCTCTTATGGTCTTGCAGTCGATAGGACGTTAAACACTAAATTACTTCTTTCTTTCTTCCGCAATATTTGCTATTGAATTAAGGTGTTGCATGATGGTTAACTGGTCACATTTCATTTCATGACGTTTGCCAGTAATCAATTGGGCCATACTGGTAAACCACCACATCAAGACAAACTAACTCAAAATGAGAAAATTATTTTCTGATATGATTTGTTCAGCGCACTTACCACATACACGCACAAAATACTTCGTGCACCATTTTCGAAGGCTTAAACAAAAATCTTTATGACCGTCAAGTGTACAACATTCAATAAGTCACTCCAAGAAAAAATTTATAAATTCAAATAAAAAATTATGGTTGATAACTAAACTTATTGCAACCTGTGGGAGAACATGTAGAACAAAATCTCTATGATCTTATGCATGAATCTACTTGTTTCAGTTAAATTATGGGTGGTCCTTTTAGGCTACATGAGAAAAAATTATGGACTTCCTTACACACTTGCACGGTACACTTTTAGGCCTCCTTTTTCCACATGGAATTTATATGGAGGGATTATCTGTGCTACATAAGCTACATTTACTGAAGACAAGCCTCGTCTTTGCCAAGACCGGTGGTGTTAATAATAACAGAAGAAACTACAATAATGAATGACCTCTTCAAAAAAACATTATATTCGATAAACAGAGCTGCTTAGTACCACCTCAAAGTAAAATTTCTTCAGAAATTATAACGAAAGGAATCCACTTCGAGAATAACAATGGACCCATTCTCAGAACAACAGCGACTGCCTATGATTGACTTCCTTATAAATCAAATGCATCTCTTCTTTTAGTAAAATTATACACACCTAGCACAAAAATAAAGAACTAGAAAATGATTAACTTTCCTTGACACAATACCACACTACTGCAGTTATTAATACAACAAAGGTACCCGGAGAATGTTCTGGAAGTTTGATTGATACTTATCACCGAGTTTTTTTGTACGCTCTAGTGTTGTGCAACCTAAACTCTTACAAGATCACAGCTGCTCAGGTGGGAGAAACATTTCCTGCAGAAATTTCCATAGGCTACAATAATTCCAGTAAGGCAGCTGACAATTATGTGTTTTTATTTCATCGATTACAAAATCAAGTCGAAAGTACACATTAGGTAGGTAAGGCCACTAGTGAAAGTTGATTACGGGTTAACAAGGTAAAGAATGTTTTGTAAAGGCTGTAATTAACCTCCAGGGAAAGGGAACGCTCATCCAGTGAGAAGCATCCTTCGTTAACAACAAAACAATGGCACTGGACTGAGAGTTTGGTGGTCTGTTAAAATGACTCTAGCTTCATATGATTAAGCTCTGTGTTCGAGTCACTGATCAGCCGAACACTAAACAACTATGAAAAGACCCTCTTAGCTTCTGTTGAGTTCAGTTAAACAACATAGTCCGACAATTAGAAGCTCACCATCAACCTTTCCTATACCAGAAATTTTATTTCATTACTGAACCAATGATCATGTAAAGTCACAGCACACTTATTTGAACTTGCAATGTTGAAAATGTTGGTGCTGAACTGAGAATCTAACTCAGGTATCTCTTTCTGCCATTTTGAACACTTTTCGGACGATACAGTTCCATCATTTTGTTGTGTCTGCAACATTCCATAGTGATCCAGGTTTCAATGAAAGGCACAGGTGTCAGGTTTTAAACACTAGTTGTGTACAAAAATTTTCACTGTGTGATTTCAAGTTGTAGCATTCGCACTGCAAGTAATAGGTGAAAAGCAATTATGATTTTTAGCATTTGTGCATGCAATGTCGTCAATAACAATTGGTGCCGGTTACAACTCTGAATCAGGCACAGAACTTTTTGGCCTATCATTTCAGATTTATAAATTCCACTCCTAGTGACTGGTGAAAAAGTATTTGACAGTGAACACCTCTTGGTGTGTAGTCAGTGGTGGTAGCATGTACAGGGTTAAGAGTCCCAGTCAGCACAGAACTTTTCCTCGCATAATTTCTAGTGGTGTGTGTGTGTGTGGTGTGTGTGTGTGTGTGTGTGTGTGTGGTGTGTGTGTGATACTGTAGTCCGTAAGTTGTGCCGTGAACTTGGTACTGAAATAAAATTAAGTTTGTCCTCCACATACAGTAAATGGTTCAAATGGCTCTGAGTACTATGGGACTTAACATCTATGGTCATCAGTCCCCCTAGAACTTAGAACTACTTAAACCTGACTAACCTAAGGACAGCACACAACACCCAGTCATCACGAGGCAGAGAAAATCCCTGACCCCGCAGGCAATCTAACCCGGGAGCCCAGGCGGGGGAAGCGAGAACGCTACCGCACGACCACGAGCTGCGGACCCACATACAGTAGGCATGAATTGTAAATTCCATGAGAATCAAATGTCTAGAAGGCATGGCATGGATACATGGGGGGGGGGGAGGTTGAGATATCCTCCCCAAGAAATGGGAAAAAAACTGTATCACTTCACTGTATGAAGTAAAAAATAATTCTGCTTACATGCGGTTTTATACATCTTATTTTAATTATTATTAAAACAGTAGGCACCTGTGGTGTATAAAGTTTTGAGTGTGACACTAAGTATAATTTGAGGGGGAGTGGTGGTGGGGGGCAAGTGGAATCAGTGACAGACCAAGGCAGTTCCAGAACCAAATAATGTATATGTGTCTGCAGCTGACACCCAATAATGTGGGAAGTATGTGGCCGTGAACTAGGTGAAGACCACTAATTATGACAAGAATCTAATATACATCACCAAGAGAATTTGTAAAATGTACACAAAGAATACTGTTAGTAAGAAGATTACCATTAACAAAAACTTTTTCAAACTTAGGACCTTGGTCATTTCCCACAGTGTGCAGAACGAGTTTGGAGTAATGTAGAGAAACATATTTACGTGTTGCATTTCAATTTTTTTTTTCAAGAACATAACTAACAATTGTCGTATGTTGGTTGTTTGGAACATGAATTTTTATGATAATCTTTATTGAATAAAAGAGAAAAACACTTAATGATTTACAATACCGGCTATAAGTTCATTACAATTGGTTCAGGGAATGCACATAGTGTCATCTGAAACACAAGATTTCTGATATGCCAAATAGCACATAAAATACTACATAAGTATTAAAACCTAAATGAAAAATAAATGATAATTTATCAGTGTTAGTAGCTAGTAGACTTCTATGAACATATGCAATTGTAAAATGGTGCAGAATACAGGTAACTCTGGTCGCAGAGAGACTTTAATGCCCACAGAAATCAGAGGCACAATAGCAACAACAATGGATGGGACAGATAATGTCATAAGGTGTGCCACAGTAGAATGAAAGTCTGTAGTGTTCACTGGGTGGCTATCGAAAAGCCATGGAGCAATCGAGACACGCAGACGGGTCGGATATCTGTTCATTGAAGATGCAGTAAAGCATGGTATTCTGTGTCACACAGAAGGAAATAAATCGAAGTACTGTGTGAGCTTTATCTAACGGCTGAATAGAGATGACTACAAAATGAGGTGAGAAGACTCAATTTTAGGCAACCAGCCGGAACTGCCTAGAGGACTGGCTTGTCTGGTGAGGTGGTCCCAGGGTGCGAGAGGTGTGAGCAGCCATACACCGGAGCACCGATGCTTACTTCACCCAGTTTTCTGAACACCTTCCATACAAGCCGTGACAGCAGACGATTGTTCTTTTATGTAACAGTAAAGGAAACAAAAGAAAAATTCGGAGTAGGTATTAAAGTCCATGGAGAAGAAATAAAAACTTTGAGGTTCGCCGATGACATTGTAATTCTGTCAGAGACAGCAAAGGACTTGGAAGAGCAGTTGAACGGAATGGACAGTGTCTCGAAAGGAGGATATAAGATGAACGTCAACAAAAGCAAAACGAGGATAATGGAATGTAGTAGAATTAAATCATGTGTTGTTGAGGAATCAGGTTAGGAAACAAGACGCTTAAAGTAGTAAATGAGTTTTGCTGTTTGGGGAGAAAAATAACTGATGATGGTCGCAGTAGAGAGGATATAAAATGTAGACTGGCAATGACAAGGAAAGCGTTTCTGAAGAAGAGAAATTTGTTAACGTTGAGTATACATTTAAGTATGGAGTGTAGCCATGTATGGAAGTGAAACATGGACGATAAATAGTTTGGACAAGAAGAGAATAGAAGCTTTCTGAATGTGGTGCTACAGAAGAATGCTGAAGATTAGATGGGTAGATCACATAACTAAGGAGGAGGTATTGAATAGAATTGTGGAGAAGAGGAGTTTCTGGCACTACTTGAACAGAAGAAGGGATCGGTTGGTAAGACATGTTCTGAGGCATCAAGGGATCACAAATTAAGCATTGGAGGGCAGCGTGGAGGGTAAAAATCGTAGAGGGAGACCAAGAGATGCATACATTAAGCAGATTCAGAAGGATGTAGGTTGCAGTAAGTACTGGGAGGCGAAGAAGGTTGCACAGGATAGAGTAGCATGGAGAGCTGCATCAAACCAGTCTCAGGACTGAAGATGACAACAACAACATTCCCTTACAGCAATTAAAATCCCTTATGTACTGTTTCGATTTGGAGAGAACGAAGAATTATGTTGGGATACTTGCTGACATGGCCTGCACACAGAAATAGGTGACAGACAAACTATGCAACAGAGACAAAGCTGTAGTACTGAGGTGTGAATAGTGAATACTCTGATAATTTTCTTTTCTACATGACGAAAATTCCACAGGTCAACATCAGCAATCTAAATTTGTAAAAATGTTGCCACCATCCTCTATAATCATTCTGCAGTACACTACCTTGCTCGATGTGTCGATTGTAAGTGACTTACTTTGTCGTCATCTTAATGCAGGGTGACACTATTCAAAGGTGTCTCATTGTCATCAGCGACAGAGGCACTGAACAACTTTGAACACTACTTTATGTGAACAGGCTTACAGCAACCAGTACAGGCTGCCAGTTGCAAACTACACCCATCACTGCATCGGAGCCTGTGCTGGGCAATACAGCTTTGTGTCCACAGCAGTCTGGGTCATGATCTATTCACACAGTGAGTGTACCCTCTGTCATGACAGTTGATGCTAAAACCTAAACAACCATTTTCTCTATACATCTAGTTCAATATAATGCCTACAAACTGGCTCTTTGATGATTTTTGTTAGCTAACATACCTGGTAATGAACACTGTTCAGTTTAGGGGTTCACTGAAACTGCTACACGAGGGTAATGATAGCATTGTGAGCTGTCGTGAAATGACTGTCTATGACGGTGTATTTTGCAGCAGACACACATCTACGAAAATTCAGTGGGAAAAATTATACAGTTGGAAATACACACACCTAGAACCGAGAGACACGAATCAGTGGGTTGGCTCACACTTACCCGATTTGTGGTGGTGGATCATACAGCAATCGGCTCACTTCGATAAAGTCTTTAGGTTGATGAAGCATCGCATCTGCCCACCCCTGAGTGGCCATCACCTCATGGGTATGTGCCTTAATAAATTCGATGGCGGTGCGCCTGAGGTCACTGCAGGAGTGGCGGACTGCAAGGACAGCTGTCGCTGCCGCGGTCTCCACGGTCAACTCAGCGACCACCTGCCGCTCGCACTCCGCCTTCAGCCCCGACGCCCCGTACTTATCTGCTGCGGCCAGCAGCTGGGGGGCCGTGCCGGGCAGCTGGGGGGCCCACAGGGTGTACAGGTAGGAGACCAGCTGCCTCAGCACCGGGCCCCCCACATCGGCAATCCTCACCACGCTGGTGCTCCTCTCGAGGGTGTCGTGCGCGAACATGGCTGCCAACACTGGGCTCTTGTCCACCAGGACGGCCCTGTGTGCCACCAGCCTCGTGTCACCTGCCTCGAGTATCACCATGGCGTCGTCCCCGGCGTCCAGGAGTGCACCCAGGTCCACAGTCACTGCCTCCGTCACGTCCTTAACTGCTTCCATTGCGGACGATTCTGAAACACGGCAACGCGGAGCAGCCCTTTCAGCATACAGGTGACTACTGACACTTCTACGAGTGACAGCCACACCTGTCTCCAGCGACAGTTGATAAATGTTATCTGTCATCAGTCAGTTCCAGCAGTATCACACCCTTTCTGTCAGACTGATGCCATTGGTGAGTAACTGCAAATCTTTAGTAATAACATTTTCAAGAGTTCCTTTCCTTTCAGCACATTTCATTTGGAGTACAAGCTCCAGATGCGACAAAGACGTTATCTCTAAATTTTTTCTACAGCGAAATGTTACTTGGTCTGGAAATGGTTCAAAATGGACATCTACCAAAATATTAAAAAGGTTGTAAAGATCTATAGTAGTACTTTATTCAACGAGATATTCTCTTTACATCTCGTGTTATTCAAAAAAACAACACAGTCCACGAGACTCAGAAGGCCATAGACACGGGTTCCCCGGTAAATGCTGTGTTTCTTGACTTCTGCAAGGCGTTCGATACAGTTCCCCACAATCTTTTAATGAATGAAGTAGAGAATACAGACTATCAGCCAAATTGTGTGATTGGATTGAAGAGTTCCTAGGTAACAGAACGCCGCATGTCATTCTCAATGGAGAGAAGTCTTCCGAAGTAAGAGTGATTTCAGGCATGCCGAAGGGGAGTGTCGTGGGACCGTTCCTACTCACAATATACATAAATGACCTTGTGGATGACATCGGAAGTTCATTGAGGTTTTTTGCGGATAATGCTGTGGTATATCGAGAGGTTGTAACAATGGAAAATTGTACTGAAGTGCGGCACGATATGCAGCGAATTGACGCTTGGTGCAGGGAATGGCAATTGAATCTCAATGTAGACAAGCGTAATGTGCTGCGAATACATAGAAAGAAAGATCCCTTATCATTTAGCTACAATACAGCTGATCAGCAACTGGAAGCAGTTAATTCCATAAATTATCTGGGAGTACGCATTAGGAGTGATTTAAAATGGAATGATCATATAAAGTTGATCGTAGGTAAAGCAGATGCCAGACAGATTCATTGGAAGAATCCTAAGGAAACGCAATCCGAAAAGAAAGGAAGTAGGTTACAGTACACTCGTTCGCCCACTGCTCGAATACTGGTCAGCAGTGTGGGTTCCGTACCAGATAGGGTTGATAGAAGAGATAGAGAAGATCCAACGGAGAGCAGCGCGCTTCGTTACAGGATCATTCAGTAATCGCGAAAGCGTTACGGAGATGATAGATAAACTCCAGTGGAAGACTCTGCAAGAGAGATGCTCAGTAGCTCGGTAAAGTCTTTTGTTGAAGTTTCGAGAACATACCTTCACTGAGGAATCAAGCAGTATATTGCTCCCTCCTATGTATATCTCGCAAAGAGACCATGAGGATAAAATCAGAGAGATTAGAGCCCACACAGGGGCATGCCGACAATTTTTCTTTCCACGAACAATAAAAGATTGGAATAGAAGGGAGAACCGACAGAGGTACTCAAGGTACCCTCCGCCACACACCGTCGGGTGGCTTGCGGAGTTTAGATGTAGATGTAGATTTTTTTGCTTTTTTTTTGTTTTGGTTTTAGGGCGCAAAACTACTATGGTCATTAGCGCCCGGTCCGTGACTTAGGAAACAGTAAAAACCGAAAATGGAAACCAGCAGCAATGGGAACGAAACTCAAAAAATTGGAGAAACTAAAAGTTGAAGGAAGGCTTAAAAATCCACTACAGAAAGGGGTTGGTTGTCCCAAAAAAAAAGCTTCAAATGACTGACGTCATTTCACTGGCACTAATAAACTCGAGAACGCGATCGGCCGAGCCCGTGTCATCTGCTAAAATCGACGATATATCAGGCGACAGCTGTAGACGGGAGCGTAACGGATTAAAATAGGGGCACTCAAGTAAAAGGTGTCTTACCGTCCACAGCTGAGAGCAGTGGGGACACAGTGGGGGAGGATCGCTGCTTAAAAGATGTCGATGGCTAAAAAGACAGTGCCCTATCCGGAGTCTAGTTAAAATTACCTCCTCCCGATGACGCGTTCGGGAGGAAGAGGTCCAAGCACAAGGAAGAGCTTTCACGTCCCGCAATTTATTATGGGTAAGTGTCGACCAATGTGCGTGCCATAAATAAACAACACGTCGACAAAACGCTCCGTAGATCGGCGAAGGGAATCGATTGAATAACTGGCCGAAGAGGAGAGACTGCAGCCTTGGCTGCTATATCGGCCGCCTCGTTTCCACAGATACCAACGTGTCCCGGGAGCCAGAGGAACGCCACCGAGACGCCCCCCAGGTGGAGCAAGCGCTGACAGTCCTGAATCCTGTGGACCAGAGGGTGGACAGGGTAAAGAGCTTGGAGACTGAGGAGAGAGCTGAGAGAATCTGAGCAGATAACATACTGTGTCCGCTGATGGCGGCGGATGTAGTGGACAGCCTGGAGAACAGCGTAAAGCTCCGCAGTATAAACCGAACACTGGTCAGGAGCCGAAATTGATTTGGGGTATCGCCAACAATATAGGCACTCCCTACACCTAACGATGTTTTCGAGCCATCAGTGTAAATAAATGTGGCTTCCTTCATTTGTGCACATAGAGCAGCAAATGCCCGACGATAAACAAGTGAAGGGGTACCATCCTTGGGAAATCGACAAAGTTCACGGAGCAGGCAGATCCGCGGACGGAGCCAAGGCGGTGCTGTACCCCAAGTTGTTAAGAAGGTTTTAGGAAAGCGGAAGGAGAGAGAACGGAGCAGTTGACGGAAGCGGACTCCCGGTGGTAGTAGGGAGGAGGGGCAGCCTGCATACCCTACATCAAAGGAGGCGTCGAAAAAAAGGTCATGGGCTGGATAAGCAGGCATGGAAGACAGATGGCTAGCATAACGACTCAGAAGGACTGCTCGCCGATTGGACAGCGGAGGTTCAGCAGTCTCAGCATAAAGGCTCTCCACAGGGCTGGTGTAAAAAGCTCCAGACACTAAACGTGATCCACGGTGGTGGAGAGAGTCGAGACGACGAATAGACGGCCGAGCAGAGTAAACTATGCTTCCATAGTCCAATTTCGAGCGCACTAAGGCGCGATAGAGGCGTAGAAGGACCACTCGGTCCGCTCCCCAGGAGGTACCATTCAGGACACGGGAGGTTGTTGAGCGATCGCAGACAGCGAGCCGAAAGATAAGAAATGTGGGGAGGAGCAGCACAGTTTTCTGTCAAACATAAGACCCAAGAATTTAGCGACGTCCGAAAACGGAAGGTTGACAGGTCCTAGATGTAAGGAGGGTGGAAGAAACTCCTTACGTCGCCAAAAATTAACACAAACGGTCTTACTGGGAGAAAAACGGAAGCCAGTTTCGATGCTCCAAGAGTAGAGGCGATCGAGACATCCTTGAAGACCAAGAAGGCTGGTCCGTTGAGAGCTGTAGTAGATCGCAAAATCGTCCACAAAGAGGGAGACCGAGACATCAGGAAGGAGAAAATCCATAATTGGATTTATGGCAATGGCAAACAGTACAACACTTAGCATGGAGCCCTGGGGTACCCAGTTTTCTTGGGAGAAAGTACGGGAGAGAGCAGTGTTCACCCGCAATCTAAATGTGCGCTCCGCCATAAATTCGCGAAGAAAAAGGGGCAGCCGACCTCGAAAGCCCCAAGAGAAGTGTCCGGAGGATGCCTGTCCTCCAACAGGTATCGTATGCTCTCTCCAGATCAAAAAATATTGCTACTGTTTGGCGTTTCCGGAGAAAATTGTTCATGATATAAGTGGAGAGAGCAACAAGATGATCAACTGCACAACGATGCTTTCGGAAACCGCATTGGGCATGTGTTAGAAGACTGCGGGACTCCAGCCACCAAGCTAAACGGCAATTCACCATACGCTCCAAAACCTTACATACACTACTCGTGAGAGAAATGGGGCGATAGCTAGAGGGGAGATGTTTGTCCTTTCCAGGTTTCGGAACAGGAACGACGATAGCTTCCCGCCATCGTCTGGGAAAATTACTGTCGGTCCAAATTCGATTATAAAGGCGAAGGAGGTAACGGAGACTATGGGTTGATAAATGCAGCAACATTTGGATGTGGATACCATCCGGTCCTGGGGCGGAGGAGGGAGAAGAATAGAGTGCATGTTGGAGTTCCCGCATGGAGAAAACAGTATTATAGCTTTCGCGATTTTGAGAGAATAAAGCAAGAGATTGCACTTCCGCTGCACGTTTCTTCGGGAGAAACGCTGGCGGGTAATTTGAAGAGCTCGAAATATCAGCGAAGTGTTTACCCAAGGAGTTAGAAATTGCGATGGGGTCCACTAACGTATCACGCGCGACAGTGAGCCCAGAGACCGGGGAGAAACTAGGCGCTCCAGATAACCGTCGAAGCCGACTCCAAACTTCCGAGGAGGGACTGAAAGTGTTAAATGAGCTAGTAAAGAAGTTCCAGCTTGCCTTCTTGCTATCGCGGACGACGCGACGGCATCGCGCACGGAACTGCTTATAGCGGATACAGTTGGCCAAAGTTGGATGGTGGCGGAAAACGCGAAGAGCACGTCGACGTTCACGTATTGCGTCACGGCACGCCTCGTTCCACCAAGGAACTGGGGGGCGCCGGGGCAATTCGGAGGTGCGTGGTATTGAACGTTCCGCAGCTGTAAGAATAACGTCGGTAATATGTGTGACCTCATCGTCGACGCTGGGAAAGTGACGGTCATAGAATGTCGCTAGAGACGAAAAAAGTGTCCAATCGGCTTGGGCAAACTTCCAGCGTCGCGGGCGCATATATGGCAGTTGAAGCTGCAGTCTAAGGACACATGCACAGTGGTCACTCGAGTGTGTGTCATCAAGGGCGAACCATTCGAAGCACCGGGCTAGCGGAACAGTACCGACCGAAAGGTCCAAATGAGAGAAATTTGTAGTGGAGGCAGACAAAAATGTAGGGACCCCAGTGTTGAGGCAAACTAGATCCGCTTGGTGGAAAACGTCTAACAATAGTGAGCCACGTGGACAAGGATGTGGAGATCCCCAAAGCGGGTGGTGGGCATTGAAATCCCCAACCAGCAAATAGGGGGATGGAAGCTGACCAAGAAGATGAAGAAGATCAGCTCGTGCCATTGGTGTGGACGATGGAATGTATAAAGTAAAAAGAGAAAACGTATGTCCAGAAAGGGAAAGACGGACAGAGACTGCTTGGAAGGAAGTGTTTAAGTGGATTGGGTGATAATGGAGAGTATCATGGAGAAGAATCTTGAGTCCTCCATGGGCTGGAGTGCCTTCAACAGAGGGGAGATCAAATCGGACGGACTGAAAATGGGGGAGAACAAAGCGGTCATGGGGACGCAGCTTTGTTTCCTGAAGACAGAAGATGACCGGCGAGTAGGATCGTAAGAGGATCGACAATTCATCCCGATTGGCTCGAATTCCGCGGATATTCCAGTGGATAATGGACATAGGGGGAACAGAAAATGGAGGAATGTGACCAAGGTTGCCGTCAACTCAACGACTGCTCAGAGCTTGCGACCGACAGCATGGAATGGCATTCAGCTGAAACATGATGTTTAGATGAAGGAGGAACCGATGGTTGTGAAGTTGGGGTACGTAAAAATCGTCACAAGTATGCTCTTTTTTCGAAGTCTTGGTGTCTGACTTTTGGACTCGAGATTTAGCAGAACCCGATGAAGGGTGAGCCATAGAGTGGGCAGGCGAAAGTGGTGAGGTTGAACGGGCGATCTTTGCGCTGGCCGATCTGACGATCGTGGCACTAAAGGTGAGGTCGCAAGTCTGCGTGGCCGCCTCCTTTGTTGGCCGAGGAGAAGCAAGGACAGTGCTGTATCTTCCTGTCTGAGGCACGGTGGGCTGTCGACTGGCGAATAATTTTCGAGCAGCAAGGGGCGACACCTTTTCCTTCACTCTGATTTCCTGGATGAGCTTTTCGTCTTTAAAAATGGGGCAATCTCGAGAGGAAGCAGCGTGGTCACCCATACAGTTGATGCAGCGAAGGGATGGAGGTGTACAAGCACCCTCATGGGCATCCTTGCCACACGTAACACATTTGGCCTGATTGGAGCAGGACTGGCTGGTGTGATTGAACCGCTGACACCGATAGCAACGCGTAGGGTTTGGGACGTAAGGGCGAACGGAAATTCACATAGCCTGCTTTGATTTTTGATGAAAGTTGAACTTTGTCAAATGTCAAGAAGACAGTGCGGGTTGGAATGATGTTCGTGTCAACCCTTTTCATAACTCTATGAACAGCCGTTACGCCCTGGTCAGACAGGTAGTGCTGAATTTCTTCGCCAGACAATCCATCGAGGGAGCGTGTATAAACGATTCCACGCGAGGAATTTAAAGTGCAGTGCGCTTCAACCCGGACAGGGAAGGTGTGGAGCAGTGAAGTACGCAGCAATTTTTTTGCCTGAAGGGCACTGACTGTTTCTAACAACAAGGTGCCATTCCGTAATCTGGAACAAGACTTTACAGGACCTGCAATTGCGACGGCACCTTTCTGAATAATGAAAGGGTTGACCGTGGAGAAGTCGTGCCCTTCGTCAGACCGAGAAACAACAAGGAACTGTGGCAACGATTGAAGAACTGTCTGTGGCTGAGACTCGGTGAACTTACGCTTGTGAGCAGACATAGTGGAAGGTGAGGAAACCATTGCGGAAGAATCCCCCACGATTACCGGCGTCTCCGATGGCGCGCTCCTCCCTTGTGGGGGCCCTCTGAGGGCACTCCCGCCTTAGGTGATTGTTCACACCTCAGGTCACACCTCCCAAGAAACGGACGGAGGGACCAATCGGCACTTTTGGAAGGTATCAGCTCGGGTAATCACCCCTGCCTGGGCCTGGCCGTTACCAGGGGGTACGTATGTGTCCTACCTGTCTACCCGGGCCGGCCGAAGTGGCCGCGCGGTTCTGGCGCTGCAGTCTGGAACCGCGAGACCCCTACGGTCGCAGGTTCGAATCCTGCCTCGGGCATGGATGTGTGTGATGTCCTTAGGTTAGTTAGGTTTAACTAGTTCTAAGTTCTAGGGGACTAATGACCTCAGCAGTTGAGTCCCATAGTGCTTAGAGCCATTTGGACCATTTGTCTACCCGGGGCGGGGAATTACGCGTTACCCCGTCACCGGCTACGCACAAAAATGCGTGGGTCGGCCTTCAGACACGCACAGGAAGAAAGAGAAAGGGAAAAACAAAGAAAGGGAAAGGAAAGGAGAGGTCTCAAACGCCGCAGCGGAGAAAAGGGTAAAGAGAAGAGGTAAGGAAAAGAGAAGGACAAAGGAATGATGAAGACATACAAGCAGAGAAGGAAAAGAATGCGTTACATTTATGAGCATCCGTCTCCAGACGTAGGCACAAACCATACTCCCAGAGGGGGAGAAAGGGGAGGAAGGAGCCAGTGGTGAGGGGAGGGGGGGCGAAGATGGGGGATGGGGAAGGATGCGGAAAGGGAAGGTATGCAGCCCGGAAAGGAAGGAAAGCCACATTAGCTCTGGGTCCTGTGCTCGCTACGCACGTATCCACAAAAAGAGTTGTGGACCCCCTGCGGGGTAGATGTAGATTGTTTTATGACATGAATCTGTATTATTCGTCATTTCAGTAGCGGTTATGCACGTACCCTTGCAGGAGTTGTTTCACACAGGGGATCTACGAGTGAGCTGCTGTCTCAAGACTTTATCGGGAGAATGACTCATTCATGTACAGTGGCAGACGGTCTGAATCGGGCTCAGCAGAGTATGTGGTTCTAATTTTCATCCACCAGAGTAAAGTAGGGGACAGACACATTCAACAAACAGGCCAAGAGAATGTTTTCGTGAATTGTTCTGTTGATTTCTTAAATTATTTTTTGTTTATTTATGTTTGTACAGTTTTGTATACGTTTCAGCAGTGTGAATGATGCGTGAATGTGTAAATATGTAGATCATTGTTATACTGAGAAACGCTGTACGAACTAGTGTGAGAAATTTTTAAGACACTGAATGCAGACGTTTTAGGAAGTACAGATTTTGTAAGTAATTATCACGTGGCACATTGAGAAGATCGATGACCAAAAAGTTGATTGTATTAATTAGACACTGATAAACTTATTAGTGTGGCGAGCATTTGCGTTTAAGAACAATCCTTGCTTAGCAGGTGTTCATATTTCGGGAAATACGTTACCACAGACTTGCTAACGTGAATGAAAGGGTTTGCGCATGACTGTGTTACGATTAGCACGGGCTTGGCAGTGAACTTGCAATTCTAAATTTCAGAATATACCAAAATTGTCAGTACTTCTACCTTTCACTCAAAATTCAGACCTTTTCCCAATTCTTAGAATAGTTACGCTGTATGCAGCCTGGTGCGAGTCGCAGTACGGTAGGTTTCTGCTCGGCTTTCCTACCACTGATCTGCTGCACGAGTTCACAGGTAGGTGCAGGCAACAGGAACCGTGCTGACGCACATGGAGCATATGCCGGGGAAACAGTAAAAAAGACGTGGTACATTGAATCCGTGGTTGAGGGAAATTTAGTGAGACCGTATAGTGAACGATAATGAAAAATTTTGTAAATCGGTACACGCGGAATTTTGAACGCAACCCATTTCGCGACGCCGGAGAGACTGACAAGAAAGAAGATGTAATACAGAGCGCAGCGAAGCAGCAGGCGGCGTCATAGCGGTATCAACGAGCAGCAGTACATAAGAGCAGTGATGCCAACTTACACGATGAGCGGGGACCCTTACACTGGTACGGCAGGCTGAGGTGGTGTGACACTCTGTTTCAGCATGCCGAGGCTGCAGCATTCAATGAAAGGTAAGTTTGTTACATTTGGTTGTGTGTGTGTGTGTGTGTGTGTGTGTGTTTGTATGTGTGTGTGTATGTGTGTTTTGAAAGAGTAACATGGAAGGTGATAAACATTTTAAAATACGATAAGAAGAGGAAGGACCCTCAATGAATATAAGTGCTTCACAAACCAGCAGGGCTGAACAGAGAGGAGTAGGCCTAGTAGATGTTAAAGTAAAAGAGGAGATTTTTGACGATGTTTCTTTGTTATTTACGGGCTGTGGAGTAGAAGCTGCTTCAAGTACGTCAGTTAATGTAACTGGTGGAGATAATGTAGAGTCTGGAAGTGAAATGAAGCATGAAATAGGTAACAACCAGTTCTGTGATGGCAATGGCTGGTAGTGTAACTGAATCAAATGTGTCAAATTTGGATACAAAATTTGGTATAGTATCGGTGGAACAACATGAACAGAAACAGTAATGCAGAAAATAGAACCAAGATGTATGCAATAAATGTTTGCAGCTATAATGGGTTCTATAAAAGATGAACATACTAATTTTGCCGAAACAATTGGCCAGAAAATCAACGAAAAACTTGTAAGGCAAACTGCGGTTTAAAAAAAAGTGAGAAAATGATTTGAAGTCTTTAGAATGTAAAGTAGATGGCAAAATTTCTCAAGTTGAGAATAACTACCAACAATGCACTAGAACTGTAAAAACTGAATTAACAGATGCCTTGAAAAAAGTTACTTTTGCAAACAAAGGGTAGAGGTGATAAAATAATATGCCAAAGGATGGATGAAGTAAAAAGTGTGTCTGACCTAGTGGGTGTGTCAGAAGAAAATGTTCTTCAGCTGACTAACCAGGTAGAAGAGGTTGAAAATAAGTCGGGTGAGCATAGCAGTAGATTATGCCAAGTTGAAACTAACCTCAGACATGGAACTAACACTTGTGGGTGTAGTTTTGTAGCAGAATCGTCTGAAATATCATATGTCGCTAACACGCAGTTTTTACGTTTTGATCCAACAGGAAATGTACATCCAAAAGAATTTTGGAAGGTATTATAAGTTCCCATGAACTGGCGAAACAAAATTATTGCAGCTCCGAGGGATGAGTTCCATAAATTCGTTAGTTATTTGGAGAGAGTTGACAAGTTGTTGTATGAGGAGGAGCAGGCAAATCGTAATGAGTGTAGAGAAGTTGTGGTATGTTTTCAAAGAGATAGTATCGAGAGCAATTGAGAGATATATACCACATAAATTAATGAGTGATGGTACTGATCCCACATGGTGCACAAGACGCGTCAGATCGTTGTTGCAGAAGCAACAAAAAAAGCATGCCAAATTTAAAAGAACTCGAAATCCCCAAGATTAGCAAAGTTTTACAGAAGTTCGAAATATAGCGCGTACTTCAATTCGAGATGCTTTTAATAATTGCCACAACGAAATTCTGTCTCGAAATCTGGCAGAAAACCCAAAGAGATTCTGGTCATACATAAAGCACACCAGTGGCAAGACGCAATCAATACCTTCACTCCGCGATAACGGTGAAGTCACTGATGACAGTGCCACTAAAGCAGAGTTATTAAACATGGTTTTTCGAAACTCCTTCAGCTAAGAAGACGAAGTAAATATCCCTGAATTCCAATCAAGAACAACTGCCCAGATGAGAAATACAGAAGTAGATATCCTCGGTGTGACAAAGCAGCTCAAATCACTTAATAAAGGCAAGGCCTCCGGTCCAAATTGTATAACAGATTCCTCTCAGAGTATGCTGATAAAAAAGCTCCACATTTAGCAATTATATACAACCACTCGCTCACAGAAAGATACGTACCTACAGACTCGAAAATTGCTCAAGTCACACCAATACCCAAAAAGGGAAGTAGGAGTAATCTGCTGTATTATAGGCCCATCTGATTAACGTCGATTTGCAGTAGGGTTTTGGAACACATACTGTATTCGAACATTATGAAGTACCTCGAAGGAAACGATTTATTAACACACAGCCAGCACGGATTCAGAAAACATCATTCTTGTGATACACAACTAGCTCTTTATACTAATAAAGTAATGAGTGCGATCGACAGAGGATGTCAAATTGATTCCATATTTTTAGGTTTCCAGAAGGTTTGCGACACGGTTCCTGACAAGCGTCTTCTAACAAAACTGCGTGCCTACGAAGTATCGCCTCAGTTGTGCCACTGGATTCGTGATTTCCTGTCAGAAAGGTCACAGTTTGTAGTAATAGAAAGTCATCGAGTAAAACAGAAGTAATATCCGGCGTTCCCCTAGGAAGTGTTATCGGCCCTCTATTGTTCTTGATCTATATTAACGACATAGGAGACAATCTGAGTAGCCATCACAGATTGTTTGCAGATGATGCTGTCATTTACCGCCTTGACTCGCAATATGATTTAGGTAAGATAGCTGTATGGTGTGAAAAGTGGCAATTGACCCTGAATAAAGAAAAGTTTGACGTTAATCACATGAGTACTAAATGAATTTAGCTGTATTTCGATTACGCGATAAGTCACACAAAACTGAGGGCTGTAAATTCAGCTAAATACTTAGGGATTACTATTACAAATAACCTTAATTGGAACGATCACATAGATAACATTGTGGGTAGAGCAAACCAAAGACTGGGATTCATTGGCAGAACACTTAGAAGGAGAAACAGGTCTAATAAAAAGATTGCTTACAACACACTTGTCCGCCCTGTTCTGGAGTATTGCTGTTCGGTTTGAGATCCGTATCAGGTGGGACTGACGAATGACATCTAAAAAGTACAAAGAAGGGGAGCTCGTTTTGTATTATCGTGAAATAGGGAGATAGTGTCGCAGACACGATACGTCAATTGGAGTGGCAATCATTAAAACAAAGGCGTTTTTCGTTGTGACGGGATCTTCTCAAGAAATTTCAATAACCAGTTTTCTCCTCCGATTGCGAAAACATTCTGTTGCCACCCACCTACATAGGGAGAAATGATCATCACGATAAAATAAGAGAAATCGGGGCTCACACAGAAAAATGTAAGTGCTCATTTTCCCGCGTGCCGTTCGAGAGTGGAACGGTAGAGAGACAGCTTGAAGGTGGTTCATTGAACCCTCTGCAGGCACTTTATTGTGAATAGCAGTGTAATCACGTAGAAGTAGATGTTGTATCGAACGACCAAACAATGCAGAACCGCGGCACAGTGTAAACGTTAACACAATTGGCGAGTACCGTGGAAATAGCAGGGGCGGAGGTGCCGAGAGGTGGCGCTATCCACCAAATGATGGGGAGCAGGTGCACTATTATCGACCGTATTCTCCGGTGTGAGAGGAGGATGATGCGCCAAGGCGACAGCAAATGGTGGTGTACATAAGAAATGGTACAGAATCCGAGAATCCGTTAATCTAAATGCCATCTGTGAAAGGGCTAGCGTTTACAAGATGGGAAGTAGTAATTTGAACCCGCTAGCAAAACCCTACGTACTTGTTAGAACTAAACAGACAGGAATTGTGAGTGAGGAGCAAAAGAAGGTAGTAACAGGCCGAACGCGCTATATACAAATCTGTACATTTAACGGAGGTTTAGGGGATTTTTTGGACGGACACACAAAATAAGCACTGTGTTGCAGACGAAGTGGGTGATGTATTTGCGGAAAATCCGACAGAACACGATTGACAGAAAATCTTTAGTAACCAAGTTGAAGTCGAGTCATGTTCTGGGGAAGGAGAAAGTACAGAAGGTGCAGAATTACAGGAGATTAGTGATGTCAGTGTAGAAGAAATACTAGCGTCTATAAATGACGACATTGGTGAGGCTACAAGGGAGAGGCAGGAAAATGGTGACCAAATCGGGGTCAGCCAAGTAATTGTGGGGAAAAAGGGAGAGACAGAAAGGAAAGGGAGAATGACGAAGCGCTGGAAAAAATTTGAGCTTTCATTTAGTGAATAGAATAGGGAGAAAAGTGAAAAGGGTAATTCTGCAAAAATGTGTCTAATTTCTGGAAACAGAGAAGGTTTCGATTGAATGGAGGCTGTGAACGATTTGTTGGAGGAGGGTTCTAACACCAGCAATGAAAGAAAGGTGTTGAGTCAGCCAGTAAGTATTCTGCAAGCGTGTAACGAAGAAGTGCAGTGTTTAGCAGATAGTGGCAGTGGTTTATGTTGGTTAGAATCGTTGCCAAATAGAAATGAACTTGTAATAAAGCCAGTAATGGGGGTGCAGATAATTGTAGCCTCAGAAAAGTTATAAAAACGTGTTAAACACGAAGTACTCTTGCCAGTAAAAAAATGGTGTGCAAGTAATCCAAAACGTCCTTATAATCTCTGATCTATGTATAAAAATGCCAATTGGTGTAGATCTCCTTAACCAATATAAAGGGAGATTAAATTTTAATGAAAATACAGTAATTTTTTTAACAAATGGGACATAACTGAACATTTACACTAGTTTTCCATCCAGCGGAAATGTAGAACGTTAATAAAGTTTGATTTATTTAAAGCACTTTAAGAGTTATCAGACAACAAATTTCTGAGGTATTACTTTTCTGCTAGCCCTTACATTCGCAATCTCAAATTTTACTTTCCGATTCGTTTTCGTGCCTTTTATTAAAATACTAATAAATACAATGTCTGGAGTATTATTCCGTTTTATTTGTAGTGCATGTGACACACAAAATGAAAGGAAAAAGCTAAAAAGATTGCATGTAGGGACTCGGCCCCAGGACCCTCGGTTTACCGCTCTGAACTCTCTCTTGTGCGCCAACCGCTGACTGGGAGCTGTGCTGACAAATGACTCATTCCTCGTCCGACCCGCGCCAAAACACCTGCTGTTTGCTAAACGCTTGGCCTTCTGGAGCCCGCATTTATGTCACATTGACTTCTGGCCTAGCCCTGCAGATACCATAAATCTGTATGGATCAGGTGAGCTGCCCTTGTGAGTGTAAAGGAGTAGAGAAACGTCTGTTCGACAGAGAAGGTAGAATAATTTCTGGCGGCGAAAATGCAAACGATTTGGAATTATCCAGTCTTACGCTTTCCCAAATTTTCTCATTTAAGTATGCATCTGTCACTTCTTGCAATATAAGGGAAATAATTTTCTGCCTTGCACAACAATCCAGCAGACATGTGGGACCCTAAATGATGAGCATTTGGCTTATCATTTATTTGTCATGTTGCTTTTAGCGCCGGGTGTCTCGAAAGAGATGCTTGGCATGCCCTTGGATGCAGCTGCTTTCATTTAAGCAGAGGGGCTGCGTCTTTAAGGGAAGTGGAACCTGTGAGGAATCTGTGCGCTATTGTAAGGAACCAACCCTGGCATTTGACTAAACTGAAAATGGGAATCCACTGTAAATCATTTTCAACGCTGACGGCGGATGGATTCAAACCACCTCACCTCCCGAATCCAGGGATTGCTAGCTCAGCGGCTCGGCTCGCAGAACTACCCAGGGTCGGATTTTGTACGAAAGGGTGAGGGAGGGATGAAGGGCCCTGCTGGCTCGGAGGAATTAAAGCAGCGCGCTTTTGGAAACGAACTACAAAATGCGCTGTCTCATCCTGTAACCCCCCCCCCCCCCCAGCCAAAAAAAATGATTCCATATCGCCGGCCGAAGTGGCCGTGTGGTTAAAGGCGCTGCAGTCTGGAACCGCAAGACCGCTACGGTCGCAGGTTCGAATCCTGCCTCGGGCATGGATGCTTGTGATGTCCTTAGGTTAGTTAGGTTTAACTAGTTCTAAGTTCTAGGGGACTAATGACCTCAGCAGTTGAGTCCCATAGTGCTCAGAGCCATTTTTTTGATTCCATATCGGAACTGACTTTCATAACTGATACTACCCAGGTGATAAGATTGGGTCACCTTTCGGCATTTTGTCCACTAATGACAGAAAACTGGGCAACATTTTTGAAAGGAATACAGCCATCGCCATTTAGGCGATAGTTTTCTTGATGAAAGCGATTTTTGGGCGGCACAGCTGAATCCGAGAGTATTTTTGTGCACTGATTATAATTTAATGTTATTTTCTATGATATTTACCGCTTCGCTGCCTTGTGAAATACTGAAATATGGCAACCCCAAAGCTCTACCAGCCTCCGAGTAACGACTCCAGTACTAACAAAAAATGGCTCTGAGCACTATGGGACTCTACTGCTGTGGTCATTAGTCCCCTAGAACTTAGAACTACTTAAACTTAACTAACCTAAGGACATCACAAACATCCATGCCCGAGGCAGGATTCGAACCTGCGACCGTAGCAGTCGCACGGTTCCGGACTGCGCGCCTAGAACCGCGAGACAACCGCGGCCGGCCCAGTGCTAACACTGAACTACTATAGGCAGGTACAAATCTATCTTTGGCCTAACTGACTACTGACAGGGCGTAACCCCCTCTCGTCGTGTGATTGGAAATCAAAATATCTTTCAATTTCAGTACATGGTACCTACGTCGTAAGTACTTTCGTTTGGGTGATAGGGGGGCCCCCGGACATTCTGCACCACCCCTTTCCCTACCTCCTTGCGCCATTTCGTGTAGTTTGTTCTGTTACTGCGGGATGCGTTCCTTTTTTTGTTTACTTTTCGTGCCATTGGGAGCGGCACTCTCCCTCTCCCCCCCGCCATCCCCCGGCCCCACCCCTCCTCGCTGTGCGTTTGCGTGTGTGTGTGTGTTTGTGTGTAGATTACTGCACCCGTGGTCTACGCATCGCGTATTTCACTAATAACCACGATTTCCCTGGTCTTCGGTTCCAGCCTCGCCACTGATTAATTTTAGAATAAAAACAATCAGCAATGGCGGCCAAAGACCTCCGGCACAAAAAGTCACATTCGTTCCGCCAGCGGCCTTGTCAGAGAGGCCAGAGGATGGCTGCGAAACTGCTTCAAAAATGTCGAAGAGTCAGCAGTGATCAACAGCACGAGGATGCAGGAGGCGATGGAAAGCACTTGTGATAGGCGGTAAAACATTTTGTCATTGCAACAATTTGAAAGAGAAAGTACGTATTTGTTGCAAAAACTTAACTGTGATTTTATAAAAGAAGCATTATATTCATTGAAAATGGCAGAAAAACAAGACAAGGAGAGAAAACGGGAATCTTTACGATCCTTTTCTGTTACTGTTTTTTGTGAGATGGCCTCGCGACTTCCGGCGAATGCCTGAACTGAGCAAAACTTTTGATTTCTGTGTTAATACACTCCTGGAAATTGAAATAAGAACACCGTGAATTCATTGTCCCAGGAAGGGGAAACTTTATTGACACATTCCTGGGGTCAGATACATCACATGATCACACTGACAGAACCACAGGCACATAGACACAGGCAACAGAGCATGCACAATGTCGGCACTAGTACAGTGTATATCCACCTTTCGCAGCAATGCAGGCTGCTATTCTCCCATGGAGACGATCGTAGAGATGCTGGCTGTAGTCCTGTGGAACGGCTTGCCATGCCATTTCCACCTGGCGCCTCAGTTGGACCAGTGTTCGTGCTGGACGTGCAGACCGCGTGAGACGACGCTTCATCCAGTCCCAAACATGCTCAATGGGGGACAGATCCGGAGATCTTGCTGGCCAGGGTAGTTGACTTACACCTTCTAGAGCACGTTGGGTGGCACGGGATACATGCGGACGTGCATTGTCCTGTTGGAACAGCAAGTTCCCTTGCCGGTCTAGGAATGGTAGAACGATGGGTTCGATGACGGTTTGGATGTACCGTGCACTATTCAGTGTCCCCTCGACGATCACCAGTGGTGTACGGCCAGTGTAGGAGATCGCTCCCCACACCATGATGCCGGGTGTTGGCCCTGTGTGCCTCGGTCGTATGCAGTCCTGATTGTGGCGCTCACCTGCACGGCGCCAAACACGCATACGACCATCATTGGCACCAAGGCAGAAGCGACTCTCATCGCTGAAGACGACACGTCTCCATTCGTCCCTCCATTCACGCCTGTCGCGACACCACTGGAGGCGGGCTGCACGATGTTGGGGCGTGAGCGGAAGACGGCCTAACGGTGTGCGGGACCGTAGCCCAGCTTCATGGAGACGGTTGCGAATGGTCCTCGCCGATACCCCAGGAGCTACAGTGTCCCTAATTTGCTGGGAAGTGGCGGTGCGATCCCCTACGGCACTGCGTAGGATCCTACGGTCTTGGCGTGCATCCCTGCGTCGCTGCGGTCCGGTCCCAGGTCGACGGGCACGTGCACCTTCCGCCGACCACTGGCGACAACATCGATGTACTGTGGAGACCTCACGCCCCACGTGTTGAGCAATTCGGCGGTACGTCCACCCGGCCTCCCGCATGCCCACTATACGCCCTCGCTCAAAGTCCGTCAACTGCACATACGGTTCACGTCCACGCTGTCGCGGCATGCTACCAGTGTTAAAGACTGCGATGGAGCTCCGTATGCCACGGCAAACTGGCTGACACTGACGGCGGCGGTGCACAAATGCTGCGCAGCTAGCGCCATTCGACGGCCAACACCGCGGTTCCTGGTGTGTCCGCTGTGCCGTGCGTGTGATCATTGCTTGTACAGCCCTCTCGCAGTGTCCGTAGCAAGTATGGTGGGTCTGACACACCGGTGTCAATGTGTTCTTTTTTCCATTTCCAGGAGTGTATATTGTACACCGCATCAGATACAACACACAGTCGAAACCGGTTGTAACGACGTAGAAGGGACCGACGGTTTACGGTAGTTATAGCTGACACTCGCACAAACCGGTTTTTGCTTTGGATTTCAATAATAATTTCACGTCTGTAAATTTTAGGCTGTCTTGGAGTTGACTTTCGGAAACGCAGCAGAAATACGGTGCACCTACATACAGTTTCTACAGTGCGGTATTTGTGGAGAGGGACTGAAGAGGAAGTTTTCTTACGTTTGTCCGCTACGTACAGCAATAGAATGCCATCAAAATGCAAAAACCTTCAATAAGTGAAGAAGGAGCAACTACGTGAACGGTTCACTCATATTGAAGGTGGTCTTGGACTGAACGAGGTAACGTGTTGAGCACTTTTAGAACTTGCAGTGAGTGCTGTGAGGTAGGGCAGCCAGGAAGCACACACCTCCGCTTCAGTTACTGAATCACAAAATTTAATCAACAGTACCAAAATGGTAAGACAGTATTCTGTAACATAAATTACAGGAAGGCCTACACTTGCTCCTATGTTTCTCGTTAAAATGTTCCACTAGAACTGACATGTGATTACATTTTCCGGCAATTTGGGTGCATAGATCCTGAGAAATCAGTACCCAGAACAACCACCTCTGACCGTAATAACGGCCTTGGTACGCCTGGGCATTGAGTCAAACAGAGCTTGGATGGTGTGTACAGGTACAGCTGCCCACGCAGCTTCAACGCGATACCACAGTTCATCAAGAGTAGTGACCGACGTATTGTGACGAGCCAGTTGCTCGGCCACCATTGACCAGACGTTTTCAACTGGTGAAAGATCTGGAGAATGTACTGGCCAGGGCAGCAATCAAACATTTTCTGTATCCAGAAAGGCCCTTACAGGACCTGCAACATGCGGTCGTGCATTATCCTGCTCAAATGTAGGGTTTCGCAGGGATTAAATGAAGGGTAGAGCCACGGGTCGTAACACACCTGAAATGTAACGTCCACTGCGAACAAGACGTGACCGAGACGTTAACCAATGGCACCCCATACCATCACGCCGGGTGATACGCCAGTATGGCGATGACGAATACACGCTTCCAATGTGCGTTCAGCGCCATGTCGCCAAACACGGATGCGACCATCATGATGCTGTAAACAGAACCTGGATTCATCCGATAAAATGACGTTTTGCCATTCGTGCACCCTGGTTCGTCGTCGAGTACACCATCGAGGGCGCTCCTGTCTGTGATGCAGCGTCAAGGGTGACCGCAGCCATGCTCTCCGAGCTGATAGTCCGTGCTGCTGCAAATGTCATCGAACTGTTCGTGCAGATGGTTATTGTTCTGCAAACGTCCCCACCTGCTGACTCAGGGACCGAGACGTGGCTGCAAGATCCTTTACAGCCATGCAGATAAGATGCATGTCATCTCGACTGCTAGTGACACGAGGCCATTGGGATCCAGCACGGCGTTCCGTATTACCCTCCTGAAGCCACCGATTCCATATTCTGCTAACAGTCATTGGATCTCGACCAACGAGAGCAGCAATGTCGCGATACGATAAACCGCAATCGCGATAGGCTACAATCCGCCCTTTATCAAAGTCGGAAACGTGATGGTACGCATTTCTCCTCCTTACACGAGGCATCACAACAACGTTTCACCGGGCAACGCCGGTCAACTGCAGTTTGTGTATGAGAAATCTGTTGGAAACTTACCTATTGTCAGATCATTGTAGGTGTCGCCACCGGCGCCAACCTTGTGTGAATGCTCTGAAAAGCTAATCATTTGCGTATCACAGCATCTTCTTCCTGTCGGTTAAATTTCATTTTCGTGCTGTAGCAATTTTAATGGCCAATCGTGTACTTAACACACATAACCACAAAACATGAATGACGAATACCCTATTACTCCATCTCTGTTCTTTGAAAAAAGAGCACACATTGGGATTTAATTTTCTAGTTTTCTATGACCGCAGCCAACTCAGTTGCTTTAACTTTAGATGCAGTACAATAACACATGGTACAATATACTGTCCTACTTAAGGTAATCTGTTTTATTTGTTTGCTTTTCGCATCTAAGATATGCGTACGCACTTTGCATTTACAATGAATTCGTTGTGAGGCCTAATTTGAAGACAACAATCTGCTGAAATCGAAAGTTCAAAATAAGCGTTACGTCTACGAATACGCAACAACCAATAACTAACATTGGGCGTTACAGCCGATGTGTTTCCCCGACACCGGATTAAACATCGTACTTTTATACAAGTCGCAAAAAGAGATGTCGCACTAAGCGACTTTTTAAATATAGCGTTGACACAGGCTTTAGATGGAACCATTAGATTTCCGTGTCACGGCCAACAAGTCGTTAAAAGTGATGTCGCTATAAACAGTCTCGAACGTATGTATACGCAAGGTCGTGTGACCTGTAATCGAGAAAGTGGCCAGATGCTTTCTCCATTGGCAAAGGATTCCGGATTGGTCAGCCATTCGGATCCCTTTCAGGGGACTGTCTAGGGGGAGGTGACCAAAGGAAAAGGGGGAAAACGATCGAAAGGTTTCCGTTGTATGACCTGGGGCATGAGATGTCTCAAGTTTGAACTTGTGGTAGGGAAGGTGCAAAATCTGAAATGGCAAATGGTAAAGGCTCAATATAGATACAGTGGGGTTCAGTGAAGCGAAATGGGAAGAAGACATGGGTTTCGGTCACACAGGTATACGGCAGTATCAACAACGGCAGAAAATGGTACAACGGGAGTGGGATTTGTTATGAAAAGGAAGGTAGGACAGAGTGAATTACTGTGAACCGTTCGGTGACAGGGCAGTTTTCATGGCTGAAGCGGCGATTCAGTATATAAAGGGAGATGAAAATGTATAATCCATTCATCATAAGAATAAAGGCGATGATTGGTCAGAAGCCGTAGCACACGTACACTGGTGTTGTTAACACTCTTAGAAGTAGGTTCTACTTATGTATTAGATATCTTATTACTAAGTTGAGTTAAATGAAAGTAAGATATTCTAATATATTAACAACCATCAACGTTTTTCGTAATCATGCTTTAGCTACGTGGTTTTTATTTCCAAAATCGTGTACAGTCACAGCCTCTGCAGCGTTGTGCTCCGATTGTTGCGCTCTTAATGCGCACTATGAAAATGGCTGAGGCTGCTTTCTGTTCCGTGGCGAAACACGCATGCGGAATACGGCTAAAAAGTGCCGAGAAATAGGCTGTTGGTAATGTTTTTTCATAAATTTACGGAGATTATCGGCTTTGAAGTTTCTCCGGCGTTATATATAACGCAGGTCACGAACGAATGTTTATTGAACGTATAGCGCAGTCGGTGGCGTAATGGAAAATGGTTCAAATGGCTCTTAAGCACTATCGGACTTAACATCTGAGGTCAGCAGTAGCCTAGACTCAAAACTACTTAAACCTAACTAACCTAAGGGCATCACACACATGCATGCCCAAGGCAGGGTTCAAACCTGCGACTGTAGCAGCAGCGCGATACCGGACTGAAGCGTGTAGAACCGCGCGGCCACAGCGGCCGGCGGCTCGTAGCATAATGGAATATGAACCAAATGCGGTTATTCGCTAGTTAAAATCTCTCGTTCAATTTGAAATACCTACACCTCCTAATTATAAAACTCACAATTTTTCATGAATAATGCACGTCTTCTTGTTTCTAATTACATAATGGACTCGAAATTCCTGTTTCCATTTCAAATACAAATTCTTAATTATGGATGTTTCATGAAAGACTGTTCATACAAGTTGTTTAAATTAAGAAATCATAACAATTTAATTTTTAAGGCAAAAATAAAAACCAAATTCTCTATATTTGGACTAGGTGCATCGTTTTATACCACAGACGTAGTATCACAGAAACGAGAAAAACAGTCATTTTCACAGCATCGAGCACATAATACAAATGCTGCACAATTACACTTGCTACTGCACCATTACAGTATGAACCCAACAGAACTGACCTGGAGCCAAGCTGCGCGATTTGGCGCGAGAAGTAACAAGACTGCTAAGCTGCCGGACGTACCGGAATTAACGGACCCATCTTTTTCGCACGTCACTGTCGAACGCTGGCGGGATATAGAATGGCTCGTCATAAAAGAAGAGAAATCGCTGCGCCTGGTTGGCTTTGGGGATTCTGATGATGATAGGCAGTGGCTACAATATTTAACTATACGGTGAAATCCTTCGATTCTCTCTTACGTTACACACAGCTTATGCAGAAAAATTATCGTGCGGTGAGGAATTTTCATCATTCGTGTTTTCAATTACAATCGTACGTAAGCTAAAAACGATAACGTGGTGCGGTTTTCGTCTAGTCGCCAAAGGAGCGTGTTGTGGGAAATTTGCAGTATATTATTTCAACACGCTTAAGAATTAAATGACATTCGAAGCTGTATTGCTCCTCTGCTCGTCCCTCTCTACGTGTGAACTGCAGCTGACCACGCCACTGCAGGCTAGCTGTACAAGCTGACCGGCCAGTGCTGTCAAAGTGAAATGCTTGTTCCAGCAAACGCGGAAGAATACATAGTGCAATGTTTACATCATGTTTATTCTTATGATGAACGGATTATAGTAGTAATGGCGGACTGGATTGCGGTGGTAGGGGGAGTGGGGAGAAGCAAGGGTAGCAGGAGAATATGGGCTTGGTATAGGAACGAGGAAGAAGAAACACGAATTGAGTTCAGCAATAAAATTCAGATAGTAATAGCAAATACTCCGTTCAGGAGGATTCCAGTTAGGTTACAGTATGGTCAGGCAGAGATTCCTAAATCAGGTATTGGATTGTCAGGTGTACCCAGGAGTAGATATCGACTCAGATCACAATTTAGTAGTGGTGAAGAGCAGGCTAAAGTTTAGGAGACTAGTCGGGAAGAAGCAATGTGCAAAGAAGTGGAAAGCACTAAGGAATGAAGAGATACGCTTAAAGGTCTGTGAGGCTACAGATACTGCAGTAATGTATAGCTCATTAGCCACTTAGAATGGACATCTCTAAAAAGGGCAGTGACAGGAAAAGGTCAAGTAAACCAAAGTCCTAAAACACGTACGTTATGAGCTATGAACACTTTTTCATGGTCAATACCGTGTAACTAGCAGTAAATAGTTTTTGTATCACTCTTTCCAATGTGTCAGTCGTTTTGTATTCCGTTCTTTGTACCTTACGAACACGTCTGTACTAGTGGAGGAGCCACTTGTGTCCTGGCGGCAAAGTTTTATCTTCCCCCACCTGAAAGTCAATTCGGCATCGTGAGAATTCTGAGGGGCAACGATCATCGTTCGTTAAGTTACTTCCTCTGTTTGCACACACACCTGCAAATCTACCGGTATTTCCGTTGGAAACGATTAGAATAAATATCTGTTGACATCGTGTATCAGCTGTGTGTGAGCATTAGGGAGGCATTTGGAGCCGCGGAGCAGAGAAGGGGTTTTGGAAACGGAAAATATAGTTACAAAATTCTGTGTGTTCCAGTTGTCAGCACAGAAACTTAGGACGACTCACGACAGATACGCATAGGCAGTCCAGCTACGCTGGATTCCCCGAAAAATTCCAGAAATCTTAGATAAATAAGGGTATACACGAGTACTGTGCAAGGGGAAGTGGCACTTCATCTAGGAATGGTCGCAAGTAAAAGTAGGCCGTCCTGCGAATGAGTTAGGAGGCAAACTCGCAAATGAGCGAGCCCGTGAAAGCGCAATAGACAGCTACAGCGGAAATTTTGCGTCAGTGATGGAATTACAGATGCAGTGCCAAAGGAAAGTGCAGGGTGTATACGTGGACGAGGAAAAAAAAATTCCCCAATTTTTCCCGCGATTCCCCGTTAAAGGCACACTTCCTCCCGGGTGAAAATACCGTTTTTCCGTGTTAAGTGAGAGTATACTTTTCCTCGGAACTGTACAACTTATCAGACTTTGAATGGTTATGGTTTTATACAACGGCGTAGAATTTCCCGGCAGTTTAGACAACGAAACTCAGGGAACAAAACACGTTTTGGGAAGATGTCTGACGTGCAGCAACATGTACACTACATATTTTCTTATTACGAAAGTATAAATTCGAATTCCACCAAACACCGAATGTTACTTGCCAAAACATTGAAATCGTGATTGCGATGCGCGTTCGTAAGCCTGTCATACCTCACGTCACGTGATCTCGCCAGCCGACGACAGCAAGTTGTTCTACCTCCCAAGTCAAAATAACAGCTGCTCGCAACAATGACTGCTCACTACAATTGGTCATAACAATCTGCACGAAAGCTACCGAGAAGCGGAACTGCGCAGTACCTAAAATTCTTACGTTATCTCATTTGAATTTGAAATATTTTGGTTTCATAAATAGCTTTAGGCACGTGACCTGCAATCATGAGCCGGACAGAGTGGCCGAGCGGTTCTAGGCGCTACAGTCTGGAACCGCGAGACCGCTACTGTCGCAAGTTCGAATCCTGCTTCAGGCATGGATGTGTGTGATGTCCTTAGGTTAGTTAGGTTTAAGTAGTTCTAAGTTCTAGGGGACTGATGACCTCAGAAGCTAAGTCCCATAGTGCTCAGAGCCATTTTTTTATAATCAGAAGATTGGCCAGCAAAAGACGAGTTTTGGGTGCAAGTGCCATTTTTCTTAAAAGGTGTTCTTTATTTTATACGTGACGTGTAAGTACTGTTTCTTTCTGTACTGTTAATCAGTTTTCAGTTTTCAAACTGTATTTCTATGCTTTCACATTAGCAAAATGATACCATGCCTGCTGTTGTCATAAAACTTGCCTGTGAGTTCAAGTACTAAATACTGTTCCTTCCAACAGTCAGCTGTCTGCATTTTAAATGCCAAGTAGCTACTTGTACTTACGGCTACCAGATCGCACTCGTGGTGTCGTGTTCACCTGCCCGCACTTGTTAACGCGGGCGCCTCCGTCTGTTGCCACCTGTGGCTTTACAGGTGTGAGCAGCCCATAGTCATAGTGGCTCGCCTTCATGCATTATTTTAAAAAAAATTGTGACTAAAGTCCTTTTGGCCTGTTATTCATTTTATACTTGACCTCTAAGTACTGTCTGTCTTGTATTGTTAGTCAGAACTTCTACTTTTATATAAAAATTTACAAACAAATTCCTTTTCCCATAAATCTGTAATTATGTTATATACCACTTTAAACATTTAAATTCGAAAGAAGGCACTCTTAGAAGTATTGTAACCTGGTTAATGAGACAAAATTGTGACCGAGGGTTCATTTGTTTCAACTTTAATTTGTAAACCGTCACTGAACCAAGCAGCCATGTTTAAAACTTTGGCTCTAGTTACTGAACTGTGCATTGTTCTTGACAAAAGAATAAACAAAAGAAAAAAAGAATACAGATATATGTAACTGAAAACTATGGTGTAGGAACGGAAAGAGATGGGCCATATATTTTCGGATGGGCAATACTTGCACTGCCCTTAACCCCCCCTCCCCCCCCCCCCCCCGGCAATAGCGCGGCGGACCCATTTGAACCTGTGAATGTACAGAAAGGCGCGCTGCGCTGCGCCACACGCGCTATACGCACCTGAATCTGCGCCCAGCCTTACGTACTGCACGTGCTCATCAGTACTGCACATACCTTCCTGTACCTTAAAATACTGCACTGCTTTCGGCTGTGGCCACATTAAGTTCCTTCTTTTCTTGTATGTCCTCGTTTTGTACAGGTTGACGAACAGCTTACGTTCGGTGTACTGGTTACTACAGGCTGTGGAAACTTAACATAGTTTCCTACATTTCTCATAACGCAAATCTAGTAGTGTTTGTTACGTTGCAGTTCTTTATATTATTATCGCGACACGACTTCGTTGGTTAGCGGCGCAGTCTGGCAGTCTGCGTTTTCGTGTAGTAATAACGCACATACGTACATACGTACGTACATACACATATGCGGCCAGTTCTCTGAAGGTCGCAGTGCAGCGACTCCCTGGTTCCTGCAGCGTTGCCAGTGACGGGCCGTATCTACATCCACACATGGACTGTGTGACAGTTACCGCTGTCAGTCTCCTTGCATTGAAACACACGAGTGCAAATATGAGCACCTATATGCCCACTGTTGTACGTTATGTATCCAGTATGACCTACTTTCGGCAAGACACGTGCTTGATTTATGACGTGACACATAGGTACTCCCTACTTGTGTCTCTGACGCAAAAAAAAAAAAAAAAAAAAAAATCAGAACCTCAGATTTTGAGAAATCGTATGATGGAACTTTTATTTTTATACAAGTGCAAATGTTGAACTGGCACGCTTAAAATTCACAGGAAAGCGTTAAAATGACGTATTAAGACGTCTAAATTTCAGAAACACACCCCTTACTCCCACCCTGGAAAGTCAGTATCGGAAACATTTTTACACAAATCATGTACTACCTGAGATTAAAGCTGTGTACCACTTACCAAATGCTCTTCGTACGTGAATTATTTTTGCCACGGTCTATAAAATTTTTTCAGTGTGTGCGTGACAGCAAGAGCGATTCATCTCAACAGATTATGGCGCTGTGTAATGCCTGGTGGCTGATTCATACCAATATATATTACTACTTACTTATGAATGTATCGTAGAATGTAATTTAGAACAAAACGTATTATGCTATTGTTCACCTCATATGCTGCTTTTTGTATATTTAGATTGGTAGATGACTCGTCAATGATCTGAAACTATTAATCAGTAATGGAGTTTCAGCGATCTTGAACTACGATTTTTATCGACACATTTTAACATAGAACAGCGAAAAATGTAACTTTAATGCTGAAGGGTATATTTTGCACTGGGTTGGCGCCAACTCTTAACTGGCTCAACAATTCATTTGCCAACTTGGAATGTAAGCTTCATGGCGCATTGGGAGTGTCTAGTTTAGCTTCAGTTGGTGGTCTATTAATAAGCTAAGACTATTATTAGCCCTTTGTCACGATAGAGAAAACGCGTTTCTTCTAAAGGTTTTCTGCTATGAGTTACAGAGACCTGAATGAAGCGTAAGTTCTTGAGTAACTTTCAGTGGACGAAAAATTATCAGTGTTAAGTGATTCAGAGTGCAATTACATAGAAGTTGAAGAGAAATCGTGCAAAGAAGATAAGGAGAGCAATGAAGAAACAATCCACACAGGTAACACTCCAAATATGCTACAAGATCTAGCAGAGTGCGTCCAGAAGAAGCTCCAAGAATATGTAAAAGTGGTTGCGCCATGAAGTCTACAAAAATCAGCGTATAACTGCCGCTGGGAAAGAAATATGTTAGAAACATTCAAAAAATTTTTCGCTCTTGAAAAAGTTACGAAAATTACTGACCGTACAATTGTATCATCTGAATGCAAAAAATTAATCTCTTGTTAGAGATTCTTAAGTATATGCTGTACAGTAAAAGTTCACTACAATACATTGTCCCACTTAACGTAATCTGTTACATTTGTTTGCTTTTCGCATCTAAGATGTGGGTACTCATTTTGCATCTGACGATGTCTTCGTTGTGACGCCTGATTTGAAACCAACAACCTGCAAAAACAGTTTGAAAATAAGCGTTAACTCCCGAAAAAAGCAACAAAAAGGCAGAAAAAAACGAATATTGGATCTTACAGCCTATGCATTTCTCCCAAAATGGAATAAAAATACTTAGTTTTATTCGATAAGTCGTAAGAAAGACGTACTAAGGGACTTTTCAATTATAGCGTTCACATAGGGATTAGATGGGACCATTAGATTCATCTACATCTACATTTATACTCCGCAAGCCACCCAACGGTGTGTGGCGGAGGGCACTTTACGTGCCACTGTTATTACCTCGCTTTCCTGTTCCAGTCGCGTACGGTTCGCGGGAAGAACGACTGCCGGAAAGCCTCCGTGCGCGCTCGAATCTCTCTAATTTTACATTCGTGATCTCCTCGGGAGGTATAAGTAGGGGGAAGCAATATATTCGATACCTCATCCAGAAACGCACCCTCTCGAAACCTGGCGAGCAAGCTACACCGCGATGCAGAGCGCCTCTCTTGCAGTCTGCCACTTGAGTTTGCTGAACATCTCCGTAACGCTAATCACGCGTACCAAATAACCCTGTGACGAAACGCGCCGCTCTTCTTTGGATCTTCGCTATCTCCTCCGTCAACCCTATCTGGTACGGATCCCACACTGATGAGCAATACTCATGTTTTGTAAGCCACCTCCTTTGTTGATGGACTACATTTTCTAAGGACTCTCCCAATGAATCTCAACCAGGTACCCGCCTTACCAACAATTAATTTTATATAATCATTCCACTTCAAATCGTTCCGTACGCATACTCCCAGATATTTCACAGAAGTAACAACTACCAGTGTTTGTTCTGCTATCATATAATCATACAATAAAGAATCCTTTCTATGTATTCGCAATACATTACATCTGTCTGCGTTAAGGGTCAGTTGCCACTCCCTGCACCAAGTGCCGATCCGCTACAGATCTTCCTGCACTTCGCTGCAATTTTTTAATGCTGCATCTTCTCTGTATACGGCAGCATCCTCCGCGAAAAGTCGCTTGGAACTTCCGACACTATCTACCAGGTCGGTGTTGTATCCGAAATATAGGATTCACATAAGGTGTAGATGGAACCATTGGATTTCGGTGTTATAGGCAACAAGCTGTTGAAAGTGATGTCGCTACAAACGGTCTCGACTGAATGTACCCACAGGACGTGTGGCCTGTAATTGAAAAAGTGGCGTGCCAAAGCGCCTCCTCGAAGCTTTCAGGCTTGCAGTGAAATGACCACGACGAGAAAAATCGACGATTTCCCCACCCACGCGGCATTCGCGAGCGGAGTAGGTGTAAACAGATAATATTTTGAAGAGAAATCTTATTGAGAACAGTGTTTTAGTAGGTACTAATGCCCTCTGTGATGATAACCGAAACAAACAGGACCCCTATACCGTCGGTAATTACGGAAGAATTACACTGGTTGGTTTTCAGGGCTTGGATGCAGCAGACACCCATGCATTAAATACGAGGGAATTTTTGTTCAGTCACGACGTACTCCGAAGTATCCTGCCTATTTCATCGGGAGTACCGTGTCATAGCTTCACTACTAAACATGGAATAACGTCTGTTTCCGAAGCGATCAATTCTGAGGGAATCCGTAATTTTCTTTAATTTCTATTCTGCCACTTAGTACCAAGCTACCTAAATGCAACAAAAAAAAAAGGAAAGGAAAAAAAAGAAAAGGAAAAAAATAAAAGGAAAGAAAATAAAAGGAAAGAAAAAGAGAGAGCTAGATAAAAGTGTGAGCTGCATGTTGCTGCCTTCTGACATGACTAGAACAATGAGAAAACTGCTTTGTTCTGAGATTAAAACTGAGAACATACTGATAATTAGAATACTAGTCTGTACTTTGCCGCTCTCTATGTAGAATCTGACATTACTACCGGCAACAGTTTTAACATTTTTTTTTGTGAACAAAGCTTCCACACTTCAGACAGTAGAACGTGATACGTGTCGTACACGTAAGTACGTCACTGGATACGCGATATTCTGTGTCTGGGCGAGACTGGGAAGGCAACACGACTGTATTCAGCTTTAAAAATCATTTCGATAGGGCAGCGGCACATTTAGATTGCATGCATTAAGACAATTCCCACCGTAACATCAAAGAAAAATAACTGAAAGATAACTGTCACTGTGAAACATGAAAGCAATAAATAATGAGCGTATGGCACTGGTGGCTGGGACGGTTCGGCCGCCGATCCGCAAGTTCTTTAAAGCCACTACGGCGACTTGCGAGGGAATGAGGACAAAATGACGAAGAAAGACACAAAACACCCTGTCATGTCGAGGCAGAGAAAATCCCTGACACCGCCGGTAATCGAACCCGGGACCCCGCGTGCAAGAAGCGAGAACGCTACCGTAAGACCACGAGCCGCGGACAACATGAAAGTGAGATTGCGACATACGAAGTTACTTAACAATACATTACTGACAACCAAGTACGACATTATCAGTGCCATTGCGGACAATCACACACACACAAACACACACACACACACGCCCTGCTGTAGGAAAGCAAATGTCCCAAAAGTGGCGGGGCACGTCACGCTGCAAGCCGTGGCCATTGTGTACTGCTTCGTGTAAGTTTCGTATTTAATTTTTTCCAAGAAGCGAGCACGGTCAACGCTTCCTGCTACAAAACGCTGCATTCCGAGTAAACAACTCCGTCCTCCACTTGCCTCTACGTCCGTTCAGCATTGTTGAGTAACGACACGGCTGGGATTGTAAGCCCCTGTCGTAATACCTGAGGCCCTACATTGCAGTTTAACGCAAGCAATACTTTGCGCAGTCCACCTTATTTCTGGACAGTACAGAAATTGCCTTCACCACGCCATACGTGTAGACGGGATACGATCATCAAGACTGAAGCAAATTATAGGTTCAGAATGTATCCTTACAAACACTTTACTGTCATTTCCAGCATTACAAGGGCTTTTAACTCTAAATCGTCTCCGCTTGTATTTTCCAAAGTTATTTTCATATCAGTCTTACAGAGAAGCTTATACGTCGCAAGTTTTTAACGTAATTAATTCGTATGAGCTGTCCATTCAGAACATTTTATCGATTCCGTTGACTGTTGGCTGCCCTGGTATTTATCCGAGTACTCGAATTTTTCTGTCTGCTCACTAGGGCTGCGCCGAGTACGATGGCTTGAACGGCTATTCTGTGGCAGCAGTTTTTGTAGCAATCGGTAGTTATTTTTAACAGTTCGTAATGCGCGGGCGTTATCTGGGCTGTGATTGGCTGATGCCGAACAGACTGAGCAGTCGCCATATTCGGTTTTTATACTACCGGAGCACTGGTGCCACATTTAGTGGCTTTGTATCGAAACTTACGTGCAAAGAACAAAATCCACCGAACACTCCGTTACCTGTGCGGTTTCTCACAACATAACAAGGCGACATATCGGTATACACACGCCTGCAAGCTGCAGTAACTTTAAGGTCAAATACCAAGTTTGATTTCTGCCGCTTCAAATTAACTACAGTAACGTCAACACTGTGGGTCACCACACACAACTGTTGACGTCATGGTAGTTTTGTTTAGTCCTATCTGCAAAGTTTCGTTCGAGAAAAACTTCGTTAATAAAGCTTTGCTTGAAGTTATAAAAACTGCGACATTCGTCATTTGAAGATTGGGTACTGTATCTAACTGTGAGAACAGACACGGCTACACCTGTTATTATAGTTTCTTCGAGGTCTCCTCAGTGACCTGTGCACATGTTGGGACAGTATTTGACTGCCGTGTCGGCTGCTGAGTCCTGACTGCACTGGACCGATGTAAGGGGTCGTGGGTTCTCTTCCGCTCAGAAATCCGTGCCTCGCCGTGGTGTGCAAGAATGTGGGGTGCAGGAGGCCCTGCAGTATCTGTTAGGGCCTAGGAATTTTTTATTTTTTTGCATTTTTGGTTATCATTCACTATCGTTGTAGGTCTGAGTATTTACCTTTGCTGCCATTCGTTCACACCCGATGATTAACCTTCCCGGGTTCGATTCCCGGCGGGGTCAGGGATTTTTTCTGCCTCGTGATGACGGTGTTGTGTGACGTCCTTAGGTTAGGTTTAAGTAGTTCTAAGTTCTAGGGGACAGATGACCATAGATATTAAGTCCCATAGTGCTCAGAGCCATTTGATGATTAACTGCTGTTAAGATAAACAAAGATGTCATTAATAAAAATTAAAAATCGATTCCCTCATCCTCATTTCAAGTAAGAATTCCTCCCTAATTAATTTTGAGTCTCCAAGAAAAATATTCTGGAAAACCTCAAACAAAAGGGATTACAAAGATGATAGTAATTCTCTTTTAGGCGCATTACAGAGTAACTGACCACAGATACAATCTTCATGTTTTAACTCTACCTAGGCAGTAATGATAATTTGCATTTTGTTCTATGTAAAGAAGTAAAAAGAGGGAATAATTCGTACAGGCGATAGGTATAAAGAAATATTCAATACTAATTTTCAAAGTAGGAAAAGATGAAGAGAAATGGCTGTTTGAACCTGATAAATAAGGAGACCAAAATTATATCTCTGACTTGGCTGTTAACATATCCACTTGGAATTGGAAAAATTCACCCGACGAAAGAAAGGATTAATGAATGTCGAAGGGCCTATTTTCATAATTTATAAGTAGAACAATATTTGCTAACACCAGATTTGCCAAAGTATTCAGCAATTTAACCGTGAATAAACGAGAAACGGAATCATTTATGAGTGGTAACGAAAATTCTTTGTATTATCTGTATAAGTCAAATATAGTAGAGGTCGAACGGTGCTTTAAAGAACGTCACATCACTTACTTTGACGTTTCGTATGTTGTATTCAGAATTAGCAGAAGCGAAGGAACCACGATTCAATGATAATATAAGTAAACTGTCAGTAAGACGTGAATTACAGGTTAACGAACAGCAACACTGATAGCTCACTCTACATGTTAGAAAACAATATGATATATAAATTTCTCAGAATTATTTTGCAAGAAGAATGAAGCCATCGGTGCAGTGGTTTCTCGTACGTGACTTTGCACATAATAAACTTCTAGATCAAATTTCAGAATTGAAACACTTGCACGCAACCTGTTAACGATACCTGGGTCTTTGTCCATGTATACGTCAGTCAGACGCGAAACTGTGTTGGTTCCATATAAGTACATACTTAAATTGTGTACCATAAAAGAGTAATGCGGCTCCGATACAAGGAGGCATATACTGACCATTTATGTACGTAATCGTAGATAGCTTACGAAAATATTCCGGACAATAATTTACATAGCATTTATACTGGCAGTAAAGTCAGTACATTGAGTGTCGGCATTGAGTGGTCAGGAGCTACCGAAGTGCTAGTACTTTCTGTGAAAGAAATATTACGCGCAGCAGTGACTAATAGTAAGGGCACCGAAGTACATGGATTGTAAACACTGTCGGGGGTGTTCTTGGAGGCAGATTATGTGTGCAAATATTTTCTACGTCATTCAAAGAATTCGTAAATATAATTTGCTGAACCGATCTGGATAAGAATTTTTTAAAAAAAATTGGCATTATATAAAACGAGGAAGCGGATCTAAGCCGTAAGTTGAGTCGCTCAGTGACATTACTGCCACAGAAAGGGAAGACGACGGACAGAAGGCGAAATACAGAGCTACCACAAATCATTTGTTTCCAGAATTCTAAATTTTCCGAAGTATTACATGTACAAATATGATTCAAATGGCTCTGAGCACTATGGGACTTAACATCTATGGTCATCAGTCCCCTAGAACTTAGAACTACTTAAATCTAACTAACCGAAGGACATCACACAACACCCAGTCATCACGAGGCAGAGAAAATCCCTGACCCCGCCGGGAATCGAACCCGGGAACCCGGGCGTGGAAAGCGAGAACGCTACCGCACGACCACGAGCTGCGGACTTGTACAAATATGGTTGGAGCACGAATATAACGGCAAACACAGTGAGTTTAAACTGTGCCGGCCACCTGACATTACGAATGCAGCGCCTTGCCAAAATGCCGACAAAGCGAGAGCAGAGTTTTCGTGTGTTGGAATACGCGAGATATTTGATCAAATGTGGCAGCTGCAACCGCTGTGTGGGGGTGAGCGTAATTTTCGTAAGCAGTCCAAACGAGTCAACAGCAGTCACAAGCCACGGACTCCAAATACCGGAGGAAAGTGTGTGGAAGGTAATGCGTCGGCGGTTACGCTTCGAACCACACCGTCTGCATCGCGTGCAACAATTCAAAGCAGCAACAGCGGACACACGGGCCGGAGGCGCCTTCAGATTTGCGCCACAAGGCAGGGAGCAGTCTAAGATGGACATTTCGCCTCCATGCTGACATTGAGAGACGTCACCACAAAGACGTCAACAATGACTAAAAATAATCGGGCAGCGGGTTTCGTTAACGTACGGTGGATGATGTGGCCAAAGTTCTGATTGCATAATAAATGCCCACAGTTGTGGAATTATGACACAGACTAGTTTTTCACTGGAACTTCGTAACTTTCCTGTACCATTGTAAGGAGACTCGGGTGCTGCCAGTGTGTTTGCTGTTGCGGCCGTCACATCGAGCGCTCAGAACGTCGACGTGGACGGCAGATATACGCAATAAACAGACTCCGGATGGACACCTGTGCACGTTGAATTTCTTCTGGACTTCAGCAGTTAAGGGCCGTGTCACATCACACACGTGTTGGCAGCGTTATCTCGTAAACTTGTTTTAATTCGTCCGTTGGCCTTTCTTGAAAACGGCTATTTTTTCAATCGCTTGGTACCACTCATCGTTCCAGCGGTCTGCGATAAACAGCTTCTGTGACGGGAGCAAGTTCTTCCTCAAAATTTGTGCAGAATCTTGAAGGTACCTCACCCAGTGCAGATGCCTTTCCACTGTTTAGTGTTTTTAGGTGATTTTATGTTCCGCAACCACTTCACATCTGCCATTATTTGGGCGTTAGTGCGAAAACAGATGAGTTCAAATTGTTCAAATGGCTCTGAGCACTATGGGACTTGACTTCTGAGGTCATCAGTCCCCTAGAACTTACAACTACTTAAACCTAACGTAAGGACATCAGACGCAGCCATGCCCGAGGCAGGACTCGAACCTGCGACCGTAGCGGTCGCGCGGTTCCAGACTGTAGCGCCTAGAACCGCTCTGCCACCCCGGCCGGCAGATGATCTTCGACTGTGAAATAACTTCGGAAAACAGTATAAGCGATTAATTAGCCATCAGAGGTCCTTATTTTACGAAGTACCGCATGTACACATAGGATCCGTGCTTGAATAGAAGCATAAACCCACCAAGTTTACATTTCGGACACTGCAAATCTTCTGTGAGGGACTTCTGGCACGAAACACACAAAAGCGGTAGTAAAGTTCGTTCCGTACCTCGCGTAGCAAAACGCTGTCAGTGGCCAGCACAGAAACGCTGACGCCTTCTCTGAGATGTGGCAGCGTTTCTGGCAGTGGGGGTGGGAAAACGCTGTCCCCTGATGCACCCCCTAAAGAGGAAGCCACCTTTCCATATAAATGGAAGGTTGCTTCGTCACTGAAGTTCAGCATGGGGGCGACATGTTCATCCTCCAGTGCTGCCTCCATTGTGGCGCGAATCTGAAGGCTCCGGCCGCAACCTTCCGCTTTTAATTGTCGTGCGAAGTGTAACCGCCGACGCATGATCTTCCGAACACTTTGCTGCGGTATTTCGAGTTCGCGGCTTGTGCCTGCTGTTGACTTACTTGGACTGCGTACAAAAATCTCCTTCACCCCCGTTCACGGTTGTAGCTGCCACATTTGTTCAAATATCTCGTGTATTCCAGCAAAGGAAAACTCTTCCGTCGCCTTGTCGACATTTAGTAAAAGCACTGCATTCGTACGGTGGGGTGGTGGGTACAGTTTAAACTCGCTGAGTCTGAGTTTACATCCACCCATCAGTCGTATCTGTAGTTGTCATACTTTGGAAATTTAGAATTCTGGAAACGAGTGAATCATTTATGGTAGTCCTGTATTTCGCCTTCTGTTTGTCGTCTTCCGTTTCCGTACCGGTGTGGTCACTAAGCGACTCAACTCATGATTTCGATCCACTTGCTAATTTTATGTACGGCCACAAGTTCTCTTAACTATTAGTTAGGTTGGCAATACTGTATTTACAAGTCCTTATATAATCTAGATAATCCAGAATGAGATTTTCACTCTGCAGCAGAGTGTGCGCTGATATGAAACTTCATGGCAGATTAAAACTGTGTGCCCGACCGAGACTCGAACTCGGGACCTTTGCCTTTCGAGGGCAAGTGCTCTACCATCTGAGCTACCGAAGCACGACTCACGCCCGGTACTCACAGCTTTACTTCTGCCAGTAAGGCAAAGGCAAAGGTCCCGAGTTCGAGTCTCGGTCGGACACACAGTTTTAATCTGCCAGGAAGTTTCAATATACACTTCTGGAAATGGAAAAAAGAACACATTGACACCGGTGTGTCAGACCCACCATACTTGCTCCGGACACTGCGAGAGGGCTGTACAAGCAATGATCACACGCACGGCACAGCGGACACACCAGGAACCGCGGTGTTGGCCGTCGAATGGCACTAGCTGCGCAGCATTTGTGCACCGCCGCCATCAGTGTCAGCCAGTTTGCCGTGGCATACGGAGCTCCATCGCAGTCTTTAACACTGGTAGCATGCCGCGACAGCGTGGACGTGAACCGTATGTGCAGTTGATGGACTTTGAGCGAGGGCGTATAGTGGGCATGCGGGAGGCCGGGTGGACGTACCGCCGAATTGCTCAACACGTGGGGCGTGAAGTCTCCACAGTACATCGATGTTGTCGCCAGTGGTCGGCGGAAGGTGCACGTGCCCGTCGACCTGGGACCGGACCGCAGCGACGCACGGATGCACGCCAAGACCGGAGGATCCTACGCAGTGCCGTAGGGGACCCCACCGCCACTTCCCAGCAAATTAGGGACACTGTTGCTCTTGGGGTATCGGCGAGGACCATTCGCAACCGTCTCCATGAAGCTGGGCTACGGTCCCGCACACCGTTAGGCCGTCTTCCGCTCACGCCCCAACATCGTGCAGCCCGCCTCCAGTGGTGTCGTGACAGGCGTGAATGGAGGGACGAATGGTGACGTGTCGTCTTCAGCGATGAGAGTCGCTTCTGCCTCGGTGCCAATGATGGTCGTATGCGTGTTTGGCGCCGTGCAGGTGAGCGCCACAATCAGGACTGCATACGACCGAGGCACACAGGGCCAACACCCGGCATCATGGTGTGGGGAGCGATCTCCTACACTGGCCGTACACCACTGCTGATCGTCGAGGGGACACTGAATAGTGCACGGTACATCCAAACCGTCATCGAACCCATCGTTCTACCATTCCTAGACCGGCAAGGGAACTTGCTGTTCCAACAGGACAATGCCACCCAACGTGCTCTAGAAGGTGTAAGTCAACTACCCTGGCCAGCAAGATCTCCGGATCTGTCCCCCATTGAGCATGTTTGGGACTGGATGAAGCGTCGTCTCACGCGGTCTGCACGTCCAGCACGAACGCTGGTCCAACTGAGGCGCCAGGTGGAAATGGCATGGCAAGCCGTTCCACAGGACTACATCCAGCATCTCTACGATCGTCTCCATGGGAGAATAGCAGCCTGCATTGCTGCGAAAGGTGGATATACACTGTACTAGTGCCGACATGTATCTGACCCCAGGAATGCGTCAATAAAGTTTCCCCTTCCTGGGACAATGAATTCACGGTGTTCTTATTTCAATTTCCAGGAGTGTAGATAATAGTTGCACACACAACCTGCCTCCAAGGATGCACGTTACAATGTTATCACAGTACTTCTGTGCGTCTCCAATTAATCACTGCAGCGCCTAATATTTCGATTCACAGAATGTAGTAGCACTTGTGTATTAACTGACCACACAACGCCAAAACTATGTAGTGACTTCAATGCTCGTATCTATACTGCGTACATTACCATCTGCCATCTTGCCGTAAGCAATCAACGATTACGTACGTGAATGTATCGGAACTATATTACTCCTTTCCAGAACACTATTTATTAAGTACGTACATCCAACTCAACGCAATTTCGCTACTGACTAACGTACTCATAGACAAAGACGCAGGTATCATTAATAGGTAGCGAGTGTTTGAATTCTAAAATTAATGTCTAGAACTTCATTCAGTGCAAAGTACGAAAAATACACCAATGGCTTTACTCTTCCTGCAAAATAATGCTCAGTATTTTATATATCAGTGTTTTCTAGCACGTATGGTGACCTATCATTGTCGCTATTCATTAATTGTAGTTCACGTCCTACTGACACCTAAGTTTCCTTATAGTATCAGTGACGGATGGCTCCTTTCCTTATCTGAAATTTCCATTACAAAATACGAAGTGCCACAGAAGCTGATTCATAGTTCTTTTAAGAGCAGATGGACCTCTACAATAGAGCAGACTTCTACACATTATATACATAATTTTCGTTACCACTCACGAATGATTCTGCCTCTCGTTTATTTATTCTTCACTGAAAACATGCTGAATCTGTAGTTTAGTTCACTGTTGGCTTCCATCTAGAAGTGTGGTGTCCGAACACGAAGCTCCGAAGTACCAGTTTGCATGGAAAAATTTTCTCGATAGTTTCACATCTCCAGAGAAAAACCGATTGTCAAGGGATGTTTCCAGAATGAAATTTTCACTCTGCAAAGGAGTGTGCGCTGATATGAAACTTCCTGACAGATTTAAACTGTGTGCCGGACCGAGACTCGAACTCGGGATCTTTGCCTTTCGCGGGCAAGTGCTCTACCAGAAGGTCGCGAGTTCGAGTCTCGGTCCGGCACACAGTTTTAATCTGCCAGGAAGTTTCGATTGTGAGGATTAGATATTTTGTACAGAAACGAATTTTCTTTTAAATGGCGGTTAACACAAGAACTGAGTGTCTTCAGTTTTAGAAACGTTTAGTCATAAATAAAGCAACTGAACAAAATCAATGTCTTGATAGACTTTCTTTTATAGAAAGTTTGGAAAAAGCATTCTTTACACCAATTGCTTCATATTCTATTAATTAATTAAACCAAACAAGCAATAAGCCTCCTAAATCAGGCGATAGCAAGGAAAGGTGTTTGTATCTTCCCTCGAACCGCTTTTTCGCAATAAAGAACAGCGGTAATTGTTTATTTCCTATTGTACTTCGACGAAATACCAACAGCGTTTGTCGGTATTTTGCGTGATATTTTCGAGTCCTCCAGGAGTTGTGTTGAACGAAGAGCTGCCGACACGGTTGCTCAGCTTGCTCGGTCAGAGCGTTAGCTACCCTCTGTAATAAAAAACTGAGAGAACCTGAACGAGTGTCATCGGACGACCGCCCCGAACAAATTCAACGAACAATATACAACAAAATGAGAAAAAAAATGCGCTAGTGTAATGGTTAAGGTGTCTGACTGTTAATCGAAAAGTTCCCAGTTCAAACCTTGTTGGGTGCTTGATATCTTCTTTATTTAAAAACAATATCGAAATGTCTTACTTCATGAATTTTATTCGTCTGAGTGTAATTTTTTGAAATTTCTGGTGCTTTGTCTCTTCTTTATAATCATAATAAGTTTTCGGTTTTTCTAATTTTGTCCTTGATTGTCTGACGCAATTCTTTGCTTCGCTGCTTTGAAACATCATATTCAATGTTTTCGTCGACTGATCGATGTTTTGGCAAGTATTTGCAGTCCGTTGTGACAAACAAATTGTTGAGGCACTGCACCTCACTGACAATATATTTTAGTTTCTGTGTTTTATTACGTCCACAATTCAGCTTTGTGTACTTCGCCAACTTTGTTTTAATCAAAACGTTTTAGAAAAAAGCGAAATGACTCTGGTATAAACAAAAGGTTTATTACATCCGCTAAAGATGGAATATTTCCCAATTTATAAACACTATTCATGTTATAAAAGATGTTCATTTCAAACGAGGACATTGAAATCTCTTGACACACAGAAACAAAAGAAATCCTAATGAAAATTAATTCCTCTCGGAAGGGGGCATCCTATTATAACAAATTTGACCACAAATTCGTCGGATTTGGTATCATTGGATGTCCCCCTCGGTGACAAACAAATTTTAGTTATAAATGTGTTTGATCCGATGTGTAGATTTTCGGATATTTCAATGTCTCCAATTAAAATGAACACACTGTATAGTTGGAACCATGAACGACTGCGGTCTATTTAAGGCTCGTTCTACGCACCTGACGTCACGCATCCGCTGACAGCCAATGAGTGTTCAGCAATTTTCTGAGCGGTCTGCTCTGAATGTCTTAGCGAGTGCGAGTGTTAATTGTGATTGTAGTTATTATTTGGTGAATTTTTACCGCATTTGTTGCAAGTTGTCATGGCTGATGGTGGTAAGCGACAAACTCTCCATAAACAGGTGAGGGACGTTATGCACAGGATACATGCTTTTTTCAAGCGCGGAGCAGAAAACGGTGGACCTATCACAGACGTCGCCAGATCTCAGGAACGCACTGCAGAAGCGACAGGCGTTAGCTTGAGAACCGTTCAGCGGATTGCCAATGAAGGAAAATTATCCACAGAGACCGGTGGAAGCCCACTTTTCAGATCGCCAGGGAAATATCGCACTCGTGAGAGGACTGTAACCAATTGAGATAATTTCGACAAAGATGTTGTAATACGTGAAGTGCTCAACATGTATGAGCCGTGGAAAAAAATTGCTGGTTTGAAGAGCGCGCCGCAGCGCGTAGTGTAAAGCAGTCGCCCTCCTTTTCTAGCGGTGGCGCCGCTGTGGCAATCGCAGCTTTTGTGTCTCCCTCTGGTGGGAAATGGGAAAAGATGCCTGTTCACGTGCATTTAAGGGGCGCTATGAGCTCCAAGACGACTTGTCCGCCTTGAGCGTCGGCGCATGTGAGGTAGCCACGTGAGTCCAGTGGGCCGCGCCGTATAAGCGAGGGATAGTGGCTTCGCGGCCGACACGAGAGCAACAGGAGTCAACCCACGACATCGTCTGGCCGGGGCGAGCTGCGACGCCGTGAGACGGGAGATCGGCGCGCCTTCCTGCGTCCGTTGAAGCGGCTGGCAGCGTTTTGGGGGTGCTGCGCCAAGTCGCCACAAATTGCACTTCTTAGAAGTGACTCGTGATATATTGTTTCAGTTACTTGTTAAATTCTACTTGTTTTCCTGTTCAGTCTCTCGTCCCCAGCTTGCGCGTTTGTCTCTCGTCCGCATTTGTTAGGCAGTTAGTGTCTGTCTGTAGGTCTGCCGTACGTTAATAGCTGCCTCTGTCATGTTTGTCGGATTCAGTTGTTAACGAATCAATTGCTTAAGGTGTAAAGGCCTAATTCCTGAAATATGTTTTTATATTGCCTATCATCTTGCGAGGTGGTACATGTGTAATGTAGGGCATGTTGGTACATTTTATGTAAACTGCATTTCGTGGATTTTATTTACATGGTCATTTTAGTATATAAAGTTGCCACCCTTCTACCGTAAGAGTTCTTTTAAAAACAAGTTGCACTTTCGGAAGCAAATAATTTTTAATGTTAGTGTTTTTTACCATCTCCACGCCTCTTATGGGGTGCATAGTTTGTGTGTTTGTTCAAATGGTTCAAATGGCTCTGAGCACTATGCGACTTAACTTCTGAGGTCATCAGTCGCCTAGAACTCAGAACTAATTAAACCTAACTAACCTAAGGACATCACACACATCCATGCCCGAGGCAGGATTCGAAACTGCGACCGTAGTAGTCGCACGGTTCTGGATTGCGCGCCTAGAACCGCGAGACCACCGCGGCCGGCGGCTGAATGTGTTCTGCATGCACAAAGGCTACAGGAGGAGGACATGGAAAGGGAAATTGTAATTGACAATCTGATTGAACGCATCGTCATCACTCTAAGACCTGATGATTCGGAATGCGACACCGACTACAGCGATGCAGAACAATGGAAGGTAAGGTACATACACAATAATACTCACATTCTTTCTTGTTTTTGTTACACAGTCGCAGTTTTACAATGGTATTGAAACATATTCCTCTTCTGCAACTGTAATAAGCGTCTTATTTAGACCAGACGCGTTTTTCTCTTTTGAAGCATCTTCAGTGGACAGTATTTTGTCTCCTCCATTGCCAAGTCACCTTTCGTAGTTTTGTGCTGCGGTAACACAATATTCAACGTTTGTGTCGGCTGATCAGTGTTTTAGCATATAAACGCTGTTTGTGTGTGCCACACACAAAAATTATATTTGACATAGCTCAGAGCATTTCACTGATAGACAGTATATTCAAGTCCTAATGGTTTTGTAAGTCCAAAGTTTTGTTTAATGTATTTTGTCTACTTCCTTTTGATTGATTGATTGAAGTGATTTAAAATAAAGCCAAACGCTCGGTGTAAATAAAACTTTTATTACAGTAGCGAAAGACGGAATATTTCTCAGTATTACATACGACACCTATCTGGTACTTAAATTAAATGAGATATTGTTATACAGTAAATTTTAACGAAATTTAGACATCTTGTCCAGAATTCATTTTCAACATTGTGGCAACTAAAATAGACCATACGGAAAGTATACGCTATGGACTTTTACCTCTGGAAACTGTTCAAAATTTTGTGCAATGGTTTATTTCATTTAACGCTGCACAATAACTGCGTTGAACATGGAAACAAAATTAAGTCATTTATGGGGGGAAGGTATCAGTCAAGAAGACGTGTAAAAATCAAATTTTTGGGCCCAATAGTTTTTGTGAAATCGAATGATAAGTGTGTGAAAGCAGTGGGAACACCATGTGTCAGCACAGGCGAGCAGTGCAATGATGACTAAATCGCCCATAGCGCGGAATGCGGGGAGCACGTGTCTGCAGCAGCGAAAGGCTTAAAAGTAAGTTACTATACTATGGCGCTGCTTCTCTTGGCGCGTGCGTCGTTTGCAACTGGCAACGCAGCAATCTCCCACGTCTGGGCGGGCATGCGCGAGCCGCCAAGATAAAATAACTGAACTATAGTTTCTCACGATGTTTGTTTTCGGGAATGTAGCGATAGAAAGAGGGCTTCAGTGGACTATTATTTCCACTATATTGTTTCTAGAATCAACATGAATATTATACAGAAGGCCGTTAGTAATCAATATGTGTTGCCACTGCATTGGAAAGCACGTTTCGTCGTAACAGCAGCAGTAAAAAGTTCAACTCAATTATTTTTGTATTATTCAGAAGCCATACTGATTGTTACCGATAACTCGCGTCGTAAGTACGCGCGGGAATATTCTTCAGATCCATTTTGTTTCTTTTTAGACCACTCGGCCAATGAGCTAACGAAAATTTGAAAGCACGCGAAAAAGGGTAACTTAATAGTGAGCCGCAATAAAACAGAGCAAACGAAACAAAACCGATGACGGAACAGCCCGATCTGTACTCTAGACTTGGCCGCTGTTTCTATGTTTCGGTACAGTGTATCGATACGTGGAACTGTTTCAGTGTTTCGAAACGGTTGTGGTTCTGTGTTCCGAAACAGTGGTGTTTCATTCTGCCCTGTCTCCAATAACGAAACCAGATTCGATCTCGAGCCAGACACAAAAACTGTTTCCCTCCACGGATTAATTGTATAGAAACAGTGATGTTTCATTCCGCTCTGGGTCGGATGAGATTCGGGCACAGATACTGAAACACATATAGCGTATCACTTCATGAAACACTTTCAAGAGTGTCGAAACCTTTTTCACGAACAGCAGCATGAAGCTTAAGACTTCCGAAAATAAAACTTCGTTTCTAGCTGACTGCCCGATTCCGAAATGGTGTAATATCTACTTTATAAACACTAACAAAACAATAAAATAACGCACACTATTGACATTCAAAATAAAAATGTGTGAAAATCATTCAGTTAAATTACACATCTTTTGTAACATACACTTCTCTGTTCATGTACAGTAATGATATCGAAAAACGCAAGTAAGCCTACAATATATTCAATAAAATAGGCGTGGAGCGGCAGTTTTAAGACACATACGTAAATCAGATGTGGGTATAACTGCAAGCAAGCTGCCTGATGCATCACTGGAGGTGTTCTGGTGAACGGGAAGGGCTGGGAAGCGGGGTGAATTTAGATAGTAATGGTTCGAAACACCTTGAGGGGCAAAAATTTTTCCCGTTATATATTCGAATTACGTGGCGTTATTTGTGAGTATAGTTAATGTGCCTATTCTCCACAATGATTTCCCTTGTGTGCATGGAAATTAGGTGGATGGGTATATTACCCGTACTAACGGGATGTGGGAATCCCAGAAGCGTATCCGTTTTTTCTGCAGTTTGCTCCCGCCTCCAGTTCCGTTCGTGGTGGTTCTGTCTTCAGCTATGGCGCTATGAAGCACTGTGTGGGATTATTTTAAGAGGATGAATCCTGAGGAAACGTTCGGCAGTGTTGTCGTTTAATAGTTCAACCTCTTACTTAAACAGACTTTTGGGACATTAGCATCCAACAGTCAATTTAAGTGAAACTCTGTCGAAACCAGTTTTTATGAATCTGGAAACTGACGAAGCCAGTTAAACTTCCACAGAAATTGTTCAGGAATCTGCCGATTCAGTTCTGGGTAGGTGTGGTACACAGAGATGGCTGGATTTGCAATAAGAGCAGTACCTTCATCCAAACGAGGCAAAATAGACGAATAGATGTTAAGATGTGTTGTTAAAGTATAGTTGAGAGTGAAGAGTTTAGAAAAGTGACTTATTTATAAACGAAAACTATTTACCCCCAGTAGAAAAACCGTCTCCAACAGTTTACTCTCTCAAGTGTTCGACCAACACCCTAACATGAGTACGAGCTGCAGTGCAAGCTACATCCTACATCTGCATTACGACGGATAGATGGACGTCTGTGAGCAATGAGAATTATATTGCAGTGACTGCTCACTTCATTAATGAAAACTGCAATCTTAAGTCATATTTGATATCTAGTTTTAAATTCCGTAACAAACATACAGCCAAAAAGATTTCCAGTGAATTACAAAATGTGGTATCAGCTTTGGGTATTACCAATAAAATTATAGCTTGCACTACAGATAATACATCTAATATGGTGGAGGCAGTGATGAAGTGCAAATGGTGGCATGTACCTTGTTTTGCACATACACTGAATTTAACTGTGGAAGTAAGCCTTGAACCGATTACTGAGACAAGAGCAAAAGTAAAGTCAGTAACGGAATTTTTCAAAATAAGTCCTCAAGCATTTGAGAAATTACACAATATTCGGAAGCAAATGGGTGTCCATATTTTAACGACGAAACAACATTGCCCTACGACATGGAATTCCTTGTATGAGATGTTTGACAGGCTTTTGAAAATCAAATAGCCTCTACACCCTCGCCATCTTCAGTGCGGATTTACAAACAAAACTGTCCAACGGTCAGGTATTAAAAAATCTTGTGAAATACTATCTCCTTTTGTGCAAGTCACAACAGAAATTAGCAGCGAAAGAAATGCAACCTTGCCAAAAGTCGTCTTATCAAGCAAAGGTTTACAGTCACTGTCAGACTTAAAAACTCAGATTAGAGCAACGAGGCCATTAATACAGGAACTGCTGAACTTGAGGATGGAATCTGTACCTGCCTGTATGAATTATTTAAATCTTAGTCTGGATTTTATACTTCATGGAAACATACCGATCTCTGCATTTCAGTCATCTTGACATGTTTTAACATGTTTTCCAGTTCTATCAGGTTACATATTATGAGCTGTACCCAGCTGACTAATGTTTGATGAAAAACTGCCATATTTGACCATTGCGTTATATGCTCCAGTCTGTTATGGCAATTTTTTGATCTGTGTGAATCAGTCACTTTGCAGGCCTGCTCTGTGAGACAAACAATGGTAAATTTAACTGTAAGAAAAGAGTGAGTGGCACACTCATAAATGTTATTTCAGTGCCTCGCTTCCCAGAACGCTATCTCAATAAATTACATCTCATGATATGCCTTTTCAAGAGCCCATACAGATTTTCACTCATAAAACTATCAAAATTAGGAGCTACAATACAGGGAAGCGAGTTTGGGAAAATATGCTAAGTCAAAAATACCGATTCTGTCCTCAGCCAGTTGGAACGTATAAAAGTCACACGACACGAAAGCAGCGCATTTGCTGCAGGAAATATAAAACTGTCAAGACACCTAAGTGAAAGTTTCATACATTCTGCGATTTAAATAGCACTCTCACATCTCATTTGTGTTTATACGGAAATATTTATACAGTAGACATTCAAGATGACAATGTTAGGTCTACACGAGTACAAAACACAAACTGTTTCGAAACAGCGTATCGAAACATTACATTGTATTGTTTTATTTGTTTCGAAACAGGTACGTGTATCCGTTTGCCCACCTCTACTGTACTCGCCTGGGACGTGGGGACTCCCCCGGGGTGCCGTGCTCACGTGTCAGAGGCGTGCGGGGCTGGCTGGCTGCACCGACGCCTCTTCGTGCACACGCTGCGCGCGTCTTGTCCAACATTAAATGGCTCTGAGCACTGTAGGACTTGACAGCTTAGGTCATCAGTCCCCTAGAACTTAGAACTACTTAAACCTAACTAACCTAAGGACATCACACACATCCATGCCCGAGGCAGGATTCGAACCTGAGACCGTAGTCACTCGGTTCCAGACTGAAGCGCCTAGAACCGCACGGCCACACCGGCCGGCGTGCCTTTACACTAGGGACGAACGGTGCCCACTAGTGAAAAATAGTACCGATTCCAACTTATTTCGACCCATGACATCAAAATGGACATAGAACACTCTTCGAAATCTAACATGCGTAAAATACGTGCCACAGCAAGATTTCTTGTTACTATAACATTGTATTTCTTTGGCTCCAGTAACTTACAAAGATACTGTAACCTGTCAGCCTAGCCTAGACCTCGGGCTATGCAACACATGACTTTTCCACCACAGCATACATTACAAAAAATATGGCAGCTATGAGAACATCACTGCGTTCTGTTGTGTCCGTAAGTGTGTGTGACATCACACTGCACATCATTACGCCACGAGTCAATGAAGAAGTCCGGTGTCGGTAGCTGCGACCTACTCCAGTTCAGACAGCCGCCTGTACTGAAGATACGGGTATTTACAGGACGTACCGAGAGTTGGTGCTTTAACAGAAATGAAACACACGACGGAAGTCAGACAACTGTAGATTCCTTTTAACTGTCTGACTACTGAATGGTTTATGACCAAACGGGCCACACAGGCGACAGCGAAATTTTCGCCAATCGCTTTTTTCTTCGACAGAGGCGGCTGGTCGGAAGTAAAATGCACCTACTCGCCGATGTCCACTGTGGTCTGTAATTATCGTGTGGCAACGCAACTTGGTAGATATGCTAACGCGTTAATGCGATACCAGTCTGCGCTGAAAAAAATTTGTTCCAGTTTTGGTTAGCAGGTGCGAATCTCTCGCTGTGCAACATCTCGCCGAAGTCTCCAGTGCTCATACTGAACGAATTGTGCAAGTGGCGGTTAATAATAAAATCAACATTCTGCGTTCCTCAACTTGGAAATAATTTCTTTCCAGTGTAAATCCGTTCCCCATTGACGCATCAGTATAGCTACCGAGCTTCGCGGCCATACGACAGCTGACGGCCAACGCCGGACCTCCGCGGGTGTCTGAACGTCCGAGTGTGGCCACCCAGTGGGGGAGCCCCGCCACTCCAGCAGCCTCGCGTCAGGGCGCTGCCTCGCCACCGTCTCCGCCTGAGTCGCGGCTACTGCCGGCCCAAGTACTGAGAAAAGTTACGCAACTGTCACACTTTGCTCGTGGACAAAACACCTAAAGAATTAAAAGCACCAAGAAACACTGTACTCACTCTTAAGACGTAAGTGATCTTAGTCCCTTATTATGGACAATCTATGTGTGACAAAGCGTGGATTCCACGCATTCGCGAGTAGCTGGCGGCCTATTTATGAAACTTTTTCTGCTGCGGCTACTGTTCATCCGTCAACGTCACATTTCCCCACACTTTGACACAACTAATCTCGCTACACACGAGACGTTTTCGAGAGGTCTTTAATACGGTGTGCATCAATTGCGTTGCATATTTTCTGATAGACCAGTATAAATACGAAAGCCACCACACAAACTTCAACGTCAAAAGAAAGCAATTCAGAGCACCGATATCGGGGTAATTATTATTCACATAATTAGTGCGACTTTTATCAAATCATACTGTTCCTGCGACAGGGAAGAAAACTTAACTTCGAAAACCGGTACATCAACACACCGATTGTCCAAATTGAAAATTATATAGTTGTGGTACTCAAATTTGCGTTTTATGGCGATGTGCACTCTAACTGATACACATTTTCAGCACTGCGTCAGTAAGACGTTAGTGCCAGCCCGTAATTCCGAAACAGAGACTTATAATAGATAATGGGTAGGGCTTCATTAACAGTAAGTGGCTAAACGAAGTATTTACTATAGGTTTCGGTCAAATATAACTAGCAAATCTCTCTACAAATGTTACCATTCTGACGTGATTCACTCCTCTGACGGAAAGTGACAACAGAAATCTACCTCCACGTTCGATACTATTGCACTGGAAATGAGAAATTAAATCTCGACTTTAGCGTCGTTAATAGCCTGCACACAAAAATTTACACAGCACTTTAATCGTGTCATTTGAACCTGAAGTACAGAAGTTTGTGACAGTTTCACAATCGGTAATATTCATTCTTTCGTCACTTACGATGCGATTAATGCGCAAGCACGACAAGGCACACAGAACACGATGTGTCTCAAAGAGATCGCCGATGCGTTGCTTTGTCGGCACACCAGACCCTCTTATCAGACAAATATTAACACGAGAACGGACAGACAAAGCGCTGCAGCGTCGTGTAGTGCAGAAAAATTGTGGTGTGTTATCGCTTCCCTTTCATCAGTAATCTCAAACTAGGAGACATGACGTCACAGAACGATAAAGAATACGAAAGGTTTACTTCAAGAGGCACAAACATTACGATAAATTCTCAAAAATTCGCCAACTACTAATCAAATCTCCGCCTCAGTCTAACCAGGATATTAAGCAAAGCAACAGATCGCTCGCGCATCGCAATCTGAACTCCAGAGAATCGTGAAAGTAGTGAAATGAACGCGAATGCTGCGTTTCATAGCCAGAAGCACGTCGGCATGGCGCCACGTGTTGTGATCCGCGAGTGGATTACACAGTATTCGGAATGCCCATGCACAAAACAACTTCCGACGTCTGATTACTTTCCAGACGATTTAACGTGTGAAATACTTGTTAAGCCTGTAGGCGAGAAACAGTTTAGGGACGGTTTGAAATTATTCTTATCGTGTTTTCGAAGTCGCCAAAACAAAAGCCAGTTTTTGGCACGGCTAAATGTGTGACGTCATAACTGTACGACGATGTTAATTTTGCCGACACTTTGTATGGTGTGTGTGGACACTGCCTGCAAACTGTTGGTAATATAGAGTCAGTTGCAATGAAGTAATAAACTAAAACGTTAAGTCTGATGCGGAAGGTGACCGCATGAGCGGCGAATATGTGCTACTTCACGTATATGTGTGTGTGTGCGTGGGGGGGGGGGGTTTACCGAAAAATATCTTGGTGGGGGGGGGGGTACCGAAAAATATCTTAAGTGTTTTAAATGTCGTCCGGAGTTTATTGCAAATCGCTAACTGCCGTCATTCTGCAAGACTGGCTGAATAACGTCCGCGTATTTCAGCGCCATGAAATATGTCACCTCGAGACACGCCAAGTTACCAACTGTGGTACTTATGTTACTATGTGGACCCCGTAATGTCAGATTATACCTCTGAATGAGTACGGGAGGACAACATTTTAGATGTTTAAAGTCGGCAAAAGTAAGCGAAATATTGAAAAACAATTTTTTGTCATCCCTGCAAACCGCTAGATAGGCAACCTGTAGCCGACCTCCGGTTCCAGTCTAGCGGTCCAGTGTGACAGACAACCACGGCTGTTGGATTCAGTGGCAGAAGACGCCGTGCCGCCATAAAACTCACCCAGTCACAGCTGCCGAATTTGATGGTTTTCGGAAACTTGCGTCCTACGAACATAATCAAGAACGCGAGGTTTTCATATTAAATACCTTTGGTACGAGAATTCTGGAGAAATCTACACTGCCATCGAAATACTAGCCGACTGAATGTGGCGGTATTTTCCATCCGTTCTGCCTTATTCTTGCTCAAGTTTTCACCGGTTAAAAGGCTCGAGCAAGGCGATAAATAACGAGCAATAAATTACTGAACACTCAGAGCAGTAATTTAACGCCCTGTTCGCGACCCCTTTGCTCGTAGCCATCGTGATTTTTAAAAGTAAGACAATACATTAGACAAGAGCAGTTCCTTGACGTTGCCCTTATTGAGTTACGCGACAAACCACCCAAAAGCGTGCAGAACATGGGCAGCGTCCAGAAATTCCAGTAGCCTGCTGGCCGCCTTACCTTTGTCAGGTCGCACGCTCCTGTCCTATCGGCCGCTTCCTCAACAGTCAACAGTGAACTGGGCCGCCCCGACAGCCGGGGCGCGCGGCTGCCCCCACCCAGCTCTGACGTCACGGGGCGGCGTTGCCAGGCAGGCGAGGGGACGGCTGCGGCAGGGCGGGCGAGGCGTCGACGTCGGTGTCGGCACGGCCGGGCAGCCTGCGTCCCATCCACGCCACAGGCCGTTCATCTCGTTCCGCGCTATACAGCTGGTAACACACACCCCCTCCTACATGGGGCTCCCAAAACCGGGTTTCGTAAACCGATTAGCAAATACCGCTTCCTGAGAACGCAAAGATGACGCTGTATTTTGGTCACGGGTTGAGGACGGGTGTGAACAGATGATTTTCCGTCGCGATTCGTCTCGATCATTTGCTACGCCGGAAGTGAAGGACGGATGTAACAAGTTGTCGTTAAAGAACGTTAAAGTGCTATCAATGTTCAATTGTCTTCATAGTTACCCATTAGCTATTCACTGTTGTTTGACAAATTTGTAGTAGATGCAACCGAGGTGGTGGCGTTAAGTTCCTATCGGACCAAACTGCTGAGCTCATCGGTCCCTAAGCTTACACACTACTTAATCCAACTTACACTAACAGGGGAACCTCGCCATCGCACCCCCCTCAGATTTAGTTATAAGTTGGCACAGTGGATAGGCCTTGATAAACTGAACACAGATCAATTGAGAAAACAGGAAGAAGTTGTGTGGAACTGTGACAAAATAAGCAAAATATACAAACTGAGTAGTCCATGGGCCACATAAGCAACATCATGGAAGAAGAGTGCTTAGAAGCGCCGTGGTCCCGTGGTAGCGTGAGCAGCTGCTGAACGAGAGATCCTTGGTTCAAGTCTTCTCTCGATTGAAAATTTTACTTTCTTTATTTTTGCATAGTTATTATCTGTCCGTTCGTTCATTGACACCTCTGTTCACTGTAATAAGTTTAGCGTCTGTGTTTTGCCACCGCACTGCAAAATCGTGCAATTAGTAGACGAAAGGACGTGCCTCTCCAATGGGAACAGAAAACATTTGATCTTAAGGTCATAGGTCAACCGATTCCTCCACAGGAAAACACATCTGATATATTCTATACGACACTGGTGACGGCATGTGCGTCACATGACAGGAATATGTTGTCCACCCACCTACCTTGTACACTTGGCGAATGGGTAAAAAGATTCTTCTACCTTGCCCGATTTAGGTTTTCTTGTGGATGTGATAATCACTCCCAAAAAGTGATGAAAACATAAGAGTTTGTCACATAAACTGAAAATAAAAAATTAAAATTTACACTTGATTGAAGATTTGAACCTAGGACCTTTCGTTCCGCAGCTGCTCACGTTACCACGAGACCACGGCGCTCCTGCGTATCTATCGTCCTTATTGTTGCATATCATCCGTTGAACTACTCAGTTTGTATATTTTGCTTATTTTTTCACAGTTCTACACAACTTCTTCCTGATTTCTCAATTGATCTGTGTTCAGTTTTTCAAGGCCTATCCACTGTGCCAACTTATAACTAAATCTGAGGGGGGTGCGATGGGGAGGTTCCCTTGTAAGTTACGCCAAGGATGACACACACACCCATGCCCGTGGCAGGACTCGAACCTCCGACGGGGTAGGCGCGCAGATGCAACCGACACTATGTCTTCAGACTGTTAGGGACAACAGTTAGAAGCAGCCGTCAGTTGCAACACAGGGTTCGGCAGGCTCGCTTTAGTGCCCTCCATTGTCTGTTGTTTGCTGCATGTGAGGGAAACTCGTGCCCGTTAATACGAGTAGAAGAAAGTGTTCTTCCTCTAAAACCATGAAAGGAGAGTTCCCTGTCGAAGTAAACCACGACTATACGATGGTACAATGTACGCTTTGTCGTTCAGTATTTTTCATTGAACATGGGGGACGTGTCGACAAAACGCAACACATAAATAAAAAGAAGCGACTGATCGCCGTTTCTGCGAGAATTTCTAGCAGCATAACTTTCTTTTTAAGTACGGATAAACTACAAACAGAGGAAGACTTTGGCGTATCAAGTTGAAAATGTTAGCGGTGGAAACGTTGTGTGCTTGTAGGTGAAGCCAAGGAAAACTTACGGCCACTTACGTGACACGTTTTGACAGTCGAAATGACGCACAGCCGAAGGAAGTAGCGTTCTTTGTGTTGACCTATAACAATGAAGACATGAGACTTGGAAAGAAACAATGCTTCACGGTGCCATTAAAGGAAAGTAACGGAGAGTTTTTAATCTGTAATTACATAGCCCGAAAAAGTGCTTTGGTTTTTCTTTTATCCGTTAGTCGTTTTTCATTTCGTTCTTCGTAGAGTCTTTTTCTGTGGGACAGTTTGACGTATCAAACTGAAATTTATGTCACATACTACAAATAGAGGAACAGAAACGTATCGCTGCGGAAGAAGTCCTGCTCGGCTTCCATACCACAAAACACAATTGTTCTTTCCGTTCAATGGACAGCCCACTGTTCTCGTCAGAGGGCTGTTTGAGAAGAAATTTGAATGTTCAAAGACAAAGTAGGAGTCGATTTTAGTGAGCGTTTTAAAAATGCTAAGTGTGTGTCTGTCATGTTGGATGCACGAAAGCTTAAAGTTATTACTGCGATAGGTGTGCAGTGCAAAGTAATTTGTCTTCCGAGCACCGGTGGAAAAACAGCAGGATTATTAGCTGGGATATAACTTGCATATTTTAAAAATTAAAAATATAGTTGACACGATTGTCACGTTTTGGCAGGTAATTGTGATACCACCTTTGGTGCCACAAGATGAGTGGAGTAAACATTGTCTGTTCCTAACTGAACAGTGTTCTCGAGGTGAGCATGGAAGGCACCCGCTGTGCAGTCCATGTGGTACACACTGGAGATCAAGTGCAGAAATAAGTTCTTCCCACTGACACAGAAACAACAGTGAATTAATTTCTTCAGTATTGTGACATGGGTGAACTGAAATCATTCTGTGACTTCGTTGATACTGAATACAAAAAAGTTGTAGGGAGTATTAAAACTAGATTGTTGACATTGTTCAGAGGAGTTTTTAAGAGGAGTTGATATGTATGAACCTTGGAAATCTTATTTTCTAACTCAGGGTAGGTGCCCTACGTTGCTGAAACAATTTTTCGAAAACCCACAGTCACTTATTTGGCTTCATTTCACACAACGTCAATTCAAAATGTTTTTAAATTCAACCCAAAAGTTGCAAATAACCACGATTTCAGCGTGCTTAAAGAAAAAAATCATTAACAGAAAGTATGGTAAATTTCAAACTTCATTAATTTTTTCATTTTTATTTAACTTGGGAAAGGAAGTATTTTTACTCAGTCAAAATACGAGCCTGTTATCAATTTATTTTAAGACACTCAATTGACTTATTTGGTAAAATGGAGTTCTCCACTTCAACCTCTGACATCATTTCATTGTACAACGCTAAAAAATTCTGTTTCTTGGGCTGAATTTTTAAATTTTCTGATAATTCTGAAGACAGCAGACTGATGTGCAACATTTAAGATACGATGTGTGAACAACATTGTGTTGCAGAAACTTGAGGATTGGGAAGAAGCTAATTTGGAAACAGCTAAGAGATCGTGTGATGTATTCCATCCCCTCAAAAGTACAGGTACTTAATGTAAAAATAGAGAGACGCTTGTGAGTTTTGCTCTTGCTGCACTAGTCACAACTGCTGTTGTGGAAAGAGTATTTTCACCTCGAATTGCTAGAGATTCTGAAGACAGTGCGCGACGAAACAGACCCGTTTTATCGGCTCCGAACACGTCTTTCGGATCATAATCCGCACTTAGGTCGCACAATACTGTCTTCCGTTCTTTTGCTACACTTTGCTGCACATCCTTAGTTTCCCCACACACTTCATTCCACACGATGTTGTGCCTAGCTCTGGAACTGTACAGCCTTCCCATGTATGCATAGACCCGGTGTTTCCAAGCTCTTTGGCTCACTATGTAACGTGGGTCCAGAAAAATGTAAGTTATTTTCCCACGCACTTACGAACCATTCCCACATTATTCCGTTAGTTTCTTCATCTCCCGTCTTCTTCGCCTTTCTTTTCATTTGCCCCATCCCAATCATCCATTCATCCAGTATCTTCTTCTTGTTTCTTAAAGCATCGTAAATTCGTTTTTTACCGCATTTGAAACGCAGCATTATTTCGTGTACAGAGAGTTGGTCTATCTCACTCGCCTCGATTATCTTACTGTTTTCATTAAGTGAAAGTGTTTGCGACTTGTACTTTTCCTTCGAATCATTTTATCACTTAAGGCGCTACTAGTCAAATGAAACGGACAGAAAATAATGCTGTTAGTGCGTCATCGGAACAACAATCGTCTCCTTCACTCCACCGATTGCAGCAGCGTCCACAGTTGCGCCACAGTGTTCCAGCGTGCGCCCCCCCCCCCCACCACACCACTATGCGTCAATAATAATGGAAAACCAGAGACCCCGCCAAACCGAGCGCTCACGAACGAACCATTTCCTTTGATGCACCGACACTACTCGCTAACCTGTTCCTTGTTGCACAGAGCGGAGCAGTCTGATGTCCACACCTGCAGCACATATGCTATTTTCTCGTTTTGCGCCGCTCAGCAGATAGTCAGGCATGTATTGTCTTTGTGTCAAAATTAACTTTCGGCATTACACAGTAAATTCTTAATAAAGTCGTAGAATTTGCGATCCGTTTTAGACACGTTCCGCTGTATATATTTAAAAAAAAAGTTAGCTTGTAAAAGTGTATTGAATGTATCTGGACTGAAATACTTCTACAGTTTGAGCAGATTTCCGACTTATACACGTTCTGCATTGATCAAATTTTACTGTACTTTATTTTGTGTCCACTCTCGAATGAAAATATTTTCTGCATATTTCGTGTAAAATCACCTTGTGAGACAATCAGATTACCTTAGATTTTAATGTTGCTGGCAATCGTAACAGATCATAGCGACATTCTACAGCTGTTGCTGTGTACATTTGTTACGCAAATGCTTTGGCAGTTTTTCCGACAGCATTTAAAGGAAGCACACTTCAGATTCCATCACAAGTAATGCGGTTTCAATGTATAGTGTCTAAAGAAAAAGTCGTGCTTTCAAGTCAAGCAAGAAATAGAAATGCGTGCAATTCACCTGTAAGAATGGTAAAAGTGACAAGAAAGAGCCGGATTGGCTATGCAGGTGCAGGATGAAGAAATTATTTTACAAAAGCAACCTCATATTTGCCAGCTTTGTATTCTAGGGCCGCCGAAGCCTTGAGAGACGTGGGGTCTCCCATGACGCCTGATGCCCGGGGATTTTGCCCCCCCCCCCTGTTCCCCCCCCCCCCCCCTTCTATCTCTTCTGGCCTTCCCTTCACCTCTTCTGCGGTAGTGCTTCTCTCAATATTTTTGAAAGTTTGCTAGTTTCATAATTAAAAATTGCTTTCCCCGTAATAATGAACCCATCTTAAAAGCGTTTTACTTGCAACACGGTTAATCTACTGAAGTTATATTTCCCGAAACTTTTACACAGCAAATCGTGGCCAAATCTGTACACTTTGGGGAGATCTCTACTTCTGCCCGTGAGTTACGCTGCACATTTCCGTATGGCGTACGTATAACTGCTGAGACTATCAGATACGCAATTCATCCTTAAAAACACCTAAAGGCACGCTACAGAATCAAATAGTGGCACCAAATTTTACTCTGTGTGCCAAATATTTGAACGTGTAGGGTTTTGTTTGACACGGGGTGTGTTTGACGTGTTTGAGCGAAATTTTGATTGATGGAAAATTTGAAAACGTGGCTGACTAGTGTGCTGGTGTTTTGCCGCACATGCTTAGTGGAATACTTTTGTTAGAATTTATATATGAGTGTATCGTGAGTCACCACAACCCGTGCAAGCTACGATCAAGCAAGAAAGTAAAATAGCACTGGCAGCTACCAAAATAGTAGGCGTGTCGCATCTTTCCCAGCCATAGTTTACGCAGGATAAGGTTAAGAAGAAAATCAGCATTCTACGCACAACACGCAGTAAAATAAAAAGTCGAAATTCTTCCAAGGGCGATGTAGGCTTCATGTTCCCACATTGTGGTCCCTTAATAATCTGTCATAGGATACCAAATAGAAGAGAATAAGTTTTCTCATACTTGTGTCTTCTTTTTCAATGTGAGTGGGAAGGTGCTCCAAACAGGTTATTAGAAGTTCCCCTGTCCATTCGCAGAAAGCTGACGTAGCCGTCACGTTCCGAGTGTAACATTTCCCTTTAACAGGTTACAGCTTGTGTATTTCTCATTCTAAGTCACCTCTGGACCAGCATCTTGCTTTCTTCTTCTGTAAAGACAGTGCCAGAGTATGTTAGAAATGTTTTACCTGCATTTGGAGCAGAGACAAACAGCGTTTGCTCCAAAAGTGAGATTAAATTAACAGACTCGTCGGTTCACGATTGACAAATAAGTGCGCGGACCTTATATCGACACGGCAGCCGCTTCCTGTTCTCCTGTCGGCCGGTCACAGCACGGGACACGTGACGCCACACGGACGTGCTTCTGGCGGTACGACACAGCACCGAGGACGTTCACCGCAATATTCGTGCGGTATTATTTTCACTGTTCTGTCAAATGAAGTTTCTGGTGACGGCCTGATGTGTGGCAAACCGCGGGTGGCTGAAAGAAGCAAAGCGACGCGCCGCCACGTTTGTTTACGTGTTTGCAAAGCTAAAGTACCTTATTTGGTGGATGTATACTTGCATACTACGAAAATATGCAGTTTAATTAATGCACCGCACTAGAGACCTGTCAAGAAGGGGACGTTTTTTCTGCGATTTGTCGTACAGTAGGGTGAGGAAAGTTTCTTCAGCAGTTGTCGCCACAGCACTTTTTTAAACAGAAAATGAAAATCACTTTAATCGCAAAATTTAAAGTGTTCGTCTTATGATGCATCAAATTCGGATGACGTGGGACCACTACGGAACGTTTAGACTCGCTCTCAATTTTAAATATGCAACAGTCTTGTAGCAATAAAGTAGACATTGTTGATTAACGTGCGGTGTTGTGTGCACTGGTTACTATTGTTGTCGAGAAAAATGAGCGAAAAGTCCGCACCTGGACGTTTTAGCGCGTCGCTATCAACTTTTCTGTCACGTCTACTATGCATTGACGCATTTCATAATCTTTTCTCTTATAAGGTGTAATCTGTTAATTATAATGTCTCAAACAGAAAACCGTCCCCAGTTGTCGGAAGAGAGCGGAGGTCAGGAGAACAGCAAAAGCGATTCATAAAACTGCCGCCAACTATGCTCCACATCGATTTGTTGTGGAATTTTAGCAGATAATCTGAGTTAAAACATAGTGAGGTACCTCGAACAGAATGAGGTCCTCTATGTCAAGTAGCACGGATTTCGGAAACGTCAATCTCGTGAAACCCAACTCACTTATTTCTCTCACGGCATACTAAAAGCCACGAGTGGAGGCAGTCAGGTAGTCCCAGTACTTCTCGATGTCCGAAAGTCATTTGAATCAGAACCTCGTCTACTCTTATTATCAAAAGTAGAATTGTACGGTGTATCGAGCGAAATTTGTGACTGGATAGAGCATTTTTTGTAGGGAAGAAGAAGAAAGCTGTCACGCATTGGAGACTCATCGGCGGATGTAGAAGTAACTTCTTGCCTTAGGGAACTGTGTTGAGATCGTGATGTCCCATTAATGACCATTCAGACAGTATTAATAGTAACCTCAAACATTTTGCAGATGATGCAATTCTCTGTATGGAAGTAGTGTTTGACAAAAGATGCATAAAATACTCAATCAGGTTTTTAAAAGATTTCAAGGTGTACAGAGATCGGTAACTTGCTTTAAATGTTCGGAAATGTAGTATTATGTACTTCACAAAACGAAAAAAACGTAGTATCCTGTGACTGTATTATCGATGAGTCAGAGCTGGAATCGTTTAACAAATGGCTGCGTGTCACGCGTTGTAGGGATACGGAATGGAATGAGCACGCAGGCTCTGTAGTGAGTGAAGCAGGTGGTGGGCATCGATTTGTTGGTAGAATACAGAGGAAGTGCAGCCGGTCCGAGACTGGTTTACGAATCACACGTGCGGCCCATCCTGGAGTGGAGCGTGGCCGCCCTGGCAGCGTCTGTGCTACCCGCCGATCGCGAGCTCCTCCGCGAAAGGGTCGCCTCAAAGGGCGGCGTCAGCATCTCAGTCTTCAGAACAAAAATCCAGGTCTAATGTCGACATTAAATAGCTACCACTTTACAAAGTCAGTAAACTAGCGGCTTCGGACTTAAAAGAAACGGTGGAACGAGGAAAATGACAAATTTCGCGACTTTTCGTAAAAATCGCCGATTTCGCGTCGTTTGTCATGTTGTCGTTTACGCGAAATCTCTCTGTCCACAGCCATATCATAAATGCTCATTTCTGTTACGCTAAACTTAGGTAATCTACACCTGCGCGTTCGCACAGACTATCGTTAACTCTGTCCTGAGAATAAAGCAAGCTCGGACTGAAATGTTTGGAAATGTGGCATTCGGGAGCCCTGGGTGATTAGCGACGACTTTACCTGCACAGCTCACAGCTTTGTCAATAGAAGGCTGGTGGCACAGTAGCGCCTGGCAGGAATGGGAAAAACCGACCGGTTAAAGCCGATACCGGTATTTTAGTTCCGAATAACCGGTATTCCTTTGGTCTCCGTTGTAACAGGCGCTTCTTTTATTTTTTACTGAATACAGAGTAAAAAACCGCAATATCAAATGGTTCAAATGGCTCTGAGCACTATGGGACTCAACTGCTGAGGTTATTAGTCCCCTACAACTTAGAACTAGTTAAACCTAACTAACCTAAGGACATCACACACATCCATGCCCGAGGCAGGATTCGAACCTGCGACCGTAGCGGTCTCGCGGTTCCAGACTGCAGCGCCAGAACCGCGCGGCCACTTCGGCCGGCACCGCAATATCAGTTCGAAATATTGCTTTATTATACAAAATGGGAAAGGTGATCAGTACTATTTTACTAACAATGCTGACAGAAATGAGGAACAAACACACGGCGTAAGAAACGGTACGGAACTGCTGAGACAGCGACGTCCCCAGCCGTACGGCTGCCATCACAGTGGCACCGACAACGGTCGTCAGACACCGTCGCCAGACGTCGCCCGACAGAGTCAGCCGACAGCGTGCCCACACTGGGCCCGATCTCCTTCGTCATTTTTTGACTGGGCCAAAGGAGAAACTATACTATGTATCAAGTAGGTTAGATTCTAAAGACAGAATGCAGACTTACTACCACGTCGATGAGAAAAGACTACATAACTGCAGAAAAAGAATTCGTGAAGAAAAGACAGTGCCTGTAGTCCAAATTTTTAAGCAGGAATTTCAAGATTTGAAAGATAAAGGGTTAGAATTCGTGGCAAATATTGCGAATTATGACAGCTCCAAGACTCAATTGTGTAAGGCGAGAAGAGGAGCTATTGGGACAACCCAGAACCCTGGCTCTAGTTCGGAAATTCACTTTAGCGAAGACCTTTTGAAATTAACGGAAGGTAATAGTTTTTTGAAGACTGATGATGGCTCTGTTCCAGGCAAGAGACTTCTAGTATTTGCTTGTGAAGAAGCAGAGAAAATCCTTTGTGACAATGGAACTGTGCTTATGGATGGGACATTTGACAGCTGTTCGAAACAGTTCAAACAATTGTACACAATCCATGTCGACATCGGAAGTACAGAAGAGGCAACTAAGATATTTCCTGTTTTATTTGCTTTGCTGCCAGACAAAAGTCAAAATTTATACGAAAGACTTTTTTCTGGATTGAAATCTAAGATGCCTGGGTGGTCACAAAAAACTGCAGTGCTAGATTTTGAAATGGCTACAATTAAAGAAATGAATTCAGTGTTCCCTGAAACACAACTTTCCGGTTGTAATTTTCACTTTAACCAGTGTCTGTGGAAAAAGATACAGGAACTGAGATTAAAGGAAGACTACAGGGATAGGGAGGAAGTCCGATTGTTTTGTCGCATGTGTGCTGCAATGGCACATCTTCCACTTAACACTGTCGATGAAGCATGGATTTTAATAATGGAACAAATGCCCAGTGGAGAGAAGATCACAGCATTTGCAGACTATATGGTTGATCAGTGGATGGAAAATCCTGATATATCTATTGAACTGTGGAATGTTTATAACCAACGACACAGAACGACGAATGCTGTCGAAGGTTGGCATAGAAAACTGAGCTCCTCAATAAATCAGAAACATCCAAATGTATACTTTCTGATTCAGAAGCTGAAGGAGGAGGCAGTGAATGCTATTTTTTAAATTAAAAAATATTCCATTGGCCTACCTCTTCAGAAAAGAAAGAAAAGGTACCTAGATCTTGACAAAAGATTGAAAGACATTATGAAAACATATGAACACTCTGGAGATTTAAAAAGGTGTTTAAAATCTCTAGCCTTTTTACAAAAAATTGAATAAGAAATTACGATTGATAAGAAAAAAAAGGTCTTTAATTTGCTACTGTAATTCTGAACAACAATAACAACAAAACAAGAAGAAATAAATAAAAAGAAATAAAATGAATTTAAACATGCCTATGTACTACGTGCATAGCCAGTCCTAAGCCTGGATAAAATGTGAAGGGATGTTCTTATTTTCATGTCAGTCGGAAAGTTCACTGTTACGATATTTATTTGTAGTCGGAAATACGAGCATCACCACGGAGGGGGTCTAGAGACACGAAAAGTTGGATGATAAAAAAATTACCGTGATGTTCTGTGTGAATAATTCTGGAGCTTGCTGTGGGCCTTAAAAATATTGTTCTTTCAAAACGGTATGTGTAAATAAAGCACACATTTTACCAGCATCAATAATTTCGCAAAGTTAACTTGCCGATTCTGGAGTTTCGTCATATATGTCATACGAAACTAATTATTTGTACTTGGTGGATCTCATTCACAAAAGTACGCTTTTAACGGTATTTCTGAAGTTCTAATACAAAATCTGCTATTTATTGGATTTTTAACTCAACAAAACTGAAATTTTACTTGGTAAATTTCTTACATAACATGGTCACTCGTCCTGCGAAGCTTACAGAATTTTTGGTGAGGAAGGCGGAATGAGGACTCAGACAGTTGGTTGCCCACTTTTCTGTCAGAGTCTTTTAAACACGAACATATTTGCCTTTATTGTGCTCCAACAGGAGCATTTTTCAGCTGATTATTATGTAGTTCATTTTATAAAGATGAAATTCCAACTAGATGAACTTTGGTGGAGTCATCTGTATTAAGCTACGAATTTTATCATCTGTAGACATCAAGAACAACACTCTAGTTATCGAGACTTTAAACGCCTCATTGAACCGTAGGAAAATATTCTGTAATTTCTTTCAGTTGAACACGCCCATTGCCGCGTAAATCTTTATCTAATTTCTAACAGAAACCCGGCGTTGCCCAGATATTTATTCATCCCAGTTTTATGTCAGTTCATCCCCTCTTCCCTCATCTCTCTTGTACACTTAGCCCTGCCTCGTCTCTCTATCCACCTCTTCCTTCCGCCCATTCGTCTCCCTTTCCATCTCCTCCATCTGCCCCCTCTCTCACAACACATCCTCCTCCTCTCCATCCTCCTCTCCTTTTCCATCCACCTTCCCGTCTCTGTCCACCTCCTCTTCCGCTTTTTCTAATAGCACATCGAATTCACAATAACACCCCTAATTTATGTATTTATTACAGTGTTCCATTAGTCATTCACCACCTTCCCCGTTTACCTGCTGCTCCCTCTATCTTTTAATCTGCTTCTCTCACTTCTCTGGATGCACCTCCTCCCCCCTCCCCGCCCCCATCACGTTCTCCTCACTCCGTATATCTCCTCCTCCGCCTGTCATGCCATCTCCTCTTTCCCTGTCTATGAAAAAATACGTATATCTGCCAACTTTCATGCTGATTGACGAAACGATGTTGAATTTATTTAAAGGTAGGCCAACCCTGCGCCATCCAGCATACGTTGGCTTTTATAAATGCCTTCCCCACGAAAACATACTTACTTGAGCCAACTCCCAAGCTGATCAGTCAAACGGTGTGTAATTATGTTGTAAGGTACCCTCCATCCACCATACACCGTATGAAATTTCACGTAGACGGTGAGGTTCCCCTCGTTTTGAAGATCAAATGTACAAAATTTCATCAAGATCGGAGCAACACTGTGGTTTTTGTTGAAATCCGTAAGTAAAGTATCCTCCGCCATGCACTGAACGAAGTTTAATGTAGACAATGACCTTCCTCTTGGTTTGGGAAATAGGGATTCATTTTTATGCACCCCGCTAGCTCTATGCCGACTTAGTTGCGAAACATAAATAATAGATTCGAACAACAGAAATCATGTAATGAATTCTGTCGTATAAGGGGCAACATAGCTATTAAATAATAGCAACGAGATTACGAGAGCAGTCACTTTCAGTGTTACGTAAAATAACGTTATACATTGTAAATTATCACGACACAAAATGAAGATGATAAGCAATGTGGGACTTCCTTCCGTTTGCGTTTGAAACTCTCAGAGAACTCATGTGAGGTGAGGAGGGTGGGAGGGGAAGGCAAGGGGAGCCTCAGTTTGTTTTGCCGGCCCGGGCCTGTGACAGGTTTAGTGCGAAACTGCTCCTAGGAAACCCCTCGGTAGGAAACCCTACGACACCGCCTGTACGACGCCCGCAGCTCGTGGTCTAGTAGCTGACGTTGCTACCTCTGGATCGCGGGCCCCCGGGTTCGATTCCAGGTCGGGTTGGTGATTTTCTCTGCCCGGGGACTGGGTGTTTGTGTTCTCCTCATCATTCCATCATCATTCGTGAAAGTGGCTAGACTGGACTGTGTACAGATTGGGAATGTGTACGGGCGCTGCTGGCCGTGCAGTTGAGCGCCCCCCAAACCAAACATCATCATCGTGTCCGTGCGACACACGGGACGAAGAGTATAAAAACAAAGAAAACAAGAGAGAGTCGTGGCGAGCAGTTACTGCAGCCGTTTTGGCAGAAAGGGGGATGGTCTAGATTACAAGCAGAAATCAGATCTTGGCGAGTACTAACAGTAAAATGTTTTTTTAGTATCTATAAACAGTGTACAGATTCATGAATAAAATGCCAACAAGTGAATTGCTACACTAATAAAACTACGTCTTTGTTCGAGGATGTTACCGCAACGATCTTGCAGCGGTACAGATCGAAGCCATGATACAGAAGTAATCAGCAAAACGATCTCTGATACTTTTCCCATTATTATTCCCTTTTGTCTCATGTGCAGGAATACTTTCCATACTGCATGTCAGTGTGTCACCGAAACTGTAGCCATCATGTTTGTGAAGTGCGCAACATGCCTGAATGACAGTATCTACCACATTCACATTAACTTCGGTTGGACGACGAAAAATTCTCCATTTATTAACTAAAGTGCCAAATGCACATTCTACATGACGACGTCATCGTGACATCCTCTAACTGAAGACTTTTTGTTTATTAGTCAGGTTTTTTGTGGGATATGGTCTCATTAAGTTGTTACTCAGCGCGGAAACCTCATCAGCTACAAACACGTGACGTATTTTCGGCCACAACGATCACTGAGAAGTGGCAAATTCAAAGTTTGATTCTAAATTTTTTTAGCTAATGCAGTAGCTTTGAATATGTTAGAGTCTCCTTGATGACCAAATGAGCCAGCGTTTATGAATCTGAAACAATAATTGCTGTCTGATATGACCGTCAGTACAACAGAAAAGTACTTCTGGCAATTGTAATAACCGCTGCCTGTTCTGCACGGTTTAACGATTGTGACGTGTTGTCCGTCTATGGATCCCGTACAGTGAGGGAAGTTTGCTGTCTTCTCATGTTGGTCGCTAATATTCTTCCACTCTTCTGTGGTGAGTTGTTTCATGTATTGCTCTTTTAACATCTGCCAAATGATCGTGCATGTGTGCCTAATAATGCCAGCAACTGTAAATCGGCCGAGAAGAAATTTAAACTGTAGAGAAAGCTTCGAATTCCCATGCCCTAGATACCTGTAAAATTTGACTTGATGCATTATAAATGGTTGGCGAAAGCCTGCGGATTTTCTTTTTACTAATTTTTTGCACTTTGAGTTTCGGGAAATCAGCCCCATTTTAAAGTGTGTTTTCTGTGCGCTATGCCATTTATTTGTGATGATTTACATGTGTGATGTGCTAAGTGATTTGTTGTCTTTACTGTAATGTATAAAAGCACATGAAATTTTTAATTAATGATCGATCTGAATATAAATACCAATTAAAAATTGCACTTTTTTTTATACGTTACAGTAAAGACAACAGAACAATGGAGCACTTCACACATGCGAAACATCACGAATCACTGGCGTATCGCAGAGAAAAAGCAACTGAAAATAAGAACCGTTCCCCGAAACGCGTTGTGGAGAATATAAATAATAAGAACATTGTGTTTCAAGAAAGGGCGTAAGGGAGAATTACACATTATTGTCGTTGGATGTACAACTCCACTGGTTGAGCTGTAGTAGCTCGTTCAGTTAACATACGAGGTGTACAACCTAGCTTCCGCCGTTTGCCGATAGGTGGCGACAACGGTAAGTAGCGGTCGAAAGAAACAGATCCCAGGCATCAGGCAGTTAGCTTGGACCTCGGTCAACATAACCTCATTCACACATTAGGCGATTTGTGTCTGCATCATAAAGTTGTTCTTGATTGAAGATGTCAGTTTACGAGCCTAATCCTCGTCATTTGTGGGAGGTGTTACTCTTTTGTTTCAATATGAAGGAAACAGCGGCCGAGTCTCATCGAATGCTCTCAAGTTCGTAAGGTAAGGACGCTATTACTGAAAGAACGGGTCGCGAGTGGTTTCAACGGTTCAAGAAGGGCGATTGTAACGTCGTAGACCGGCATAGTGGTGGAAGAGAGAATGTTTTCGAAGATGCAGAATTGGAGGCGTTGCTGAGTGAAGACTCGCGTCAAACTGAAGAAGAATTGGCACGATTAGTGGGAGTGACACAGCAAGACATTTCAAATGTCTCATGGTTATGAAAGAAGGAACTTGAGTCCCGTATGAGCTGAAACCGAGAGACGTTGAAAGGCGTTTGTGTGTTGTGTGTTTGTGTGTTGGTGAACAGTTGCTTGAGAGGCAAAAACGGAAGGGATTTCTCCATCGCATTGTGACCGGGGACGAAAAATGAGTTCATTACGTTAACCCTAAACGCAAACAATCACGGGGATATCCCGGCCATGCTTCCACGTCGACAGCCAAACTGAATATTCACGGCTCCAAGATCATGCTCTGCATCTGGTGGGACCAGCTCGGCATCGTGTACTGTGAGGTTTCAAAACCAAGTGAAACAATGACAGGTGCTCGATATCGAACGCAATCAATGTGTTTGAGCAGAGCATTAAAAGACAAACGGCCGCAATACAGCGAGAGGCACGATAAGGTGATTTTGCAGCAGGACAACACTCGACCCCACGTTGCAAGAGAAGTCAAAACGTACTTGGAAACGTTAAAATTGGAAGTCCAACGCCACCCGCCGTATTCTCCAGACATTGCCCCCTCTGACTATCACCTGTTTAGATCAATGGCGCATGGCCTGGCTGACAAACACTTCCGGTCTCATGAAGAGGCCACAAATTGGATCGGTTCGTGGATCGCTTCAAAAGATGAAATATTTTCTCGACGCAGGATTTGTACACTGCCCGAAAGTGGGAGAAAGTAGTGGCCAGCAGTGGAAAAAACTTTGAATGATAGATGTGTAACCAATTTGTTTCATGAAAGCCTCAAATGTTGGGGAAAAAACGGCGGAAGCCAAGTAGTACACCTTTTAATATTCGTTAAATTATATAAAAAACGTTATTTTTTCAGAACTTGTGGGAATAAGAACACCATTGTAGGTGATCTGATTACAGTGATAACTCAGTCTCCATCTGGAGGAAGTACGCTCAGGCAAAAATGTAAGACAAGTGTTAAAACGATATTTTCTACTATGTACACCCCCTGTACGTGACAAGGATTGGATGTTTTTCATATCGCAGATCCCTGTGATTAGAATACTGAAATTGCACGTGACACGTGACTTCCAGTTTAATTTTATTCAGCTTTTAAAATCTTATTTAGTGCTCACGCCTTCCTCTTCACTGTTATGGTGTAATGTCAACGCCAGCACGCCAGTCGGCAGTGTCAGGGAAGAGAAGGCTGTGAGAAGAGGACAGCCAATCGCACGTTGACCGACCTCCCTCCAGGACGACAACGCTACAGCAGCGGCTCCTACGTGAAGGGGACATAAGCGCCGCTCCCGAATGGTGGGAGCCCACTTCGGTAGCAGCTTCTACGTTAGCCACTTCGTTAGGAATCTTTATGTAGCACAGACGAAGAAGATTGTTTTGTATGTCTCCCTTTGCTTCCGCACATCTATCAAAGTTAAGTTTTGTATTTGCTTTGTTGTAGTAAAACTCATTAATACGAGTTGTTTGGTTGTTTGTCTACCGAACCGAGTATGTAGGATTCCTAGACACAACATCCATCATCTTCACCAAGTGGCAGCACAGTTAAACAGCATGCAGTACGACACTACGAAAGCAGTGCATGAAATTGTACTGAACAAGTTGAAGAAGAATGTTCTGTTACTCTTTTAGAGCTTTAATTGCCCTTTAATTAAATTCCGTAAATTCTGTGGGCTCATGGACTTTAACATTATATATTAATTTAAATAATTTTTAACAATCATAGACACAAAGAATAGAAAATAAAAAATAAGACGTACCTTAAAGTAACTGCGAGTTTTTCTTCTGCACTGATACGCCGCCTCATAGACGTAGATGTGTTCCTTTTAAATTCCGTCTCTGACCATGCTCAGAAGCATTTCAAATCAGTCAACGGACATGCTGTAGTATTCGAAAAATTTGTCTGGATTTGCCTTCAGTTTTCTGTGTAGAAGCACAAATTTTCCCTTTGTCGATCTCTCGCTTAGCATAGGATGAATCCGGTGGGTTTTCTCATATCGTAGTTTCTGGCCCTTGTGGACAACTATCGCGGCACATCATGCGAGAACCGCATTCTTATTCAATCAACTTCCACTCACAGTTCCAGGAGATGTTTCCGCAGCTTGCACCGGCGCACTGCTGACGGGATTTCCCCGGGCTTCACACTGCGTGAGAAGTGCGCCCTGCGGCTACCACTGAACAGTCTTGAGTGTTGCGTGAATTACGTCACAGGCGCGGGCGAAAAACACGTTTGCGAGGCTGTAGCCTTCGAGCCTTCTATTTTCCTCAATATTTTTCTCTCTTCTTTCTCTGGTTATTCTGCACCAATTCTTCTTCCTGATGCGTCTCAGCAGCATATTCCAGTGTTTCAATTTTTACCATTCTTTTGTCCTATACGATTTACTAATCTCAATCTCTTAGCTACAAGTACTTTCATAAACGTTGTAGGTACATATCTACATCTACGTCTATATGGATACTCTGCAAATCACATTTAAATGTGTGGCAGTGGGATTCATCGACCGCCGGTCGCGGTGGTCTCGCGGTTCTAGGCGCGCAGTCCGGAACCGTGCGACTGCTACGGTCGCAGGTTCGAATCCTGCCTCGGGCATGGATGTGTGTGATGTCCTTAGGTTAGTTAGGTTTAAGTAGTTCTAAGTTCTAGGGGACTGATGACCACAGCAGTTGAGTCCCATAGTGCTCAGAGCCATTTGATTCATCGACCCACCTTCACAATTCTCTATTATTCCAATCTCATATACCGTGCGGAAAGAACGAACACCCATTTCTTTCCGTATGAGCTCTGATTCCCCTTATTTTATTATGGTGATTGTTTCTCCCTATGTAGCATTCGGAGGAGGAAGTTGGTGATTGAAATTTCGTGAGAAGATTCCGCCACAACGAAAACGCCCAAATCCTGTATGATTTGAGTGACACTCTCTCCCCTGTTTCGGGATAATACAAAACGTGCTGCCCTCCTTTGAACTTTTTCGATGTACTCCGACGGTCCTATTTGGTAAGGATCCCACACCGCGCAACAGTATTCTAAAACGGGACAGACAAGCGTACTGTAGGCAGTCTCTTTAGTAGATCTGTTACATTTCGTTAGCCTTCCCCACAGTATTTTATACGTGTTCCAATTTAAGTTGTTTGTAACTAATTACTAGGTATTTGGTTGAACTTATGACCTTTAGATTCGACTGATTTATCATGTAACCGAAGTTTAACAGATTCCTTTTACCACTCATGTGGATGACCTCACACTTTTCATTATTTATGGTCAATTGCCAATTTTCGCACCATACAAATACCTTTTCTAAATCGTTTTGCAATTTATTTTGATCTTCTGATGACTTTACTAGTCGATAAACGACAGCGTCATCTGAAAACAACCTAAGACAGCTGCTCATATTGTCTCCCAAATCCTTTTTACGTATAAGGAACAGCAAATGGCCTGTCACACTACCTTGGGGAATGCCAGAAATCACTTCTGATTTACTCAATCATTTTCTGTCAATTACTAGGAACTGTGACCTCTCTGACAGGAAATCACGAATCCAGTCACATTACTAAGACGATATTCCACAAGCACGCAGTGTCAAAAGCCTTCTGGAAATCCAGAAATACGATATCAATTTGAAATCCCTTGTCAATAGCACTCAGCACTTCATGCGAGTAAAGAGCTAGTTGTGTTTTAATATTACTAAGAACTGCAAATAAAATGTGTCAAAAAAAGGGAAAATCCAGGAATGACAAGTTCGAAACACTGGACAGCTGTATCATTCAGTTTTCGACCCCAATATGGATGCGTTGGGACCTGTGGCGTGGGGATGGGCGGAGGGAGGGGGGGAGGGGGGGTGAGATAAGCACCCACCAAGGGCGCTCGTAGAGAGGGGGCTCAAAAGCTGACCGACAAACATTAATACAAACAAGACTGTTTAACCGTGCAGTTCTACACTTATGCGCAATCCTCCTGAACTGGGGAACAGTTAATAATTAAATATTAATGAAATGCAGTTGCAAATTGCGAATGCGATTGTACAATTACAGTCAGCTTGGTCTGCTTCGTTGCATCCACATTCGTCTCGTCCTCCAGCGTCACTTTCGTCGTCACAAAAGAGTCGGTCGAGAATCTACTCGTACGGCAATTTTTTCACAGCCATTTGCAGCAAAACTGTTTGATAAAATAAAAAAAGCTCTATTATTCACCCCTTGGACTTGTGTAGGTTATAATTATTAAAAGTTCCTCATCTTTTCACTTTGGACTTGTCTTCTTCCTTGCGTCCATATGTTTTTAAATTTCAAATTCATTCCTATTGAGTTCTTGGGCATGAAGTTATGTGCACTGATTTTCTTCTTGTATATTGCACAAGTAATTGTCAGTAGGTCAATACCGATTTCCTGTAAAATCACTTCGGGTGTCTACTAGGCAACGTATTTTAGACAGTCGGATTCTGTTGACGATGTGGAGGATTTTCTTGATCAAGCGAGAGTCGTCCACTCTTGCTATATGACCGTAGAATTCCATGCGCCTTTTCCGTGCAAGTGAGGTGAACCACTCCGTCAGCGAATATAGTTCTTCCGAGCGTTTGCGCTCCCAGATATCATTTGAATTTTGGGTCTAAATATTTTCTGTTTTGCCGTTCTATTTTCTCCGTGTCTTTGACATCGGTAGGCCCCTCCGTCGCGTGGAGCACTTCTGTGAGGCCGACTGTGTGGTGGTGACAAAGGTTGGCCCTGATGGGCAGCGACTTCTTGTTGTACACATACCACGTAATTGCGCAGGCTTGCGCAGTTTCTGTACACGTGTTTTGTAAGCTACTCTTTCGTTGCTAGTGTTTCCAGCAGTTTCCTCTAGGTACTTCAAGTGTTCTACTTGTGTGGTGTTACCACATTTGGTTGCAAGTGGGGAGAATTTTGGGCTCTTGCAGTCTACGTATTGCGTCTTTTCGTAAGAGATTTGGAATCCCGTGTTGATGGCAGTCTCGTGGCGTGGCTGGCTTCCTTGCTAGATCGTCAGCAAAAGCAAGGCACTCGATGTTCATTCGTTTACCTTCCGTTCCCATACTTATCGCAGGTATTTATTTCTCCCGAGTTTGGTGATCTTATTGACTGCTGTTGAATAGACATGGGGATAGTCCAGATCTAATTTGAAAAGTTTCGGAGATTTCGCCCATTAATGTTACTTTAGAGCTGTACCTGTCAGGGCCTGTTCGATTAACATAGTCGTCTCGTTATGCACACCGCATTCAGGAAGTACATTAAACAGGGTGATTCGGTCGAATGAAACGCAACGCTGTTTTGAAGTCTATAAAAGTAGAAACTTTGCAGTTTGCAGTATCGTCTTGCGGTTCCAGATCTGTTGCGCATCTGGTCGGCCAGGTTGGAAGCCTGCCTGTCAAATGGTCTGTCTGCTGCTCCAGTCTGGTAAGCAGAGCATGTGAAACAATTGGTAGAAGTGAAATACCTCGGTAAATGTTTGGATCTGTATCACACGCCTTTGTGTGTAGTGTCTGGATCAAAGCAGTTTTCCAAAGCTGGTATTATGCTGTTTTCCCATATATTAGCAATGATGGTTGGTAATTTGTAAACCAAGAGTTCACTTCCGATCGTGAGCATTATTATTATTATTATTATTATTATTGACGAATTCTCCCCAGAAATGGCTGACGTTAAGCAAATAACTCGATCAATGTTTCTGTGAGTTCTTCTTATTATTCCAATAGGCTTCCATTCTTTCCGAAAATGCTTGTTTAGGCTCATCCTACCACTTAGGTCTGTACTGTTTTTCTTTTGGTTGTTCTGATATAACTTTCCATTCGTCTACTTTGTGTCTGAAGGTGTCTCTTTCTAGAATGTCGGCTGGTCTTATGTTTGCATTATTTATGTCCTTTCGAATTTCATCTAGCCAAGTGTGGAATTCTTAAGTGAGGTTACATAATCTATTATTCTCTTCGGTTACATAATCTACTATTCTCATCGTCAATCGATTTTCTGGTAATCGGCTGAGATGCCCAAGGAATCTAATTCTCCTTTTCCTAATATCACTTTCGATGTTTGAAAACTTTTCTGTTGTTTTAATTGATTGTAGCCTATAGCCGTCTTGGGTATGTCTTCCTCCTAGATTTTTCCTGATGATCTTTATCTCTTATTTTTTGATGTCTTCAAGTTATTGTTTTCTGTTAGGGGTTAGTGTTTCACTTGCATAGAGGATTGCTGGTTTGATGACAGTATTGTAGTGTCGAATTTTTGCCCCTCTTCACACTGACATTTTGTTGTAGAGGTTTTGCGTTAACCATAATCGTTTTTTAATTTTTTGGAGGCGTTATTCTGAGATGTCTTCAATACCTGTCGGTTCGATGAATTCTGCAACGTATTTAAACTATGGGATCCTGTTAAGTTTACTATATTTTGTTTTCAAGCTTGCAATTTCTGTTTTTGAACAAATAAATTCTGTCTTCTCAAATGAAGTTTGTAAACCTACTTTTTCTGCACATGATTTGAGTATTTCCAGCTGTTTGAGTGCAGTCTGCTCATACTCTGTTAGTATCGCCAGGCCGTCCGCAAATGCAAGATATGGTATGTAGAGGTTGTTTTTGGCAACGCCCAGTCGGATTGACTCCCAAAACCCACATTTCTTGAGCTCTTTCCCCCATTCTTCCATGACTTTGTCTAGAACTACGTTGAACAGAATAGGAGAGATTCCATCACCTTGTCTCACACCTGTTTGAATGTTGAAGGATTCTGAGACGACTCCCATAAATTTTTATTCGGATTTCGTGCCAATTAGTGTTTGTTTTATTATTTCTCGTGTTTTGGGATATAATCCCCTCTCTTCTAAAATTTGGAATAGTGAGGGCCTGTCTATTGAATCGTATGATTTTTTGAAATCTACAAATGTGCATACTACACCCGTTTTTGTCTAGGAGCTCGCATTTTGAGTGTGGTTTTGAGGTTGAAAATTTGTCCAGACATGATCTGTTCAGTCTGAATTCTGCTTGATATTCTGCTACTTAGGGTTCTATTTGCTGTTGTGTTGTATTCAAGAGACAAGCTGATAGAATTTTGTAGGTGACTGGTAATAGAGAGATTCGCCTATAGTTGTTTACATATGATTTATTACTTTCTTATGTAGTGGATGAATAGAGCAATCTTCCAGTCATCCAGGATTTTTTCGGTTTGCCATTATTATTATTATTATTATTACTATTAATTGGAAAACTAGCACAGTTTCATATTGCAGTAAAAGAAATACATAAAAACGGAAATGTGGTAAGAAACGCTTAATCGCTACACTATACTGGGATAGGTGGTGCCTGAACAATGCTGATACCTGATAGTGAAAAACACAACTATTTCAAAAAAGATTGGACCTGCTACAGGAGCGTAACTACGTACAGTCTAGAGGACCGTGGTGTGAATACCCACAGTGAGTACCCCTCTGTCTCCTGCTTGTCCACCCCAATGCCGACTAAATAAAACGTCGCCCATACATTGTTTCTCGTCTCTGTATCACGTTTAGACCAAAAAATTTGTAGATATTCTACACCACTCATGATAAATGTTCCGTTATAGTGTTGGCCAGTCCGCAACTCGTTGTCTAGTCACTAGCGTTGCTGAATGTGGATCGCGGGTTCGATTCCCGGCCGGGTTGGGGATTTTCTCTGCCCGAGGTCTAGCTGTTTGTGCTGTCTTCATCATTTCGTCCTCATCATCATCATTCGTGACAGCGGCTAGATTGGACTGCGTAAAAAAATGGATTGTGTAAAAATGGGACTTCGTACGGGCGCTGATGACCTCGCGCTTGAGAGCCCCACAAACCAAACATCATCATCATTGTGTTGGCCAAAACACTTGCCCACGTCTGGACGCCTTTCGTTCTATATATCCAATGAACTGATGTCCGAGATCGGTTTCAGACCTGGCTAATAGAGGTAAATGATTCTGCTATCTTAAGGACACCACACCGTGGTTCAAGTAGAAAAAAATCGATTTTCGGTTTTCATCATATTTCGATAATCACGGTTTTATTCAAGTACTCTGGAATTTTTTTTTCCCATCATTTAAAGAGCATTTTTCTACCACGTGTGTTTATGAGCCACGCCCACTTCCCTGTCACCCACTTTTCTGCATATATTTCAGATCTTTATATCCCCTGCATTGCACGTTGGGGATTTTTTTTACTCCCAAGTGTGTTTGCTACCCTTGGAATGCAACGGCCGGTATTCTTTTGTTTCTGCAGTTCGTAAAATTGTTTGTAAAGCTGTTCACTGGACAGGGTTGGTTAACTAAAACTGAAATAGAAAACTTGCAGGTATACTATGGGCAGGCAATTAGGAGAAACAAAAAAAATCTGGAGGCAATGAAGAGAGATGTTTGGGCTATATTCTTCCATAAGTCCTCTACTGATGATAGGCCACGTCATGGATTGTGTTCATCAGGAGAAAATTTGTGGCACAAATACAATAGGGCTCAGGCAACTGGAGAATCTTATTCTCACCAGCATTCTCTTCCTGCTGCTGTTATTACAGCAATCAAACTTATTTTCAGAGACTTGGCTCATCCTGACCTTCTAACGAAATGTCTGCAGGAACAGACACAGAACCCAAATGAATGTTTCAACAGCATAATTTGAAACTGCCTTCCTAAAACTGTATTTGTAGGCATACATAAAATGAAACTAGGAGTTCATAACGCTGTTATTACATTCAGTTGTTTTAATATTGGAAAGTGTTGGGTACTGAAAATGCTGGGAATTAGTCCTGGTGAAAATATGATCACTGGGCTGCAACATTGCGATAAAATGAGGACACCCGATGCAGACAGGTCTGCATCTAATATGGCCAAGAAAGCTAGACAGACATCCAGCAAGGTGATAAAGAAGCTGGAAGACCTGCTAGAGGCCAAAGAAGGACCATCATATGCAGCAGGACAGTTTTAATTAACTGTAAGTAACATATTTCAAAAGTTTTTTCTTTAAAGTCAATTTCCCACAAACTAAAATTTTCAGCACATATGCCGCATTATATCAGAAACTATCATAGATAAATGAATGAAGTTTTCAGAGACTCTGCATAACATAAAAAGCCACCTCTGGTATTACATTCATTAATATTCCCCCATTAGGAAGTTAACAAAAAGATATTTTCTGCAGAAAAAACTTAATATTTTTGTTAATAAATTTAAAAAAGTATTTCTTAAAAACTATAAAATGGATATAGTAGATTTTAGTACTGTTGACTCTATTAGAATCATGTAACATACAGTTAAAATATTAAGGTCCTGCAGAAATCAGTTTTTTCATAAATGGGTCAAATACCTGCAGAAATTAACATGGATTAGATAGGCCGGATGTGGTCCCCTTAACAGCTGAGAGATTTCCAAAACAATGCTGCCAGTTGAGTGTATATATGTAAGTACAATCTAACTTCTGCATCATTTTGGTGGAGTAATGTGTTCACTGTAAATAAGTATTGTTGTAGTTCTATTATACACTCCTGGAAATTGAAATAAGAACACCGTGAATTCATTGTCCCAGGAAGGGGAAACTTTATTGACACATTCCTGGGGTCAGATACATCACATGATGACACTGACAGAACCACAGGCACATAGACACACGCAACAGAGCATGCACAATGTCGGCACTAGTACAGTGTATATCCACCTTTCGCAACAATGCAGGCTGCTATTCTCCCATGGAGACGATCGTAGAGATGCTGGATGTAGTCCTGTGGAACGGCTTGCCATGCCATTTCCACCTGGCGCCTCAGTTGGACCAGCGTTCGTGCTGGACGTGCAGACCGCGTGAGACGACGCTTCATCCTGTCCCAAACATGCTCAATGGGGGACAGATCCGGAGATCTTGCTGGCCAGGGTAGTTGACTTACACCTTCTAGAGCACGTTGGGTGGCACGGGATACATGCGGACGTGCATTGTCCTGTTGGAAGAGCAAGTTCCCTTGCCGGTCTAGGAATGGTAGAACGATGGGTTCGATGACGGTTTGGATGTACCGTGCACTATTCAGTGTCCCCTCGACGATCACCAGTGGTGTACGGCCAGTGTAGGAGATCGCTCCCCACACCATGATGCCGGGTGTTGGCCCTGTGTGCCTCGGTCGTATGCAGTCCTGATTGTGGCGCTCACCTGCACGGCGCCAAACACGCATACGACCATCATTGGCACCAAGGCAGAAGCGACTCTCATCGCTGAAGACGACACGTCTCCATTCGTCCCTCCATTCACGCCTGTCGCGACACCACTGGAGGCGGGCTGCACGATGTTGGGGCGTGAGCGGAAGACGGCCTAACGGTGTGCGGGACCGTAGCCCAGCTTCATGGAGACGGTTGCGAATGGTCCTCGCCGATACCCCAGGAGCTACAGTGTCCCTAATTTGCTGGGAAGTGGCGGTGCGGTCCCCTACGGCACTGCGTAGGATCCTACGGTCTTGGCGTGCATCCGTGCGTCGCTGCGGTCCGGCCCCAGGTCGACGGCCACGTGCACCTTCCGCCGACCACTGGCGACAACATCGATGTACTGTGGAGACCTCACGCCCCACGTGTTGAGCAATTCGGGGGTACGTCCACCCGGCCTCCCGCATGCCCACTATACGCCCTCGCTCAAAGTCCGTCAACTGCACATACGGTTCACGTCCACGCTGTCGCGGCATGCTACCAGTGTTAAAGACTGCGATGGAGCTCCGTATGCCACGGCAAACTGGCTGACACTGACGGCGGCGGTGCACAAATGCTGCGCAGCTAGCACCATTCGACGGCCAACACCGCGGTTCCTGGTGTGTCCGCTGTGCCGTGCGTGTGATCATTGCTTGTACAGCCCTCTCGCAGTGTCCGGAGCATGTATGGTGGGTCTGACACACCGGTGTCAACGTGTTCTTTTTTCCATTTCCAGGAGTGTATGTTAATTAACTTATATATAAAAATTTTTTTAATTTTAAATTCAGTGCATTAATGCGATCTTAGTAAATGAGTGTTGTAAAATGCTCGTTTCATATAGATTCATTTCTAAAAAAAAAAAAAAATTAAAAATAAAATGACAATCATTCCACTTGGGACCTGTGGAAGGTATACTAGCTTATTTGTTTTAGTTGTAAATATTTGTCATTGGTTATTGCTTTTCTGAGATGTTCTACTTCCTAGAGGACCTCCTCACTACGGATTAATTGGAATGAAAGTTAATCTCATCAAATCTAATCTACCGATAGATCGGGTTTTGCTAGGCACAGCCTGCGTGTCGATAGGTATGGGATGAGGAGTTGGCAAAGCTTATAGGTGACAGTGTAGTGGGGGAGGGTGGGATCGCTTATGGGAAAATTTCCGTAGTTGTTGGTGCTAGAGCTGTGCCTTTTTTGGATTGAAGTCGGCTGGCCTGCTGGGGTGGCCGAGCGGTTCTAGGCGCTTCAGTCTGGAACCGCGCGACTGCTACGGTCGCAGGTTCGAATCCTGCCTCGGGCGTGGATGTGTGTGATGTCCTTAGGTTAGTTAGGTTTACGTAGTTCTAAGTTCTTGAGGACTGATAACCTTAGTCGTTAAGTCCCATAGCGCTCAGAGCCATTTGAACCATTTTTGAAGTCGGCTGATAGGTATCTCTGCTTAAGGGAAGTCTCTCTAATCAAGAATTCACCTTTAGAAAAAGTGAGATATCTACGTAATGAAGGAATTAGCACATTTCATCAAATATAAGAAGTAATAGGGTTAAAATAAGTGAAATGCATATAGATGTTGATAGTGCCATTGCTGGAATATCAGAGCATCACTTAAATAATATGAAAGTTCATAGGCGTCCTTTGCCAGTTTACAGATTAGCTGGCTAGTTTTCAAGGAGCTCTTCTTAGAGTGGGGTATGGACATGTACGTGAAAAATGGTATTCCATTTCAGTCTGTTAACACAGCAAAGCACTGCACCGTATTATGTCAACGAGTGTTCTGCTGAAGCAGTCGAATTTAGTGAAATTTAAGTTTTAATTACAGTTATTGATGGGTCCCCTAACTCTGATTTTAGGACATTTTCGTTCCAGCTAAGAAGAGCTCTTGGTTCTCTTTACAGAAAGCACTAAAAATTACAACGTGTACAACTTTGCTTCCGCCGTTTGCCGATAGGTGGCTACAACGGTAAGTAGCGGTCGAAAGAAACAGATCGCAGACGCCAGGCAGTTAGCTTGGACCTCGGCCAGCACAGCCTCATTCAAACATTAGTCTATTTGTGTCTGCATCATAAAGTTGTTCCCGATTGAAAATGTCAGTTTACCAGCATAATCATCGTCATTTGCGAGAGGCGTTACTGTTTTGTTTAAGTATGAAGAAAACAGCGGCTGAGTCTCATCGACTGGTCTCAAGTACGTCTGGGAGAGACGCTATTAGTGAAAGAAAGTGTCGTGAGTGGTTTCAACGGTTCAAGAAGGGCGATTTTAACGTCGTAGACCGGCATAGTGATGGAAGAGAGAATGTTTTCGAAGATGCAGAATTGGGAACATTGCTGAGTGAAGACTCACGTCAAACTCAAGAGGAATTGGCACAATTAGTGGGAGTGACACAGCAAGCCATTTCAAAACGTCTCAAAGCTATGGACATGATCCAGAAAGAAGGAAGTTTGGTCCCGTGTGAGGTGAAACCGAGAGACGTTGAACGGCGTTTGTGTGTTTGTGAACAGTTGCTTGAGAGGCAAAAACGGAAGGGATTTCTGCATCGCATTGTGGCTCTGAGCACTATGCGACTTAACTTCTGAGGTCATCAGTCGCCTAGAACTGAGAACTAATTAAACCTAACTAACCTAAGGACATCACACACATCCATGCCCGAGGCAGGATTCGAACCTGCGACCGTAGCGGTCGCTCGGCTCCAGACTGTAGCGCCTAGAACCGCACGGCCACTTCGGCCGGCATCGCATTGTGACCGGGAACGAAAAATGGGTTGATTACGATACACCAAAGGCAAAAAAACATGGGCATATCCCGGCCATGCTTCCACGTCGACGGCCAAACCGAATATTCACGGCTCCAAGATCATGCCCTGCATTTGGTGGCACCAGCTCGGCGTAGTGTACTGTGAGGTTTCAAAACCAAGTGAAACAATGACAGGTGCTCGATATCGAACGCAATCAATGTGTTTGAGCAGAGCATTAAAAGACAAACGGCCGCAATACAGCGAGAGGCACGATAAGGTGATTTTGCAGCAGGACAACGCTCGACCCCACGTTGTAAAAGAAGTCAAAACGTACTTGGAAACGTTAAAATCGGAAGTCCTACCCCAGCCGCCGTATTCTCCAGTCATTGCTCCCTCTGACTATCACCTGTTTAGATCAATGGCCCATGGCCTGGCTGACCAACACTTCCGGTCTCGTGAAGAAGTCACAAACTGGATCCGTTCGTGGATCGCTTCAAAAGATGAACAATTTTTTTCAACGTGGGATTCGTACACTGCCCGAAAGATGGGAGAAAGTAGTGGCCAGCGATGGAAAATACTTTGAATGATACTTGCGTGACTAATTTGTTTGATGAAAGCCTCAAATGTTGGGGAAAAAGACGGCGGAAACAAAAGTTGTACACCTTGTAGTTTGCGTCGTGACTTTAATATTAATTTTACAAGTGACTGTGCAATAAAAAGAATGCTGAAAGATATCCTAAATTCACATTATCTAATGCAGATATATTCTTTGTGACAAGAGTGCAGGGGAACGGTAGCACAACCAAGGACAACATTCTGGTTCATTCTTCATTGCTAGACAGGCATTCTGTTTGTGAAAGGCTGAATTGTCTTCAAAACATGACACACAAATGTTAATGGTAAAAGAATCTGTGCGTACACAAATGTTAAATATAATTGCAAACTATTTAGAAAAGTTAACCCAGCGCCAACAGACGTTTTTTCGAACCTCATTAAAGAAGAAGAGTGGCAGGACCTTTACACTGCTGGTAACATAGGCGACTGACAAATAAACGCTTTCCTTATCACATTTCTCATGGCGTTTGGAAGTCGCTTTCCATTAGAACACTGAAAACAGGATACTAGCACTAACAGGCAATCTAGGTGGCTGACTAGTGGGAATTTGTAATGTTAGAAACAGCCACAATCGAGTTGCAATAGCCCGTTACGAGCAGAACTGTACACTGCTTAAAAGTGTTATTATGGAGGCAAAAAGCGTGATATGCAAATACAATACCTAATCCTCTGCATAAAATTAAAACCATTTGAGCAATGTAGAAGGTGAAGTAAAGAAAAATTTAGTTTGTAGGGGGAATCACATAATTCTCACAGAAAACGGCTTTTCGAGACTGCTTTCTGAAACACGCTTCAGTAATACTGACAGAGGGGGCACTGAGTCAATACTTAGATCGCTGCAGACTAAGGGCTCTCGTAGATATGACGTGGTACGTTGCGGAATACTAAAGCACTGTGATGCGTATGTTGTACTAGTAATATTTCCTTTAGTAATGGTCAGTTTCCTGAACGATTTAAGTACTCAGAAGTGAGACCACTTTATAAAGAAGGAGAATGGGATACTGTCGACAATTTGAGACCTTTTTCTATGACATCGATGTTTGTTGAAGTTGTCGGAAAGACTGTACATATAAGCTTAACTGATCATTTTAGTTCACATAATTTTCTGTCAAGCGATCAGCTTTATTTTAGAAGTGCTTTAACAACAAAAAATGCTGTATTCTTTTCTCTCTGTGACTCACTTAACGCAATAAAAAAAAATTCGCGAACACCAGGGATGTTCTTTGATTTAACTAAGGTGATTGATTGTGTTGGTCACAAAATGTTATTACAGAAGTTGGGCCATTATGGAATAAGATGAGTAACACATAACTGGTTCTACTCATATCTTAAGAACATACAGCGAAAGATGATGTGTCCACAGTAATAAGAACGGGCATAACATGGACTCTGACTGGGAGACGGTTATGTAAAGCAGGGGCGGTGGGGGAGGGGGGGGGGGGGCTGAGAGGTCGGTGCTGGGACCATTCCTGTTTCTTATATATGTGAATGATATATGTTCATATCACAGGTGATTATGAGATATTTCTGTTTACTGATGACACTAACTTCATAGAGAAGGATGTCGAGTGCAACATAAGCAACATATGAAATGGTGCAGTTGAAGAATTAAGTTCATAGCTTGTAGAAACAAAACTGATGCTAAATCACAATAAGACTCAAATTTTACACTTTCTATCACACAGTTCAATAAAAACTGTCGTTCTGACTACACAGCGTGGGCAAATAATAAGTGAATCTGAACACTCCAAATTCCTAAGAACTAAGCGGTCATGGAAAGCCCGTGTTCAAAAACATGATGCTGCTTTATTTACTATTAGCACAGTATCTGCAGTAAGTGGTAGTCGAACGTGGAAATTAGTCTACTTTGTTTATTTTCATTCATTTATGGCATGTAATATCACTTTCTCTGGGGTAACTCTTCCCGTTCTCAAAGCGTATTTTTGACTCAGAAATGGGCAGTTCGAGCAAAATGTGGTACACGATCGCGAACCTCTTGTGGACCCCTGGGATTCTGACACTGGCCTCTCAACAGGCATTTCCTTCAGTTCCGTTCGCTGTTAACAACATGAGCCTACCCCCGAGAAGCAGCAGCTTTCCGCTCGGTTAATACCAGGCAGGAATCCAGTCTGCACTTGGCCCGCACCTCATTTACTGCTGTACTCCGGTGCATCCACTTTCAGTAAGCTGCCGCGAAGAAAATAGCACACTCCTTCTAGTGTGTCAGCGAGTTCCCGGATAAAAGAAAGAAAATTCGTGTGTTATAATGTTGATTATGCAACTTTTTGCTCATCTTCGTGTAGATGTTATCTGTTGTCTACGTTTCTGATGTTAATTTCATGTACTGTCTCGTTCCATGAGCACGGACATTTCCTCGTAAATTTGGTCCTAATGAACTAGACGTGTAAAATAAAAATAAAAAAAAAATAAACTACTTGCCAGAATGAAATTTTCACTCTGAGCAGAGCGAGCGTTGATGTGAAATTCCTGACAGATTAAAACTGTGTGCCAGACCGAGAATCGAACTCGGCACCTTTCCCGTTTGCGGGCGAGTGGTCTACCAGCTGAGCTACCCAAGTAGGACTCACGCCCCGCCCTCACAGCCTTACTTCCGCCAGTACCTCGGCTCCTACCTTCCAAACTTCACAGAGGCTCTCCTGCGAAACGTGCAAGACCGGCGCTCCTGGAAGAAAGAAACTTGCGGAGGCGTTGCTTGGCTTCAGCCTGGAGCTATGCCGTGTCTCCGCAATATCCTTTCTTTCAGGACTGCCGGTCTTGCATGTTTCGCAGGAGAGGTTCTGTGATGTTCGGAAAGTGTTAGACGGGGCAGGAAGTAAGGCTGTGCGGGCGTTGTTTTCGGCGAAATTGCCCCGGAAACCACAGCCCATATACGCCTCCTGTAATTATATGGCGATAATTGTCCTCATACCCTCTTAGAGTAAACAACAGCAATCGCGACGTGATGCAGTTTTCAACAATACAGGAATCTCTTCGACGTCCCGTGTCGTGTCTTAGCAACAGTCTGAGACGAGTCGAATGGCGAGCATCACGAATGGTTCTGTCCGCATTCAGCAAAACCTTAAAAAACCGTGAAATGCTGTAGCGGCACGGGCAACGCCAATAGCCGTCTCTGGTAAGTCTTGAACCAGCATCTGTTTTCCGCCAATCCTTGGCAGCCAAAGCACAGGCGTTAAATCGCTCCAACATTCCGCGGACGCATAACATTACTTCTCACATCACGTATGTTGGGTAAATACGGTCTGCGACACAGCAGTTATATTCGAGGTAATTTAGTTTTGCAAAACAGGCGTCCAGACTTTTTATTACGGTTCGTCTAAAGCAGTTTGTGTTGGAGAACCGTTAACTTAATAAATCTTGTAATTAGAGTAAGCTCTGAATTACTACAAATTGTACATGGTGCCACGAGGATGCCCATCCGAAGTGCCTGCTGTATTCGCTCGCGTAGACAACGTGACGTGTTCAGTACATCACCGTGCTGCCATGAAACACACATTTTAAATGAATTTCAGGCATTAAGTTCTATGTTGAAACAAATCTAGTGTCCGTTTCTACCTGTCAGCTTTGACCAATGACATCCCGAGTGAAGGGCGCCATGAGTTTACGATGTTCAAGTGGCTTGTAATTAAATTTTATCTGTGGTTGTCTTTGTGTCTGACGTAAACTACGCTGTTTATTATAAACATATCTCTATTTACCAGGTTGTGGTTAGTCAAGAACCTAAGTGCACATCTTAAGTTGCTGCGTGTCAATCAAGTAGTAATCGTATTTATAATCGTATTCTCGTAAATATATATGGCTATTTTTTCCTAATACGGTATGATTTCCGAAGGCGGGGTTAGACAGGAATTTAAAGAGTGTAACAGAAATTGCTGCGTGTGAGGCGATCCTCAGTTGCATCTATAATCTTGCTTCTCACAAATATTTGGCCGTTTTTTTCCGAATGTGCCACGATTGCCGAGGGTGAGGTCTGGCAGCAACCAAAGACGACAGTTACATAGGTCAATTCTAGTTCTCCATCCCTCGGTTCGTTATTTTTCGTGGTTTTTCAAAAGTGTTTGTTGTTTCTTCTAGGATTATTTACTTATTTATTGTCTGATATACGCTAGGTTAAGTGTACTTGTCGATTCCAAAGCTAGTAATGTTTTTCGTGCTTGCAAGAGCATAGCAAGCGATGCGAAAAAGTTAAACCCTTGACGAAATAACTAACAGCCAATAAAAATCATGAAAAATAATAGAACGTGGAATCAACAAATGGAGTGATACCATACATGGCAATACTCAAAGAATGGACAGTACACAGCTACACCAACAATAGTAGTACCGAAAGCATCACCAAAACAGATGTTGTTGTGGTCTACAGTCCAGAGACTGGTATCGTATAACAAACCATTGCACACTCCTGCTATGCACTCTTTTAGAATTTTCAAGTTGGTGTCGCTCTAATTATTGACTCCACGTTCCTTTATTACGTCATTTTCAGGAGGCGTGAGTCCCTAGATCTTTTAGGACTTACCTGTACTCCGTCTATTCTCTCTGGTAAGGATCCCACACCAGGCAACACTATTCTAAAAGACGGCGGACAAGCGTAGTGTAGGCAGTTACATTTTGTGTCCTGCCAATTAAACGCAGTCTCCGGTTAGCCTTCGCCACAACATTTTGTGTGTATTCCTTCCAATTTAAGTTGTTTGTAATTGTAATTCCTAGGTATTTTGTTGAATTTACGGCCCTTGGATTCGGCTGATCTATCGTGTAACCGAAGTTTAACGGTTTTCCTTTAGCACCCATGTGGATGACGTCACACTTTCCGTTATTCAGGGTCAATTCCCAGTTTTCGCACCATACAGTCATTCACCATGATGACTTCGCACGGCGCCGCTAATGTTTCAGGCTGCCCTATATTGCACTTCTTGTTCTTCAACCGTTCACTCTTTCTATTTTGCTTTTTCTTTCACAGTTCAGTACAGCCTCTCCCTGTTTTCATGCTTGGTCTATGTTCAGTTTTTGACGCGCTTTCCAATGGGCCATCTTACCACTAAATGTGACGGGGGTGCGATGGGGAGTTGTAAGTAGCGACCGTGACTTAGGTATGACGTCATTGGTGGAAGCCGACAGTTGGAAACGGAAGCGAGAATTTATCCTCTATTTTCGACAGAACGCTTATTTGCCATTTCAATCATAGCTGTCTACTTCATGGAGCGAAATGCCTTTCGAAATTGTTTTTCTGTTCAAGGGGACCACACCCTGCCTATCTAGCCCATGTTAAAAAAATGGTTCAAATGGCTCTGAGCACTATGGGACTTAACATCTGTGGTCATCAGGCCCCTAGAACTTAGAACTACTTAAACCTAACTAACCTAAGGGCATCACACACATCCATGCCCGAGGCAGGATTCGAACCTGCGACCGTAGCAGTCGCGCGGTTCCGGACTGAGGGCCTAGAACCGCTAGACCACCGCGGCCGGCTAACCCATGTTAATTTAGGCAAGTATTTGACCCATTTCTGAAAAAAATTATTTGATGCAAAACGTTAATATTTTTACTGTATGTTACATGATGCTAATAGAGTGAAGTGTACTGAAATCTACTTTATCCATTTTATAGTCTTTATGAAATACTTTTTAAATTTATTAACAAAAAATACTAAGTTTTTCAGCAGAAAATATTTTTTTGTTAACTTCCTAATGGAGGAATATTAGTGAATGTAGTACCAGAGGTGGCTTTTTATGTTATGCAGAGTCTCTGAAAATTTCATTCATTTATCTGTGACAGTTTCAGATATAAGGGGCATATGTACTGAAAATTTTAGTTTGCGGAAAATTAACTTTAAAGAAAAAAACTTTTGAAATTTGTTATTTACAGTTAATTAAAACTGTCCTTCTGCATATGCTGGCCCTTCTTTGGCCTCTAGCAGGTCTTCCAGCTTCTTTATCACCTTGCTGGATGTTTGTCTTGCTTTCTTGGCCGTGTTAGATGCAGACCTGTCTGCATAGGGTATCCTCATTTTATCGCAGTGTTGCAGCCCAGTGATCATATTTTTACCAGGATTAATTGCCCGCTTTTTCAGTACTCAACACTTTCCAATATTACCATAACTGAATGTAATAACAGCATCATGAACTCACAGTTCCATTGTATGCATGCCTACAAATACAGTTTTAGGAAGGTGGTTCCAAGTTATGCTGTTGAAACATTCATTTGGGTTCTGTGTCTGCCCCTGCAGACATTTCGTTAGGTCAGGATGAGCCAAGTCTCTGAAAATAAGTTTGATTGCTGTAATAACAGCAGCAGGAAGAAAATGCTGGTGAGAATAAGATTCTCCAGTTGCCTGAGCCCTATTGTATTTGCACCATGAACTTTCTCCTGATGGACACAATCCATGACATGGCCTATCATCAGTAGAGGACTTATGGAAGAATATGGCCCAAACATATCTCTTCATTGCCTCCAGATTTTCTTTATTTCTCCTAATTGCCTGCCCATAGTATACCTGCAAGTTTTCTATAACAACTACTCGCAATCACACTTGAACAAAACTAACCGCGTTTTTGAAAATGTGTTGTTTACAAACAGCAGAAACGAAAGAACACCGACTGTTGCATTCCAAGGATAGCCAACACACTCGGAAGTAAAAAAAATCCTAACGTGCAATGTAGGGGATATAAAGATCTAAAATATATGCAGAAAAGTGGGTGACAGAAAAGTGGGCGTGGCACATGAACACACGTGGTAGGAAAATGCTCGAAAAAAATTTTTTTCAGCACAATCCTTTTCAGATTACTTAAATAAAACCTTAAGCCGTCGAAATATGATGAAAACCTAAAATCGATTTTTTTCGACCTGAAACACCCTTTAAGTGTCGTTAAATAAGGTGGGAATGCTTTATCGCCTTTGTGCTAGTGCAGTTCGCATCCTTAATAATAGTTTAGTGCTGCCACATTTCCTTGGCTTCTCGTCTCCTTTGTAATGAAGTGGTAGCGTTCGCTCAAATTCCAGCTGCTGATAAGTGATTCATTTCGCATTTAGATCGTACTGTGCACCATGTGCCAAACGCCATAGCCACCATTGCTTGTAAAAAAACGAGAGCTGAAATCTGTTAAACCTTTCTTTAAAGTCAGTACCGATATTAGACTGTCGTTTATCTGGTGTTACATTTACACTTACACGATAAATTTTGGCTTCAAAGTGCCATTATCAAGTGTTTTAAGTGTTATACAGTGCCTAAGATGGCATGCTCTCGTATTTAAAATACACTATTAGACACATTGTCTAAGGGTCGATATTTCTGGTAAGGCCTACTGCTTTGTTTCATCACTGAGTATACCATTTTGCAAATGAACGACAGTCTAATGGCGGTACTGACTTTAAGGAAATATATTATGACTGTGGCCCCGCATGATGGAAAAAAAAGTCGGTTAGACATGCTTTGGAATGTCTCCGGTTGGAAACCGTAACATATCAACTATGATGGTATTCAGATTTAAGTCATTTACTCTCCTTTCTCCTGACCTGTGTCCTATATCTTCACAGGGTCAGTATATTAATCTGTTAGTGGTATAAGGTGGCAGGATTAATTATCTCTGTCAACTTATTTGTCCTACAACGAATTTTATGCTGTGCTGCGATGATTGTCATTAGTTAATTTTCCTCAAAACTGCCGGAACGAAGTGCTAACGACAAGTCAAACCTCTTCATGCAAAATATGTGTTTCTGCTAACTCATGCCCCGATCCCCAGAGCTCCTGAAGATAGACGTTGACTGTGGATATTGTATCACAGACACAGCCCTTTTGACTAAACCCGCCCAAAGGTGTAAACAACCATGCCTATTAGACGTCGGGGGGCCGACAGCCGATCAGTTCCAGACATTCCATCAAGAAGAAGGTACACGGCTCGTGTTGTCTGTAGTTCAACCATGCCTAGACGGTCAATACCGCGGTTCGATCGCGTCCGCATTGTTACTTTGTGCCAGGAAGCGCTCCCAACAAGCGAAGTGTCCAGGCGTCTCGGAATGAACCAAAGCGATGTTGTTCGGACATGGAGGAGATACAGAGAGACAGGAACTGTCGATGACATGCCTCGCTCAGGCCGGCCAAGGGCTACTACTGCAGTGGGTGACCGCTACCTACGGATTATGGCTCGGAGGAACCCCGACAGCAACGCCACCATGTTGAACAATGCTTTTCCTGCAGCCACAGGACGTCGTGTTTCCACTCAAACTGTACACAATAGGCTGCATGATGCGCAACTTCACTCGCGATGTCCATGGCGAGATCCATCTTTGCAACCACGACACCGTGCAGTGCGGTAGGGATGGGCCCAACAACATGCCGAATGGATCGCTCAGGTTTGGTATCACGTTCTCTGCACTGATGAGCGTCGCATATGCCTTCAACCACACAATTGTCGGAGACGTGTTTGGAGGCAACCCGGTCAGGCTGAACGAATTAGACGCACTCTTCAGCGAGTGCAGCAAGGTGGAGGTTCCCTGATGTTTTGGGGTGGCATTATGTGGGGCCGACGTACGCCACTGGTGGTCACGGAAGGCGCCGTAACGGCTGTACGATACGTGAATGCCATCCTCCGACCGATAGTGGAACCATATCGGCAGCGTATTGGCGAGGCATTCGTCTTCACGTGCGACAATTCGCGCCCCCGTCGTGCACATCTTGTGAATAACTCCCTTCAGGATAACTGCATCATTTGACTAGAGTGGCCAGCATGTTCTCCACATATAAACCCTATCGAACATGCCTGGGGTACATTGAAAAGGGCTGTCTGTGGACGACGTGATCCACCCAGAGGCATCTACGCCGAATCACCGTTGAGGAGAGGGACAATCTGGACCGGCAGTGGCTTGATGAACATGTGGATAGTTTGCCACAACGAATACAGGCATGCATCAATGCAAGAGGACGTGCTGCTGGGTACCGGTGTGCACAGCAATCTGGACCATCACCTCTGAAGGTCTCGCTGTATGGTGGTACAACATGCAATGTGTGGTTTTCATGAGCAATAAAAAGGGCGGAAGTGGTGTTTATGTTGATCTCTGTTCCAGTTTTCTGTACAGGTTCCGAAACTCTCGGAACCGAGGTGATGCAAAACTTTTTTTGATGTGTATAAATAGCGTCATATCAATGGCTGGAAAAATTTGGATGATTATCTCTGTAAACATACAGGTTGACCGAGGGCTAGTGCAATCGGCGGTGCTATTTACAAAACTATACATTACTTCAGTTAATATGTTTTATTTTTAGCTCATGTCAAAATTCTGTACGACTAATGCGCATCTTTCAGTAATATTCGCTGCGAGATTGTTTTTCCCGCCGCGTATTATTTACTCTCTGAGCGTTTTCCCGCGACGAATAATTGTTCTCTGAATGGCGTATTTATACGAGCAGGTGTCGGTTTGCAACGCTTGTCTTGTTGCACTGCCCTCGAGACTTACATACGTCGCGAATTCGAAGCTTGCAGAATTCTATAAAAGACTTCTGTAACAGAAGCTTTTATTTTCGGTTTCCAGCGTCCAGCAGAAAATTCTCTCTGCGAAAAGGTAAGAGATACTCAACTTTTGTAGCGCAAGATGTGGCTGACACGTAATCAATAGCGATTGTGCTCATAGGTAGTTGCGAAAATGTGTGATGTTTGTGTTCTTCTAGGATGTTAAGGTTTTTGCGTCTTTATTAGATATGTCAACATATATGAAAAACATACGTGGTCTAACTGCACGCAGTTTCTCGTGTTCTGCAGCTTCTGGGACAGTCATTTCCTTCGTGATCACCCACAAGCAAAATCGCTACGATAACTGAAATGGTGTTTCTTTTGGTTGTCAGTGGCTTGGAATAGTAAAAAACTAGCTGCGTGTGTCTTTAGTGTCGCTGCTCCGTAGTAAGTTCCTGGTCAGTTTTACGTTCATGATCTACTGCCTGTCGAGTTAATGTTCAAAACTTACAGCCGGCCGGAGTGGCCGTGCGGTTCTAGGCCCTACAGTCTGGAGCCGAGCGACCACTACGGTCGCAGGTTCGAATCCTGCCTCGGGCATGGATGTGTGTGTTGTCCTTAGGTTAGATAGGTTTAAGTAGTTCTAAGTTCTAGGCGACTGATGACCTCGGAAGTTAAGTCGCATAGGGCTCAGAGCCATTTGAACCATTTTTTTTTTCAAAACTTACAAGCATTCTGTTGATGGCAATGACTGCCTTGTACGTTTAGTACCACTCAGCTGGTGCTATAGTTCCGTGAGGCGTTTTCTCTAGAATGCGTTTAGTCAGTCTTGGCACTATGTGCAATAATGTAAATTATTTGTTAGCAGGTTGCGTAAAAGTTTCATGAGTTAATTTTTATAGTGCATTTGAGCGCGTGAACTCGCGCATGCGCACACCTACATGCTCTCATGTGCGCGCACGGACGTGTGTGTGTCTCTCAAGATGGGAATATTGCGCACCCCTCCCCCCATACACCCCCTCCCCACTACACAAACAGTCACAGCCCCCTCTTCACGGAGTAACATTAGATGCAACTTCAACGGCATTTAAATGAAAAATTCGTATTCCTCTGTTAAAAGTTTCAGGTCACAAATATAACGCGGGTTTCTATAAGTTACGTAGTCTCTTGTCATAATATAATAAATGGTAGATGTCTTACGTTTCGTGATCATTTCTGAGAAGGTATTTGTTAACGTGTGGCTGCAATTGAGGTTTTTCTGTCGAGTTGTAAATTACATCATGAGAACTATTGGGACAAAAATTCTGCTTTATCTCCATCCAGACTGTCTACTCTAATCATACTGATTTAGTGACCGTTTTTTCTCAGCAGTTGTCCGCTGAAGCGTATAACCATTCTGAACGGATATTCAAATACACCCGATGTGTGTTGGTCAGATGGAATCTTTCAATACAGATACAGCAGAGTTCGTATCTCGGCAAGAAGTGCAGAGCGCGCATATACGCTCATTGTTAACTGCACAATGCAAAGCGTCCCTCTACAGTAATTGCTGATCACAGTCGTAGCAAAATCTTCTTTACGTGACCTGATGAACGTAGAAGAGTTTCTTCTTGATAATTCTAAACTACACGTTATCAGAAACCTTAGGAGCTCCCGTATTTACAGTAAACGCAGCAGGGGCCTATGGAAACCAGGAAAGAAAATCGAGATCACAGTAAAGAATTAGGCGGCGAAAGAAGCAGCGATCTATCAGGTAGGAATACGTCCTCTTGGAAGTACAGTCAAAGAACTTACGCCATTGTGTAAACATCTACAATTGTAAATCTAGTTTACTGTGCGAGGGATAATTGTTTGAAACAGGGCTGTGGCAGCTGTTCCAGAGAGTGAGGACCCGGTGCTCGATGGCCTCCGACCACTTTTGAGGAGGCGGGTGTGCGACGCATTCGGTGAGTGAACTTCGTTTGATAATCGAATGTCTGTCTCGTGTAGGTCATCACGGAATACCCGCCCTATTTTGTCTTTGTGCTACAAGTACCCATGGGGCGAAACGTCTCTACACAACGTACACTATGTGATCAAAAGTATCTGGGCACCTGGCTGAAAATGACTTACAAGCACGTGGAACCCTCCATCGGTAATGCTGGAATTCAATATGGTGTTGGCTCACCCTTAGCCCTGATGACAGCTTCCACTCTCGCAGGCACACGTTCAATCAGGTTCTGGAAGGTTTCTTGGCGAATGGCAGCCCATTCTTCACGGAGTGCTGTACTGAGGAGAGGTATCGATATCATTTGGAAAGACCTGACACGAAGTCAGCGTTCCAAAACATCCCAAAGATGTTCTGTAGGATCCAGGTCAGGACTCTACGCAGGCCAGTCCATTACAGGGATGTTATTGTCGTGGAACCACTCTGCCACATGGCGTGCATTATGAACAGAAGTTCGATCGTGTTGAAAGATACAGTCACCATTCCCAAATTTCTCTTCAACAATGGGAAGCAAGAAGGTGCTTAAAACATCAATGTAGGCCTGTACTGTGATAGTGCCACGCGTAACAACAAAGGGTGCAAACCCCCTCCGTGAAAAACACGACACACCACAACACCACTGCCTCCGAATTTTACTGTTGGCACTAAACACGCTGGCAGATATCATTCACTTGGCATTCTCCATACCCACACCCTGCCATTCAGATCGCCACATTGAGTACCGTGATTCGTCACTCCACGCAAAGTTTTTCCACTGTTTGATCCATCAGTGTTTACACTCCTTACACCAAGCGAGGCTTTGTTTAGTATTTACCGGCGTGATGTGTGGCTCACAAGCAGCTGGTCGACCATGAAATCCAAGTTTTCTCACCTCCCGCCTAACTGTCATAGCGCTTGCAGTGAATCCTGATGGAGTTTGGAATTCCTGTGTGATGGTATGAATAGATGTCTGCCTATTACACATTACGACACTGTTTGACTGTCGGCAGTGCTGTCAGTCAACAGACGAGGTCGGCCTGTACGCTTTTATGCTGTACGTGTCCCTTCGCATTTCCATTTCACTATCCAATCGGAAACAGTGGACCTAGGGATGTTTAGGAGTGTGGTGATCTCGCATACAGACTTAGGACACAAATGACACCCAATCACCTGACCATGTTGGAAATCAGTGAGTTCCGCAGAGCACCCCTTTCTGCTCTCTCACGATGTCTAATGACTACTGAGGTCGCTGATATAGAGTACCTGGAAGTAGGTGGCAGTACAATGCACCTAATACGAAAAACGTATGTTTTGGGTATGTGCGTATATTTTTGATGACATAGCGTATGTGCGTGCATTCCAAGTCACAAAATTGCTGAATTCGTGCACAAACATCATATACTTGTTTTCTCCTCGACTAAGGCAACCCAGAAGTCTGAGTGCCAGAATTCACGCATATTTTGGGCAGTCTGTCAGGATCATTTAATACGGGTAATGTCAGCATCACCAACTATGATCATCATTCTATTGAGAAAGGGAAAATTTATGACTGGGACTAATCAACCTTAAACGACAGCATTTCAGACGAAAGTGAGACGTATTTATCAATTTAATCCACCAATATAATTCAGCAATAATATTGCAACAGAGTTTCTATGTTGATCATACATACATCAGATAAGGTCATAGACCATCTTTTTCTTTTCTGTGCAGCCAAGGCGCTTAACTCAATGTCTGCGAAATCAACGAATACGTGATCGAAATTACAGTCACGATATCACAAACTTCATCTAGGCAAACATACTGACGGAAAAAAATCGCACTACATCTGAAAAAAGGTTGTTGTTGTTGTTGTGGTCTTCAGTCCTGAGAGTGGTTTGATGCAGCTCTCCATGCTACTGTATCCTGTGCAAGCTTCTTCATCTCCCAGTACCTACTGCAACCTAAATCCTTCTGAATCTGCTTAGTGTATTCATATCTTGGTCTCCCTCTACGATTTTTACCCTCCACGCTGCCCTCCAGTACTAAATTGGTGATCCCTTGATGCTCAGAATATTGTCCTACCAACTGATCCCTTCTTCTAGTCAAGTTGTGCCACAAACTCCTCTTCTCCCCAATTCTATTCAATACCTCGTCATTAGCTATGTGATATCCCACCTAATCTTCATCATTCTTCTGTATCACCACATCTCTAAAGCTTCTATTCTCTTCTTTTCTAAACTATTTTTCGTTCACGTTTCACTTCCATACCTGGCTACACTCCATACAAATACTTTCAGAAACGACTTCCTGACACTTAAATCTATACTCGATGTTAACAAATTTCTCTTCTTCTGAAACGCTTTTCTTGCCATTGCCAGTCTACATTTTATATCCTCTCTACTTCGACCATCATCGGTTATTTTACTCCCTAAATAGCAAAACTCCTTTACTACTTTAAGCGTCTCATTTCCGAGCCTAATACCCTCAGCATCCCCTGATTTAATTCTACTACATTGCATTATTCTCGTTTTGCTTTTGTTGATGTTCATCTTGTATCCTCTTTTCAATACACTGTCCATTCCGTTCAACTGCCCTTGCAGGTCCTTTGCTGTCTCCGACAGAATTACAATGTCATTGGCGAACCTCAAAGTTTTTATTTCTTGTCCATGGATTTTAATTCCTACTCCAAACTTTTCTTTTGTTTCCTTTACTGCTTGCTCAATATACAGATTAAATAACATTGGGGACAGGCTTCAACCCTGTCTCACTTCCTTCCCAACCACTGCTTCCTTTTCATGTCCCTCAACTCTTATAACTGCCATCTGGTTTCTATACAAATTGTAAATAGCCTTTCGCTCCGTATATTTTACCCCTGTCACCTTCAGAATATGAAAGAGAGTATTCCAGTCAACATTGTCAAAATCTTTCTCTAAGTCTAGAAATGCTAGAAACGTAGGCTTGCCTTTCCTTAATCTATTCTCTAATATTAGTCGTAGGGTCAGTATTGCCTCAGGTGTTCCAACATTTCTACGGAATCCAAACTGATTTTCTCCGAGGTCGGCTTCTTCCAGCTTTTCCATTCGTCTGTAACGAATTCGTGTTAGTATTTTGCAGCCGTGGCTTATTAAACTGATAGTTCGGTAATTTTCACATCTGTCAACACCTGCTTTCTTTGGGACTGGAATTATTATATTCTTCTTGAAGGCTGGGGTATTTCGCCTGTCTCATACATCTGAAAAATGATGTAGGTTCCAATTTCTTGCCAGTCGCATAGGAGTGGCGATAGCTGCGCCAGTACGAGACAGCAAATCAGGTTTGCTTTAAATACGCGCTGTAACGGTCGTGAGCCTTAGTTACCTTTGAGACTGGACACGACTAGTTGATGTTAGTCGAGAGTGCCTTTAAGGCGAGAACGATGCCATTATCAACTGGTGACGGCTATCCAGGAGACCCTCCATTCTCTTGTCCATTGCTGCCACTGTGTGGTCTCTGTGTGGACCCCGCGTCGTGTCGACATCCCTTGAAACGGACGTGTCGACGCGCCGGCCAAACGGGCTGTCGGTGCACCGGCCTCGGAGGTCGGCCTTTCGGAGAGTGACCTCGGGTCAGTTTTGCGGCAGAAGGTACTTCACACCTGGGGTGAAGAATGGCGCGCCCTTCCTTCACCCGACAAACTTCCGGCCATCGAGGAGGCTGCCGGTGCGTGGCACTTCTCCTCGCGGGTCTCTAGTGAGGACTCTGTTGTCCTCTGCCGGCTGTGCATGGGCCACACCAGGATGACGCACAGCTGTTTACTGAACCGCGAGGATCCACCTTTATGTCTCTGCGGGTCTGCTTCGGCGGTGGTCGACATCTTGTCGGACTGCCCGCTTTTAACTCCGCTCGGGCTGACGTTTGCGCTGCCGGGTGCGCTTCCTGCACTTTTATCGGACGATGTTGCAATGGCAGATTTAGTTTTGAGTTTTATTCGTGCAGGGTGTTTTTATCGCTCGATCTAAGCGTTTGTCCCTTTTTTTGTGTGGAGTCTGGCCTTTGGCCTAGCCGGCCGCGGTGGTCTCGCGGTTCTAGGCGCGCAGTCCGGAACCGTGCGACTGCTACGATCGCAGGTTCGAATCCTGCCTCGGGCATGGATGTGTGTGATGTCCTTAGGTTAGTTAGGTTTAAGTAGTTCTAAGTTCTAGGGGACTGATAACCATAGCAGTTGAGTCCCATAGTGCTCAGAGCCATTTGAACCTTTGGCCTACGGTTTAAGACTGGGTTTTTTAGTGCGTTACTTGGTGGTTGGCTTTTTCTTTCCGTCCAATGTTACACTCGGTGTGATTTTACACTACTGGCTATTAGAATTGCTTCACCAAGAAGAAATGCAAATGATAAACGGCTATTCATTGGACAAATATATTATAGTACAACTAACATGTGATTACATTTTCACGCAATTTGGTTGCATAGATCCTGTGAAACCAGTACCCAGAACAACCACCTCCGGCCGTAATAAGCGGCCCTTGTATGCCTGGGCATTGAGTCAAACAGTGTTTGGATGGCGTGTACAGGTACAGCTGCCCATGCAGCTTCAACACGATACCACAGTTCATCGAGAGTAGTGATTGGAATATTGTGACGAGCCAGTTGCTCGGCCACCATTGACCAGATGTTTTCAATTGGTGAGAGATCTGGAGAATGTGCTCGCCAGGGCAGCAGTCGAACATTTTCTGTATCCAGAAAGGCCTGTACATGACCTGCAACATGCGGTCGTGCATTATCCTGCTGAAAAGTAGGATTTCGCAGGGATCGAATGAAGGGTAGAGCCACGGCTCGTAACACGTCTGAAATGTAACGTCCACTGTTCAAAGTGCCGTCAATGCGAAAAAGAGGTGACCGAGAAGTGTAACCAATGGCACCCCATACCATTACGCCAGGTGATACGCCAGTATGGCGATGACGAATACACGCTTCCAATGTGCGTTCACCGCGATGTCGCCAAACACGATGTGACCATGCTGTAAACAGAACCTGCATTCATCCTAAAAAATGACGTTTTGGCATTCGTGCACCTAAGTTCGTCGTCGAGAACACCAGCACTGTGATGCAGCGTCAAGGATAACCGCTGACACGGTCTCCGACCTGATACTCTGGGCTGCTGCAAACGTCGTCGAACTGTTCGTGCAGATGGTTGTTGTCTTGCTAACGTCCCATCTGTTGACTTAGGGATCGAGGCGTGGCTGCACGATCCGTTATAGCTATGCGGATAAGATGCCTGTCATCTCGACTGCTAGTGATACGAGGCCGTTGGGATCCTGCCTGGCGTTCCCTATTACCATCCTGAACCCACCGATTCCATATTGTGCCAACAGTCATTGGATCTCTACCAACGCGAGAAGCAATGTCGCGATACGATAAAGTGCAATCTCGATAGGCTACAATCCGACCTTTATGAAAGTCCTCCTTACATGAGGCACAATAACGTTTCACCAGGCAACGCCGGTCAACTGCTGTTTGTGTATGAGAAATCGGTTGGAAACTTTCCTCATGTCAGCACGTTGTAGGTGTCGCCACCGGCGCCAACCTTGTGTGAATGCTCTGAAAAGCTAATCATTTGCATATCACAGCATCTTCTTCCTGTCGGTTAAATTTCGCGTCTGTAGGACGTCATCTTCGTGGTGTAGCAATTTTAATGGCCAGTAGTGTAATTCCTTTTTTCTGGTCTCTGTCTGTGTCTTTCTTGTCCTGTTTCGTCTCTTTTCATCTCCATTGATTGTTCTTATTCTTTGTGGGTGTTTCAAGTTCAGTTTGGTAAGCCGTACGTAAGTAACCAGTATCTGGCATGCGCCTGAAGGAACGCTCGTCATTATCGTAATACTACTCCGATGAAGACAAGGAATAAAATCCTTTGGTAAGTTTCCATTCCAGTGGCTCAGTGTTAAAAATACGGTGGGTTACTGGAATTCCACCAAAATTTCAAAAGAATTGGCAATCTATTTTTGTGTTAATTGTTAACCTTTTCTCATTCGAAGAAGCATTACCGTTTGTGAGTAACGGCCACATTTCTCTTGGTGAATGGTTTAATTGTACGTCCTTTGTCACAGTGTAATTTGCCAAACTCATCTCACAGTAGCTATTGTGACAGAATTCCGAAACGGAGTGCCTCATTAAACAAGTAATTGGGAATCACAGAGCAACAATAGCTTACGAAAAACTTCCTAGTGTCGGTTTGCAGTAACATACAAGAAGAAATTTCATGTTTATTTTCATACTAGGAAGCTCTTGTTTCGCTAGCTGTCAATAACTCTTAAAAAATTACAGTCACTGGAGTGAAATAAATAGAAAGGGAAGTATAAGTACTGATATATCGCCATAGATAAGAAAGTTCCGTGTGCTTAAGAGTTGGCAAAACACTCTCCTCCTTGTTGCCAAACTTTCGTTTCGATGTCTCAAGCAGTTTAGGAGATATGAGAGATGTTGCGAGTATTTCATTCTCGCGGGCGTGAGATCGGAAGTGAGCGCGCTACATGGGATTCATTTTCTCGAGATCGGAGGCAGATAGAGTCCTCCTCCCAAGTGTAAACAAAAATTCAGCATGTTAGCTAAATTTCATACGCAGCAACATATGGTGTAATATGTACCAAACGCAAAATCACAGCGACCCCTAATTTCCGTTGCAAACTTTTTGAGTTTTGCGTAGTGTCTTACTAAAACGTGTACATCACAAATGGTTCAAACGGCTCTGAGCACTATGGGACTTAACATCTGTGGTCATCAGTCCCCTAGAACTTAGAACTACTTAAACCTAACTAACCTAAGGACATCATACACATCCATGCCCGAGGCAGGATTCGAACCTGCGACCGTAGCGGTCACGCGGTTCCAAACTGAAGCGCCTAGAACCGCACGGCCACACCGGCCGGCCATGTACATCACAATAAGAATGGTCATTAGCGAGATGATGGGCACTTCGCCACGAACCTGATACATAACGATACAAGTAAGGCAAAAATCAAATATTTTCAGTCCATTGTTTCTGCAAAATCGTTTGAGGAAGATAACAGGTTGCGCGCGCTTCGGCTCTGTCAGCGCAGAGCGTCGCCAGCCGGCGCGTGCGCGGTGTGGTGTACGCGGCTCGTGCGTGTCGCGCTGTAGCGCCGTGTCACGTGACACGCGCTGTACGCGTCTCACCTTGCCTAACGCTGCCACTCACGGCGCATTTATTGCTGCGCCGTCACGTATGCGACTTCAGTAGTCGACTCCCATCGGCCATGCATTGCTCTACTGTAACAATACATTCTGTGCAACCGCTATCTACATGTCTGAGGAGACTGCGCAACCCTGATTCCTGTCCAAGTAATGATGAATTATCGTAGAGTACAGCACAGATTGCGAAAAACAAAAAGGTACAGGAAACAGGGCGACAGCCTTCTAAAATTCCTGAACTTTGGAATCGGACGTGAGTGTGTGTGTTTAGAAGCCACATCTGATTGTAACTACTGTGTTCAAAATGTATAAAGGAACATGGCTGAAAGGGTTAGTGCACTCATGACAAATTACTGTGGCTGTTCTTATAGCGTTCTTCTCATGTTTTCCAACAATACGTTCTGTTTCTTTCTTTATTTCTTTCTTGGTACTGTCACTACTCTCCAACACAATACTTGGAGTCATTTTACGTTTCACAACACTTCTTCAGAAATAGCAACGGTTCAACTACAGAAAGAGAAAGGTAAGATAAAGTGCTTTAAGTATTCGGTAGATGGCATGCTAATACAATCACCATTCAAAGGGCACTATTCCAGGAGTAAAGCCCTTTCATAAATGATGCCATTGTAACTGAGTCACAGTAACACATTTGAGGTATCGGCAATAAAGCCATTTTCTTACAAAAATATCTATCTATGTGTGTAGGATCCGTTACCGCTCTTAACTCATTTTGTCAAAATTTGGACTAAGGCCCTTTCAAAAATGATTGTCTCAATCAACTGTACCCTCTTAGAGTAAGCAAGACAATTCAAGACGTGACGCAGTTGTCAACAATACACGGCTCTCGTCATCGGCCCACGCCGTATCCCAGCAACGGTTTGAGTCGAAAGGCGAGCAAGGCGGCTGTTGCTGTCCCCGTTGCCAGCAGAGTCTGCAGAAACAGAGAAATGTGGCAACAGCACGGAGCAGCGGCAGCGGTCTGTGCCGAGTCACCGACCAGCGTATGATGTCTGCCAAAGCACGGCCACCGAAATGACTGCACCTTCCTGCGCATGCGTAACGTTAATTCTCGACTCCTGCATGTTTAATAAATATGGAGATCTTAGACACAGCAATTATATTAAGAATAATATAATTTTACAAATCAGTCGAGCGGTTTATTCTTACGAATCTATCTAAGGCAGTCTCTGTAGGAGAAAGATTAATTTTATGTATCTTTTAATTACAGGAAGATCGGGCGTCTGCAGATTATAAATATTCCTACAAAGCTACCATGCCAAGTGCTTTCTTCATTCGATCTACTGGATAATGCTCGACAACTTTAGCACATCGCCATGGTTTCTTGGAACACGCGTCCTCCATGGACCTATCGTAAGGCATAATTTATTTTTACAAGATTTTCCACCAGCCTAGATATGAATTTCAGGCATTAAGTACTACTTTGGTTCAATTCTAGTGTCCTATCCCACCCGTCAACTTTCACTAGCGACGTCGTGACATCAGCGGTCTACGATGCGAAAGATGAAAGTGTCCCGTCATTAAATGTTATCTGTGGTTGTCTCAGTGCCTGAAGTAAACTGTGCCGATTATTGTAAATATGTCGCGATTTCCGAGAGTATGGTTAGACAGCACCGCAACCTCTGCGCGCAGCTTAAACTGATGCCAGTGAATCAAGCAGCAATCGTATTTTTCATACTTGGTTCTCATAAAATATTTAGCTATTTGTTTCCCAATAAGATATGATTTCCGAATGTGAGGTCGGGCAGGAATCGAAAGAACAGCATAATTGGTATGAATGGAACGGTTAGCACGCATATTTATAATCTTGATTCCCACGAATATTTGGCTGTATTTTTCCGCAAACTGCACGATTTATAAGGATGAGGTTAGGCAGGAGACTAAGAGGACAGCTAGGCCTATACAGGTAAATTGTAGGTCTCTGCTGCACGGTGCGTTATTTTTGCTGACATTTCATTAAGTATCTACTGTTATTACATTTTAGGATTCTTTTTGCTTTGTTTTTGTCTTTGTACTTGAGTTGTCTAGATCAAGTTTAGTTATGGATTCCAGAATTTCTTATTTGTCGGAGTACTACAGAATGCGACAGTAGCAACAGAAATACAGTGACACAGAACAGCACTAACCAATTGCAAAAACGCTGAAAATAATGAAACTTGGACTCGATATGTTGAACTGAAATATGTAGCTCAATTCTCGTGACCGGTTCGAACATTTGTCACTTTTTGTGAATTTTCCTTACCTCTGCAGTGTTTCTTTTTGGAATTCTGTGTTTATTTCTCCTTATTTCCTGCTTATGACCTCTTTCTATAATTGAATTTGATCAACTATAGATAGCTTAGAACCTAAGACAATGGTACGTCATTTCTCTTCTTCCCAGAATCTCTTTATGCATTGGCTGGCGGCCTGGCTCTGTTCATTTGACATCAGCCTCCTAGGTTGTGAGTTTTGTTGTCGGACAAGAAATTTTGCACTACTGATCTGTAGCCTGAAATTTTCTCTGTCTTGTCTGGTGTCTTCTGTGACGTTCGGTTTTGTCATATCCTTTCTTGGATGTTCCAGCCACCTCGTGATGTTTTTTAATTTGGAAATACGAGATTAAAATTTTTCTCCAATAGCCTGTAGTCATTCGTACAATGACCGTAAAACTTTCACCTCCTCTTTCTTATTGTGTCTGCGACTGTTCCTATATTTCCCTATAGCTCTTCATTTCTCCTCTTCGTCAAGCTATTAGTTTAGTTCTTTTGTGGCCCTGAAGTATTTCTGCATTTCCAGTTCTTCTCCTTCACCTCTTGTACTCGGTGTTAGGCATTTAGATCTGCATGGTGCATTCGGTGTAATTACTGTTGCGTGGTCTTAAATTTTTGCCTGGAATGATACTGATTTTTTATTATATCGGTTTTGGGTGAGTTTGTTTGCTAATTCAATTTCCCTCGATCTTTCTTTACTTGTGATGTTGTCTAACCATTTGATTGTACCCATTCTCCCACATAAGCTTATCAACTCTTTTGACGTTTCCATTTTGTGTTTGTATCTATTTTCCTCTATTGTGTATATGTTCAACGTATTCCGTTTTCGCTTCCGACATTTGTAATCAGGTTGTAGCTGTAATTTTGTACCGTGTTTCTATCATTATCTTTTCATCTGTATTGTCCTTAGAAATCATAGAAATATTGTCAGATATTTCAAGTCATATCATGCTCTTTCTTGTTCTAGATGGATTCCTTCGACGTTTTCCTCTTGTAGTTCTCGGTCCCTCCCTGTCATGTCCTTGTCTGAGGTCAAACTGAAGAGAATCGGTGAGAGCCCATCGTGCTGCCCAACCCTGTGTCAGTTGTGAAGGCTTCAAAAACTTCTCCTACGAATTCAACTATTGAACTTGCGTCTGTAAGTGCCTGTTTGACTAATTGTCCTCTGTTAAGAACACTGTCTGACCGTTTACAGAACCGTAGGCTATTTTTTGAAATGAGTGAATGTAACGACTGTGTTGTGGTTCTATATTGTTCTGATCCTGATAATTCTTTTCAAGTTAGAAATTTCCTCTGGGCAAAAACTATTTTTCCTCAATCCCGCTTGGTACACGCCAGTTGTGCGTTCTGATTGGTCTTCTGCCTTACCCAACAGAGGTCCTACTATGAAGTTGGATACATGTGTGTGCCCGTCCTGTCTCCCTTCTTACGTGGCGGATGGATTGTGGCTTGCTTCCAGTCGTCCCGTACTCCTCCTTTCTCCCAGCAGTATTTCGTAACCTCGTAAAAGGTTTCAGCTGCCCGCTCCCTCCTAGTTTTCACATCTCAGCCAATACTCCGTCTTCTTCTGGCACCCTGTTGTTTTTCGGCTGGCCACTGTATTGTTGAGTCTAATGCAGTTCTATGGCTCTCAAGGTGGGATTTCCTTTAGATGCTGTCTGAAAGATTGTCTTTGTGTTGGTTCCTCGCACTTTAGAAGGTTGTTGAAGCATTTTGCTAGTAATACAGAGTTGTGTTTGTTGTTGGTAGTCATTCTGCCTTTTGAATCTTTGAAGTACAACTGCTTGTACCCTGTTATTACTGCTTTGAAAACTTTTTAGAATTCCCTTGCGTTGTTCTGTCTGAATTCTGTATCTATCCGTTTCCCATATGTTCCTAATTATGTCATTTTGCCATTGTTGTGTTTGATTTTAAATTTTCCCTGCCCGAAACACCAAATTTCCCATAATAACGAGCACCAAAACATATACTGAGATTGGTGAACACAGGATTGTCGTAGCGAAACTGAGTGTTGAAACTCCCTGACGAAAGATTCGTATCCCAAAGACTGGAAACTTGCACAGGTCACATCAATACTTACTAAACGCCGTAGGAGTAATCCATCAGTTTACAGGGCCATATTACGAACGTCTATTTGCAGCAGGATTTTGGAACATATATTGTGTTCGAACATTATGAATTATCTCGAAGAGAACGGTCTATTAACGCACAGTCAACACAACTAGCTTTTATTGACACGAAGTATTGAGTATTGTTGACAAGGGATTTCCGATTGATTTCGTCTTTCTAGAGTTCCAGAAGACATCTGACACTGTACCTCACAAGCGGCTTGTAGTCAAATTGCGTGGTTATGGAATATCGTCACAGGCTGGACTGTGACTTTATTCGTGATTTCCTGTCACAGAGTTCACAATTCGTATTAATTGGCAATTGATCCTAAATAATGAAAAGTGTGAGGTCATCCACATGAGTGCTAAACGGAATCGGTTAGACGATAAATCAGTCAAATCTAAAGGCCGGAAATTGAACTAAATACCTAGGAATCACCGTTACAAACAACATAAATTGGGAAGAATGCATAGGAAATATTGTGGGGAAGGAGAACCAAAGACTGCGTTTTACTGCCTGAAGATGCAACAGATCTACTAGAGAGACTGCCTACACTACGGTTGTCCGTCCTCTTCTAGAATACTGCTGTGCAGTGTGGGATCATTACCAGGTAGAATTAACGGACTTCATCGAGAATGTTCAGGGAAAAGCAGCACATTTTGTATTGTCGAGAAATAGGGGAGGCAGTGTCACTGACATGATACAGAATTTGGGGCGGCCATATTTAAAACAAAGGCATGTTTCGATGTTTCGTTGCGGCAGAACCTTACCATATTTAAAACAAAGGCATGTTTCGATGTTTCGTTGCGGCAGAACCTTACCACGAAATTTCGATTGCTAACTTTCTCCTCCGAATGCGAAAGCATTTTTTTTTTCGCCGACATCCACAGGGAGAAACGATCATCATCATAAAATAGGGAAATCAGGTCCCGCTCAGAAAGATGCATCTGTTCGTTTCTTCCGCATTCTGTTTCAGACTGGAATAATAGAGGATTATTGTGAAAAATGGTTCGATGAACACTTTGCCAAGCACGTAAGCGTGATTTGCAAACTGTCCATGTAGATGTAAATTACGAGTTTACTACGAGTGATATTGTAGTGGACAAAGTGCATGGCACTTTCACTTGCACGCGTGAACTGTGATAATTTGTTTCATGCATGTATGTTTTTTATATTGTTACTTTCTTTTTTGTTAGCTCAATTTATTTGCAATATAGCTTATAGCTATGTAATTAATCGCATGAGCTGCAATCGAATTTTATTGTATGTATGTATATTATCTGTCTTTTTTGTGATACATTCTTTGGTTTAGGATTGAACCTCATTGCCTTTAGATGTCGCCTCTAAGTAGCATCTGTGAGTCAGATATGGCGTCTATCAAAGCCATAGAGTAGAAAAATCTCTGGTGTGAGCATTGCGTGGTGTGCATGTTGTCAACATTAAGCTGAAATTGTCGCATGATGTCGGGATGCCGTCAAGTCTCGTGATGTGAAAACATTCCACAATGCATTTCAAATGGCGGCATTCAGACAAGTCGTCAACAGACCGTCACGTCACGTCACGTCACGTCACGTCACCTCACGTCACGGTTTCCAGGGAATGAAGTGTCGACGGTATCATCATCTGCTATCAGCGTAAGTTAACTCGTTGTATAGTAGTGGATATTGTGCTTTTGTAACTTTTTACTCTTCATTTTCTTATTGTGCTTTTATTTCGTGGCAAATTGTAAATGTTCGACGCCGACTTGGAGGTTTTTTGCACAGCTTTGTGAGATATCTGAAAGCGAAAAATTATTTAGGTTTGGCAATAACAGAAGAGACGCCCACTTTCCCAAAGCACAGAAATGTCGATGTTTTGAGGTGTTGCTTCACGTCTCAGCACTTCAGCAAACAAGACTGATCAAGAACACAAGTTATGAGGTTTGCTTTGGCCATTCATAACCTTAGTTCCTCAATTGAAATACTATACTCTGACACGGACTAAGCGAATTGGCGTTACATGACGTGACGGACAGTGTGAATACACGCTGACGTGGCGGTTCTGCGACGTGATGTCTGCTCATTTTGCTCATAAAAACTGTGAGATCAATTTATTCCAGGTATCAGATGCAAGTTGTTATGGTGTCTGCAAAACGACTGTCCCTAATACACAGTACATACGATTGGAATCTATCTGAACTAACGATTTGGCGACATTCAAAATTTATAGGACGTTTTACGCACAAACCTACGCCACCCCAAGAGTACACAACCACTGTGGCAATGTGTGTCGACAACAGAAAATAAATTCTGTCCATGTGAATCCTCACTCTATGGTCAAAGCGGAAGGTGAAATCGGGCACTAGAATATGTTCACTGTTTTTTTCTGTTTATCATTAAATGAGGCGTCCTTATCATCCTTGTGCCAATGTAATTCGCATCCTTAACACCAATGCAGTACTCCCATGTTATCTTGGCTCCTCATCTCCCTAGAACTGAATTAGTAGAGACTGCGCGAATTTGAGCTGCCGGTATGTTGATTCATGTCGCTGTCATCTTTGGCATTCAGGCCATAGGCTTTACACTGTAGTGATCTGCCACATATCGGTTACAACGCAAACTATTTTTATGGCAAACTTTCGCAATTTTCTGTACCATGGTATGTATGAAACACGGACATTTTTCTCATTTAAACCAGTAAAGATGTGGATATTTCTTTCGGCATGATGTCATATTTTTGTGCTACAAACATACTTTTTACACCTTGTGCTCACATATAACACTGCCCTTCCACAGATGTATTTATAAATGTATTCACAGATAACATAGTTCTTCCAAAGATGTTTGATTTTATATACCTATGATCTTGCTGTGGACTTGGATTGTCCAACATAGACATGTTATTCATCTTTGGCCGTGTCAACCAGTATCTTCCATAGTATAATTTCAGATCAGATTCATTACACATGTAACTACTGTACTGATGTTCATTCTGTGGCTCGACTGTTTAATGACTGGAAACCATATTTGCTACCTGTCTGTCGTTGACTTAGACCATTAAAAACTTTCTTGGTGCTGGAACATCCATTTTAGATCTTGACGATGCCTTCACATACACTATGTGGTCAAAAGTATCGCGATACCTGGCTGAAAATGACTTACAAGTTCGTGGCGCCCCCCATCAGCAATGCTGGAATGCAATGTGGTGTTCGATTTATTATCATCCACAACTCCAAATGGATTACACGCTATCTCTTTAAAGTACTTTAATCACCTCATGAGGTCGCAGTAACCTTCAAAATTAAATTTCAAATGGTCTTGGGAAATCGTAAATTAAAAAACAGGAGGAAAGTTGTGCATAATTCGGGCTAAGCTTGGCAGCACTTACCGAGTCGTATTCCACGCTAAACTGCAGCAGCGACAGAGATGTCGCTCAGGCGCCGACTTCAGTTCTCCAGGCTGGAGTGAGGGCGGCACTGTTGCAGGGACGTCGCTGATGAGGAAAACGGAAGAGGAAAAGGGGTCGATCTCGGAATTCCAAAGTGGGAGGGGTGAAGATTAAAGAGAAAGGAAACAGAAATAAACACGGAAACACTATCTGATACAACGTTTCTGGCGATTGGCAACCCAGTGTTACACGCCATTAATTGGAAAGGACCGAAATAACTCTTGGCCCCACCCGATTCTGCCGAAAGCCCGCAGAAATTGACAGGTATATGGTATTAACGTCGTAGAAAAACAGTACATTGCCTCCTGTGGGGTAAAAGTTCGTCACAAGTAGTGTTGCTGTATTTGGCATAGAATTGTACATTTCGATTTGCAGCTTCAGAGTGAATATGTAACACTTCCTGAAACAACCTGCTGGACACCCAGTACTTGCCGCCGTCCAGAGCGAAAACTTTCTGAGGCGAATTACCTCTCTAAGAGCGCGTCATCATGGTTTGGTGCAGCTTACAGAATCGCAACCTTCGATCGTATGAATAAAACGGAGAATGTACTTTATACTCGAAATTGTGGAGAACATATTCTCAGGTTCGCACGAATAAAGCGAGTCGGAGAATATACTTCACCGGAGAAATTTCTCAGCTTGAGTAAATGAGTGGGGGGAGGCGGTAAAAGCAAACAACATCCTCCGATTTCGTATGAATAAAACTGGAGGACCGAATCACGAACCGAGAACATTCTCCGTTTTTTGAAGTGTGCTCTGTAGCATAACATCGAGCTGAGTAAGTCCTGTTGACGTTAGCTTTTACAGACTTTTTGGTAGTAGAGGCAGAGTTTATATTGCCTGGAAGGCAAGAAGGTATACGTACCCGAAGAAATACAGAAGAGAGAAACCGTAGAAACTTCTACGAGTTTTACAATAAAAACATTATTTGCATGGCGAATTACCTTCCAAAAAATCATGAAAGAAGAGATGAGCGACCTTTCAAACGAAGTGAAAATTACAATGTTTTTGTTGCTATTTAGCAGACTCAAGTTTTCACACTGATGTACGAGAAAACTTTGGTATACACAGAACAAGTGTGAAACTGACATTTACGGATATTCATCATCATGTCTTCCCACACCGTAAATCTTACAGTTTGTTACGTTAGAAATATAGGCGGATCAAAAAAATTAACAGCTGGTTGATTACAAAGCTAGCGATCTGCTTCTCGTAACGAACTCCACGAGCGATCGCTTACGTCCTTGACACGCAAGCACACCATTCTGCGTCGTATTAAGAGAAAATTATCTCGTCTTAGAAAACACTGCCACGGTTCCGGTTTGGAGTAGATGAAAAATGATGTAATTTTAAGATTTCATTCACATAACGTGTTGACCTAACTTCAGTAACAGAAAAGGTTCGTACAAGTCGTATATTCAATACGATCGCCGAAAATGCATTTTTCCAAATTGTCTTTAATCGTCTTAACTATTTGTTGCCGCACATAAAAGTGAAATCTAAACGTAGTGCAACTCTTTACAGAACACACTGACGCTAGTTCCATCTTTGTACACTGAACAGTTTGCCTGTTTGAGCGAGCTGAATGAAGTCTGACGTTACGCGTGCGTTCTGTGCGTGACACGGCAGACGACACACACAGAGAACCTTCTCAGGGAGGTGGGGAGGTAGTGGGGAGGAAATCCTCTCGTCGGAGAATACGCTTCCAATTTTAGATTCAAGCGAAACTGAAAACTTTCTGAGAGAATATTCTTTTGCTCTGATAATCTTCTCCGGAGAAGGATGTCTTTTTATGTATACGACTCCTTATCCTCACGATTTCTCCCCATGAATGCGAAATCGAAGGGAGTACCCACGACATAAACTAGAGCAATTGTGGCGGGAGGGGGCAGGTCATACTATTCGCAAAGAATTGGGAGTAGGCAAACCAGGCATCATTTCTTGATAGAGAAAACAGAAAACTGGCGACAAACTGCTTTCAATAAACATTTTACACATAAGAATGCATTCGCTTAACAATACAATAATTTAAGTTCTTGGATTGGACTCAGATGTTTCTGATACTTCCTTTTTTTTAAATCTCGCCGTATTCTTTCACGCAGGTTCTATTTACAAACCAAAAGTCAAAATTTAATTTCTGCCTCCGGTCCCCCTGCAGGAGCAGCCTGTACTTCTACAAGTAATTCCACACTCATCGTGTCTCGTTCACTTAGGTCTGCACTCAGATGGTCGAGAACCCATGCCGTGTGTTCACCCACCGACTTACATTGCTGGACATTCACAACGGGTACCACAACTCTAGAGACCTCGCTACTACTATTCTGCGAAGAGAAGATAAACTACACCAACGTTGCCTTTAACATGTGGATAACTGAATACCACTTTCTGTTACTTGGTAAGTAATTACATGACTAATTTTTTACACATTAAATGCCATTATCTCACACACTCATTACAGATTCATACACGTCATGTAGTAATACGCTTATTCTCCTGTTGTTCATCAGCAGCATGACAAGTACCGCCTGCCTGCCACCATTAACTCTGCAGTCGACTGCCTTTCATCTGCAAACAGAACATGCCCTGCTGGAAAGGTGCGTTTGAGATGTAGGGATGTGTCTTTCTTTCTTTAATTTGATAAAAATGATATCTACAAATTCCTATACGAAATGTAGTTCATCTACACAGATGGGTTACTGCTGCTACGATGGCAGCTTATCAAGATTTAAGTGAGTCTGAACGTGGTGTTATAGTCGGCGCACCAGCGATGGGACACAGCAACTCCGAGGTAGCGATGAAGTGGGGATTTTCCGGGACGACCATTTCATTGGTGTACCTACGATATCACGATACAGGAAAACATCAAATCTCCGACATCGCTGCGGCCTAAAAAACATCCTGTAAGAACAGGTGCATCAACGACTGAAGACAATTGTTCAACGTGACAGAAGGGCAATCCTTATGCAAATTTCTGCAGATTGCAATGCTGGGCCATCAGCAGGTGTCGGCGTGCCAACCACCCAATGAAAAATCATCGAAAAGGGGTTTCGGATCCAAAGGCCCACTCGTGTACCCTTGATGACTGCACGACACAAAGCTTTACGCCTCGCGTGGGCGCATCAACACCATCATTTGACTGTTGATGATTGGATACACGTTGGCTGGTCGGACGAATCTCCTTCCACATTGTATCGAGTGGATGGACGTGTACGGGTGTGGATACAACCACATGAATCTATGGACCCTGAATTTCAGCAGGGGACTGTTCAAGCTGGTGGAGGCGCTGTAATGGTGTAGCTGGACTGATGTGGGACCCGTGACACGTCTAGATACGACCCTGACAGGTGACAAGTACGTAACCATACTGTCTGATCACCTGCGTCCATTCACGCCCGTTGTGCACAACGACGGATTTTGGGAATTCCAGCAGGACAATGCGACATCCCGCTCGTCCGGAGATGCTACAGAGTGGCTCCAGGAACACTCTTCTGATTTTAAACGCTTCCGACGGCTGTCAAACTTGCAGCTTACTGTTCAGAGCAGATCTCCAGCCCCTCGTACTCTTCCGGATTTATGGACAGCCCTGCAGGATTCATGGTGTCAGTTCCCTCCAGCACTACTTCAGATATTAGGCGAGTCCATACCACGCCGTGTTGCGGCACTTCTGCATAAAATATGTCGACTTGAACAGCAGACTATAGGTGTGTGTCTGTAGGTTTACATCTACTCCTTTTCCTGAAACTGCTCCTCTAGCTTTAGAGTTATCTAATACGACTGTAGGGCAAGAATTATTCGGATTGCGTTTATTACATGCTGCATAAATAATCAATGTAACTGGAGATCCATAGGCAGTTACCGCGGAGAAATTACGTGAGTCAATTGGTATGTTGATAATCGCACAATACACATTCTCTTGTGGCTGTTCTTTTCCCTGCAATAACGTGTCTGTTATATCTTCCAGTGTGATAATACGTTCTGTTACTGTGTTCATATTGTAAAAGTGTGCAGACTGATTAAATCCTCAACTTAGCTATTGATCTACTAAATAAAGAGAAAGTGGTCCTTGTGTGTTAATGCTCCTGTTGGTGAAATGATCCCTGCCCATTGACGATTTTCGTAGCAAACAGATCCTGGAATGAAAATACCTCGTAATGTAATTGTTTTGTAAGTAGTGTCGCCTACTCGCTCATAAATTATTGTGCAGAAAGCTTCGTCCATTTCGTGCTCAGGTGAACGCCACGTCAAGTTACAAATGTTGTTTACATATGTGTTCAGGTGTACTCAGAATACGTTACATTTCGTTTGAAAGAAGTGTACACAAATGAAGAAAATGGTGACATTGATGGCATTATTTTTTGTCGTTATGCTGCACAAACTCTCGTGAGACTTGTTGTGATTGTATTGTCTTTTAGTCGTAGCAAATGTGTATCGAAGCAATGTCTTTTCGTGGTTTTCACACACGCAGCTGTTGGCCTGAGAGTACCCAGCACGCTATGCAGCACATGTTGAAGTGTCTTCCAGCAGTCATGCCGTTGTAACACCTCACCAGGTGAAAGCGTCGTATCGTGACTGTCTGGGAGGCGGCTGAGAGCAGACTTGGTGCACTCAGTACGTGTCAGTGACAAATCCAGTGACAACTCAGAGCCAGACCGTTCACAGAAGGTACCTCCATGTCACTTTAACAAAATGTCTGTTAAGTCACCCAAAATCACGATAATCGATGCGGCATGTCGTGGTAATGAAAATGTTAATAATACTCCCAAGTTTCTCACAGTCCAGAGAATAACTATACTCGAGTCCACGAATGTGCCGCTTTCACAAAGTACGTATATTCTGTTACAATACAGTGAAAGAAAATAAAGCTAAGACGTTTATACTGTGTGAGATAAAAGGAACATTAAAATATAGTAATCATTACATGTACAATGCATTGTGAAAATATCGATAGGCAAACATTGTTATCAGTCTTCTTACATTTTACACGTGCATGAGTCGACCACTCGTGTTGTTATGCACGAGTACAATAGTTATTTCTGCACAGTGTATGTTTTTATATACTTGAGTACACTCGTGGAAGGATACAGCCTGAAGGGAAGGACAGGAAAAAAATGTGAACAATATTTTACTGCTGTAGAGGAAAAAAGAAATTATCACATTTGTCTGTCATCTGTCAGTCATAAAACAAAGCAAATGAAAATGTATTCCGAAAACTTTAACTTATGCACACGCCAATTACTTATAATTACCCCAAATGCAAAATTTAAGTAGTATCAAGACGAGTACTTAATGTCTGTGAACAAGTAAAGTCAACGTGAGAATGAAAATAGGAAATTCTCTCTTTGCGATGAAGTCGATTAACCATAGGCGAAAAACAATGAGAAATGATATTATCCTGTGAATGAGAAGAAAACCGATTAGCTCAAGCAAAGTCACAAATCGATCAAAGCAAGTACATGGCATGGCTGTAGGGGTCTTCAATCCTTCACGTTGCCGTTCACAAAAAGATACATTCTGCTGAATGAAAGTGTTTATCTTCCCATAACTTCATAGCCTTGTATTATCGTTTTGCAACACCTTGTCACAGGCCGTTAGAAATAGCAGTCGTCAGAGACACGCACCAAAACACAATCAACAAATCACGCACCAAGGCTAAAAACATGTAACCCCTAACAACTCCTAGCATCAATATGCCACACTTCATATCATAAATCATAAACGCCTGCATAATAGTCATACAAAGTTCGCTATCCTCACTTCCTATTATTTCATCACATCTTCAATATAAAATTCCATAATTCATTGCTACACATACTTCATCTATAATTAATCCTTGTCTTCACTTCACATACGACATCTATAGTAAATCTCTTACAGTCAGTGATGAAACCCTGATTGTACCTCCGTGTTAGAGTATCTCAGTGGAAGATGCTGAAATTAAATATCTCCTCCGATTGTTGAGAGTACGTGTTATGCCTGTGCAAATAAATGTACTCTACCTGTTTTCTCAGTACTATCTGGAATCCGTTACTGCATACTTCTGTACGTTATCCAGTAAGAGAAAATGCATTACGACGAGCAAAATTCGATGTTATTGTTTCTCATGTTGCTTGTATCTTCTGTGAAGCCCTTTCTTCTTCGAAAAACTCATTGCTCTCTTCTTTTACGTAGCCTTTGCTTGTAAAATTATGTATTCTAAACATCTGGGTCAGTTATGTTAGAACATGACGTGGTATATGCTCTGTAACAATCATTGTATCTGTTACATAAAAGTCATAAGGCAGTGAAAACAGACGTACGAAATGGCTTGTACTTATAGTACTGTATCAGGAAAAATATTATTTTCATCATTTACGTGCGAATGAAAGAAAACCCATACAAACAGCTTGACTATTGTGTACAAACGGTTGATGTCATACGAAAATGAAATACGTGTTGTCAGAACGTAATTGTTATATGTCGGTATGGTGGTGTCATTAAGGAGTAGGAAGTCAACCAATTATTTAGTGAACGGTTTTATATTGGTGATCTGATGAAGACCTCTCGAAGCTTTCGTTGTGAGTGTTTCAAGATGTCCTCCGTTCGGAAGTGGGATTCGTCGAGTCCGAAATGGTCCGTTATAAAGTAATACAAATTTCTGACACCTGTTCTTTGCTTTACCAGATAACGGATGTGCTCGAACTAAAACTGTTTGTCGAACTTGAGATTTTCCAGTGTGACTTGCCTTCTTTTGTAGCATTTCCTCTTCTCAGCTGCCTCTTTTGTATTAGCCATTGCAATGTCAATGAGTTCACGATGACGTAGACGCTGTGACTTGGGGAAAGAAACAAGTTCTTTTATTTTGACCGGCGGATTTTTATTCTTCAAAACTAAATGTGGCGAGAGCAAAGTTGAATCAGTAGGAAGTGTATGAAACGGTGTGCTGGGAAATCTGTCCCATTCAGTGTGTTGTTTGGACCGTCTGTTGGTGCTTCAAAGCTGCCAACCTTGTCTTTGATTACTCATCTGCACTGTCGGCCGTCTGCCCCTGATAAAACGGAGCTCGCAGAGCAGAGCAGCACAGCGCCGGCCGGCTAGAGGCCGCTGTCGTCGCTGTCCGGCGTGCCGCCACCTTGGGAACTTGCACCTACGCCGTGGCAGCGTAGCTATCGATACCACAATTTTTACTACATTAAAAGCGTTAAAATATCGTGATAATAACGGAAAAGAAAAAGGTTGTTATTTAATGTATTATCAAGACCATGGTGGTGTGTCTGCTGTTTCTTTGCGATAGTCTATCGTTAACTACAGACCACGGCATGCGCCTCTTGCCCTCACTGTGGTGACGTCACAACACCACCGCCCACACACGCTGGCCCCGTAATCGAGTGAGCCTGGCCTTGTTGCCTCTCACCGCAACAACAAACCAACACTTTGAAGTCTGGAAACAAACAAACTGAAAGGCATTTACTAAAAAATTTCTTAATACACAACTAAATTAAATTACAATTTTTTATAAATAATTTGTATACGTATTTGGCTTTCGTGTGAAATGGTTCAAAGCATTCTGGCATGCACAGCGCAACATCACACACTGGAAACAGTATGTTGTTTCTTTCCTCTCCCACACTCCATTTTCTTTTTTAGCTTTGCTACCAGACACTTTACACCATCTCCACGGCCTCGCTTTGCTGTCAGTTGGAGGAAATTTTCTTCCAAAATGTCGCCCAGTTAGTCTGTCGCCTGCAGTCGAAGGCTTCGCCGCTACTTGTTCCTTTCCTGCTATCGTGGCCAGTGTTTCTCCAGTAACACACATGAGTTTATCTGGAGGACGCGGTTGCCTGTGCAGCAGTTTATACATAATATAACTGCTTACTACCCCCCGAACGAAAATTCTGTAAATAAGTAAGTCGTATCTAGGACTTGCCAACATGTTTTGTATTATTTACAGTCTGATATGTCACGTGAACGAATTATTATTTTCAATAATGTAGTGAGAATTACTAATTATTCTTACAAGTTTCAAATAATTCAAAGTGAAATTCAGGCTTTACTTCAATCCTGTAGGCGACATTTGTAAATAATTTCCGGACACCGGGTTTTGCAAGATTCAGCCGCCACTCGCGTTACGGAAGAAACGTTTGCGGTTAACCCACGATTTGTACCGAGCAATCAATATTCACCGATGTTATGTGGAGGAGGTTACAATTCAATTTCCATTTTCCTCTGCGATTTATTTTGGGACGAGGTAGACCTTTTGCTTTCACAATTACAGTGTCACGGTCGGAAAAGTTGACAGGGGCTGCGTCGTAATCCTGCACAGTTAGTCACACCCCGCTGTGATGTGGAGTCTGTCAGGCCTCGAAGCTGACACTGGCGAGGCGTGCGTGCAGTGAGTGCGTGTGGCGGCGCGCCGCTCAGCTACGGCTTCCGTGTCCAGACCTGCAGTCAGATTTTGCAGGGCACAACAGAAGGGTGTCATGCCTTCTGAGTCTGTCTCCCTTAAAATGCAATTAAAATGTCCTGCGCTGACGAAGGCGCCTTTTGCCTGTCTCAGAAAATACGGGACTCGATCGCTGAAAAATCTTTCCCTAGCAGCTCTCTTGTTTGATGCGGAGGGAGTGCAGAGGTTTAGAGAGGTGACCACATTCACAACGCCTGTCACAATTCGTCCTCCCGGCTCTTTTTCTACATCCTTTATTTACTGTGTTCGTGAAGAGTTACTCACCGCAAAAGGCGCAAAATCTGCATTACGAAACTCTGCACTTGGCCGGTGGCCACCCGAGCGAGAAGCAGAACGGGTACTTCTGCGCATGCGCGGGCGTAGCCAATCCGTCTGCTGGTTCTGTGATGCTGGCACCCTTTCTGCCTCCAGACGGCTGTCGCGCTGGACCTGTACCGTACGTTTTTGACAGTTCCATCACTCTCTTAATAGTAACTGGTTCCAGAACAGACGAGCGTTCCGTTCGCACAGCTAGGCCAACAAATTTAATTACCATCACTGTAAGGTACAATGATTGTCACAATATATGTGTGAAAATACATCATTTTAGATGTTTCAAACGGATGAATGAAGTCTAAACACAAAGCTTAACAATATTCAGGGCCAACATTATAATCAGTCATTTGTTTCGGAGACAAATGACATATACAAATTACACTGAACTCGGCCAGCTCTCTCGCAGGCGAATTGTTCGATGTACTGACTAGCCTCTAATTCGCATCGTGTAGCGTGTGCTTCACATATACAGGTACATATTTACCAAAAGATGACATCGTGATTAAGAAATAGTCCGATCGTGCATGTGTAACGTCAGTCCCGGATGGCGCGTAAATATTTAAGCGTACTGTCTCAGCGACAGAACATACAATTGCACGTCTGCTAGGATAAATTTGGACGTTTTCAGGTGTAAAACCATCCCTTAAAAGAACTGTCGTTGCGCTGTTCATTTCTGCATCGATAGTAATGACAGCTTCAAAGTCAGTGGATGTTCCTACAGCTGCCGTTGAGAAATGCTGCAAAAATAATACATCAAACGTGACATCTTGTATTAAATCATCTAGCGCACTAATTGTAACAGAGGTTGTTATCGAAATATTGTTTAGTGTTAGTACATCGTGGGCTGCCATTAGATAGATATAGCGTGCTCTGACATAACTGCGAAATTGCTGCGAGAGCGGGTGAAAATATCTTTGTAACACCGGGGCATTAAATGGCAGCCGGACGCTGGTGTCTGCGATCATCACCGACTTTGAAACTGTTGATCAGAACTGCAGCTCTAATCGCTAAACAGTATTACACATTTTATGTGGGAAGTGATCGTCCTGACTTAGTTTCGGCCCCCTGTCGTGTGGCCGTTCTTTTCTCCGCCGCCATGGTCGGACCATCCCTACCGCCTGTTCCCGCGCCACCGCTGCTTCTGCGCATGCGCGGCCCTCTGCCGGATTCGCTGCCCGCATTCTGCGTCGCGCCCCCACCTGCGAGTTTCCCCTCGGCGACTGCGCCGGCCGTTTGCGCGGGCTCTCTGACGCCACCTGTTGCTGTTTGCACGTGAATAACAGTGCTGTAAGCGTTTCTGCCTTACAGACAAGACCGAATGTTTACACAGGCTTTCGTTACGTAGAGAGTAATGCAACATGTTACAGATGTGTTACTCTTTCCAGAAACAACTGTTTCTTTGGCGTCATTTTTATCGATGAAATTCGGATCTCTGAAATTTGTTTGTTATCTCGTGATCTGGCGTGCGCAGACGCGCACTTAAATGAAAACAAGTGCCGTAAACTCATCGCTGTGAAACCGGGCTTGAAACGCATTTGGTCGGTACACACCTGTCTGAAGCGTATTTCACAATGCTCTTCAACTGCTTCCACTGATACCCGCGCTGTTGGTGCAGCAGGGGAAAGGTAACCTGAAGCCTGTTCCTCGTCGCTCTTGCTAAGCACAATAATATTCCCTACTTATTTTCTATTTCTCTTTACGGTCGTATTCAGTGACACTGTAACGCTCTTGTCATAGCTGAATCCCCGTTCTACCCTAACAGATTCGAAAAGTTCGGGTCTATCTGTCACTTGCAAGCCTAAGATGCTGTCTTCAAGACCCGTTTCTCAGATTAATGGCCCGAGGTAGTTTTTGAGTGAAGCACTTGGATCGCTTTCTCCCGATTGCCTGGCCCTGCCGTCAGTCTCAGCCACCTATGTCGCCCACTGCAGAGATGGTCGGTTAAAGGTTCCACCTAAAACTGTAACATGGCGAGGAAATGCACACCAGATGTTCTCCGGGTTTCTTACTTTCCATTCAGAGCTCTTAATAGACGAGTAGTCCAAAGATATTTCTCGCATCGCGACTGCAACAGGAAAAGGCCGGAACAGCTGCGGTATTCAAACTACCCTCCGCCACACACCAGAATGTATCTGTAAAATTATCATTTCAGACTTTCCAAATCGGTAAATTATTTCAGAACGGCATTATCTTGTGAATTTTGGAGCAGTTTTGACACAAAACAGGATGCGTTACATTTTATCTTCATTTGCACTATAAATACGGTAGCAGATCTGGTACAGTTATTCTTTACAAGTCTGAAGATAAAGATTTACAGTATTCAGGACAAATATTTTAAATTAGTTATCTGTTTTGCAGACAAATGGTATGTATAAATTGCATTGAAAACGACCTCCTCTCTCGCAGGCGAATTGTTTGATGTACCGCCTAGCCTGGATTTCGCATCGTGTAGCGTGTGCTTCGCATACTTCCGTTCAAAATTTAATTTCTAGTCTTTTCTGTCGCACTGGACTGAGATTTACGTATTTCGATATCAAAATAAATTTTAGCCATTTCTCAGATACCAACCACACACTTACAAGCACTAGTTTAAATAAATGCGAACACACTTCAAAATATATGACGTCCCTTTCGACAGCGGATGTCTGCCGTGAGTGCTATTGTGTTTGACGATGCGAAGAACGCAGGTGGAGTTATGGGCTGTTTTCCGTCTGCTGACGCGTGCCATACCGTTCCAAAGTGGCGTAATAGCAGAGTGCAACAGGTGAATGGCGTTAGGCGCGATCCGAATTTTGGGGAGTCACCGTTTTTTTAGGACGCTCTAGCGCGGTCACCACTCGCCGTCAGAAAATCACTGCTGATTGCTGCATGTTGTAGAAGAGTTTGTCCAATTTAATTTTGTGTTGGGTTTTCAACTTTGAGAAACACGTAGTCTTTGTGTAATAAATGAAAATCTGAGAAAAGTCGGAAAATTTTGAGGCTTTCTTTGTGAAGCCGACATACTACAGGGCAGGAAGCACGAAATTTGGATTTTAAAACATGTGATTATCGAATCGCTGAGAAAAGGTCTGCCGCAGTTTCTTACCAATTGGTATTTTTTGGTCATTGCTCGCAGGGAGGCTCTGGATAGTTACTACTAGATATTTTACGGTAACTTACTGTTTCCAGCAATTTGTGATCAGCAGTGTAATTGTACAGTAGTGGATTTTTTTTCCTGTGTACGCACAGTATATTACATTTATTTATGTTGAGGATCAACTGGCAGAGCCTGAAGTATTCCTCAATGCCGTGGAGGTCACTCGGCAAGTCAATACTGTCTCCTGGCGTCGCTGCTTCCTCACAGAGAATGTTGAGGAGCTTCCGTCTGTAACGCCGCCACATGACGGCCACAGAAGCTCTTGTTCAGAATGCAGTCTGCCACTTTGGTCACACATGCACGCATGGGGATGCCAAGTCTAATTCTATCACAGCAGAGAGGGGAATGAATGTTCCAAACGTGGTCTGCTTTCAAAACGTCTACAGAGACGCAAAAGTGTACTTTTTGAAAGTGATGTATATTTCCACTACTGGCTGCATGTCTCACAAGATTGAGTATAATTCCCTGAGAGATAGTAGTTTGTTGTGTAAGATCAGCAAGTGAGGTGTGTGGGAGAGAAATGACTTTAGGTGGATCTTCAAATGTCTTTATTTGAAGGTGAGCTGGCAAAAAGGCTGCAGATGGTGTGAGCATGATGTGGTATGAGCACTGCTACAAATGTGACATTACAATTAAACACGAAAATTACTTGTGCAGTGCACGCACAGAAGTGAATTCAGTGTGAAATCGGAAGTGAAGATACATTGTAACTGAACAGCTTATATGGCAGTAATTTGAGTATGGTGCAGTTTGCACTGATGTAATGTAGCACCATAGACACCGCTAGCAAATAGTTTGCAGTAATTACGTGATGCAGCGGACTGGTGCAAAGAACTAACATTAACGCACAAGAACCGCTATTCTTGGATTTGTCTCTTGGAAGAGATTGGGTGTTTACATTTCGAAATACAGGCTGTTGTGAAAGACGTCAGCTGTATTCTTGTAAGCTGTTTGAATGGTGTATGTGGGACGAGAAACTCAAGACAGAGAGGGAGAGAGAAGTGGAGTTTATTAATCATTGAGTGTGTGTATTGTTGCTGAGCTTTTGCAGAAATTGCTTGTGAAACGTTTTACAGAGTGAATTCTCAAAAGGAAGGTTTGTCACGTTGGTTTACAGATATCTCCTGTTGTTGCAGTAGTTCTGGTGTTACTGGAGAAATTGTGTGGACCGCAAAAGGTAGAAATGAATAGAGAAAGCGATCTTTTTTTTCAATTTTTTATTTTACTGTTATGTACAATGAAGTACATGTCATTTCCTCTACTGGCACGTACAGGGCGTTTCAAAAATGACCGGTATATTTGAAACGGCAATAAAAACTAAACGAGCAGCGATAGAAATACACCGTTTGTTGCAATATGCTTGGGACAACAGTACATTTTCAGGCAGACAAACTTTCGAAATTACAGTAGTTACAATTTTCAACAACAGATGGCGCTGCGGTCTGGGAAACTCTATAGTACGATATTTTCCACATATCCACCATGCGTAGCAATAATATGGCGTAGTCTCTGAATGAAATTACCCGAAACCTTTGACAACGTGTCTGGCGGAATGGCTTCACATGCAGATGAAATGTACTGCTTCAGCTGTTCAATTGTTTCTGGATTCTGGCGGTACACCTGGTCTTTCAAGTGTCCCCACAGAAAGAAGTCACAGGGGTTCATGTCTGGCGAATAGGGAGGCCAATCCACGCCGCCTCCTGTATGTTTCGGATAACCCAAAGCAATCACACGATCATCGAAATATTCATTCAGGAAATTAAAGACGTCGGCCGTGCGATGTGGCCGGGCACCATCTTGCATAAACCACGAGGTGTTCGCAGTGTCATCTAAGGCAGTTTGTACCGCCACAAATTCACGAAGAATGTCCAGATAGCGTGATGCAGTAATCGTTTCGGATCTGAAAAATGGGCCAATGATTCCTTTGGAAGAAATGGCGGCCCAGACCGGTACTTTTTGAGGATGCAGGGACGATGGGACTGCAACATGGGGCTTTTCGGTTCCCCATATGCGCCAGTTCTGTTTATTGACGAAGCCGTCCAGGTAAAAATAAGCTTCGTCAGTAAACCAACTGCTGCCCACATGCATATCGCCGTCATCAATCCTGTGCACTATATCGTTAGCGAATGTCTCTCGTGCAGCAATGGCAGCGGCGCTGAGGGGTTGCCGCGTTTGAATTTAGTATGGATAGAGGTGCAAACTCTGGCGCATGAGACGATGCGTGGACGTTGGCGTCATTTGGACCGCAGCTGCAACACGGCGAACGGAAACCCGAGGCCGCTGTTGGATCACCTGCTGCACTAGCTGCGCGTTGCCCTCTGTGGTTGCCGTACGCGGTCGCCCTACTTTTCCAGCACGTTCATCCGTCACGTTCCCAGTCTGTTGAAATTTTTCAAACAGATCCTTTATTGTATCGCTTTTCGGTCCTTTGGTTACATTAAACCTCCGTTGAAAACTTCGTCTTGTTGCAACAACACTGTGTTCTAGGCGGTGGAATTCCAACACCAGAAAAATCCTCTCTTCTAAGGAATGAACCATGTTGTCTACAGCACACTTGCACGTTGTGAACAGCACACGCTTACAGCAGAAAGACGTCGTACAGAATGGCGCACCCACAGACTGCGTTGTCTTCTATATCTTTCACATCACTTGCAGCGCCATCTGTTGTTGAAAATTGTAACTACTGTAATTTCGTAAGTTTGGCCGCCTGAAAATGTACTGTTGTCCCAAGCATATTGCAACAAACGGTGTATTTCTATCGCTGCTCGTTTAGTTTTTATTGCCGTTCCAAATATACCCGTCATTTTTGAAACACCCTGTATTAACCCTCTGTTAGCATCTCGACGAGCTGCTGCCAGTTGTACAGCCTGGCGTAGTCCAGGGGGGTCTCCTCGTCATCAGTCCTCGCCCATCTGTGGGCTCCGGCCTGCAGCAACGCAGCCGCCGCTTCTGCGTGGCCACTCAGTGCCGCCAAGTGCAGCGGCGTCTGCCCCCAGTGAGTCCTGGCGTTGGGGTCGGACGCCGCAGAGAGCAGCAGCCGCACCACAGCCGCGTCGCCTCTCCCTGCAGCCCAGTGCAGGGTGGTCAACCCGACCCCGTCCCTCGCCCCCACGTCCGCCCCAGCCGCCAGCAACAGCCGCACCTTCTCCACCGCCCCCTGCTTAGCCGCCTCTATCAGCCTCCTGCCTCGCTCTGCCCCAGAAAGGCTCCTGCGCAAAACATCGACACACTTACTCTCTACTATCGAGACACACACACCAAATGAAAGAAGCTGTCACAGCCGCAAAACTGCCAACAATTCTGAAAACACTTCTTCCGAGCGACAAGTCACAAATCTAGATATCTCGCTTCTGCGATACGGGTTAACCTGCGTATTACAGACAGATCCACAGCACTAGCCCATAATCAAAAACTTCGGCCCTCTGCCATTAAAAATAGGTGCACTCCATCTCCTAACAAATTCATTTGGTTTTCCTCATAATTCACTGCACAGATCCGCCTCCTTTCACCTCGGCATGCAGTTGCTACCCAATCCTTCATCTACATTCAAACACACCCCTGAAACTACCTTCTCTGGGTACCAATTCCTTCTGTCACTTAGGAAGAAAACAGTAGAAACTAGACACATCTGTAAGTACTGAAATACAATTTTCTCACCAGACAGCTAAGTGATTCAGACCAGTAACATGGAAATTTTCTGACATACCGACAAAAAATATAAAAGTCACTGCTTCGCACACAATAAGTTGGTCAACATATTTGAAATACAAGAAGGGCAGCAAGTCAACTCTCCCTGACACACACACACAAAAACACACACACACACACACACACACTACCCGCTGCATAATAATCGTCACATGTGCTCACGTAATTATGCATGCAACATGAGATACATCCACTGGAACATTCATCTCCATCTACTTACACACTTTGCAAGCCACCATATGGTCTGTGGCAGGCGGTGTCCTGCACAACTACTATACTCAGTCATGTTAACTTTCTGCAACTTTTTTCATTTTCTGAAATTCTGCTCACAAAATAAGTTACACATCGCTACAGACGGCGTAAAGCTTTACATTTATACTTAAAAAGGTCTTAGTAAACTCAAAATGTACACCAACTACACTGCTTTCGAGTAAAATTTCTGTTTCAGTAGTAGTAGGAAGTTACACTGTCACTTACCGTAACAAAAAATGTAAAATTTTTCCTATATCTGATGCTGTGCATAAATTTAGATCATGCCAGAAAGAAATCAGGTGTTTGTAAGAAATAGAAACACACAGTGTTGATTGATTATTGCATGTTCACTTACAAATATCAAAATACTTGTATGGATCTGGCATTGCTGAACTTTAACCAATGTAGCGAGAATCTCTCCCCACAGTTGATGCAAGTTAAAGGCTAATCCCAAGTGAGACAGCCAGTAAGAAGCTTCAAAGACAATTGAAATACTAACTAGAAACTACAGAGGTAATAAAACTGCTGCATTCAGTACAAAATAATCATTGTAGGTGGAGCAGCAACCATATGAAACAATAGTAGTAACTGGTACACATAAAAAGTTATCCTAACTGACTGCAGTCATCTGCTTTTTCCGTTCCGCTCCCAAGTAGAGCGAGGGAGAAACGACTGCCTGTGTGCCTCTGTACGAGCGACAATGCCTCCCACCCTATCTTCACACGCCTTGTCTCAAGTGTACATTGCCAGAACTAGGATTGTTCTGCAGTCAGCGTCAAAAAAACAGTTCTCTAAACTTTCTCAACAGAATTCCTCGAAAAGAATTTTGCCTCCCCTCCAGTGATTCCGATTTGAGTTCCTGAAGCTTCTGCACTCTGTGTCACTCGAAACTACCGGCAGCAAATGTAGCAGCTCAGCTCTCAATCCTTTAGCTGTCTTCCTTTAATTCTACCTGTTGCCGATACCAAACACTCGAGCAGTACTCGAGAATAGGTCGCACCAGCGGCCTACATGCAGCCTCATCTACAGGCCAACCACACTTTCCTAAAATTCTCCCAACAAACTAAAGTCGACCTCCCGCCTTCCCTTCCACAGTCCTCTCAACCTCGTTCCACTTCGTATCGCTTTGCGAACTTTCGCTCAGACATTTAAACGACGCCTCTGTGTCTAGCGGAACACCTCGACTGCTGTACCTCAACATTACCTGTCTGTTTTTCCTACTCACCTGCAGCAACTTACATTTCCTTACATTCCTGCCATCCGTCACACCAACTAGAAATTTTGTCCAACTCGCCTTGTGTCCTCCTACACTCACTCAACGACGACATCTTACTGTACACTAGGGGACCATCAGCAAACAGCTGCAGATACCTGTCCACCAGACCATTTATGTATACAGACAGTAACAGCGGCCCCACCACCCTTTTCTGGAGAACTCCTGCCTCTGCCGAACGCTCGCCACTGAGGACAACATACTGGGTGCTGTCACGTAAGAGCTGAGGTCCACTCACATATATGGGAACCTATTCCATACGTTTCGATCTCCTTCAGCATTCGACTGTAATCCACCGTGTGAAATGCTCTGCGGACATGTACGATTATGTTATTCAGAGGTGATCGACAAGCGCACCACACATGACAGGAAAATCTGCACAATGCAAAGAATTGCGATCTTTGGGGTAAAAATTGCTCAGTCACCTCCATTGCAATCACGGATTGTATAAAAGAGTCGGCACAGAAAGAACTAGGGGCTAATGTTGCCTGTCACAATAAAAGGATAGTTTACACAAAAGTCAGCCTTGCCGCTATTGGACACATCACAAAGGCCCCCTAAAATAATCCACACGGTTTGGCAGAACCGCCAAGAAACACCACTAAGAAATTTGGGGAATAAATCCATCATCGCAAGCAGTTTCTCAAAATAGGTAATTTGATCATCCATAGGGACCTTTGTATGGCTACAAAATAGTGCTGACATTACACAAATTAGTTGTTGCCGTAAAAACAAAAAAAAATTATTTTCCTTGCAAGAAAGCTGTTTAGCGTAAGACACTGCATGAAATGCGATTTACTTGCAACAGACCTCTAAGTAAAGGAAAGGCCTCTCTAGAGAGAAGTCATTACTGACTGGCGATGCAAATACTTGATACAAGTCAGGAAATTAACACAACTCTTATGTCGACGAAACTTGGGTGGTGAACCAACGACATTCCGCTTAGAAGACGATGACAGGGTCGTGACGTTGGCACCAAAATGGAAAATATGATAGTGGAAGCAACAGCGGTGAATGTTGTATCCAACACCGGGTTTATTTATTGGTCTACATCAATGTCGTCTTCACCAAAATATTTGCCATTACATATTATACATTTATTCCAGTGCTTCTTAAAATGCTTAAAACTATTCTGGAACAATCCTTAGGGTAGCATTTAGTTCTCTCCGATGTGCAGTTTGAATCTCATCACTTATGTAAAAGACAGCTCTTTAAGGTTTGTCTTTATTTTTGAGAACAAAATGTCACACATGGAGCGAACGTGGGGCCAAGGACATCACTACAGTATTGTTTCTAGCCAAACATGCACAAGCACGCAACGAACTGTGAGCAGGTGCATTATCGCTGTGCAGAAACAATGAATTGTTCCGCCACAAAGCCGGACACCTTTCCGTGTTGCTTCAAGCCATCGGGGTTGAGCTGGTGAGAAGATCTGCCCACTGGCCGTTTCATCTTGGGACAAGGAGTCGTGGTGCACTGTACTGTTAAAACCGAAGATTACTGTCAGAAACGTAACATTCACATTTCAGTGGTCTTGGCCATCTGTCACCGAGACGATCGAGTGTTGGTTTACGCATCGTTTGGTTTAAATCTCAGTTCGTCTTCTATTATGACCTTCTCGTCATCCTCATCTTCTTCGAAATGTTTATACCGGCCGTTTCACTCATAGTATACTCACCAAAAGCAGTATATAATATTTCTAAAACCATGATGCATTTTAATCGGTTCTCACAGCAAATTTTAATACAAATGCGGTAATCCGTTTTTACAGTAAACAAATAATCGCTGATACTCTTAGAATACCAGTAACCTTTCTAACACCTGACAACACACTAAATAACCGATACACATAATGTTGTACACACAATGACAAAAAGCAAGTACGAATCTGAGTAATAAAACGCGTGAAATGACGAGTTTCCCGTATCACAAGAATGGTTGCGTTTCAATCCACCCAATCAAAGGGAACTTTTACCTCTTAGAGGAAACACAATGGAAGACCAAGTCTTCAGTTGTCCGGTATAATTGCACCACATTTCGTTTATAATCGCTTTGGAATATATCCATCCATTTAGGAGGGAATTGTAGATGAAAATGCCTTTAGATGAACAGGTATTCGGTTCTGACGTATATTCGTAATTTATGTAGCAACCTTGGCTTTTGATTTCTGTTCCTGTGTTGATGTAATTTACTCCACAATGTCGTGTTTCGGGAGAGGGCTATCGTCTGCTGTATCGCAGTGGTGCCAACTCATTTACCTAAAAGTGAACGCTGCCCGGATGGGCCTGCTCAGTGCGTCGCCACCGATTTAAGGCGCGCGCCGCGGAAACGCCGGCACGGAATTTCGGAACCGAGGCATATAGAGAAAGCAGGCAGGCCATTCCGGCCCCAAGCGAGTAAAAAGACTCGCAGACGCCCTCGCGCGCCTTGACGCCACTGAGAGGAGGCTGCAGCGCCGAGCATTCAGTTTTGAGACAGCCACGAGCAAGGCTCGCTGTAAGTGTGCCGTGGCACATTGCATTAATATTGCTCGAACTACGACGGACGTTACGTATCACGTTTTTCCCAAGGATGAGCACTTGCGACGTGAATGGATAGTTCGGTGCAAACGCAAGGACAAAGTGAATGTGAAAACTGCAAGTGTGTGGTCAGGTCACTATCGGCCAGAAGATTTTGAATGGGATTTGAGAAATGAGCTTCTAGGGTTACCTTCAAGAAAGAAGTTATCACCAGCAGCAATCCCCTGCATAAACATTCAGAACTGGCGTGGACAAGAAATTGTGGGAAGCGGTGATGCAAACGAAAGGGTAAGACGTCTGCACATACATAACACTTTCAATAACAAACTGAAAAATTACCGTAATACAAACGAATTCACATAAATGCAATGCTTTTTGACGCATTACTATATTGCTTTACGGGAGTGAATGACTCGCTATATTGTACAGGCAATAAATAATGTTGCTCAAGTGTATTTGCATTTCCTCCTGGATATAATAGCTACATTTGTCTTAGAAATAGCCGTTTCTTTAAGTATTCTCGATATGTTGACTATTTTAAATCTAGTATATAATTCAAATGACAAAATCAGCATATTTCGCGTAATTTGTTTACCTTTACTTCTGTAAGAACAGCTGACGCTAACCAGTTGACTTCATAGCGTAGTGGTATGGTTTCTGACTCCCATGTTGGAGGTTATACCTCTATTTCTTCTTAAACTTTTATTTTTACATTTTATCAAATTAAGCTATTGTAGCCGCTTATGCCACTGATATTTAACCGCTTTTGTCAATTTAGCTGATTTTTAGTGAGAAATTAATGCAGTTGCATAGTACTTAGTAAAAAATTTTAGGAATAGTAGGCATACTCGGTAAATAATTTTAGGAATAATAAAATTAAAATTAAATTCATTCCTTAGAGATCTGGAAGTCGTGCACAATGCTGTGGAGCAAGTAGTTTGCAAAAGCGAGCTTTGACGGCTTTAGAAACTGTGTCACCGAAAAAAAAACAAAAAAAAAAACAAAAAAAAAACAAAAAAAACAAAGTTGACCGAACCACATTTACAGACTGCGTTTATGAACCCACTGAAGTAGTGAATAAGGATTTGGAAATTAAGGAACTGAGGGCCGAGATTGAACTTTTTAAAAAAAACTGAATCCACATAAAGAAGCGGCACTACAATGTGATGCAGCCTTACGAAGTACAACATACGATCTCCGAAGTGTTCTTTCGCTGAAGCGGGCAGAAAAGTCATCTGACGTGAAAGAAAAAGTCAAATTGCACAAAAGTGTAAAATGTGTATTGTCAAATTGTTTTACACCGGCGCAAATAAGATGCCTAGTAAACGAAAATAAAAGGGTAAAGTGGAATTCAGAGGAAATTGCCCATGCATTTACTTTCAGAGCTCTGTCACCTAAAGCATACACTTATTTTCGAAAGCGAAAAATTCCTTTGCCGTGCAGGCCAACCCTTCAGAAATGGACGAAGGAATTTAAACGCAGACCGGGTATTCTTGAAGATATCCTGTGTTTATTGAAAGCCAAGTCACACACTTTTACTACTCGAGAGAGACAAGCTGTTCTGACATTTGAGGAAATCAATTTTGATGGCCGCACATGTTACGATTCGTCTGAAGACTTAGTAGTCGGACCACATTCCAATGTACAAATTTGCATGATACGTGGGTTGTGTAAGCAGTGGAAACAACCAGTTTACTAAGACTTCGACACTGTGATGACCAGTAATTTGCTTCAGAGCATCATTTAGGTAGTTGAGGAATCAGGAATCGGTGTTGTTGCTGTGACGTGTGATATGGGCGGAAAAAATATAAAAGTTTGGAAGGAATTGTCTGTCGATACAGAGAGAACTTATTTCGTAAATGAAGCAGACGACACCACGAATGTATGGGTTTTCTTCGGTGTACCACACCTGTTAAAGTTATTACGGAACCGTTTCTTGGATACAGGCATTACGCTACCTGATGGATCCAAAATATCTAAGGCAGCTATACAGGAACTTTTAAAGCATCAGAAGAGTGACTTAACGATAACACACCACATTACTGAAGCGCACTTAAACGTAACTCGACAAGCAAGGCAGAATGTACAGAGGGCAGCGCGACTATTTTCACGACAAACAGCTCAGGCTTTGAAGTATGTTCTTCATGAAGACGTTGAAAGCAATTTTATTGAAATCGTTAACAACGTCTTTGATGTCTTGAACTCTAGAGTTCCAAAACATGAATGCTCCCCCTGCATAAAGGCTTTAGAATGAATCTCTGACTTCGAGAAAATGCTTAACAGATTCTTTGATATCTGTCCAGCAATGTGCGTTGCTGACAAAGAAAGAATGTTGCCTTTCCAAAAAGGTTTTATAGCTTCAATAAAATCTCCCTTTGGTCTTTTTGAAAGTCTGAAAAGTATGAAAGTTAGCTATATATTAACTTGTAGGCTGAATCAAGATTGCCTGGAAAGCTTTTTTCCTAGGGTAGGAAGATTAGGTATATTTCATAACAATCCTACACCTTTTGAAGTAAGGAACAGGGTAAGTCTCCTTATACTGACAGGTAATGCAAGTGCGCTCTCTCTCTCTCTCTCTCTCTCTCTCTCTCTCTCTCTGGGAACACGCCAGTTACTAAAGAATTAAACACGGAGTCTTCCCAGTGTGACGTCGACCCGGATCCTGCATCCCTAAGTTTCATTACCAGTGAGCTCTGTGTGTATGTTGCTGACGAAGCGCCACTATGAGAAATCCCAGAAACTGTGAATGTAGAAGAAAATTGAGTGACATGTGGTAGCAATGGGGAATAACTCTGTAATCTCAGATGTTCTTCCAGATGCGGTAAAACACATTTCAGGCTATATTGCATTTAAGTGCACAACATTGATAAATCACTAGGCTTTCCAGCAGCAAAAAGTGAAGGAGATCATGCTGCAGACTGGATATCAATTACATCTCGTGGTGGTCTTTACACTCCAACGCCAGCATGGAAAAACAAGTGTGTTGCTGTTTGAAGAAGAATTTGCTGCTTTTCATCGAAATGGAGTGTGTAAAAAAAAATCGTACAAGTCTCTGTGCTCTATTACAAAACAAAAGTTTCCTGAGGTTCATGAACCAGTTATTACTCTGTATGTAAAAACGAGAACATTTGTAAGGATATGCATCTCAATCAAGAAGCAAAGTTGGAAGCGATGAAGAAATGTGCCGCAAAGAGGAAGCAGTTATGAATTGCATCGTCGTCTGGTAAACGGCAGTAGAAACAGACTGCATTCGTATTTGCTTCTTCATCAAACGAGCGAGTTATTTTTCAACTTATCATTTATTTACTGTTAATGTGTACAAAACCTGTCATGCCCCTGGTTTTGACTTTTACAGATGCGTATCGAATGAAAGCAAAAGTAAAATGAACGAGTAACATGGCACCGAGTCTGTGGTGCGGCGCATTTGCCGTGTAAGCATACGGCTGCGCCGCGCCAGGGTCCTCGTCGTGACGTCACGGCGCTCCACCCAATAGCAAGTGTTTTCGCCTGAGCACTGAAAGATAGAGTGTCATGAACCCCAAGTATGTCAGATGATACGCGCCAGACCACACGACGACGTATCATCCAATGTAGCTTGTCCAGTTCATCTCCCTCTCTCTCAAACAGGCATTCCAAATGTGCCTAGAAGTCGATGGTGTGCAATTTGACTATATTGTTAATTAAACTGTAAAAACACACTTCACTAAGGAATTTATTTAGTTTGTGGATGACAAGGCATCAGTTATTTTGAATAAATGTTTAGGTTATTTAAAATCTATTCCGTCTACGTACAATTTCGAGTAGTTTCTAATTTCTAACTGACAGCAGGTCTTTCGCGTTGTAGAACCACCCGGGTGCTTCCAGGCAGAGACAGGCTGAGGTGACAGAAGGTCATGGGATACCGATATCTACACATACAGATGGCAGCAGTGTCACGTACGCAAGGTATAAAAGGGCGGTGTGTTGGCGCCGCTGTCACCTGTACTGAGGTGACTCCTGGGAAAGGGTTTCCGACGTCTTGATGGGCCGCACAACGGGTTTTAACAGACTTCGATTGCGGAATGATAGAGCTTGCCTATGACTTGATATTTTTAAAATGTGCAGTATCCGATGTATCGACATAAAATAAAATACCGTTATCTGCTCCCCATGTATCGAGAAAAGGATTGATATATCAGCGCAAAATCATCAACGTGCCTGCCTATAAAAATATGGGCTGCACGTTGTAAGTACACTGCCGGTTTTAGAGCTGTACGTTGGAGAACTGATTTATTATTGGATACTCTGTACATCAACAAGCTATCCCCCTCAGAGCAAGATCTGAAAGGGAAACGACGCACATTCACGCCTCTCGATAACCACCGTGCTAGCTACGGTAACTGCATGTAGGTGACACACTGAAAGGTATCTCGTGGGTCCATCGTTCGGTATCGTCACGTATCCAATTTGTCCGCAACACTTCATGCCGACTTCCCTGCTTTTTCGTTTCTGCGCCAGCGACCCTGCAGCTGTAGCGCCAAAACTGTGAGGCGAATCTGAACGTTTGCCGTTTCTGTTGGTAGCGCTGGGCGCCGATTACGTCAGCAGTTCCCTCAGTCCACTGCAGCGACCAGTATTGTCGTTTAGATTTTTATTCATTTTCAACGTCTGTTTTTGAAGAATGTCAATGTGAAGAAAGAGCACACTAGTTTCGATAAAAATTGTGTAACGCAACAGGTGTCCTGTTTCTTCGCATTTGAAATCATCTTATTCCGTTCAAACCGCCCCTCCCCCCGGGGCAATGGGTGCCACATATACTTGCCTCACATAGTCAAAATTAAACATTGGACCTGATGAAAGTTCAAAAAGCGACAACACTCGTTTACACAATGAAAGTAAAATTATGCCTCAGTACAAATTCAAAAAAGCAACTTCAATATTTTCCGAAAACTGTGAAAAAATCTAAATTAGAGAGACTGTCTTTAGTTCGCGTGGCGAGAAGACGTATTTCTAGTGATGCAGTATGTTGTCTGAATGATACACTACTGGACATTAAAATTGCTAAACCACGAAGATGAAGTGCTACAGACGCGAAATTTAACCGACAGGAAGAAGATGCAGTGACATGCAAATGATTAGCTTTTCAGAGCATTCACACAAGGTTGGCGCCGGTGGAGACAACTACAACGTGCTCACATGAGGAAAGTTTCCAACCGATTTCTCATACACAAACAGCAGTTGACCGGCGTTGCCTGGTGAAACTTTGTGATGCCCCGTATAAGGAGGAGAAATGCGAACCATCACGTTTCAGACTTTGAAAAAGGTCGGATTGCAGCCTATCGCGATTGCGGTTTATCGTATCGCAACATTGCTGCTCGCGTTGATCGAGATCCAATGACTGTTAGGAGAATATGGAATCGGTGGGTTCAGGAGGGTAATACGGAACGCCGTGCTGGATCCCAACAGCCTCGTATCACTAACAGTCGAGATCACAGGCATCTTATCCGCACGGCCGTAACGGATCGTGCAGCCACGTCTCGATCCCTGCGTCAACAGATGGGGACGTTTCCAAGACCACGACCATCTGCACGAACAGTTCGACGTCGTTTCCAGCAGCACGGACTATCAGCTCGGAGACATGGCTGCTGTTACCCTTGACGCTTCATCACAAAATGGCTCTGAGCACTATGCGACTTAACTTCTGAGGTCATCAGTCGCCTAGAACTTACAACTAAGTATACCTAAATAACCTAAGGACATCGCACACATCCATGCCTGAGGCAGGATTCGAACCTGCGACTGCAGCAGTCGCTCTGCTCCAGGCTGTAGCGCCTAGAACCGCATGCGCACACCGGCTGGCGCTGCGTCACAGACAGGACCACATGCGATGGTGTACTCAACGATGAACCTGGGTGCACGAATGGCAAAACGTCATTTTTTCGGATGACTCCAGGTTCTGTTTACAGTATCATGATCGTCGCAGCCGTGTTTTGCGACATCGCAGTGAACGCACATTGGAAGCGTGTATTCGTTACCGCCATACTGGCGTATCACCCGGCGTGATGGTACGGAGTGCCACTGGTTACATGTCTGTCACCTCCAGTTCGTGTTGACATCACTTTCAACAGTGGACGTTACATTTCAGACACGTGGCTATACCCTTCATTCAATCCACGCGAAACTGTACATTTCAGCAGGATAATGCATGACCGCATGTTGCAGGTCTTGTACGGGCCTTTCTGGATACAGAAAATGTTCGACTGCTGCCCTGGCCAGCACATTCTCCAGATCTCTCACCAATTGAAAACGTCTGGTCAATGGTGGCCGAGCAACTGGCTCTTCACAATACACCAGTCACTACTCTTGATGAACTGTGGCATCGTGTTGAAGCTGCACGGGCAGCTGTACCTGTACACGCCATCCAAGCTCTGTTTGACTCAATGCCCAAGCGTATCAAGGCCGTTATTACGGCCAGAGGTGGTTGTTCTGGGTACTGATTTCTCAGGAACTATGCACCCAAATTGAGTGAAAATGTAATCACATGTCAGTTCTAGTATAATATATTTGTCCAATCAATACCCGTTTATTATCTGCATTTCTTCTTGGTGTAGCAATTTTAATGGTCAGTAGTGTATCTTCCAACGGAAATCGTAGGATCAGTATTGCCTCATATATTCCTAGACATCAACAAAATCCAAACTGATATTCCCCGACATCAGCTTCTACGAGTTTTTCCATTATTCTGCAAGGAGCTGATGTTCATACTTTGCAACCCAATGACTTAACTGGTATTTCATTAGTGCTCACATCTCAGCAACTGCTTTCTTTGGAACTGAAATCTCATATTATTTTTGAAATGTGAGGGTATTTCGCCTCCCTCATACATCTTGCACACTAGATGGGAGATTTGTGTCATACCAGATGGGAGAGTTTTGCCATACCTTGCTCTCCCAAAACCGTCAGTAGCTCTGAGAACACACACACACACACACACACACACACACACACACACACACACAATTTCTACACAGTCCTTCTTAGCCATTTTCCACTTCTCGTCAATAATTTGTTAAACATTCATATTTCCTTTTGCCTACTTTATTTGCTGAATTTTTATAGTTTCTTCTTTTAACAGTTGAACTCAGTATCTCCTGCATTAACCAAGGATTTCTATTTGGCCCTGTTATTTACCTATTTGATCTTTTTCTACCTTCTCTGAAAGCTACCGATTCATCCCCAAAAACTTTATTCTTTGTTTTTCATTGTCCTAGTTTGTTATTGTGTGTGCTGTAAGTCCATTGCTTCCTTCTCTAACAGTAAGTTTCTCACTTTTTTCGTTGTAACATAACCTGTTGTGTTTGCATCCTAAACATTTCCCCACTTCTTACCTTTCCAAGTCTTGCATCTCATCCTGGCGTTCTATTTTTTTCTGCTTTGTTTCACATTCTCTACGGAGCATACTGATTTTGATATCAGCATGTGCTGCATAATTAATACTATTATCCTGGACACTAAGTATACAATTCGACACTATCAATGATGTTTTCAGTGTACATGTAATACATGTAGGTGTGTGTCATCTTATATTGAGCGTTTTTAAATTTTTTTTACTTGTAGCTATGTACTTCCTGTGCCAAATTACGCGTTATTACCCGCATGATTTGTATGCACGAAAATTGAAAAAATTATGTTTGTTGCCTGCTCCTGATATAATTTCAACACTAATTCTCTGTGTCTTCCATGACTGCCAGTCAAAATGGGTGTGCTTCTGTTGCCTGCCTGAGTTGCAGGAGTGTTTTAAATGTTCAGTGGATTCCAAAGTCGATATCTGCAGCTGATTATCTTGGTCAATCAAAGCAGGAAGTACTTGAATCTCTATACAGGAGGGAATCAACATCTACATGGTTACTCTGCAATTCACACTGAACTGCCTGGCAGAGGGTTCAATGAACCATTTTCATACTACTGCTCAACCATTCCACTGTCGAATGGCGCGTGGGAAAAAGAACACCTCAATCTTTCCATTGGAGCTCTGATTTCTCTTATTTTATTATGTTTATCATTTCGCCCTACATAGGTGGATGTCAACAAAATATTTTTTATCGGAAGAGAAAGCTGGCAATTGAAATTTCGTAAACAGATCTCGTCGCAAAGAAAACCGCCTTTGTTTCAGTGACTGCCACACCAACTCGCGAATCATGTCAGTGACACTCACCCATATTGCGCCATAACACGAAACAAACTGCTCTTCTTTGCACTTTTTCGCTGTCCTCCGCCAATCGTACCTGGTAAGGATCCCACACCGCACAGCAATATTCCAGCAGAGGACGTACAAGTGTAATGTAGGCTCTCTTTGGTAGGTTTGTCGCATCTTCTAAGTTTCTGCCAACAAAGCACAGTCTTTGTTTCGCCTTTCCCACAATATTATCTATGTGGTCATTCCAATTTAAGTTGCTCATAATTGTAATTCCTAGGTATTTAGTCGAATTGACAGCCCTTAAATTTGTGCAATTTATCGTATACCCAAAATTAAGCAGATTTCTGTTAGTACCCACGTCGATGACCTCGCACTTTCCTTTGTTTGCTGCCAATTGCCACTTCTCGCATTATAAAGAAATTCTCTCTAGAACATTTTGTAATTGGAATTGATCGTCTGATGATTTTACTGGAAATTACAGCATCTTCTGCAAACAGTTTAAGGGGCAGCTCAGATTATCACCTAGACCCTTTATGTAAATCAGGAACAGCAGAGGGCCTATGACACTACCTTGCGGAACGCCGTATATGACTTCTATTCTACTCGATGATTTGCCGTCTATCAGTATGAACTGTGACATCTCTGCAAGGAAATCAAGAATCCAGTCACACAACAGAGACGATACTTCATACGTATCAAATTTGATTAATACTGGATGTATACGTGGACAAGGAAAAAATTCCCGGATTTTTCCCGGATTTCCCGCTTAAAAATACACTCTCCCGCGTGAAAACACTTTTTCCGTCTTAAGTGACGGTATATTTTCCCTCGGAAGTGCAAAACTTATCAATCCTTTGAATGGTTATGGTTTTGGACATGGGCGTAGAATTTCCTGGCACTTTAGAAAACGAAACTCAGGGAAAAAGACATGTTTTGGAAATACCTTTGATGTGCAGCAACATCTTCAGAAAATTTGGATTCTTTATTGCCTAATAGCTAATAACTTTCTGTTCGGTGACATAAAATGAAGTATAGGATACACAAAACCAGATAAGACAAGACACAAGCAACACAGTACATATTTCTTCAATCCTTGCGTTCTTTTCTCACTAATCTTGCTCCACCTTTACATGCCGTGCTTTCCTTTCTGCGAAAGAATCTGTTACCTCATCAAAATTCGTCAAATGTTTTGCTACATGAAAAATCGAAATGTCGTATAATACTCAAAAAGCTTTTAATACAAATAGTACCAAAGACTGGTGTGGTTTCTCGATCTCATTACGTCTATTGTCACTGTTTGCAGGACGAAAGAAAATAGGCCTTTCTAATATTGCAGCAACTGTAACACACACCAAACAAGCGAGATTGTTTTGGTAATAACGGTCATTTTTATAATACGGCAGAATATAACTCGCCAAGTACCAATATGAAATGCCTGTTTGGCCTACTACAAGCAAAAGGCTTTGTGTTAGGAAATAGTTTCATGTTTCATTCATAAGCTCCAGTTTCTTAAGCATCAGCTCGAAAAGTAGAAAAGTAGTAGTACGAAATTTTTGTATAAATTTGGAACCGCCCCGTTTCTTCTCCTTCCTCGTTCTAACAAAATCTTCTCATCCCTAATTCTGTAACTATTCCTATCATTGTCAAAGCTCATTCTCCAGTTAACTCTACTAACTCTGCCAGAATCACCGGTTTAGTAATTATCCAGCGATTATTCTCCGGTTAGGCGTTATTACGTGTTCGTACAACGCGTTTTCCGCGCTACTCCCAGAATGGAACTTAAGCGGCTGCTAACCAGGAAATGTACAACTTGCCCTCTCTAGTGAAGCGACCTGGTCAAAAACTTTCTGTCAAACTTTCATTTTCTTTGATACAGCGACAAGATAATACATTAATATTTCGTATCTGGATAATACATTAATATTTCGTATCTGTTATTCCTGTTGGTCGTTCATTACCACTCTGGTAGTCTGAATCTATGGACGTAGCTATTCGCTCATCATCTGCATACCAGTCAGTCACACACACATACTACATTCACCCGTGCGGCTTTACTCCGCTCAGCTCGTGTAGCCCCGTCCCATTTTGTCTGCAGGAAAGTTTATTTCCAGATGCGACGAGGATTCCCCTGGCAGGTACATCACGTACACTAGGCACGCATTCAAAAATCAACTTACGATTCATTCAGAAATCAACTTAGAATGTGATCCAAAATGTTCAAAAATCAACAGCTATGAGCTTCAAACTCTTTTGAATAATCGAAAGACCAATGTGCGCTAGATGCTAGGTGCTTTGTGAAACAAGGTTATTTTTCCTCAACAATACGAATTTTCCCCCCCTCGCCACAGAAATTGGCGCCCGGTTCAGATACTCTGGTTTGCTGCGTGCAGAACCAACAGCGACATTTGTTTCCAGAAGCGGGAGAAGGTACTACTCAGAAGCGACTCAACTGCGCATGCGCGTGATTCCGCTCGTAACTGCTTAAATGAATCTAATGTAAACAGTTGTGACTTAACGCTCATCGGAGGTAATTTGTTGTTACGAAGCATTGCATAGTCTTCCTACAGCCTTTCTCACATTTTGCTGTTGGCAGACGCTTGTATGAGCACTGCGTTTTTTTGTTTATATATGAACCATTTCCTTTGGAATTTAAATTTCATTCCCTCGTTCATATTTTGTTGCTGCAGTATTATTCTACAGTAGCGGGATACAGTAATGTCCTTTGTTAGAGTTCGGTTATTACCAGTCAAAATGACAAAAAATTAACTGAAAACAAAAGCAATGAAAAACTCCCAGGATTCTAGAAAATTCCCGTTTTTCCCAGTTTTCTTGCGGATGAAAAAATTCCTGGGTCTTTCCGGGATCTTCCGGGCCGTATACACCATGTAATAGTCTCTGGTTAGGAATGGTATCAAAACCCTTCTGGAAATCTAGGAATATGGAATCGATCTTAGATCCCTTGTCGACAGCACTCATTACTTCATGGGCATAAATAGCTAGCTGTGTTGCACAAGAACGATATTTTCTGAATCCGTGTTGGTTATCTATCAATAAGTCATTTTCTTCAAGGTGAGTCATAATGTTCGAGTACAGTATATGCTCCAAAATCCTACAGCAAATTGAGGTCAGTAATATGCTTCTGTAATTCAATAGGTTACTCCTATTTCCTTTCTTGAGTATTGGTGTGACTTGTGCTACTTTCCAGTCTTTAGGAACAGACCTTTCGTCAAGTGAACGGTTGTATACGATTGCTAAGAAAGGCACTATTGTGTCTGCATACTCTGAAAGGAACCTGATTCTTATTCCATCTGGACGAGAAGACTTGCCCTTCTTAAGTGATTTGAGTTGTTTCACAACACCTAAAATATATAATTTTTCGTGAAGGAATTAAGGAAAACTGTATTTAGTAACTCCGGTTTAGTGGCACCATCATCATTGAGGAAACTGCTGTTGGATATATATAAAACTGAAGTATAAAATGGTCCATACTTGATACTGAAATCCACAGGCTATGAAGTCATCTTGCAAATGTATCAGTTCACTGTGAGATGTCAATATATTTTTCAGTAGGACCAACTATCTTTGCCCACGTCAGTTGCTCATTTCTGAAACTAGAAGTTAGCTATGCCATGGAATTATGCAAAACTTCTCCTCGGTGAACCAAACCCACTACTCATGACACCTTGTGACCTCCATCATCCATCAGTTTTTTTACAAGTGACGATCCATACAGTGCTGTACGCATCTCCCCTCAGCCACACCAACTGCATTTCTCACTTCTCGAGAGCAGATACCTCAACCATTAGACCAGCTGATGCGTTTGCTGGTGTAGATGGAATTACCATTGTGGATGATGTTTTTTACCCATGATTTGCTAACACTACCACCAGAGGTTCTCATGTACATCCTCTGCAGTAGGGTAACATCCACGGATTCGATTTCCCTTTTGATACTCTTCCCAAAAGTCCCCCGGGATAAACTCTAGTGGAAGTGTCGATGAGACACTGAGTCAGAAGTGGAGGTGTACTCAGGCAGCCTACTGGTCAAGGAGACTGCCTGCAATAAGTGGCAAATCTGGGTTCCTGTTCCAGTGCGGCACAGATTTCCAATAGTCACTACAGATGTAACTCACTAGGGAACCATTTAAGTAATATTCGAATAACATTTTAAGACATACCCAAAACAAGCTGTATCCTCATACCGGTACTAAATATTAACTTTGTAATTATTACTTTTATTTCTGTTTACCTTTCTTTCGTCATTTCTTCCTGAGTGTCTTCAATAACTTATATCTACAACCATTCACATAAGTTTTGTTGAGTGGAATTCTGTGAAACATCCCATTTGCATACCCATTTAATTCAGAATCAATTTGTAAGACACACAATCATCACTAAAAACAAAATCTAGATTCAACACATCAATATATAAAGAATCTTTGGAAATGGGTACGATTTGTATGTGACACTTCCTACGTAACTAATGTTGAGTGACTCTGAACTGAACTTAATTCTCACGGCAAATACAGAGAGCGAGAAATCTTCAGCACATGTGCTCAATCTTCAAAATATCATAGCCAAAAAAGTGAGAAATAAGTAATGTTTAATGGCAACTGTAACCTCTACCCAAAAACTGAAGGAATCTGTTTTTTATTTTATTTACTATATCGGCTGGTTAATGCCAAAATAAGCAGTACTCTGAGGGTAAGACTTGGGCACGTGTGGCAACACAACTCACCGGAAGCGAGAGACGGCTGCGTCATCAGGTGGAGGGGTGTGTCGGGCAGACGTGGGAGGCGCAGCTGCAGCAGGAGTCCGGCTGTGGCCGCTGTGGGGTTGACGGTCAGAGTTGGGGGTGGACCCGCCCCCTGTGGCGGTCGGCGAGCTGCACAGAGAAACACTGTGTGGGTGGGCGTGTTCACACAGGGGCTCACTGCAGGCGGTACAGCTGAGGGACTGTCCACCGGGGCAACAGAACACTCAGTGCCAACAACACCCGCCTGTCACTTAACGTGACTGTACCACCCATTAACTGGTCTTTTTCTGCACTACTTCTGCTATATACCCCAATGGCGTAGCTTAAGATGCAAAACAACAAATTGTTCACAATGAAGCACAAACCAAATTCCAAACATAAGGGCCAACAATTTTGCTGCCCTGACAAAACAACTTTTAGACAGAATTTAGAAGCAGTTAAAGTCAACTGGCTGCTACTTTTGGTTGTGAGGTAATTTGAAAACTGATATATGGATGCTGAATTATATCACTGGAGGAAGAGAGAGAGAGAGAGAGAGAGAGAGAGAGAGAGAGAGAGAGAGAAACTGATAAGTTGGGGTATCAACTTACTGTTGAAACTATACGGTCATGGATATGCAGGCGCTCTGATGTGAAGCCCGAGGGAATGAAGAAGATGGACAAGAATTACAAGAGCTATGCTATAAAAGTTATCAAGAGTATATTCAAAATTTGCATTTCAGTAAAGCAAATAGAACTGTATATATGCATGTAATGTCTCCACAATTCGATTCATTGAAAAGACAGCAGTGGTGATGTGTTTCATAAACAACAATTTTCGTGTTGAGCAGTTTGCAGTAGAGGCCACCATTAAAAGAAAAAAATGGATTACACAGTGTATGCAATTTTATCTGATGGACGACGTTTACAACTTGCGAAGTAACCTGTAGTCTATTGAATATGGATTTTTTTTAATTTAAAAAGAAACAAAATAGACTTGTATGGAGCATATGTATCCGAGAGACAGAGGCAACAAATGATAGCCGGATGAAAACGTCATATCAATACTGACGTTGTGGGAAATATGTCGTACACCTGTAGGTGGACAGCGAATATAATCTGCTGTATGCCCGTAGCAGGGAACCTGATAGGATTCCCTGGACAACCTCTGGTAACGCCACAAGGAACTTCAAGAAAGACAGGGGGGCAGAGATTTCCTGTCTGTTTTGTTAAAGGGAATGCACGGAAAATATTCAGGGCGATAGCTGAACAGAGACGAGAAGGAAATGTGATTGTAAGGCACTGCATTGAGTGTGACAATGTTACTGTGCTGGCTGGAGTATTCTCTTCTTGTTTGCCCCCAGTGTGCATGAGTAGCCCCGGTGCTCATAGCTCCTGCTTTACTGGATATCTCAGGGAGTCATACCCTGCTCTTTGGGGCCAGTCACCTAGGGGTAGCGTCTTTTTTAGTAATCAGGAAAATCCTCAGTCCCAGGTTTGAACCTCACCATCACTTGAATTTTGAATAAGAATCATCAGCATCGGTGTCTGAAGACTTCCAGCGTAAGGTGTCACCCTCTTTCAGCCAACAGCCTTTCCAAAGAGGGCGGAGGGGCCGACAGAGGTTCAGGGCACTCTCTTTCCCTTGAGGTCTGAAACTGCTCCTAAATGAGGAAGAATTGGCAATGATCAACAATGTGAGGATACAGAAGGCAATGTAAACCACTGCATAAAGATACATAACGTGCATCAACACGACATGTGGTATGTGATTCAATAAGAGCCATAACGGTCTCTCCATTGGCAAAAGACTAGTCCCCCATTCAAACTCCAGGCGAGGTGGCCCAAGAGGGAGGTGACCACGAGAAAAAGGTTGAGTAACCAACGAAAGGATAACATTCTATGATTCGGGAGCTGGAAAGTGAGGAGTTCGAATGTGGTTGGGAGCCAGAAAATAAGAAACGGATTTCTGGTCACATGAGAATAGGGTAGTAGCAACAGCAGTAGGATTCAGTATCAATAGAAAGGCAGGGCAGAAAGTGAGTATAGATATGTTCTCGTGAGAATCAAAAGCAAACGAACAACATGCATAGTTCAGGTATACATGATGACGTCGCAAGTTGAAGGTGGAGAGAGAGAAAAAGTGAGGATATTGAACAGGTAATTCAGTACTATGTAATAGTCATGGAGGGACTGAAACGCGATCGTAGGGGAAGGAGTAGAAGAAAGGGTTACACGAGAATATGTACTTGATAATAGGAATAGGAGAGAAGAAAGGCTAGTTAAGTTCTACAGTAAATTTATCGTAGTAATAGCTGGGATAGTCTGTTCAAAAATCACTAGACGAGGAGGTATACTTGGAAAAGGACCGAAATATGTGAGGTTTAAAGTCACACAATATTATTGTCAGGCAAACATTTTGAAATCAGATACTGGACTGTAAAGCATACCCAGGAGTAGATATAGAGTCATAACAATTTAGCAGTGATTAAGAGTAGGCTCAATTTTACGAGACTCGTCAGTAGCAATCTATGTACAAAGAAGTGGAATACAGTAGTACTAAGGAAAGAAGAGATGAGATTTATGTTCTCTGAGGCTACAGATACTGCAATAATAAGCAGCTCAATAGGTAGTTCAGTTGAAGAGGAATGGATATCTGTAACAACGACATTAACAGAAGTTGGAAAGAAAAACGTAGGTACAAAGAAGCTAACTGCGAAGAAACCATGGAAAACATAAGAAATCCTTCAGTTGATCAATCGAAGATATAAGTTCAAAAATATTCAGGAAAATTCAGTAATAGAGAAATATGTCACTTAAGGATGAAATGAATAGGAAGTGCAGAGAAGCTAAGGTGAATTGGCTGAACGAAAAATGTGAAGAAATCAAAGAAGAAATGACGCAGCATATAGAAAAGTCAAAGCAATCTTCCACGGAATTAGAGGCAAGCGTCGTAACATTAAGAGCACAATGGGAATTCGTGTGTTAAATACAGAGGCGAGATCGGATAGTTGGAAAGAGATCACTGAAGGCCTCTCTGACTGGAGCAACTTGTCCGATGGCGTGACAGAAGAACAAGCAGGAGTCGGTATGGAAAATATTGGTGATTAGAATCAGAATTTAAAAGTGCTTTGGAAAATTCAAGATCAAAGAAGGCATAAGGTATAGACAACATTCAATCAGAAGTTCTAAAATCATTGGGGGAGGTGGCAAAAGGTCTATTCTCACTGGTGTGTAGAATGTATGAGTCTGGCAATATACAATCTGACTTTGAGAGAAATATAATCATCACGATTTGGGAGACTGCAAGAGCAGAGAAGCGTGAGAATTATCGCACAATCAGCTTAACAACTCAAGCATCCTAGTTGCTAAGAAGGATAATACACAGGAGAATGGAAAAGAAAACTGAAGTTGCGTAACGTTCATAGGATTTGTGGTCCTGGCGAAAGCGTTCGGCAATATCAAATGTTGCAAGATGTTTGAAATTCTGAGAAAAATACGGGTAAGCCATAGGAGAAGTCGAGTAATTTGCAATATGTACAAGACGCAAGAAAGTAAAATAACAGTGGAAGACCAAGAGCGAAGTATTCGGGTTAAAAAGGGTGTCAGACAGATGTAATCTTTCGCCTCCACTGCTCAATCTATATACCGAAGAAGCGATGACAGAAATAATGGAAAGATTGAAGAGTGGAATTAAATATCAGGGTGAAATGATGTAAGATTTGCTGATGACTGATTCCCTCAGTGACAGTGAAGAAGAATTACAGGGATTGCTGAATGGAATGAACAGTCTAATGAGTACAGAATATGGAATCAGAGTAAATCAGAGAAAGGCGAAATTGATAAGAAGCAGAAGAAGTGAAAACAGTGAGAGCATCGTGATCAGTAAGTAGATCAAGTTAAGGTGTTACGCAACGTAGGCAGCAAAGTAGCCCATGACGAACAAAGCAAGGACGACGTCAAATTCACAGTAGCACTGCCAAAAAGGGAATTGTGCTTACCTGGCTTCTGCTGGTGGCTCACTGAGTAGACGGATGACTTCGTTGACTTCTTGCGGGTACTCGAGCAGAGCGTCCGCCCAGCCCCGCGTGGCCATCACCTGCAGGTGGTCCTTTATGAAGGCGACGGCAGCCCTCGTGGCGTCCGGGCACGAGTGCCTCACTGCCCTGACGGCCGTCGCCGCTGCGGTCTCGACGGCCAACTGCGAGATCAGCTGCCGCTCGCAGGCAGCCTTCAGGGCCGACAAGCCGTACTTCTGGGCCGCCGCCAGCAGCTGGGGGGCCGTGTCGGGCAGCTGGGGGGCCTGCAGGGTATACGTGTAGGCCACCAGGAGCCTCAGCACCGGGCCCTCCACGTCGTCGATGCTCACCTGGCCGCAGCTGGCCTCCAGCATGTCGTGCGCGAACATCGCTGCGAACACGGGGCTCGCGGCTGCCAACACAGCCCTGTGAGCCGACACCCTCGTCTCGCCCGCCACCAGCGTCACCAGGGAGCCGTCACCCCCGTCTAGCAGGGCGGCCAGGGCCTCGGTTGTGTTGTTCTCAACCTCCGTAACTGCCGACATGGTGGGTGGTCCTGAAACACAGTGCCACTGAGCAGCCCTCACACTGCACCCTCAACACTTGTACGAGGCGCATGCAGACCTGTATGAAACAGCAGCTGTGAAAGTGTTGTACACCCTAAACCAATTGCAACGTCACCAGTTTCCTTAAAATGACAAGGGTCCGTACTGCTTCGTGATCACCTAAGGTTTGTAACTACCAGCGCGGTGCTACGATTGACTGCTTTCACCTTCTAAAAATGTTATCGTTCTCAGTCAAAAGATGGTTTATTGATGTCATAGCAAAATAATGGGAAAGCAACAAACTTCTTTCAGCACTAAAGTTACAGGACTTATATTTAAATCCTAGCTCGTGGCACCTCTGAGAAATATTTTCTTCCTCCTTATCTCAGGTTCCTCAGATCCGTGACACCTGATCAGAAGCGGGGTACATGTAATGCAGAAATCAGTTTCCTCGGTGAATGTCTCAGGGTAGGCACGATTAAACTTGACCAGCCATGGTGGCCGAGCGGTTCTACTCGCTTCAATCCGGAACCGTGCGACTGCTACGGTCGCAGATTAGAATCCTGCCTCGGGCATCGAAGTGTGTGATGTCGTTAGGTTAGGTTTAAGTAGTTCTAGGTTCTATTGGGCTGATGACCTCTGATGTTAAGTCCCATGGTCCTCAGAGCCATTTGAACCGTTTTGAACCACTGTAAGAGTCTAAATTCATTGGTATCTTTAACTCTTCTTTGAACAGATCGATATCTGCATCATCTTTCTTCAGAAAAAGATGCAGCGGCCACCTCCGTCGTAAAAAATGCTGCATAATACAATCATAAATCCTGTCGCCATTTTATCCGAATGTTGCAAGCTATGGTGTACCCAGGTATTTCCAGGTTGAGCAGTTTAGGAATGAAACTCGTTGCCTCCATTTCCAGAACGTGTGTTGTGGAACTTTCGCACAAATATATACTTATATCTCCTTTTGGCGTGGACGTGTTTGTATAGCATCTTTGGCCCACAGAACGTTCGGATACTTATTAGACGACAGATACGTCATGGCTAAACCAAAGTAAGCTCTATCACAGCTCCGACATCACTCTTGACTCTGCTGGTCGTATGAGGGGGCAAACGATGGAGTCAGTGAAATAGTTCGACACCCTACAGTGTAAACTGGTTTCCTAAATTCAGACAAGTGGGTATCGCGAGAACGGCGTCCACTTTTATCGAAACGTGCTGAATCAGCACCTCCATTCCACCAGCGTAAGAGGTCTGCCGGATCGTTATGGTGCTAGCAGAGCGCCTAAGAATTCGTCCGAAGGCTTCTGTCGCGCCCGCTCGACGTGGATCGAGACGCCGAGGCAGTTCTGTACAGAGCGTAGCGCCGGAGGTCAGCGCAGGGTCGCAGGCCAACACGTACACTGCAGGCTTCTGGAAGCCACCCAACGAACCCAAGTCTTCCTTTCCCATCCCTCGTCAGTTAATTGTACATTTGCTTCCGTTTTATATCGCTTTGTCGTTTTTTCGCCTTCCCATACAAAGTATGCACTGAATGTTATAGGCTCAAAACTTTGGACACTGGCGTTGTAATCGCATAATGAACGACTTTTTACTGTTGTTTACAGGTATTGTTACCGTATTTTCCTACACCCAAGTGGTGCTGCATGTCAATAAACGAAGTGGTAAAAGCTGTAAAGCCGTTCACATTTCCATACAGTCTTCGAGCATCGACATGTTCCTCGTCTAAGAAACAGACGTCATTGTCTTATAAATCTTTAATGTATCCTGAGATCAGTGGTGTAGTATTCTACTTTATTGTGACACTCGCAATGCTACTGTAGTTTACACTGAGCTTTCGCAGATTCTTTGACTCAAACGGTTTTCTAGGTAATCACAAACTTGCCAAGATACTGAGCGGAATCGTGTCTGAATTTAGACAGAGAGCCATGGTCCCGATCACCTTCAGCATATTTTGGAGACACAATCTTCGTGCGTGTCTGCGCCATGTAACCGACAGAGAAACGTGTGTGAAATGCAAGTAGTGGACTGGGTATGCAGGGCGCGGCGGTGAGACACTCTGGACTCACATTCGGGAGGACAGTGGTTCGACCACACACCGTGCAGTGGTCTGCAGCAGGTCTGCAGACTAAGGGCGAATGAGTGGATGTGGCTGCTTGTCATTTGTGTCTTCTGCACCGGTTTTCTGTTTGCTGTCCACCCACACAGGCTTTTCTTCATAGAGTCTCTCTCAATAGGAGTGTCGTGATGGTGCCCTAGGAGAGGCATGACCTTTAAGGTAGCCCTACCGGTCTTCATTACCGGATGTTCCACAAATTGCAACATGTATTTAGATGTCTGTGTGTTGTTTCCCAGGAAAACCATGAGGAAGTGGTCTCATTTTGTCCATCATTACAGTTGTTTACAAGCTTTCTAATGAGTACGACGTGCATTAAACTACTTTTCAATAGTTATATGATTTCCAATGGTGGTGATGTTTTCTTCTTCAGTGCAAATTCCGTGTGTGGGTCACAAGTCAGAAACGATTTCACAGTGCCATCAATTTGGAATCATTACAGTCGTCTCATCAGTATTAATTGCAGACTTCTTTTTTCTTTTTCCATCCAAATTCGAAATTGATCAGCAACAGCACTCGACGCCCTCTCGAAGGTTTTTTATTAATGAGAAAACATTTGGCTGAGCTTTTGGTATTAAGGTTTCTTCCACCCCTCAGAGGTGTTTTCGATGTGATGGGGCCTTCCACTGTAATTCTACATATCTGATGGCATCTGGTCTTTATCAACCAACTAGTCTAGAAATAGTCCAATGATCGACGAAACTAGTTTTTCAGACAGTATTTTCTGAATAGACAGCCAACCATGATCCAATATTTCTAAGACAATATATCGTACTCCGGATAGATTGTTAGATAACAATGTCTTTCTCAGTTTTTCTTAAGAGGGGACTTCTTTCCACGTTGTTGATTAAAATTAAAATTGCAACTCGTAATATCTGGTTCAGGAAATAAATTTCCAGCTGATTGGAATGGACATTAGCAACTTCCAGAGTCATTATGAGAGAATAGGGTTCGATCCGAGCACATTATTTTCATTTGTTAAGTAATAGTAAATATTAGGACATACTATATAGTCTCATAGTGAGGTGCATTTTGACTCTTGTCATGTACGCAATTGTCTTTCATGATTCAAACCAACTGTTAGCAGTGGTTAAATTGTGCTCTGTGCAAAATTCTGCCAGGCAGCTTCCCCTTTCATTACCTTACTTCAGTTCTTTTCTCCTCCAACTTTTCTTCCACTTCGTATTCCGACTATTTCGAGTGCCCCATCACAATCAAGTTTTGATCTCGCTTAACGATCTGACTAATTTCTTTTCTCTCAAAAAGCATTTCCTTAATCTCTTCGGCCATTTTCGTAACTAGTTTACGTGCAAGCCAGTACTTCTGTAACTGGTTTGGCTGTGTGTCTGTCCTGGCTGTGGTAACGACTTCACTGTGCAATTGATAGCAGCTCAGATATCAATTAGATGTTAGTGTTTTCGGCCCAGAACGATATTAAACAAATTTCCAGTGACCTCGGGGAGAAATCTAAGGAAGAGCTATTCTCAAACACGCATTTCTTGGCACCAGATGCTGAGAAGAAGACAGGCATTGTGAAGAATCTAGCCACATCAAGACCAAGAACCCAGATTAAAATACATAAGCACAATCATCGTCCAACTGAGCTACTTATAAATTTACGGGGGCATTCGATCTGCAACGCTACACTTTTTTCTCGGCCACTTTCTGTTGGAAAAATGCGAAATTTGTGAGACATCGTGGAATATTCCCACTTCAGCCCCTACAGCTTCATGGAATTCCAACAGCTGACAGCACCATATGTAGCCTCCAAAATGGCGTCCGTAAAGGAGGTGCGACCCAAGCAGAGAGCTGTCACTGAGTTTCTTTCGGATGAAAACCAGAGCATCGCAGATCTTCATATCCGCTTGCAGAATGTCTCAGGAGATTTGGCAGTGAACAGAAGCATCGTGAGTCTTAGTGCGAGGTGTCTGTCATCGTCAGAAGAGCTTACTGGTGATCAACGCCCGGCCTAGCAGCGCCATCGTCGCAGCAAGGTTGTGCATATCTGGCCGACCGCCCACGTGTCGGTCAGCTGCAGACGCCTGTGACTCCTGCGATGTGGGGACGTGCTCTCACTCAAGGTGACCGGTGGATCACTCAGAGCTGAACAACCCGCATCTCGCACCTTCCGACTTCCGTCTGTCTGGTCCAACGAAGGCTGCACTCCATGGCAAGCAGTACACGGATGACGGCCGGTCACTGATGCAGCAAGACGTGAGTGGCTGATCAACTGTTTACTCACTCGGTCAGTTTTTTCAGTTGAATGAAACAACCAGATGAAACTGGCCATGTCACCTATATGAACACTTTTTCAACCACTCTCTGGGTTTGCAATGTAGCTAATTATTACGAATTGTCATCTTACATCGAAAGCGTAGCTTACCGCGGAGCTGGGAGGAGAGCAGGATTTTGGTTCTCACGCTGGCACAGCTGATTTCAAGTGAATAACTTCAGTACTTTCGGAGATATAAATTTTTACCTAAGGGACGACTGATGGATTCATCTATAGCATCAATTGAAACTACAACCAGAAGTACAGGTCCATAAGATCTAATTGTCTGGAATTTTCTTTCATTTCATTACCACAGATTTCTGACTAAATAAAAAGTACTTCGGAAAATTATTATTTCATCGTGTTTTGGTTATTTAAGTGTTTTGCAGGGTCTTAGGACATTCGTTGAAATTTTATGGAAATTAAGTAAATGTATGTGTGAGAACGTTTCTTGAATAATAGTGGAATTTGTGGCGTATGCCCGACTTGATTTGGTTTTGTAAAAGGCAGCCAGAAGGGGAGTTGAGTATTAAATTTGTAAGTAATTTATGTTGCGGAATGGAATCTAATTTTGTGTTCATTAAATTTTTATTTAGTTTCGGAATTACGTGATCTCTCGTCTAAATTACCTGCAGTAATCTGATTGGCTGACACTGAAAATACCTGAAGTATACAAGTGCTCGAAATGATCTGATTGGCTGTTTAACATATTAGCCAATAGGAATTAAGCATATCTCGTGCGTACGAGTATGGCTTTGTGCCTCCGATCTAGGAGTCGATTAAGTCGTTCGGGAACCATCTTGTGGTAAACGTCTATGTTAAATCGCGCTGATCAAATTTATTCCAAAATAAAGAAATTTGCGCGTTTTATTGCTTCTCTTGCCGTTGACAAAGAGCGGCTACAGTACTGAATATTTTGTGAGAGCTTGAGATTTGTGAGTGATTTATTTTAGGAGATATTTGCAGGTGAACATTTTATTTCGTACACAAACACTGCGCGGCGTGTTTCGAGCAGATTACGAGACATTATATCCATTATAGGAATGTTTCTATACTGAGTCTGGGTTAGTGATTTCACTGACATGTTTTCAAGGTTTATTGGAATGCCGCAATTGTTACATCAGCCCAAAAAATTTGCCATTCTGCATGCTTTTCGAGGAGCTGAGAACTGCACTGAGTGCAGGTTATTTCTGGAGGAGACAATATTCCATAAAAACACATTTAGAAAGTCTGTAGAACCAACGTCAAATCCTGACTGTGCGAATACATCACAACTCCATTCGTATTGCTCTCGCACAGATCACGAAGACAAGTTTAGACTGATTACTGCACACACACACACACACACACACACACACACACACACACACACAGAGGCACTTTAATGATTCTTCACACACCCCTGAACGTGAATGGACCACGAGAAACTCTTAGTAAGTGATACGACGGATGTACCCACTGCCATGCACTTCAGTCGTTTCAAGGGTGTAGATAAGTGAGACTCAGTTTGGGAGGAGGAAGAATCACACTTCATCTCTTAAGGGACTGTAGCTGATTGGTTCCTCCAGTAAACATAAGGGCCTTGCTGCTCTCACACATAAACAACTCGGGTAATACATAACGAGTCCGTAATTATGAGCAATACATCATCCATCCGCGGTAACTATAGACTTTGCATTACTGTACTGAAACTTCCTGCAGAGCTGAAAGGAACATTTAGAACTTAACGGTCGTTAAATACTGGAAGAAACCCATAGTGTGTGGCTTATTCAGTCCTTATTACGACCATGTGCTACCTCTGAACGTCGTCACCAGCGCACACAAATGCAACTGTGAGGCTACATAAATGGACGGCTGTGTGTCTATCAAACGTCAGCTTTCGTCATTTGGTTTGTTTATTTTTTTCGCTGTATGCAGACATCGTGAAGTGATTAATGGGCAGAACCACTCACAACAGTCAGTTCTCATACTGACACATACGATGCATTTCATTATGCACTTAGTCGGGGATCTGCGATTGTGCAACACTATTGCAGTGTAGGTAACATATGAGAGACTTCGCCCGGCTAAAAACCAGGACGGCCTTCCTGCTGAAAAAGACACACGCGAGATTCTCCTGTCCTCCGGCAAAGTGGCTCTGCTTCCCCACTCTAACCACCAACCTCCGAAAACCATGCAGTCCTTAAAGGACTGCTTAAAACCTGTTCGTGTATCAAAGTCAGAACCCATATCAGTGAAGAGACGTCGAATGACTAAGCAGTTGAGTGGAAAAAGCTAGTCAAGAGGTATCGAATACATTTACCAAATCACCCACCAAATGTCTGAAGTACGGCAAGCTGCAATCATTCTGGAGTGTTATACATGTGAGAAACAGATTTCCTCTGGAAAAAATTAACAGCAGCTACTGCACCTTACGAACACATTTTCTTCTGCGAACTTCCAGCATGTTGCAGTACCTTAGGGCAACAACTACTATTCATCAGTAGCATAAAAAACCAGTCCAAGTTGCAAATTTTTACTTTTTATTCATTCGATGACCACTTTCGGGCCGACACCCATTTTGAAATCATCGTAACATTATCGGAAATGGGATTTCCGAATGTTTCAAAAACGTTCGACGAACATTGACATGTTCGTAAATGCTATGATTTGAAAATGGGTCTCGGCCCGAAATTAGTCATCAAATAAATAAAAAGTAAAAATTTGGTACTCTGACTGGTTTACCATTCTACTAACTGTTTTTTTGCCACAGACTTTTTGGTCGTAAGTTTCTCCGCATAATAAATGCCTCTGAAAAACCTACACGAGGCAAAATTTTAACTCCAATAAAAGTCAAAGGGAAGAATCGTTAATCTCACGAAATAATCTTTTTTTCAACCGCCGATGTCAGTTATTTAAAGTGGACACACACACACACACACACACACACACACACACACACACACACCAAAAGTACTCTTGCCTCACCTGGGTTCCGCGAGTTCTGGAACCTGTACAGAAAAATGGTATAGACAGCAACGTGAACATCATTTCCATCCTTTTTATTGCTCATTAAAGCCACACATTGGATGTTGTACCACGACACAGCGAGACCTTCAGAGGTGGTGGTCCAGATTGTAGTACCTCCAATACCCAGTAGGACGTCTTCTTGCATTGATGCATGCCTGTATTCGTCGTGGCATACCATCCACAAGTTCATCAAGGCACTGTTGGCCCAGATTGTCCCACTCCTCTATGGAGATTCGGCGTAGCTCCGTCAGAGTGGTTGAGGGGTCATGTCGTCCATAAACAGCCCTTTTCAATCTCTCCCAAACATGTTTGGTAGGGTTCATGTCTGGAGAACGTGCTCGCCACTAGTCGAGCGATGTCGTAATCCTGATGGAAGTCATTCACAATATCTGCACGATGGGGGCGCGAACAGTCGTCCATCAAGACGAATGCCTCGCCAATATGGTACCGATATGGTTGCACTATCGGTCGGAGGATGGCAGTCACGTATCGTACAGCCGTTACGGCGCCTTCCGTGACCACCAGCGGCGTACGTCGTTCAGACTGACCGGGTTGTCTTCAAACACGTCTCAGGCGACAGTCTGGTTGAAGGCATATGCGACACTCGTCGGTGAAGAGAACGTGATGCCAATCCTGAGTGGTCCATTTGGCATGTTGTTGGGCCGATATGTTCCACGCTGCACGGTCTCGTGGTTGCCAAGATAGACCTCGGCATGGACGTCGGGAGTGAAGTTGCGCATCATGCAGTCTATTGCGCACAGTGGGTCGTAACACGACGTCCTGTGGCTGCACGAAAAGCATTGTTCAATATGGTGGCGTTGCTGTCAAGAGTTATTGCGACACATAATCCGTAGCAGCGGTCACCCACTGCGGCCTGAGCGAGGCACGTCATCGACAGTTCCTGTCTCTCTGTATCTCCTCCATGTCCGAACAACATCGCTTTGGTTCACTCCGAGGTGCCTGGACACTTCCCTTGTTGAGAGCCCTTCCTGGCACAAAGGGACAATACGGACGCGATCGAACCGCGGTATTTACCGTCTAGGCATGGCTGAACTACATAGAACACGAGCCGTGTACCTCCTTCCAGGTGGAATGGCTGGAACTGATTGGCTGTCGGACCCGCTCCGTCTAATAGGCGCTGCCCATGCATCGTTGTTTACGTTTTTGGGTGGGTTTGGTGACGTCTCTGAACAGTTAAAGGGACTGTGTGTGATACAATATCCACAGTGATCGTCTATCTTTAGGCGTTCTGGGAACCAGGCTGATACAAACTTTTGGTGTGTGTGTGTGTGTTTGTAGGGGTTTTTGTAGTTACACACACTGCACGAGAGGGCTCCCATGAAAAGTGAGCCATGGTAGGGCAATGAAAATGTTTAAACGTTTGTGAGGTTGTGAGGACATGGGGAAGAGTAACAGTAAACAAACCATAAAAAATCTCATTTTAATTTCCACATGAGAGGGTAAACGTTGTTAATTGCGTTCAGTGTTTACATTCCACGTTACGAACTTCCGTCAGTGTGAAGACCACCTGCATCCACGACAGCCTGGAACCGCCCTAGAGGTACCATTCCACGGTTGTTCACGGCGCTTCGCGAACGGCGGGCCATGGGATGTCCGGCTGCCGCGACACAGCTCGTGCACTGCGTGGGAGTCGCACATCGCGGCCAGCATTCTCAGCCACGGCAGCAGCAACTTCTTCAACAGTCTGGGGCGCAATCGGCTGTCGGCCTTTCTCAGGAGCAGTTCCCAAGTCGCCATTACTCGAACCACTTTGGCCAACAACGGTGCGGAGAGAAGACCTCTCTGTGTTCCGTTAATGCTTCGATACTCGCGAAGAGGAGCACCACTACTGCTGAAGCATCGAGAAAACATCTTCCCGTGCTCACCTTGTGCAGATCCATGTTTAATTCACTATGGGGAACGGATCGGGATAGAGATGAGATATAGCAAGGTGTTTTAGACTGAAGTTGTAGGTGCCAAAAAGGGTCGACCATTGCTACTAATTGACACAACCTTGAACGTGATTTTGAAGGTGATTTGGAGGTCACAGTGGTTTAGAATGGGAAGCCAAGTTTTTCATTCAAAATTTAAAGGAGCAACAAATTCCAGGAATGAAATGGCACATAATTCAAGGTCGTGGCTAGGTTCAATGAAGATAAAATAATCATGTTTTTCGTTCTAGTATGGATTAATTCACAATACGGAAGATGCAGCAAAATTCAATGTTAGATACAAACTGGAAGGCGCATAAAGAATCATGTAGCATTGCCTATAATGAAGGTATTAAACATAATTATAGATCATTCTCAAGTTGTGTTTTGTTTCATGGAAATTCCAATTAGTGACGTTGGATATTGAAAATCCAGAAGATATTTGGCCTTTATGTTTCAGTTAACGTGTTTATTGGAAATAATAAATGTATCATCAAGTATAAATGTGATTTGGACGTTTGGGAGACAGAACATGTATAAATAAACCTGAGATCACTGGTTTGCAAGTCGCTGAGCGAGTCCCTCGCCTGTCTTCCCTCAACACACCTCTTCTGATTTGTATCTAACATTGTAATCTGCTGTATCCCTCCCATATTCAGAGTTAATCCATGCTAGATCTGAAGACGTATTTGCTTGTTCGACCTGCACTGAACCTTGCCATGACCATTAATTTATTTTCCACGTAAAACGTTTCTAATCTTAACTCCAATATTAGGATTTCATTTTAAAAAATCACTTTAACCACCAAATGACGTTCAAAGTTACGGCCATTAGTAGCAATGCGTGGCCCCCTTTGACACATATAACTTGTACCTAAAACACCTAGCTATATCTAGTCTATCCCGAGTTCTCCCCCCCCCCCCCCGCCCATGAACCATTGACCTTGTTTTTTTTTGTTTTGTTTTTTTTTGTTTTAGGGCGCAAAACTTCTATGGTCATTAGCGCCCAGCCCGTGACTTAAGACAGTAAAAAACCGAAATTGAAAATCAGCAGCAATGGGAACAAAATCATAAAATTGGAGAAACTAAAAGCAGAAGGAATGCTTAAAAATCCACTACAGAAAGGGGTTGGTTGTCCCCAAAAAAAGCTTCAAATGACTGACGTCATTTCACTGTCACTAATAAACTGGAGAACGCGGTCGGCTGAGCGCGTGTCATCTGCTAAAATTGACGATAGATCAGGCGATAGCTGTAGACGGGAGCGTAACGGATTAAACGGATTAAAATAGGGGCATTCAATTAAAAGGTGTCTTACCGTCCACAGCTGAGAGCAGTGGGGACAGAGTGGGGGAGGATCGCCGCTTAAAAGATGTCGATGGCTAAAAAGACAGTGCCCTATCCGGAGTCTAACTAAAATTACCTCCTCCCGACGACGCGTTCGGGAGGAAGAGGTCCAAGCGCAAGGAAGGGCTTTCACTTCCCGCAATTTATTACGGGGAAGTGTTGACCAATGCGCATGCCATAAATGAGCAACGTTGCGACATAAACCGCTCCGTAGATCGGTGAAGGGAAGCGACTGAATAGCTGGCCGAGGAAGAGAGACTGCAGCCTTGGCCGCTATATCGGCCGCCTCATTCCCACAGATACCAGCGTGTCCCGGGAGCCAGAGGAACGCCACCGAGACGCCCCCCAGGTGGAGCAAGCGCAGACAGTCCTGAATCCGGTGGACCAGAGGGTGCACAGGGTAAAGAGCTTGGAGACTGAGGAGAGAGCTGAGAGAATCTGAGCAGATTACGTACTGTATCCGCTGATGGCGGCGGATGTAGTGGACAGCCTGGAGAACAGCGTAAAGCTCCGCAGTATAAACCGAACACTGGTCGTGAAGCCGAAAGCGATTTGGGGTGTCGCCAACAATATAGGCACTCCCTACACCTAATGATGTTTTCGAGCCGTCGGTGTAAATAAATGTGGCGTCCGTCATTTGTGCACATAGAGCAGCAAAAGCCCGACGATAAACAAGTGAAGGGGTACCATCCTTGGGAAATTGACAAAGGTCACGGAGCAGACAGATCCGGGGACGGAGCCAAGGCGGTGCTGTACCCCAAGTTGTCAAGAAGGTTTTAGGAAAGCGGAAGGAAAGAGAATGGAGCAGTTGACGGAAGCGGACTCCCGGGGGTAGTAGGGAGGAGGAGCGGCCTGCATACCCTACATCAAAGGAGGCGTCGAAAAAAAGGTCATGGGCTGGATTAGCAGGCATGGAAGACAGATGGCTAGCATAACGACTCAGAAGGACTGCTCGCCGATTGGACAGCGGAGGTTCAGCAGTCTAAGCATAAAGGCTTTCCACAGGGCTAGTGTAAAAAGCTCCAGACACTAAACGTAATCCACGGTGGTGGATAGAGTCGAGACGCCGAAGAATAGACGGCCGAGCAGAGGAGTAGACTATGCTTCCATAATCCAATTTCGAGCGCACTAAGGCGCGATAGAGGCGGAGAAGGACCACTCGGTCCGCTCCCCAGGAGGTACCATTCAGGACACGGAGGGTGTTAAGCGATCGCAGACAGCGAGCCGAAAGATAGGAAACGTGGGAGGACCAGCACAGTTTTCTGTCAAACATAAGACCCAAGAATTTAGCGACGTCTGAAAACGGAAGGTTGACAGGACCTAGATGTAAGGAGGGCGGAAGAAACTCCTTACGTCGCCAAAAACTGACACAAACGGTCTTACTGGGTGAGAAACGGAAGCCGGTTTCGATGCTCCACGAGTGGAGGCGATCGAGACATCCTTGAAGACGTCGTTCAAGAAGGCTGGTCCGTTGAGAGCTGTAGTAGATCGCAAAATCGTCCACAAAGAGGGAGCCCGAGACATCAGGAAGGAGACAATCCATAATTGGATTTATGGCGATGGCAAACAGTACAACACTCAGCACGGAGCCCTGGGGTACCCCGTTTTCTTGGGAGAAAGTACGGGAGAGAGTAGTGTTCACCCGCACCCTAAAAGTGCGCTCTGCCATAAATTCGCGAAGAAAAAGGGCAGCCGGCCTCGAAAGCCCCAAGAGAACAGTGTGCGGAGGATGCCTGTCCTCCAACAGGTATCGTATGCTCTCTCCAGATCAAAAAAATTGCTACCGTTTGGCGTTTCCGGAGAAAATTGTTCATGATATAAGTGGAGAGAGCAACAAGATGGTCAACTGCAGAACGATGCTTCCGGAATCCGCATTGGGCTGGTGTTAAAAGACTGCGGGATTCCAGCCACCAAGCTGAACGGTAATTCACCATACGCTCCAAAACCTTACAGACACTACTCATGAGAGAAATGGGGCGATAGCTAGAGGGGAGATGTTTGTCCTTTCCAGGTTTCGGAACGGGAACGACAATAGCTTCCCGCCACCGTGTCGGAAAGGTACTGTCGGCCCAAATTCGATTATAAAGGCGAAGGAGGTAACGCAGACTATGGGTTGATAAATGCAGCAACATTTGGACATGGATACCATCCGGTCCTGGGGCGGAGGAGCGAGAAGAGAGGGCATGTTGGAGTTCCCGCATGGAGAAAACAGTATTGTAGCTTTCGTGATTTTGAGAGGAGAAAGCAAGATGTCGCACTTCCGCTGCACGTTTCTTCGGGAGAAACGCTGGCGGGTAATTTGAAGAGCTCGAAATCTCAGCAAAGTGCTGACCCAATGAGTTAGAAATTGCGACGGGGTCCACTAAGGTATCATGCGCGACAGTGAGCCCAGAGACCGGGGAGAAACTAGGCGCGCCGGAGAACCGTCGAAGCCGACTCCAAACTTCCGAGGAGGGAGTGAAGGTGTTAAATGAGCTAATAAAGAATTTCCAGCTTGCCTTCTTGCTATCGCGGATGACGCGACGGCATCGCGCACGGAGCTGCTTATAGCGGATACAGTTGGCCAAAGTAGGATGGTGACGGAAAATGCGAAGAGCACGTCGCCGTTCACGTATTGCGTCACGGCATGCCTCGTTCCACCAAGGAACTGGGGGGCGCCGGGGCAATTCGGAGGTGCGTGGTATTGAATGTTCCGCAGCTGTAAGAATAACGTCGGTAATATGTGTGACCTCATCGTCGACGCTGGGAAAGCGACGGTCATCGAATGTCGCTAGAGACGAAAAAAGTGTCCAATCGGCTTGGGCAAACTTCCAGCGTCGCGAGCGCATATATGGCATTTGAGGCTGCAGTCTAAGGACACATGGAAAGTGGTCACTCGAGTGTGTATCATCAAGGGCGAACCATTCGAAGCGCCGAGCTAGCGGAACAGTACCGACCGCAAGGTCCAAATGAGATAAATTTGTCGTGGAGGCAGACAAAAATGTGGGGACCCCAGTGTTGAGGCAAACTAGATCCGCTTGGTGGAAGACGTCTAGCAATAGAGAGCCACGTGGACAAGGATGTGGAGATCCCCAAAGCGGGTGCTGGGCATTGAAGTCCCCAACCAGCAAATAGGGGGGTGGAAGCTGACCAAGAAGATGAAGGAGATCAGCTCGTGCCATTGGTGTGGATGATGAAATGTATAGAGTACAAAGAGAGAACGTGTATCCAGAAAGGGAAAGACGGACGGCGACAGCTTGGAAGGAACTGTTTAAGGGGATTGGGTGATAATGGAGAGTATCATGGAGAAGAATCATGAGTCCTCCATGGGCTGGAGTGCCTTCAACAGAGGGGAGGTCATATCGGACGGACTGAAAATGAGGGAGAACAAAGCGGTCATGGGGACGCAGCTTTGTTTCCTGAAGACAGAAGATGACCGGCGAGTAGGATCGTAAGAGGACCGACAATTCATCCCGATTGGCTCGAATGCCGCGGATATTCCAGTGGATAATGGACATAGGGTGAACAGAAAATGGAGGAATGTGACCATGGGTGCTGTCAACTCAACGACTGCTCAGAGCTTGCGACCGACAGCATGGAATGGCATTCAGCCGAAGGCAGAAGATCCTGATCCATAGGTTGGTCAGGAGCAGCCCCTGCCACCAGCGATCGGCCGGTTGACCGGCCACCAGCAGTGCGCCTCGGCGACACAGAAGACGGCCGAGGGCGATTTCCGCCAGGTGGTGCTGTAGATGGGACACGCCTTGGCGGAGAAGGAGAGGAACTGGGTTTCTTTGTAGCCTTCTTGGAAGTATGATGTTTAGATGAAGGAGGAACCGATGGTTGTGAAGTTGCGGTACGTAAAAACTCTTCACGAGTATGCTCTTTTTTCGAAGACTTGGCGTCTGACTTTTGGGCTCGAGATTTAGCAGAACCCGACGAAGGGTGAGCCATAGAGTGGGCAGGCGAAAGTGGTGAGGTTGAACGGGCGATCTTTGCGCTGGCCGATCTGATGACCGTGGTACTAAAGGTGAGGTCGCAAGTCTGCGTGGCCGCCTCCTTTGTTGGCCGAGGAGAAGCAAGGACAGTGCTGTATTTTCCTGTCTGAGGCACGGTGGGCTGTCGACTGGCGAATAATTTGCGAGCAGCAAAGGTCGACACCTTTTCCTTCACTCTTATTTCCTGGATGAGCTTTTCGTCCTTAAAAACGGGGCAATCTCGAGAGGAAGCAGGGTGGTCACCCATACAGTTGATGCAGCGAGGGGATGTAGGTGGACAAGCACCCTCATGGGCATCCTTGCCACACGTAACACATTTGGCCGGATTGGAACAGGACTGGCTGGTGTGATTGAACCGCTGACATCGATAGCAACGCGTAGGGTTTGGGACGTAAGGGCGAACGGAAATTATCTCATAGCCTGCTTTGATTTTCGATGGGAGTTGAACTTTGTCAAATGTCAAGAAGACAGTGCGGGTTGGAATGATGTTCGTGTCAACCCTTTTCATAACTCTATGAACAGCCGTTACGCCCTGGTCAGACAGGTAGTGCTGAATTTCTTCGTCAGACAATCCATCGAGGGAGCGTGTATAAACGACTCCACGTGAGGAATTTAAGGTACGGTGCGGTTCCACCCGGACAGGGAAGGTGTGGAGCAGAGAAGTACGCAGCAATTTTTGTGCCTGGAGGGCACTGTGTGTTTCTAACAACAGGGTGCCATTCCGTAATCGGGAACAAGACTTTACAGGACCTGCAATTGCGTCGACACCTTTCTGAATAATGAAAGGGTTGACCGTGGAGAAGTCGTGACCTTCGTCAGACCGAGAAACAACAAGGAACTGTGGCAACGATGGAAGAACCGTCTGTGGCTGAGACTCAGTGAACTTACGTTTGTGAGCAGACATAGTGGAAGGTGAGGAAACCATTGCGGAAGAATCCCCCATGATTACCGGCGTCTCCGACGGCGCGCTCCTCCCTTGTGGGGGCCCTCTCTGAGGGCACTCCCGCCTTAGGTGATTGTTCACACCTCAGGTCACACCTCCCGACAAACGGATGGAGGGACCAATCGGCACTTTCGGAAGGTATCAGCTCGGGTAATCACCCCTCCCTGGGCCTGGCCGTTACCAGGGGGTACGTACGTGTCCTACCTGTCTACCCGGGGTGGGGAATTACGCGTTACCCCGTCACCGGCTACGCATGGAAGTGCGTGGGTCGGCCTTCAGACATGCACAGGGAGGAAAAAGGAGAAAGGGAAAGGAAAGAAGAGGGGGTCTCAAACGCCGCAGCGGAGAAAAGGGCAAAGAGAAGAGGGAAGGAAAAGAGAAGGACAGAGGAAGGACAAGGACTCGCGAGTGTAGAAAGCAAGAAATTTGGAACAGTTTCGAGCGTCCGTCTCCGGACGTAGGCACAAACCATACTCCCAGAGGGGGAGAAAGGGAAGGAAAGAGCCAGAGGTGACGGGGGGGGGCGAAGATGGGGGACGGGGAAGGATACGGAAAGGGAAGGTATGCAGCCTGGAAAGGAAGGAGGGCCACATTAGCTCGGGGTCCCGTGCTCGCTACGCACGTGTCCACAAAAGAGTTGTGGACCCCCTGGGGGGGAACCATTGACCTTGCCGTTGGTGGGGAGGCTTGCGTACACCTCAGCGATACAGATAGCCGTACCGTAGGTGCAACCACAATGGAGGGGTATCTGTTGAGAGGCCAGACAAACGTGTGGTTCCTGAAGAAGGGCAGCAGCCTTTGGTAGTTGCAGGAGCAACAGTCTGGATGATTGACTGATCTGGCCTTCTGACGCTAACCAAAACGGCCTTGCTGTTGTGGTACTGTGAACGGCTGAAAGCAAGGGAAACAACAGCTGTAATTTGTCCCGAGGGCATGCAGCTATACTGTATGGGTAAATGATGGCGTCCTCTTGGGTAAAATATTCCGGAGGTACAATAGTCCCCCATTCGGATCTCCGGGCGGGGACGACTCGAGAGGACAGCGTTATCAGGAGAAAGAAAACTGGCGTTCTACGGATCACAGCGTGGAATGTCAAGATCCCTTAATCGGGCAGGTGGGTGAGAAAACTTAAAAAGGGAAATGGATAGGTTAAAGATAGATATAGTGGGAATCCGTGAAGTTCGGTGGCAGGAGGAACAAGACTTTTGGTCAGGTGAATACTGGGTTATAAATACAAAATCAAATAGGGGTAATGCAGGAGTAGGTTTAATAATGAATAAAAAAAAGGAGTGTTTGTAGGATACTACAAACAGCATAGTGAACGCATTATTGTGGCCAAGATAGACACGAAGTCCATGCCTACTACAGTAGTACAAGTTTATATGCCAACTAGCTCTGCACATGATGACGAAATTGATCAATTGTATGATGAGATCAAAGAAATTATTCAGCTAGTGAAGGGAGATGAAAATTTAATAGTCATGGGTGACTGGAATTCGAGAGTAGGAAAAGAGAGAGATGGAAACATAGCAGGTGAATATGGATTGGGGGTAAGAAATGAAAGAGGAATCCGTCTGGTAGAATTTTGCACAGAGCACAACTTAAACATAGCTAACACTTGGTTCAGGAATCATGAAAGAACGCTGTATACACGGAAGAACCCTGAAGATACTAAAAGGTATCAGATAGATTATATAATGGTAAGACAGAGATTTAGGAACCAGGTTTCAAATTGTAAGACATTTCCAGGGGGCACATGTGGACTCTGATCTCAATCTATTGGTTATGAACTGTAGATTAAAACTGAAGAAACTGCAAAAAGGTGGGAATTTAAGGAGATGGGACCTGGATAAACTGAAAGAACAAGAGGTTGTACAGAGTTTCAGGGAGAGCATAAGGGAACAATTGACAAGAATGGGGGAAAGAAATACAGTAGAAGACGAATGGGTAGCTTTGAGGGATGAAATAGTGAAGGCAGCAGAGGATCAAGTAGGTAAAAAGACGAGGGCTAGTAGAAATCCTTGGGTAACAGAAGAAGTATTGAATTTAATTGATGAAAGGAGAAAATATAAAAATGCAGTAAATGAAGCAGGCAAAAAGGAATACAAACGTCTCAAAAATGAGATCGACAGGAAGCGCAAAATGGCGAAGCAGGGATGCCTAGAGGACAAATTTAAGGATGTAGAGGCTTATCTCACTAGGGGTAAGATAGATACTGCCTACAGGAAAATTAAAGAGAGCTTTGGAGAAAAAGAGCCACTTGTATGAACATCAAGAGCTCAGATGGAAAAGCAGTTCTAAGGAAAGAAGGGAAAGCAGAAAGGTGGAAGGAGTATATAGAGGGACTATACAGGGGCGATGTTCTGGAGGACAGTATTATGGAAATGGAAGAGGATGTAGATGGAGCTGAAATGGGGATATGATACTGCGTAAAGAGTTTGACAGAGCACTGTAAAACAAGGCCCTGGGAGTAGACAACATTCCATTAGAACTACTGACAGCCTTGGGAGAGCCATTCCTGACAAAACTCTACCATCTGGTGAGTAAGATGTATGAAACAGGCGAAATTCCCTCAGACTTCAAGAAGAATATAATAATTCCAATCCCAAAGAAAGCAGGAGTTGACAGATGTGAAAATTACCGAACTATCAGTTTAATAAGTCACAGCTGCAAAATACTAACGCGAATTCTTTACAGACGAATGGAAAAACTGGTAGAAGCCGACCTCGGGGAATATCAGTTTGGATTCCGTAGAAATGTTGGAACACGTGAGGCAATACTGACCCTATGACTTAGAACAAAGAATAAGGAAAGACAAACCTACGTTTCTAGCATTTGAAGACTTAGAGAAAGCTGTTGACAATGTTGAGTGGAATACTCTCTTTCAAATTCTGAAGGTGGCATGAGTAAAATACGGGGAGCGAAAGGCTATTTACAATTTGTATAGAAAGCAGATGGCAGTTATAAGAGTCGAGGGTCATGAAAGGGAAGCAGTAGTTGGGAAGGGAGTGAGTCAGGGTTGCAGCGTCTCCCTGATGCTATTCAATCTGTATATTGACCAAGCAGTAAAGGAAACAAAAGAAAAGTTCGGAGTAGGTATTAAAATCCATGGAGAAGAAATAAAAACTTTGAGGTTCGCCGATGACACTGTAATTCTGTCAGAGACAGCAAAGGACTTGGAAGAGCAGTTTAACGGAATTGACAGTGTCTCGAGAGGAGGATTTTTTTTTGTTTTTTGTGGTTTTAGGGCGCTCAACGTCAACGGTCATTAGCGCCCAGACTACTTGAGGAATGCACCGCGAGTCACAAGTTTAGAACAGCAACGAAACGGAAAACACGATGAAAGACATACTGACAGGCATAGGATTAAAAAAGAAAACAGCATAATCAAATGTCCTTTGAGAGGGTTGTCAAATTGATAAAATGAAGAACGCGAGCAGCTGCTCGTGGGTCATCCGCTAAAATGGCTTCCACAGTACATGGCAGGCCTAGATCGAGACGCAGGGTGTTAAAATCCGGACACGACGTTAAAATGTGGCGGACCGTCAGCAATTGCCCACATGGGCAGAACGGCGCCGGCGCAGCCGTCAGCAGATGGCGATGGCTGAACCGGCAGTGGCCAATTCGCAACCGGGCCAAAACTACCTCCTCCCGCCGAGAAGGGCGTGAGGAGGACGTCCAAGCCACGGGAAGAGCTTTCAAGGCCCGAAGCTTGTTGTCTGGAAGTGCAGCCCAATCGGCATGCCACAGCGATACAATGCGCCGACAAATTACCCTGCTACAATCTGACGAAGGGACACGACAAGAAGCTGTCCGAGGCTGGAGGACCGCAGCCTTGGCCGCGGCATCTGCAGCTTCGTTCCCAGGGATACCGACATGGCCAGGAACCCACATAAAGCTAACTGGAGAACCGACGTCCACCAGCTGCTGAAGAGAGAGTTGGATCCGGTGCACGAAAGGGTGAACCGGGTACAGATCGCTGAGGCTCTGGATAGCGCTCAGGGAATCGGAGCAGATGACATATGCAGAATGTCGGTGGCGGCAGATGTAAAGAACAGCCTGGTAGAGGGCAAAGAGCTCAGCTGTGAAGACCGAACAATGGCCATGGAGCCGATATTGGAAACTTTGTGCCCCGGCAATAAAAGAACACCCGACCCCGTCATTGGTCTTAGAGCCATCTGTATAAATGAAGGTCATATTAATGAACTTCGAACGAAGTTCGACAAAACGGGAGTGGTAGACTGAACCGGGGGTAACCTCCTTCGGGAGCGAGCAGAGGTCAAGGTGGACGCGAACCTGAGCCTAGAACCAAGGTGGCGTGTGGCTCTCATCCACTCGAAAGGTGGCAGGGAGTGAAAAATTAAGGTGTTGAAGGAGGCGACGAAAGCGAACTCCAGGGGGTAGCAGGGCGGAGACATACAACCCGTATTGACTGTCGAGAGAGTCATCAAAAAAGGAACGATAAGACGGGTGGTCGGGCATTGCCAGTAGCCGACAGGCATACCGACAAAGCAGTATATCGCGCCGGTAGGTGAGTGGCAACTCACCAGCGTCAGCATGAAGCATGAAGACTCTCGACGGGACTAGTATAAAACGCTCCGATCGCAAGTCGTAAACCCCGATGTTGTATGGAGTTGAGGCGGCGTAAGATGGATGGCCGTGCAGAGGAGTATACGAAGCTCCCATAATCCAGCTTGGAGCGGACAATCGACCGATATAGGCGAAGTAGGACGGTTCGATCCGCTCCCCACGACATACCACTGAGAACACGGAGGACATTGAGAGAACGGGTACAACGGGCAGCCAAATAAGACACATGTGGAGACCAACTAAGTTTCCTGTCAAATGTAAGACCTAAAAATTTTGTTGTCTCCACGAATGGGAGAGCAACGGGACCGAGTCGTAAGGACGGTGGGAGAAACTCTTTGTAGCGCCAGAAGTTAATACAAACCGTCTTCTCGGCAGAAAAACGGAAGCCATTGGCGACACTCCAGGAGTAAAGACGGTCAAGAGAACGCTGAAGACAGCGCTCCAGGAAACACGTACGCTGCGCGCTGCAATAGATGGTAAAATCGTCCACGAAAAGGGAGCCTGATACATCAGCTGGGAGGCAATCCATTATTGGATTGATCGCTATGGCGAAGAGAGCGACGCTCAAAACTGAGCCCTGTGGCACCCCATTCTCCTGGCGAAAGGTGTCTGACAGGACAGAACCCACACGTACCCTGAACTGTCGATCCATTAAAAAGGAACGAATAAAAAGAGGGAGGCGACCGCGAAGGCCCCATGTATGCATGGTGCGGAGAATGCCCGCCCTCCAACAGGTGTCGTAAGCCTTCTCCAAATCAAAGAACACAGCCGCGGTCGGGCGCTTCCGCAAGAAGTTATTCATAATGAAGGTCGACAAGGTAACCAGATGGTCAACAGCAGACCGGCGCCTACGAAATCCACATTGTACATTGGTAAGGAGGCGTCGAGACTCGAGCAGCCAAACCAATCGAGAGTTAACCATTCGCTCCATCACTTTACAGACACAGCTGGTAAGCGAGATGGGTCGATAACTGGAAGGCAAGTGCTTGTCCTTCCCCGGCTTAGGAATCGGGACAACAATAGACTCGCGCCAGCATGCGGGAACATGTCCCTCAATCCAGATGCGATTGTAAGTACGAAGAAGAAAACCTTTACCCGCAGGAGAAAGGTTCTTCAGCATCTGAATATGAATAGAATCAGGCCCTGGAGCGGAGGACCGTGATCGGCCAAGTGCGTTTTCGAGTTCCCGCATGGTGAATGGGGCATTATAACTTTCACGATTCGAGGAGCGGAAGTTAGGTGGCCTAGCCTCCTCTGCCTGTTTGCGGGGGAGGAAGGCAGGGTGGTAATGAGCGGAGCTCGAAAAAGCGGCCGAAGGCATTGGAGACAGCCTCAGGGGCCACAAGGACGTCATTCGCGACCGTCAAGCCAGAAACTGGTGAGTGGACCTTAGTGCCAGATAGCCGGCGCAGGCTACCCCAGACAACAGAAGAAGGAGTAAAACTGTTGAAGGTGCTTGTGAAAGCAGCCCAGCTGGCTTTCTTGCTTTCTTTAATAATACGACGACACTGTGCACGTAATCGTTTATAATTGATACAATTCGCCACTGTAGGGTGGCGTTTAAAGGTGCGTAAAGCACGTCGACGAGCACGTAAAGCGTCTCTACATGCTGCGGTCCACCAGGGGACCGGTACGCGACGTGGAGAAGAAGTAGGGTGAGGGATGGAATATTCAGCAGCAGTGAGAATGACTTCCGTGAGGTGTGCGACCTGACTATCGCAGCTTGGGAATGTTTGATCCTGAAAGGTCGCCCTGGAAGAGAAGAGCCCCCAGTCTGCTTTGGAGATGTTCCAACTAGATGAGCACGGAGAGGGGGTATGCTGCAGGAGATGGATAACACACGGGAAGTGGTCGCTCGAATATGTATCAGAAAGTGCATACCACTCGAACCGGCGTGCAAGTTGGGGAGTACATATAGAGAGATCTAAATGGGAATAGGTGTGAGATGTGTCCGAAAGAAAAGTAGGGGCGCCAGTATTGAGGCAGACAAGATTGAGCTGGTTGAAAAGGTCTGCTAACAGGGAGCCCCTCGGGCAGGATGCTGGAGAGCCCCAAAGGGGATGGTGGGCATTGAAGTCTCCAGTTATCAAAAACGGTGCAGGTAGCTGAGCAATAAGTTGCATCATGTCTGCCCTGGTAACGGCAGACGACGATGGAGTGCAAACGGTACAAATGGAAAATGTAAAAGTGGGGAGAGTAATGCGGATGGCAACTGCCTGCAGGCCGGTGTGCAACGTGATGGGATCGTAGTAAATATCATCCCGGACCAGCAACATAATCCCTCCATGAGCTGGGATACCTACCACAGGGGGTAGGTCAAAACGCACAGAGGTGTAGTGTGCCAAGGCAATTTGATTGCATGGGCGTAGCTTCGTTTCCTGGAGGGCTACGACGAGCGGACGGTGCAAGCGGAGCAGCAACTTCAAGTCCTCTCGGTTGGAGCGAATGCTGCGAATATTCCAGTGAATAAGTGCCATCGTAAGAAAAAAAAAAAGGGGAAGATGAAAGAAGGGGTCACCTCGAAGGCCGCTGAGTGCCTGGCTTCGAGCGAGCACTGCCGCCGCTATCAATAGGCGGACAGTCAGCGTCCATTGGGTCTATAGGTTCATCGGCCATCTTGGGAAGATGGCCGGGAGGGGGAGCTTCCTCCGCCGGTGAACGGCCAGATGTTCGGCTACCAGCGGTGCGGCCAGGCGAAACGGATGACGGCCTGGGGCGGCAACCGCTGGGTGGCGCAGGAGAAGAAATGCGCCGTGGCGGAGAAGGAGAACTGTGCTTCCTATTAGCCTTCTTGGAAGGTCGTTTGGTGGAAGTACCGGTCGAAGGTTGGGAGGTCGAGGTACGTAGGAAGTCTGCACGGGACGGTTCCTTCTTGAAGGCCCGTGCATCTGACTTCTGGGTCTTCGTCTTAGCAGAAGCTGATGAAGGGGCTGATGTCTGTGGGGTGATGGGAGGAAGAGGAGACGTCGACCGCGCGATCTTAGCACTGGCCGAACGGACGACCGTGGTGCTGAAGGTCAGATCGCATGTCTGGGTTGCCACCTCCCTGGTAGTCCGAGGAGAGGCGAGGACAGTACTGTATTTCCCCGCTGGGAGCAGCGTGGGCTTCCTACTAGCCAATAGCTTGCGAGCAGCCGAGGTGGACACTTTCTCTTTGACCCGAATTTCTTGGATACAGTGTTCTTCCTTATAGACAGGACAGTCGCGGGAGGATGCGGCATGGTCACCCTGACAGTTCACACAACGAGGAGACGGAGGTGGACAGTCACCCTCATGGGCATCCCTGCCACAAGTGACACATTTAGCCGCATTGGAACAAGACTGGCGAGTGTGATTGAAACGCTGACACTGGTAGCAGCGCGTAGGTGTCGGGACATAGGGGCGAACAGAAATAACCTCGTAGCCCGCCTTGATGCGCGATGGCAGCTTAACACTATCGAAGGTCAAGAAAAGTGTCCGGGTCGGTACAAGGTCATTGTTGACCTTTTTCATGACCCTATGGACAGCCGTCACGCCCTGCTCAGCGAGGAAAGATTGAATCTCCTCGTCAGTCAAGCTGTCGAGGGATCTAGTATAGACCACACCACGAGACGAATTCAAAGTTCGGTGAGCCTCCACCCGGACAGGGAATGTGTACAAGAGTGTGGCCCGAAGCAATTTTTGTGCCTGAAAGGCGCTCTCAGTTTCGAGTAATAAGGTACCGTTACGCAACCTGGTACAAGATTTGACAGATCCGGCTATGGCATCGACGCCCTTCTGGATAACGAAAGGGTTGACAGAGGAAAAATCCTTTCCGTCCTCAGATCGAGAAACGACGAGGAACTGTGGGGCAGGCGGTAGTACTTTTGTCACTGGTAGCTGGCCACGTTTCCGTTTTTGGGCAGAAGTCGAGAGAGATGGAGTGAAATCCATTGCGGAGGAATCCCCCATGATTGCCAGCGTCTCCGATGGCGCGCTCCTTCCTTGTTGGGACCCTCTCAGAGGGCACTCCCGCCTCAGGTGAATGTTTACACCTCAGGTCACACCTCCCGAGAAACAGACGGAGGGACCAATCGGCATGGTCAGAAGGTATCAGCTCAGGCAATCACCCCTCCCCGGGCCTGGCCTTTACCAGGGGGTACGCGCGTGCCTTACATGTCTACCCAGGGCGGGGAATTACGCGTTACCCCGTCACCGGCTACGCGTGCGAACGCGTGGGTCGGCCTTCAGGCGCGCACAGGGAGGAAGGAAGAAGAGGAAAAAGGAGAGAGAGAGAGAGGGAGAGAGAGAGAGAGAGAGAGAGGGAGAGAGAGAGAGAGAGAGAGAGAGAGAGAGGACAGTGTCTCAAACGCCGAGGCGGAGACCAGAGAAGGCAAGGAGAAGAAGGCAATGAGAAGGCAAGGAGAAGAAGGCAATGAGAAGGCAAGGAGAAGAAGGCAATGAGAAGGCAAGGAGATTATGCAGGGGAAAGAGTAAGGAAGACAGTGAGGTGGAGAAGAGCAAAGAAAGGAACCAACCAAAGGAAGGAAGAAACGAGAAGTGAAAAAGCAAAATGACCGCAAATGGAGGTCGTGGAACCGTTCGTCTCCGGACGCAGGCGCTAACTACCCCCTCGAGGGGGAGGGACTCCTTTTAGTCGCCTCTTACGACAGGCAGGAATACCTCGGGCCTATTCTTACCCCGGACCCGCAGGGGGGTCGAGAGGAGGATATAAGATGAACATCAACAAAAGCGAAAGGAGGATAACGGAATACAGTCGAATTAAGTCGGGCGATGCTGAGGGAATTAGATTAGGAAATGAGACACTTAAACTAGTAAAGGTGACACTTAAAGTAGTAAAGGAGTTTTGCTATTTGGGAGCAGAATACCTGATGGACGAAGTAGAGAGGATATAAAATGTAGACTAGCAATAGCAAGGAAAGCGTTACTGAAGAAGAGAAATTTGTTAACATCGAGTATAGATTTAAGTGTCAGGAAGTCGTTTCTGAAAGTATTTGTATGGAGTGTGGCCATGTATGGAAGTGAAACATGGACGGTAAATAGACAAGAAGAGAATAGAAGCTTTCGAAATGTGGTGCTACAGAAGAATGCTGAAGATTAGATGGGTATATCGCATAACTAATGAGGTGTTGAATAGGATTGGGGAGAAGTTTGTGGCACAACTTGACTAGAAGAAGGGATCGGTTGGTAGGACATGTTCTGAGGCATCAAGGGATCACCAATTTAGTACTGGAGGGCAGTGTGGAGGGTAAAAATGGTAGAGGGAGACCAAGAGATGAATACACTAAGCAGATTCAGAAGGATGTGGGTTGCAGTAAGTACTGGGAGATGAAGCTTGCACAGGATAGGGTAGCATCGAGAGCTGCATCAAACCAGTCTCAGGACTGAAGACCACAACAACAACAACAACAACAACAATCTGACTCCCATCGGGGCTGCATTTTCAGCAAAACAGAAATACGTATTTTTTTATTATTTTCTGACTGAGAAAGCAGATTCCAGTTTTCAGAATATCCTTCATTCCCCTTTCCACCCCTTTCGGGTTGAAATTTGGGGAAATACCTTCCTAGACGACGCGTAAAGTGTAAGGTCCGCACCCCCTGGAGACTTCGAGTTCCTCACCTTATCTGACCTGACCCCGTCTAGCAGGGAAGAGGCCAGGAGCGTCCCACACAGCACATCCTACAGCGACTCATGTTCACGGTCGGTGCAGCAGTGTCCGCAGTCTGTGGTTAGCGTCCCAGGTTCGATTCCCGACGGAGTCGCTAATTTCCTTCTCTCGGGGTCTGGGTGTCTGCGCCGCCCCCATAACTTCAGCTCATCTCCACCGCCGAGCAGATCGGCCGAGTCGCGTGAAACGGGACGGCTTTCTCCTACCGGCCGAGCAACCCCGGGTGCAAACCTCCCGGCCGACACCGCCACCTCAGTCTGTTTCCATGGTTCTGCAGCTCAGTCGGTAAAAACTAAACCCTTGTAGGACTACTATAATATGTATGTGTGTGTGTCCGCGTCAATCGACAATCAACTTTTACGATATCTATACCGGAACGCAAAATTTATACAATTACTGTTGTCAAATTACGCCAACATGTCAACTTCTGTATCATTTTAACAGGCTGAAGGAAACGTTCTTCTGCCTGAAAACTTCCTATGGTGTACACATTTTTTACGCCCCCAATGTTTTCCGACTCAGCGTGAAACATTGCTTTCAAACGGTATGAAGCACACAAAATGCACCGTCATGAATGTAACTGTATACCCTCATGTGCATTATCGTAATACGTTACAGTGCTCCTTTCCAACACACTTCTCGTGTATCAATCAAATCTAAACCTAAAGCACCACACAATTAATATCGTGATGGGGCATGCAGTAAAACTAAGTAACCACCTGCAGATCCAAACCTGAGACGACTTTGCGGAATGTGGTGGTGGGTACTTTGTTCACCGAAGCCGTTCTTCGCTGCGCCGTGATGTCAGTTTCGCTGCTGCCCCCCCCCCCCCCCCCCTATTCGCTGTGCTCGCAGCAGCCGGGTTCCACCAGCCTCGCCGCGTGACGTCACCCGCTGACCCTGGACTGGCGACCCGCGGTTATCTGCACTGCGCGGACGCCCGCTTCCTGCCCACAAACCGCTGTTCCGCCGGGCCAGCGCGTCTCCTCGAAGCTTCCAGGCTTGCAGCGAAATGACGACGACGACAACAATCGAGAAACTGGGGCCAATAAAGACGCCCTACCGAGGATCACCGTACCCACGCGCCATTCGCGAGCGCAACAGGAGTGAAAAGACAATACCAAGAGAAATCTTGTCGAGATCAGTATTTTAGTTGGCGCTAATGCCCGCTGTGATTCTATCCGAAACCGACAGGGTCCCCTCTCCGTTGGTAATTATTGCAGTATTACATCGGCTTCATTCTAGGGCACGGATGGACCAGAAATACGGTCAGGACGTACTCCAAACTATGTTACCTATTTCATCGTCAACACTGTCATAGTTCGACTTCTTAACGTACAATAACATCTGTTTCGTAAAAAACCATTTCTGAGGGAACCCGTAATTCTCTCTCGTTTCTGTTCTGCCACTTAATAGCAAGCTGAATCTATTCTACCTACATGACCTGTATAAAGGTCAAAGCCGCGTGTCGCTGCCTTGTGGTATCACCAAAACAACGAGAAAACTCGTTCGTTCTGAGATTAAACTGAGCACATAGAATAGTCGCCCAAAACAAGTTTGCAACCCTCATTTTTACAGAAGTTGGGTTTTGCATGGAAAAAGGTTGTTAACAGTAATTGGCGCAAGGTAGGGATACTGGAACTGTCTACCAACTCTTTTGTTGGCGTCAGATTGCCAAGTTTGCGTTGCACAGAACGAGGGTGTATCAATACGCAAGATGGCGGACACAACAAGTACCGGTACACTTATTACAGTCAGTGCTCAAAAACCGGTCACCTCTATACAACATGCCTGTAGAGGTCTGGTCTCTTGAGTATGGAACTGTAGCGTGTCTACCGATTCATGTGCTTTGCATCGTCCGCCATGTTGTAGTTCGGCAAACAGATTTCCATCGGTCCGTACATGATAAAGAATTGCAGACCCATTTCTTGTTTCGAACTTGATGTAAACATGTGATGTAATAGCCTGATGTGGGAGCGGACTCCGGAAGTATTGTCTTTTCGTGTTCTAGTGACATTTCCTAGCAGTCATGTTACAGTTTGACAAGAAACGAAATACCAGCACCTACGGCTGGCACGACCTGACAGTTGAAGTTCAACATGGAGGAAGTACAGAGATCACTGTCAGGAACACACGAACAGAGGTAAACAGTGTAAACAACGTGTGAGTGGGTGGCGTTACGTGAAGCGTAAACGACTCACGGCTGCTGGAAAACAATACACTACTGCCCATTAAAATTGCTACACAAAGAAGAAATGCAGATGATATTGATTGGACAAATATATTATACTAGAACTGACATGTGCTTATGTTTTCATGCAATTTGAGTGCATAGATCCTGAGGATTCAGTACCCAGAACAACCGCTTGTCGCCGTAATAAGGGCCTTGATACGCTTGGGCATTGAGTCAAACAGGGCTTGGATGGTGTGTACAGGTACAGTTGCCCATGCAGCTTCAACACGATACCACAGTTCATCAAGAGTAGTGACTGGCGTATTGTAACAGGTCAGTTGCTCGGCCACCAATGACCAGACGTTTTCAATTGGTGACAGATCTGGAGAATGTGCTGGCCAGGGCAGCAGTGCACATTTTCTGTATCTAGAAAGGCCCGTACAGGACCTGGAACAAGGGGTCGTGCAGTATCATGCTGAAATGTAGGGTTTCACATGGATCGAATGAAGGGAAGAGCCACGGGTCGTAACACATCTGAAATGTGACGTCCACTGTTCAAAGTGCCGTCAATGCGAACAAGAGGTGACCGAGACGTGTAACAAATGGCACCCCATACCATCACGCCGAGTGATACGACAGTACGGCGATGACCAATACACGCTTCCAATATGCGTTCACCGCGATGTCGCCAAACATGGATGCGACCATCGTGATGCTGAAACAGAACCTGGATTCATCCGAAAAGTGACGTTTTGCCATTCGTGCACCCAGGTTCGTCGTTGAGTAATCGCAGGCGCTCCTGCCTGTGATGCAGCGTCAAAGGTAACCGCAGCCACGGTCTCCGAGCTGATAGTCCGTGCTGCTGCAAATTTCATCGAACTGTTCGTGCAGATGGTTGTTGTCTTGCAAACGTCCCCATCTGTTGACTGAGGGATCGAGACGTGGCTGCACGATCCGTTACAGCCGTGCGGATAAGATGCCTGTCATCTCGACTACTAGTGATACGAGGCCGTTGAGATCCAGCACGGCGTTCCGTATTACCCTCCTCAACCCAGCGATTCCATATTCTGCTAACAGTCATTGGATCTCGACCAACGCGAGCAGCAATGTCGCGATACGATAAACCGCAATGTGATAGGCTACAATCCGACCTTTATCAAAGTCGGAAACGTGATGGTACGCATTTCTCCTCCTTACACGAGGCATCACAACAACGTTTCACCAGGCAACGCCGGTCAACTGCTGTTTGTGTATGAGAAAGCGGTTGGAAACTTTCCTCATGTCAGCACGTTGTAGGTGTCTCCACCGGCGTCAACCTTGTGTGAATGCTCTGGAAAGCTTATCATTTGCATATTACAGCATCTTCTTCCTGTCTGTTAAATTTCGCGTCTGCAGCACGTCATCTTCGTGGTGTAGCAATTTTAATGGCCAGTAGTGTACAGAAGTATCAAAGAAGGGGTGTTAATAGTGGCAGAATCACCAGATGAGTTATGTAGAGCAAGATTATTTTTAGAGTACTTTTTTTTTAATCTGCATGTGACCCTTACAAGTGCTTGTTAGTCAAATAACGAGGTCAGTACACTTGTTTCATTGTAACTTTGTCTTTCGCGGTATAAACCTGTGTGCAACAGAATGTTTCCTTCTTCCTGAAAAAGGAAATTAATTTTGTCTGTTACAACCTTGTTCTGGGCAGCTATTTAATTGTATTACTAGTCTACTTTGCCGCTCTTTATACTGAATTCAAGGTATTACTACCGGCAACAACTGCAAAATAAAGCTTACTCACTTCATAGAACAGTACGTATGTCACTGGATACGCGATGTTCTGTGGCTGCAGGTCCGAGCGCATTTAGACGAGCCTCGAAATAAAACACGAGGCTGTCTTCAGCTTTACAAATGACTTCGACAGCTCAGGGACATTACACAGCTGAGTGTACCTGGCGTGAACATGACAGCGACTACATTCTTAGACCCAAATCCTACGCAGTAGATCGCATGCATTACGTGAATTCCAAGCGTAAGAACTAGGAAAAACAAAAGGTAATTGTCATCGTCAAACAGGAAAGCGGGAATATGACATACGACGTATTTCTTTTAACGATAGCTTACTCATGACCATTTAAGCTTCTGCAATCTCTCTCTCTCTCTCTCTCTCACACACACACACACTAATTATACAACAGTCTACACAAATGAAGTAGTGGTCGGTATTATTTCGAAAGTACGAGTATCGTGAAAGTCTGTGGTGATTTGATGTATTTAACTTGTTGAACTGTATTGCCAATGAAGGCAGATCTAATTACACGGCGATGTCTTTCGACCGACGTGATCTCTTCCTCTCTCAAGGCACACACGGCCAGCTGCCGTATTCCTGTCGCGCGCATTATTCTCAGCTCACTGACCAATGTGTTGTGTTGTGTCGCCTATCAACTGTTTACTTTTCTCAGTAACAACCGTTTTATTCGCGAATCAAATTTTGTCAGTTTGCAAGCCGTAAGTCAGTAACCAGTATACGGCATGTGCGTCTCGTATTGCCCGAAGGCTACGCTCGTCATTATTTTAATACTCCTCAGATGAAAAGGAATAAAATCCTTTGTTAAGTTTCCATTCCAGTCGCTCAGTGTTAAAAATACGATGGGTTATGGGATTCAATCAAAATTCCAACAGCATTGGCGGTTTATTTTTGTGTGAATTGTTAACCTTTTCTCATTCGATGAGGCATCACTATTTGTGAGTAACGGTCACATTTCTCTTGTTGACCGGTTTAATTGTACTTCTTGCCAAAACACACTATAATTTTAACATTCATTTTTGGAACAGCTACTGTGACAGAATTCTGAAAGAGTGTCTCATCAAACAAGTAATTGGCGACCAGAGAGCTCAATAGCTTACCAAGAACCTCATTGTGTTGATTTGTGGTATAGTTCTGTTCTTATATCTTGGCGGCTCGCGCATGCCCGCCCAGACGCGGGAGATTGCTGCGTTGCCAGTTGCATGCACCAAGAGAAGCAGCGCCGTAGTATAGTGTAGTTCGCAAACTTACGTTTAGGGGGGAGCGCGCAGTTCACGAAGTAAAGCCACCAAGGCCGCTACACAGACGTGCTCCCCGCATTCCGTGCTGTGCGCGATTTTGTCATCACTGCACTGCTCGCCTGTGCAGACACATGTTGTTCCGACTGCTTTGACACACTTATTCGATTTCACATAAACTATCTGGCCCAAAAATTTGATTTGAACACATCTTCACTGATACTTTCCCCCCATAAATGACTTAATTTTGTTTCGATGTTCAACGCAGTTTTTGTGCAGCATTAAGTGTAGTAAACCATTCCACGAAATTTTGAAGAGTTTGCAGAGGTAAAAGTCCATAGCGTATACTTGGTCGATTTTAGTTGCCACTAGAAATTTCAGAAAATTACATTCAAACGAATGAAATTCATGAAGACACTTCGATATTGTTTTTAAATAAAGAAAACATTAAACACCGCACAAGGTTTGAACTCAGAAACTGTTGCTTAGCAGCCAAGCACCTTCACAATTACGCTAAGCAGCTCGTCATTCAACATAATTCCTGGAGGACTTGAAAGTATCACGCAAAATACCGACAAACACTGTTGGTATGACTATGAATTATTCACGTTTCGTCGAAGTACAATAGGAAATAGCCGGCCCTGGTTGCCGAGCGGTTATAGGCGCTACAGCCTGGAACCGCGCCACCACTACGGTCGCAGGTTCGAATCCTGCCTCAGGCATGGATGTGTGTGATGTCCCTAGGTTAGTTAGGTTTAAGTAGTTCTAAGTTCTAGGGGACTGACAACCTCAGAAGTTAAGACCCATAGTGCTCAGAGTCATTTGAACCATTTTGAACAATAGGAAATAAACAATTACTGCTGTTCTTTATTGTGAAAAAGCGGTTGTGAGAATTTCCTTGCTATTCCCTGAATTAGGAGGCTTATTGCTTGTTTGGTGTAATTAATTAATAGAATATGAAGCAATTGGTATAAAGAATGCTTTTTCCAAACTTTCTTTTATAGAAAGTCTGCTATCAAGACATTGCTTCTGTTCAATTACTTTATTTATGACTGAACGTTTCTAAAACTGATGACACTCGTCCGTGCTCTGAACTGCAGTCTAGCTCTGGCAATGTTTTCTGTTCATTGGCTGGCTGTTTTGTGACGTCAGATGCGCAGATCGAACCTAAACTCGGCCGACACTTTTTTTAGCATAAGAGAAGAAATTTCCTGTTTATTTTCATACTAGGAAAGTCTTGTTTCGCTAGCTGCGATAACTCTTACAGATTTACAGTCGTTAGAATCTATAAACTAAAATAAAAACCACAACTTCAGATAAATCGCCACAGATAAGAAAGTTCGATGTGTTTACAAACCGGTAAAGGTAAAGTAATCTCCTCCTTGTGTGCCATCAGTCGCCAATACTTCGTTTCCAGGTCTGTAGCGGTTTAAGAGATATGAGGCACGTTCTAAATATTTCATTCCCGTGGGCGCGATATAGGGAAATTTCCTTCACAAAGAATATTCCAGTCATTGCCAAGTGTTCTTAAGTCTAAGAACATTATAAAAACAGGTTTGTCTTTGCTTAATTTTATCTTGTAAGAGGAGTCATAGGGTCACTACTGTCACGTCCCTACAATTTTCTGCAGCACAAACTCATCTTTTCCGAGGTCAACGACTTCCTGTTTTTCCAAGCTTCTGTAGATATTACGTATCAGTATTTTGCCACCATGACTTATTAAACTGATACTATTTTGGTAATATTCACACCTGTCAGCACCTACTTTGTTTGGAATCTGAGTTATTACATTCTAGCACAAAGGCATAAAAACGGCGATTACAGAGAGAGGTCGCAACGTCTTCTCCGAAAACTGTTTCACTGACGGTGTTAGTCCTAGTTCCGCTTTAACCATCGGAGGAATATCAGAATGGCGGATATCGAAAGATGCGACCATGTGATAGAAAAGCAACTGGAAACACACAGGAGAGAACGCCACTGGGCATTTTCCGACAACTGTCTCGAACCGCTAATTCGAGAACCCACACACAATGGGAACTGATTAGACTATAGACACAGGGATTAATGATCACGATTTCAACGTAGGGGCGATGGTTACTGAAGCCAATACATCCTTCACCAAGTCTAGGAGAATATTTACGATGGAAAGAGTAGCTAAGCAGGTGTTAGTATCTAAAGACAATGAATGTGCATCGTTTATTTTCGATATAATGGACGTGAAGGAATTATGGGCAAAGTGTAAAATGACCAGATGGATAGAAAGTAATGTGCAGCACAATGGCTACCGTCCTTGAGGTTTTGGGTTACGTAATTACTGTAATTACGTAAAAACTGTAATTACTGAAGCCGGCCGGAGTGGCCGAGGGGTTCTAGGCGCTACAGTCTGGAACCGCGCAAGTTCGAATCCTGCCCCGGGCATGGATGTGTGTGATGTCCTTAGGTTAGTTAGGTTTAAGTAGTTCTAAGTTCTAGGGGACTGATGACCTCAGAAGCTAAGTCACATAGTGCTCAGAGCCATTTGAACCATTTTTGTAATTACTGAAAAAAAATGTGAGGTCACTTTAAAGCAAAGTCAACAGTTAGCAAGCTACTAAAGCTACCTTAAGATTTAATTGAAACAAAAATAGCTCTTTTAAGCAATGACAGAGCTATATCTAAATTTCACTATCGTTTATGACGAACATGCTTCGTCGATGAACTTTGATTCTGATACGACATTCTACATCTAGCAGTACAAAATGAGTCCTGAGATGGAGTGCGATCCAAAAATAAAAACAACAGCTACTTCCGGCCACTTTACGGTGTGTGGCGGAGGGTACTTGGGGCAGGAAGGCCATTCAGCGCTCCGTCGCCGTGTCAGCCTCGCTGCCGCACACTCCTCTCCCACACACCAACAGGTACTTTTTTCCGCGGGTGTGGCCGCACTGCGCCAGCTGCCCGGGGAAGTCCCGGCCTCTGTGGAGCCTGGGCTGGCCGCGGCGGACGGCCGCTCCCCGGTGGCAGACCGCTCTCTCTCGCAGTGGCTGTGTGTCTCCTCAGTGTTTCAGCCTCGCAGGCAGAGTATTTGCCTCCGCGCCTATCAGCAAAGCGTCAACCACACCCGCGTATTCTGGCTGTCGAGACGTTTACGCCCCACATGAGGTTGCCAACGTGGAAGCTTCACTATTGCCAGCTGAGGTATCCGCCCACGCCTTACGGCAGAAATTTCAACGTGTCTAGATACGCAAGCTTCATCCATCGTGCTTCACAAAACTAATCAGCACGTTTTACAACAGTATAAGCAACCAGGCAGTGGTAACGATTCACTTTAGGTTATCTCCTTTATACAGAACATGTGCAAGCGTAACATCTGACACAGTAATGAAAAACTTACGAAATCGCCATTTATTCTGATTTTTTTCCGATATACAAGTTGTTAGGTTCGTGTAGATGGGAAACAGTTTTACATTTATTGGGTAATGTATTCTAATTTCGCGAAGCCGGACACACGGCCGCTGTTTGCGAAACACGAAAATTTGGGCCGGTTCTGAACTCTAACCCGAATGCCGCACAAACTTCCACAGCTCACGTCAATCCGGGTTCGTAGAATGCGAAACCATTTGGTAATGTTTACCACAGCTGTAATCGTGAGAAGAGAGTGTCTGCATCTCTCAAGGGCACTGAAGTGTGATCCGGAGATTGAATTAACACGTACATTGCAAACATGGGGTTCAATTTATTTCAGAACTACGTATCACTGTATTTCGATTTAGAATCTCGTTGAGTACACTCGAATATGCAATTGGAATTATCGTGCATTGACGGAGACTAATGGGTTACTATTTCCCACAATACTGTTGTCACGGCGTAAATACGAGACTGGATCTATGGCTTGGCCCAGTTTAAAAGTATGCTCTCTTCTTCATCAGCGGTAGGGTTAGCTTCCGTTTTGTTTTGTAAAGACGTAGTCATATTTCTTGCACGAAAGGACGTTTCTAAGGGAACCTGTAGTTTTCTTTCGTTTCTATTCCGAGCTCAGCAGCGAACTGCAATAGCGAGTGACGTCGGCACGAGTGTTTCCTGCAGCACATTCCTGTTTTCTGGTATCACGAGATCTCAAAACGACGTCGTCCTTATGTGTAAAACAGAGCCGATATCGGTAATTTCGAAATTTGTCTGTGCCCGTACCTCTTCAAACTGATGTCCGCATGTATCTACCAAAACCAGGTATCACGTTTTTGTGAAAAAAGCTAACGCACTCCAGAGAACAAGATGGGCTGCATGCCGTGCAGACAAATATGGCCGCCGATATGCGGCAGTCGGTGTCGGCAGCCTTTAGTGCGCACCGCGAATACGGCACGACGCTGCTTTCAGCTGTAGGGACAATCTGTGTGTGCCTCACGCCGCCCTGCACGGCGCGTGGAGCAGCCACCAACGACGCTCTTAAAGCCCAACTCCAGAAAATAAGCTGCTTATGTATGAGCAGTAATGAAGAGGAGACGAGGTTATTATAACATTTTCAACATTTCCCGGCCCTGTCAGCAACTGTATAAATATTAATTTGAAATTAACAACAGCCCCAGTTGCAATGTTTACGTAGATTTACCTAGGTTTCAGGTGGGACAACCCAACCTTCTTCAGAAAAAAGGAACTACGATTTGTCCATACAGGGCAACGTCAGAAACTAAACACTATAATACAGAAATACGTCGCCACGTTGTAACAACTTACCCGGGAAACAGCCACGGCCCCACTCCGCGACCGCTGTACGGCAGCAACGGACGTTGTACTGGTACTGTCCACAGCCTCGAGAGCGCATGCGCGACAGTGTGTGTTGACACTCGTACCAACGTGCACTCCTGAACTTAAAATTTTATGAATAACCGCGTGCGGCTAACGAAATAGACGTACACGTTGTCCAGTAAGGAGCACAGACAAAGCGACTGTCTTAACATTTGTAATAATTTGTTGGACGTCAAAAGTGAAGGGACCAATGCGTTTACTACTTTAAGCCGACCTAGCATATTTGAGTTAAACATCGAACTTGACCGCATGGTGGATAACTACGGGTTTGAAATACCGGATAATCTCAGATATTCAGCAAGACGGGAGTGCTAAAACATGTTGATTACTCCCTACGATTATGGCGGATGGAATAACGGTTGAACACCTTCAAAAAAGTTTTTGCTTCGCAGCTGCAGCTGGTCGGTAAGAAGGTTATTTTTTGTCATGTAGTACGTGAACTTCGCAAATGCAAGAGCTGAATATTATTCGGAGGGTTGGGTGCGTGAGCCGTTTGCACCAAGTGTTCAGCGAATATCGAACCACGCTTGCCATCCGCAACTTTAGGAGGTATAGGCTCCTTGTATCTCGTTAGTAAGGCTCTTCCTGTTTGGCCGATGTAAAATTTCGGACAATTGTCACATGCAATCTTGTAAACTCCGGATAATGACAATTTAGGCTTTTTTAAAGTGTGAATCAGGTTCTTCTGCAGCCTACTATTAGTAGGCAAAATTGTCTGGAACCCCGGGTTCTTTAGAAGACGCCCTATTTAATATGAAACTTTATCTATGAAGGGACTAACTTCTGGCGTGATACCTAACGTGGAACTTTTAGTCCCATTATTATTTACTTTCCTGTCTTAGAGCTGTCTCTTCATTTCAAGCTCGTAACCGTTATTTCGCGCTGTTTCAAGGTTTGCCAGTTCGTGTTCGAAGGCTTCTGCGGATAGGGGAATGGATATCGCTCTATGTATACTAGAACGAAAAAGTGCCATTTTATGCGCCAGCGGGTGTGCAGAATCGGCAGGTATGACATTCTCAGAAAACTCACGCTTCCTGGAGATGAAGATGTCACATTCTATGTGATCATCGACTATAGATAACTTAAGATCTACAACGTCATACTGGGTGACTCGTTTTCAAGAGTAAAAATTTTCTCGTGGAGATCGTTAAACAGTACAAGTATCTGATCTATGTCTTCTTGGGACGAGTCAATTACCAAGAGAATATCATCCATGTATCTCGGCATACAACTTTATTTTCTCCGCCATCTATATGTTACTAACAAAAAATTGAGATTCTATCGTATCCATGAATATATCGGAAAGAATCCCAGCTAGAGGGCTACCCAATGCTAACCCGTACGGTTGTGAGTATATTTTGTCATTAAAAGAAAAGTAATTGTATTTCAAAATAAGGCGCGGGAGATTCATGAGCTCATCAGTTTCAATATCTGACAATTTCTTATGGAAGTGTAAGCCCGATCTACAGGTACGTTGGTACGGAGGCTGGAAACCTCAAAGGGGGCCAGCTTGGATGTGGCATGGCAGATTACATTATTCAGTTAATTTACCATTCGACAGAGTTTCCGAAAGTAATTTTTTCTGGAAAGCGAAGTTCTTAATTTTGTAATGTAAACAGATAGCCAGCTTGTGGTACGTACTATTTGCACTGTCCACGATAGGACGTATCGGATGGAAGTTTTTGTGAACTTTGAATTGACTCGTTAGTCTGGGCGGCTTCGGGTTCATATTCAGGAGTCATTTCTTTAGGAACACTCCTATTAATTTATTAGTGTTCTGCAAACCTGTTCTTATATCTTTATGTAACGCTTGAGTAGGATCTGATTCGATGGAAGTAATGCCATTTTGATCGAAAAATGGCTGTTTTATCTATGTATTCCGCTTTGGAAGCTATAATTAACGAGTTCCCGTTATCGGCTTTCGTAATTAGGGCGCTATTGTTCTCCAGTTTACGATTAATACTTTTCACGGTTCTATAACGTAATGCTTTGATTGAGCGACAGATCATTTTCTAAGATTTTACAGGATTAGCCAAACCGCGTTTGGGCATTCTTTGGCGTTTTGGTACACTCCAAACCTAATTTAAGGCCTACTATGAAATTGTCTACGACGTGTGGTTCTTTAATCGCAGGTGCGATATTGAATTTCAGCGCTTTGGACAGTAACTGGGTCTTAGCTGTTGAAAACAGTATAGAAGTTTTATTAATAACACGTTCACAGAACGTGGGTGTGAAACCTGTATTATTGGAACATCCTTGTTGGTTACCTCTGATAACACCCTTGGACAAATTTGACAGTTTTCTCGCATGCCTTGCAGCGATTTCTTCTTTCTGTTTGGCAATGACATCAGTGGCCTGTGCCCAAAAATCATCTATTTGATAATTGGAAGACTACGAATAGTGCATCAATATTTCAAGATACAACAAATAAGCTTTCTCGTTTAATTAATCTTTCTTTGTATGCAATTCCACAACCACAATTCTGTTATTGAGGATCTGAGCTATGAATTTCTTTTTGAAAGTAGGCGATTTGTAATATAATTTTCCTACATAATTGCGAGTACTAGCATGGCCATTTCATTTATTAACAAGTGTAAACAGAATAACGTGACCCCAAAGTTTGTCAGCGGATATTCCGTGCCGCAAAACACAATCGTTCTGTCCGTTGAACGGACAGCACGGCTCTTATCAGAGACCCATCTGAGAAGAAATTCGCATGTTCTAGGTCAAAATGCGAGTAGATTTTTGTTTTGTAGAACATCTTCACATCCCCCCCTTGGCGACCCCGCCCCCGCCTCCCGCTCCACAGAGACAAAACGCGACGTTGTTAAGGCGGTAATGAACGGAAGAATTTCGAAACAGTGACTACTTCTAACAGGGAAGAGAGGTGGTGAGCCCCACACAGCGTATCCCAGACCGACTCGTGTTCACGGTCGGTGCAGCAGTGTCCGCAGTCCGCAGTCCGTGGTTAGCGTCCCAGGTTCGATTCCCGGGCGAGTCGCTAATTACCTTCTCTCGGTGTTTGCGCCGCCCCCGTAACTTCGGGTCATCTCCACCGCCGAGCAGATCGGCCAAGCTGAAGGAAACGTTCTTCTGCCTGAAAACTTCCTGTGGCGTACACATTTTTCACGCGCCAATGTTTTCCGGCTCAGCGTGAAACATCGCTTTCGAACGATATGAAGCACACAAAATGCACCGTCATGAATGTACCTGTATACCGTCATGTGCATTATCGTAATACGTTACAGTGCTCCTTCCCAACACACTTCTCGTGTATCAATCAAATCTAAACCTAAAGCACCACAAAATTAATATCGTGATGGGGCATGCAGTAAAACTAAGTAACCACCTACAGATCCAAACCTGAGACGACTTTGCGGAATGTGGTGGTGGGTACTTTGTTCACCGAAGCCGTTCTTCGCTGCGCCGTGACGTCAGTGTTGCTGCTGCCGCCGTCGACCCCCCCTCCCCCCCCCCACTCCACAGTGTGCTCGCAGCAGCCGGTTTCCACCAGCCTCGCCGCGTGACGTCACCCGCTGACCCTGGACTGGCGACTCGCAGTTATCTGCACTGCGCGGACGCCCGCTTCCTGCCCACAAACCGCTGTTCCGCAGCGCCAGCGCGTCTCCTCGAAGCTTCCAGCCTTGCAGCGAAATGACGACGACGACGAGAAAAATCGAGAAACTGCGGCCAATAAAGACGCCTTACCGAGGATCACTCTACCCACGCGCAATTCGTGGGCGGAACCTAAATTTTTCCTGTCTGTTCCCTTGTGCTGCGCCGAGTACGATGGCCAGAACTTATTTTATGGCGGCTGTTTTTTTGCAGTAACCCTTATATATTTGCGCTGGTCACTTTCAACAGTTCCCAGTAAGTGGCTGTTGTCTGCGCTCTGATTCGTTGATGCACTGACCGGTCGCCGTATTCGGTTTTATACTACCGGGGCACTGGTGCCACATTTTGTGGCTTTGTATTGACCAAAGAGCAAGGAAAAAATCCCTCGAAATCTCGTAGTTACAGGTACGAATTCTTACAATATAACCGCGCAGAATATCGCTATATGACGTCATCCCCGCAAGCTGCACTTACTTTAGGTTCAGATACCAAGTTTAATTTCTGACGCTTCAAACTAAGCACAGTAAGAAACTACAGTAAGGTGCGAACTGTGGAAACTATCAAGAGTTGACGCCATCGTTGTTTTGTTTAGTCCTGTCTCAAATATTTCGGTCGAGAAAAGTCACGCTAATAAATCTTTGCGTGAGTTTATAAAAAACTGCACCGTTCATCATGTAATGAATATGTTTTAAAAGCACCTACATAAAAGAGGCTACAAAGATGGTAGTAATTCTCTTTTAGCCAATTTAGAGACAAACAGTCCATAGATATAATTTTCATGTTTTATGTCCATCTAGGTGGTAACTATTATTCGCATATTTTTATGTAAATAAGTAAAAAGAGGAAATAATTTGTACACGCAATAAGTGTAAAGAAATATGCAATACTAATTTCTGTAAGAGAAAAAGAAAGAGAAACAGCTGTTTGAAACTGACAGATAAGGGGACTGAAATCCCTGACTTGCCCGTCGTCTTGTTTCCTTGGAGTTGGCAAAATTTACACGACAAAAGAAAGAAGGCATGAAGGTCGGGGACATATTTTGATAAACAGTAAGGAGAACGACATTTGCTATCAGCAGATTTGCCCAAGTATTAAGCATTTTAATCGTCAATAAACGAGAGACGGAATTATTCGTGAGTGGTAACGAAAATTCATTGTATCAGCTGTGCAACTCAGAGACAAGCAAAGGTGCTGCAGTGCTTTATAGAGGGCGTTACTTCACCTACTGTGGCATTTCGTAACTTGTAATCGCAATTTTACGTACGGAAAGGAACGACGCTTCAGTGATACTGTAAGTGAACTAAGGATAGGTAGGGCGTGAATTACAAGTTAATGAACAGCAACACTGACAGCTCACCATACACTAGGTATTTACGCGTTAGAAAGCACTTGTGTATAAATTTCTCAGCATTATTTTGAAAGAAGAATAAAGCCATTGGTGCAGTGGTTTTCCGTACTTGGCTCTCTACATAACGAACTTCTACATCCAATTTTAGAATTCAAACACTTACACTCGACGTATTAACGATACCTGCGTCTTTGTATGCGTCAGTTACACGCGGGACTGCATCGGTTACATGTACGTACAGAATTAAATTGTGTACCACAGAGGAGTAATATGGGTTCAATAGAAGTAGGCATATACTCATCATTTACGTACATTATCTTTCATTGCTTACGGAAAGATTCCCGACACTAAGGTACACAGTTTATGTACTGGGATTAAAGTCAGCACGTGAAGTGTAACCACGAGTGTTCAGAAAGTACCAGATTCTGTGAATTAAATATTAGGCGCTGCAGTGATTAATTGTAAGGGCACAGAAGTACTTTGATGGTTAACATTTCGCACGTGTTCTTGGCGGCACATTACGTGTACGGATATTACGTACGTTATTGAAATAATTCGTAAATGCAATGTTGTCAACCAGACTGACTAAGAATTTAAAGACTTCCTGGCCTTGTGTAAAATGAGCAAGGGGATCGAGATCATGAGTTGGGCTGCTCAGTACCGTACTGGTGCAGAAACTAAAGACGACAGGTAAAAGGCGAGACAGAGGGCTACCATCAACGATTCACTCGTTTCCACAATTCGAATTTTTCCGAAGTATTAGATGTACGAATATGATTGGATGGCATTACGAGTTCAGCGCCTTGCCAAAATGCCGACGAGGCAAGGGAACACACTCCGTGTGTTGGAACATGCGAGGTATTTGACCAAATGTGGCAGCTGCAAAAAACCGTGTAGGGGCGTGAACGAGATTTTTGTACGCAGTCCACACAAGTCAACAGCACGCAGAAGCCACGAACTCTGAACACCGCAGCAAAGTGTGTGGAAGACAGTGCGCCGGCGGTTACACTCCAAACCGTACCGTCCGGATCCGTTACAACAATTAAAAGCGGACTGTTACGGCCGGCGCCTTCAGATTTGCGCCACATTGCAGGGATCAACTGAGGATGGACATTTCGCCCCCACGCTGATATTCAGCGACAAAGCAACGAACTCTTTTCTGAAAAAGTTTATCTCCGCAATGTGAGCGACTGGAGTACTGAAAAACCTCACGTAATTTCGGCGCATGAAGGAGTTTCGCCGAGGGTTAATGTATCCTGTGCAGTGTGACAGGCGAAGCTGAATGGGCCGTTTCAATACTGTGAGACAACTGTGGCGGGTACATCTTACCTCGATATGTTGCAGTTGTTTCGACAACTCATTCCGGATTCGAGGAATTTCATGTTCCAGCAAGACAAGCCTACCCTTGTGGGAGCATCGATGTTTGTCGCTACCTAAACGACGAACTTTAGCATCGCTGGATTGGCCGTAGGGGTGCAACATGATGTGGCTCTGTTCCTTTGGACCTCCATGTCGACTGATCTAACGACTTTCTCCTTAGGGGTTCATTAGGGGCCGTGTTTTCGTACCCCCAGTGCCAAGAACACGGGAACAGCTCGGAGAACGCCTCAATGTTTCTGTGCTGACCGCTGGCATTACGTTGCTGCGTGAAGTACGGAAGAAACAGTACTACCGGTTGGGCGAGTTTCATTTCAGCAGAGGACTCACCCACTGAACGTTTGTTTAGTGCAAAATGTATACTTTGCGAGTTTACGGTTGCATTCGCGGATCGATCATATTTGTACACGCGATACTTCACAAAATACGTATCTCTGAAAATGAATTAATATTTTGCAGTATTTTCTGAAGTTTCCGCATAGTGGAAGATCGTAATACGGGTCTTCCTCTCCGTCTTCGCACTAACGCCCAAATGGCAGATGTGAAGTGGTTGCGGAGTACAAATTCACCTACAAACGTACAACGGTTGGAAGACACGTCGAACGGATGAAGTCCGGACGCAACTGGACGCGCAGCAGAGCAGTGTGTGTGTGTGTGTGTGTGTGTGTGTGTGTGTGTGTGTGTGTGTGTCCGGCACCGCTCCGCTCTACGGCCTGCAGGCCATCTGCGCGCCGCGTCGACGTTCTGAAGGCCGTGTGGCAGCCACGCCGGCGAACACACGGGCCGCACCCGAGCCTCTGCCTGCCTGACACACGGAACACGGCAGGGCAGGCGTGCGTGGGAGTAGTCGTGCTCACGGAGGGGCATAGGTTTGCGGAGCGCTTGTCCTGGTACTATTTGGTCGTGTTATGTCGTTCCAGTTTACAACGGTACAGAAAAGTTATCTAGTTCCTGTGAGGAATTAGTCTGCGTTATCATTCGGCAGCCGTAAATACACTCCTGGAAATGGAAAAAAGAACACATTGACACCGGTGTGTCAGACCCACCATACTTGCTCCGGACACTGCGAGAGGGCTGTACAAGCAATGATCACACGCACGGCACAGCGGACACACCAGGAACCGCGGTGTTGGCCGTCGAATGGCGCTAGCTGCGCAGCATTTGTGCACCGCCGCCGTCAGTGTCAGCCAGTTTGCCGTGGCATACGGAGCTCCATCGCAGTCTTTAACACTGGTAGCATGCCGCGACAGCGTGGACGTGAACCGTATGTGCAGTTGACGGACTTTGAGCGAGGGCGTATAGTGGGCATGCGGGAGGCCGGGTGGACGTACCGCCGAATTGCTCAACACGTGGGGCGTGAGGTCTCCACAGTACATCGATGTTGTCGCCAGTGGTCGGCGGAAGGTGCACGTGCCCGTCGACCTGGGACCGGACCGCAGCGACGCACGGATGCACGCCAAGACCGTAGGATCCTACGCGTTGCTGTAGGGGACCGCACCGCCACTTCCCAGCAAATTAGGGACACTGTTGCTCCTGGGGTATCGGCGAGGACCATTCGCAACCGTCTCCATGAAGCTGGGCTACGGTCCCGCACACCGTTAGGCCGTCTTCCGCTCACGCCCCAACATCGTGCAGCCCGCCTCCAGTGGTGTCGCGACAGGCGTGAATGGAGGGACGAATGGAGACGTGTCGTCTTCAGCGATGAGAGTCGCTTCTGCCTTGGTGCCAATGATGGTCGTATGCGTGTTTGGCGCCGTGCAGGTGAGCGCCACAATCAGGACTGCATACGACCGAGGCACACAGGGCCAACACCCGGCATCATGGTGTGGGGAGCGATCTCCTACACTGGCCGTACACCACTGGTGATCGTCGAGGGGACACTGAATAGTGCACGGTACATCCAAACCGTCATCGAACCCATCGTTCTACCATTCCTAGACCGGCAAGGGAACTTGCTGTTCCAACAGGACAATGGACGTTCGCATGTATCCCGTGCCACCCAACGTGCTCTAGAAGGTGTAAGTCAACTACCCTGGCCAGCAAGATCTCCGGATCTGTCCCCCATTGAGCATGTTTGGGACTGGATGAAGCGTCGTCTCACGCGGTCTGCACGTCCAGCACGAACGCTGGTCCAACTGAGGCGCCAGGTGGAAATGGCATGGCAAGCCGTTCCACAGGACTACATCCAGCATCTCTACGATCGTCTCCATGGGAGAATAGCAGCCTGCATTGCTGCGAAAGGTGGATATACACTGTACTAGTGCCGACATTGTGCATGCTCTGTTGCCTGTGTCTATGTGCCTGTGGTTCTGTCAGTGTGATCATGTGATGTATCTGACCCCAGGAATGTGTCAATAAAGTTTCCCCTTCCTGGGACAATGAATTCACGGTGTTCTTATTTCAATTTCCAGGAGTGTATTTATTATGGAATCAGAGCATTCCCCACGTTTTCCAATATTAAGAAAACAGCGGCTCCATTATTTGTAGTCGTTTTGGACGACTTTCAGGTGACGTTTCTCTGCTGCCGTAAACTCAACCGATATGAAATTTCAACTATAAGCTTATCGAGTAGTTCCAAAGGTGACCCCGCCGCGCGGGCTACCCGCCCGGTCTGTGGCGTCTTTTCAAAGTTTGCGCGGCACTCCCCGTCGTGTGTGTGTGTGGGCGGGGGGGGGGGGGGGAGGGAGGGGGTCCTTAGCGTAAAGAGTTTAATGTAGATTATATAGTGGGTAAATGTAGGGACCGACCAGCTCACCAGTTTCTCTCACAGAAGCTTACCACTAATTACCACTAATACACCTGACATATACATGCGCTTCTCGTCTTACGGCGAGATCAGTGAGTGTGCTCCGGCACCAATAAGGATATTTCGTAACAAAAACGGATATTTCATCATCCAGTATACAAGTAAGTTTTCCAGATCAAGTATTCATATAGTTTTTGCCACACCACATTTTCTCCATCTATATGAGTATCACGCAATTTGCTCTTAAGAGCCTGGCAGAGGGTTCATCCAATTACACTCCCATAATTCTTTCCCGTTCCACTTCCCAACAGCGCAGGAGAAAAATGGACCCTTCAGAATGTTCCACGATAACTTTAGTGTCTTTTGCTTCATTACGGTGACCACCTGACTCTATGCAGGTGGTAATCAGCTAAATATTCTCGCATTCGCAGGACAAACCTCGTGACTGAAATTTCGTGAAGAGATGACACCGCAACGAAATGGCCTTTTACTTATTGCCAGCCCAACTCGCGTATTATATCTGTGACACTTTCTCCCACATTTGGCAATAAAACAAAACGAGCTGCCCTTCTTTGGACACTCTCGATGTCCTCAGTCAGTGGCACCTGGTCAGCGTCCATTACCGCACAGCAAACACTCCCAGCGAGGCAGGACAAGCGTAGCGCAGGCAGTCCTTTTAGTAGACCTGTTGCACCTAACTGTTCTGCGAATAAACACAGTCTTCGGTTCGGCTTCCCCACAACATTTTCTTTGTGTTCTTTCCAATTTAAGTTGTTCGTAATGGTAATTTCAGTCGGTTCTCTATTTGGCCTCACTTCTCATTACCTAGGAGCAGTTGCCACTTTCACCAACAAGTTATCGTCTCCAAATCATTCTGCATTTGGTTTCAATGTTCTGCTGACCTTACCAGACGGTAAATGAGAGCATCATTTGTATACAATCTAAAATGGTTACTCGGATTGTCTCCTAAAGCATTTACGTAGATCAGTAACAGCAGAGGGCCTTGAACACTTGCTCGGAGTAAGATAGAGGTTCCTTCTGTTTTACTGTATGACTTTCTCTCAATTAATACGAACTGCGACCTTTCTGAGAGGAAACCACGAATCCAGTCGCACAAGTGAGAACCTATCGCTTCACCGCCGTAAAGAGCCTTCTCGAAATTTATAAATATGGAATCAATTTGAGATCCTCTGCCGACAATGCTCATTACCTCGTGTGCTTAACAACTAAATCATGGAGTAGCATTGCACATCCAAATCACGATTTTGGTGCTCCGTGTTCTACAATCAATGTTTCAGTAACCTGTCAGTGTTTTCAAATGTTACAATGCTTTAGAAATGGATTACAAGACGATCATTCCAGACATTTAAATTTTGTTTGCGAAGAGACTTTTTGATGAAGGCCAATAGTGGATTCATCAGTGCACCTCAGACCAAAACGGATCAGCAACTATCCTTTTAGTCAGAAGAAAAAGTCTCAAACTTTTGCAGCTTTTATTTCGAATTGCTGGTAACAGAATGACAACTTTAAGCATGAATTGAGCTTAAATTACCCTTTGCGAAGTATTCCTTATTTTGTGAAACGATGAGATCTTCAGAAGAACAATGCGAGAAGTCATAAAATTTGAATACAATTCTGATGGGGCGATTATCTTTTTCTTGAGTGAGATGGTTGAAAAAGGTTGAAATATACGGATTAAATCCCAAGTTTCATTTTTCATTGAAAGCACACTGAATCCGTAGTCGAGGTCACTGTTGCCTTCCATCTAGCAGTGTGGTCTCCGAAAACAAAGCTCCGAAGTGGTTCGCATCTCCACAGAAAAACCAATCGCGCAGATTTGATATTTTGTACAGAAACGAATATTCATTTAAATGGCGGTTAACGCAAGTACTGATCAGCTTGTAAAAGCACTTAACAACGGATTTTTGAAAATCTGAAACTGGTCACAGGTTTGTGTAATTAAACTGTGTCGTAACTGCGGTTGGCTACTATATTTAAGTTATAATGTTTATAATTCTACTACAGGCCTCTTTCTCTCAATGTTTATTTTCGAAAATCTAGCGATTAATATAGGGTTTCATTGCGCTGTGGCTGTCTCAAATGAACTTGAAATATTAGCAGAAGGCCACTCTATCACTGGTTACACAAAATAGAGGCCATAATGGATGTTACCGAGAACTCGCGTCACAGGTATGTATGCACGATGATCTTCAGAGCCATTTTGTTTCTGTTTAGACCACTCGGCCAATGGGCTTGCGAAACTTTGAAAGGGCGCGAAACACAGGAACGTAACAGTGAGACGCAATACAAAAAACAGACAAAAAAAAACGGTGGACGGGAGAGCGCGGTCTGTACTCGTCCGGAGAGTGGGGGCTCCCGCGGGGCGCCGTGCTCACGTGTCGGAGGCGTGCGCGGCTGGCCGGCCGGCTGCACAGACTGCAGAGGCTGCGTGCGTCTCTCGCACACGCAAAGTTGCACAGGTGTAAACCTACCTCCACACCAGGGACAAGCGGTGCCCAGCACTGAACCTGCCGATTCCAACTGTGCATCACCAAAACGGACATAGAACACTCTTCGAAAGCTAACATGCGTGAAATACGTGTCACACAAAAATTGTTACTGTAACATTCCATTTCTTTGCCTCCGCTGAGTGACAACCATACTGTAACCTGACAACCTGTACCAGAACTCTGGCCAAGCAACGGATCACTTTTCCACCACAACACACTTTACAGAAAATAATATAGCAGCCACGCGTTCTGTTGTATCCGTGGTGTGTGTGACGTCACGCAGCACACCATTACGCCACGGGTCAATGTCGACGGCCGCTATCAGCAGCTGCGAGCTGCTCCAGTTTAGGCAGCCGCCTGTACTGGAAATACGGGTACTTGCAAAGCCTTGATGCTTTGAGAAAAGTGAAACACACGACGGAAGTCTGAGAAAACTGCAGATTTTTTAACTGATTAACTACCGAATGGTGTATCACCAAATGGACCACCAAGGCGACAGCGAAATTTTCGCGAACCGTTTTTTTTTTCTTCATCTGAGACACTGAAGTACCGGGTGCTCATAAGTAAAATGCAGCTACTGACCCAAGTCCACTGTGGTCTGTGAGTATGGTAAGGCAGCGAAACACTGTAGACATGCTAATTTGTTAACGCGAAACCAGTTGGCGCCGGAGGAAATCAATACCAATACCAGGTGCGAATCTGTCACTGTGCAACACCTCGCGGAAGTCTCCGGTGCTCATACTGAACAAGTTCTGCAAGTGGCGGTTAATAATATCGACATTCTGCCTTTCTCACTTGTTTGGCCCTTCCTGTCCACATTCCGTTCCCAATGCATTAGATATGGGAACATTTCTTTCCAGTGTAAATCGGTTCCGCAAGGGCGCATTAGCATACCAAGTTTCGCCGCCATACAGCAGTCACAGCCCACGATGGACCTCTGCGAGTGGCTCAACTTGAGACTACAAGCACACAGTGGTAGAGCACGGTTACTGCTGCACGCAGGTTACCCTCATCCACGTGTCAGGGCGACACCTCGCCACCGTCTCCACGTTGAGTCTCGTTTACTGCCAGCACAAGTATCATGTGAGACACCACAGTGAGAAATTTTATGCGGCTATCACATTTTACTGGTGGACGGAACACCTAATGAATTGAAAGCACCCGGAAACACTGTACACATTCCCAAGTCACGAGTGACCTTACTCCCTTATTATTGGATAGCTATGTGTGACCTAAACAGCTGATTCCACACATTCGCGATTAAATGGAGGCCTTTTTAGGAAACTGTTTTGGCTGCCGCTGCTGTTCATCCGTGAACGCCACAGTTTTCTACAGTTCAGCAAATCTTATCTCGCTACACACGATACGTTTTGCACAGGTCTTTAATACGGCGTGCATCAATTGCGTTGTATATTTTGTGATAGGCGAGTATAAATACGAAAACCACCACACACAGTTCCACGTCACGAAAGTGAAGGGCATTTAGAGCACCGATTCCGGGTTACTTATTATACATAAAATTCGCGCAACTTTTATCAAATCATCCTGTCCCTCACGCGTTCTTTGCTGGCAGTGGATGAGGGGAGCACACTGAAGTCGTCGTGTTGATCTACCTGTTTCCAAAGAAAATTGTCAATTTCATGATTTTGGTATTCAAATTTGGGTTTTACGACGATGTGCAGTCTAACTGCCACATGGCATTTTTGAACTCTTCAAGACGGGTCGTCTTCAGTACTTTGTCATGCCGAAGTGCCTAATGCGATGTCAGTGGCCACCCACGATTCCGAAACTGTGACTTATCATCAATAACGGGTAAGGCTTCTCTAACAGTATCTGGCTAAACGAAATAATGTTTACTGTATGTTTCTGTCAAACGTAATTAGCAAATGCCCCCACAAATGTTATAATTTTGACGTGATTCAGCCCTCTGACGGAACAACAAATCTACCTCTATTCTCGCAATTGTTGCACTGGAAATGGCACAAATTAAATCTAGATTCTGCCGCCGTTACAGGCTGCACATAGAAATCTACACTGCACTTTAATCGTGTCATTTCAACGTCAAATAAAGAAGCTGGTAAGTGACGGCGTCAGAATCACCGACATTCATTCCTCCCTCACATAATACACGACTGAAGCGCAGGCCGCACAGATCGCTGACGCGTTGCTTTGTCGACACACCGGGCTCTCTCATCAGACAAATAGTAACACGAGAACAGCCAAACAAAGCGATGCAGCGATGTAGAGTGCAAAAAAAAATTCATCGGCAAATCACAAACGAGGAGACGTGACAGAGCGATAAAAAATACGAAATGTTTATTTCGTGAAGCACAAACCATACGATAAATTCTCAAGAATTCGCCAACTACTACGCAAATGGTCGCCTCTGTGTAATGAGGGTGTTGGGGAAAGCTACAGATTGCTCGTTGACCATAACCTTAATTCCAGAAAATTGTGAAAATACTGAAATGAACGCGAGTGCTGCGTCTCATCGCCACAAGCGTGTCGGCGTGACGCCACGAGTTGTGATTTGCGAACGGATTTCAGGATCCGCAACGCCCACGCGCGAAACAGCTTCCGACGTCTCATTACTTTGCAGACGAGTTTACGTGTGTAACATCTGACGTTAAGCATGTAAGCGAGATAAAGTTTAGAAACGGTTTGAAATTGTTCTTAATGTGTGTTCGAAAGCAAGTGCTCATTCTGAAATACTGGGTAAACACAGCGTGCTTAATTTGCGCTGCTTTTTACAGAAAAGCCCGTTTATCGCGCGTCTAAATATTTCACACGTCATGTCTACTGATGTGTGGGCCGTACGACGATGTAATTTTTGCAGATACCCTACGGGGTGTGGGGATACTGTCTGCAAACTGCGTCACGAATAGGTAGGTACTGATAAATTACAACGATACGTCTGATGCCTAAGTTGACTCCATGAACAGCGACAACGTGGCCGGGGGAGGGGGGGTAGCGAAAAAATCTCTCCAGTTCTCGTAGTCTTGCGTGCAGTTTCTTGGAAGTCGGTAACTGCCCTCAATCTGAAATACTGTCTGACTAACGTCCGCGTATTTCGGCGCCCTTAGTCACGTTACCTCGCGACGCGCAATGTTTCCAACTGCGGTACTTCTCTTACTGCGTGACAACCGCAATTTAAGATTATACCTCTGAATGAGTACATCTTGACAACATTTTAGATGTCTTAATTCGGCCACATTGCGCGAAACATTAAAAAATTAATTTGTGCCACGCCTGCAAGCCGCTACACGCCTTGTCGCACTAAAACTCGCTTACTGCAAAGTTCTGCGTTTGATGGTTTTCGTAAACTTGCGTCCTACGAACATAATCAAGAACGCGAGGTTTTCATTTTAAATGCCTGTTGTACGTGAATTCAGTGGAAATCTACACTGGCACATCGGAACACTAGCCGACTGAATGTGGCGTTATTTTCCATTCGTTCCAAGTTATTCTCGCTCAAGTTTTCATAGACTGGAGCAAGGCCATAAGTAACGACCAATAAATCACTGAACACTCAAGACGGTAATTTAACACACTGTTAGCCACCCCTTTGTTCGTAGCGGTCGTAATTTTTCAAAGACAAAGTATTAGACAAGAGCAGTAAGTGCGTTACGCGACAAAAACCACACAAAAGCCTGCAGAACATTCGCCGCTCCCATAAATTCCTGCCTTACCTTTCTGTGGTATTCCCGTGGAGACACAAGACACACAAGCTCTGTCTGGGTAGGCTGGACAACGTGGCACGCTGCTTTCCTCCAGGCTGCTGCGTCACAACTGGACCGCACAGACAGCCGGCTGCCCCCCACCCCCCTCCAGTGCTGACGTCACGGGGCGGCGTTGCCAGCTCGCGCGGCAGGCGAGGGAACGGCTGCAGCAGGGCGTCTACGTCTGTGTCGGCACTGCCGGACCGCCTGCGTCCCATCCACGCCACAGTCAGTTATCTCGAGCCGCGCTATACAGCTGGCAACACACACCCCCTTCGCCTGGCGCCCCAAAAACCGAATTTCGTAAACCGATTTCCCAGTACCGCTTTTGGTGAACGCAAAGATGGAGCAAAGACGCTGCATTTTGGTCACGGGATGAGGAGAGGTGTGAACACAACATCTTGCGTCATCGTGCTGAGTGCCAGTCAATTACGCGCGAGCTTCGCGATTCGTGTCGATCATTTGCTACTCCAGAAATGACGGACGAGTGTGACAAGTTTTCGTTAAAGGAGGTTACAGGTATATCAATGCTGAGATCATCGGTGCCTGGGCTCACGTACTACTTTAACTTAAAATAAGTTACACTGAGGACGACACACATTTACCCTCAACGTGCGGACCAACTGAAATCATTCTGTGATTTCGTTGATACTGGATACAGCAAAGTTCTTGGTAGTATTAAAACTAGATGGTTGTCATTGTTGCCAGGAGTTACGAAAGTTATTGAACCTTTGAAATGTTTTCTATCTCAGAATAGGTGTCCCACGTTGCTGAAACAAATTTTCGAAAACCAACAGTCACTTCTTTGGCTTCATTTCACACAATGCCCATTGAAAATGTTTTTAAATTCAATCCAAAAGTTGGAAATAACCACGGTTTCAGCTTGCTTCAAGAAATAATCAATACCGTTTTAATGAACTTGGAAAAGAAGGTACTTTCACTCAGTCAAAATACGAGCCTTTTACCAATTCTAAGACACTTTTGTGACTTGTTTGGAAAAGTAGAGTTCTCCACTTCAACCTCTGAAATCATTTCACTGGATAACACCAAAAAAAAAATACTGTTTCTTGGGCTGAACTTTTAAATTTTCTGATAATTCTTAAGGCAGTAGACTCATGTGCAACATTTCAGACGAGATAGGATGCGTGAACAACATTGTATCCCAGGAACTTGAGGAATTGGAAAAAGCTAATTTGGAAACAGATGAGAGACTGTGCGATGATGTATTCAATACACTTAAAATTACAGGTACTTCATGTAAAAATATAGACACGCTTGGGAGTTTTGCTCCTGCTGTACCAGACATAAATATTGTTGTGGAAAGAATATTTTCAATTGTGAAGTCCCTTTGGAGGGTGGAATGTGTAGTGCTGGAACCACTTCATTCCCCACAGGTGTTAGTGTGTCTCATATTAGAGGCCAAAACCGAACTTAAAATTCTTTGTCAAGTACAGAGTAGAGGTGCTCTTACTCGGTAACTGTACTGTCTAATTATTGGATTTATAGTGAATTCTTGCAACGGGCCTTTGTCCTCAGAAGTTGACCGTCTAAAGTAGTTGCTCTCTGTCTCAGTGTACTTAAAAGCAGAATAAGCAAGCATTCTTCAAAACTATATAATGTATGGATATGGTCAGTGTCTGCATCAAGTAAATCCTACCCCATATTTGGCAGATTGGGTTCCACATTTGGAGGCTGCATACGAGAGACACGTACCATATGTCGAAGTTTAAGCACCATTTAATATTTTCGTGTGTTTTAATTCAGACGTAAACGTCGAGTGGCTCTTTACATACCACCTCACAGCACCACTCTGCTTCCTAGTCAAGATCCCTAAAACCATTCAGTTCTTATCCTCTCCCTTAATAGCGATCAATAAAATTGTAATATGTTGTCTTGTGTATCCAGTACGAGGATATTTCATTCCTTAGCTCATACAACAGCCTGACAGGTGGTGGTTTTCTCGGCTATTTTTCTAGTAGTTGAACGAATTTCAGCCACAATCTAAGTTTGTGTGTCTGGTGCGTGCTCAATGAAACGAAAACGAAAATAACCTCTGTTTGCCTGGTGGCTGTTGGTATTTGAAGTCAGCAACAGGTTTCTTTCGGAACACCGACTTTGCCATTAAATCTGAATTTTGCGGACAACAGGTAGCCTTCATAATGGCGAGACCCTTTTGCACAGGATTTCGGTCACCCCAGGGATCTTATGTTGATGCTGTGACATTGTTAGGGTGTACTAACACGTAAATTTTATTTTCTACAGATCTCACACAATTACGTCATTGTGGTTGATCAGCGTTGTTGCTTGCTTTATGAAACAGTGTCGTCTTTGATGTCTGTTTTGAATTTTGTGTGAAGTGTGTTTATGGTAGTTTGGGAGCTTTTCGTTGTAATCCTTTTGATTGGGGAGTTTTTTAAATGTAATTAATGCTCGTGTGACGATGATTTTGCGCTGGGAATTGCGTGTGAAGCTCATTTTCATTCTACTAGGTTGCTTGTGATGAATACTCTTGTTTAGCCAGTGTGATGAACTTAGTAAAAATTTAGCATGTTATTTAAGTGACTGTTTCAGGTAGTGCTTTTTTTGTATAAGATTTTCATTTGCGTTATTCGAAAATAGTTACGTGTAGTCGCTCGAAAAGCAGTACGAGGAGAAAAGAAGAAAGGTGGTGAGGAGTCAGTAGACGAAATGCCCAAAAAAGAGACTGCGAAGGTACAGAGACGTGTAGGAGATAGATTCTCCCCACTTTTAGCCACGAAAATGTGCAAAATGAAACAGTAGGTTCCTCCGATGCGAGACAAATGAGTGAGCCAGACTTCAGTGGTGCAGCGGAGATGTTTAGATTTAGGACATGCACAGCCTGTTCCACTCACAGCTAGCAGTGTTTGGGGACGAGTGCACAATTTACTAAGTGTGAGTGCGGGCGAGGCTGAAGCAACGATAAGTGAACAGAGGGCAGCAGTGCATGTAGCTCTGAGCAGAACATGATTGGCCAATTTGGCCACGCCGATAAAAAGAATAAGCACATAGCGAAGAGTTAAAGGCAGACTGCAGACTTGCTGGCGTCAAAGGAGGAGCTGAACTGAGATTTAGTTGCCGAATATGGCACCTTAACGACTACAGTAGAATCACTGAGCTCAGAAACTGATGATATGGAAGAAACGTTCAGAACTTAGCAATCAAAATCAAGGACGATATCGCTGTTGAAGTTACTGCGAAATTTGAAGAGGCGCGCGCGTTCGTGTGTGCGTGTGTGCGTGTTGATTCGTGAGAGACCAAACTACTAAGGTCATCAGTCTCTAGACTTACACACTACTTAAACTAATGTAAACTAATTTATGCAAATAACAACACATACACCCATGCCCGAGAGAGGACTCGAACCTCCGGCGGGAGGGGCCGCGCAATCCGTGACACGGCGCCTCAAACCTCGCGGCACTTGGAGAGGCAGGAAACAGGTTAAGTGGGATAGAAGGAGGACAGGAAAGAGTGAGCGGGAAAGGCTGGTTGCCAGGTGGCTAGAACAGGAGCATGGGGGATGTGACTGATGGTGATCATAGGGGATTCTTTAATCTACTAAAACAAATGCCCATGTTCAGTGGCAACATACAGGGTGGCCCACGAAATGTGTTACCATTTTGTTTTTGAATATGAACTTTACTGTCAATACAATCTGACAGGAACATATACTATAATGAAGAGTCGTCCATGGAGATTTGTTCCAACTCAGCGCATACTCAATATGGCCACCATTTCGTTTCCGACCTTCCTTCAAACGAATACTGAAGTTAGTGATTACCCTACGGCACATGTCTTCCGTAATTTCAGTGCAAGCTTGAAAAATAAGTTTTCTGAGCTCCATTAAATCAAGTGGACGTTTTGGGGAAATTTTTTCCTTTAGGTACCCCCAAAGAAGAAAGTCACATGGATTGAGGTCTGGACTGAGTTTTTACACGAGCATTTCAACGTGCAGATCATTTCACTCAGTCTTCCAGGTTGCTTCAATGACGGACAAAATTGGCTCCCCAATGGCGGACATATTGAGCATGTGCTCAGTTAGAACAAATCTCCATAGACGGCTCCTCATTGTAGTATATGTTCCTTTCATATTGTATTGACAAAGTTTATATTCAAAAACAAAATGTTAACACATTTCGTGCGCCACCCTGTATGTAAGCCAAGTACGGACATTATAGAGACACTTGGGAGCGAATAAACAGCAGGAGTTTTCCAACTGGAAAGTACAGTTAAGGAAACGCTCGATGTTGCAGAGATACAGTACATGCACAGAAGCCTTAGGAAATCATAACAAATACCTACAAGCAGTCCACTTAAACTGGAATCTTTAACATTTTATAGCAATCCACAGTACTTGCGAGCTGAAATGAGAAACAACATTAGGTAATTTTGAGAAAGAGAAAATGGGAGCTCAACTTGGAATCGACCGAAGTACAAGTAGGAACAACTGTGGATGAATAGGCCGGCTCGAGAAAGTGCAGAAGGAATCTGCAGCAGAAACCCTGCATCTGTGATGTAACGATAACTAAGATGCACTGCGATGAAAAAAGAAAAGAAAATGAGAACGAGAATTGCCCGAAACTACGGATGACGCTGTGATAATACGATGCTAAACAGCATCTACATTTGCATCTACATCTACATGCTCTGCAAACGACCGTGGCAGAGAGTGCGTCCCACAGTACCAGTTGTCAGGGTTTGTTCCTGTTCCATTCACGTATGGAGCGCGGGAAGAATGACTGAATGCCTTTGTACGCTTAGTAGTTATTGTAATCTTATCCTCACGATCCCTATGTGAGCGGTACGCAGAGGGTTGTAAGTATATTCCTAGCATCACCATCTAAAGGCGGTTCTTGAAACTTTGTTAATAGACTTTCTCGGGATAGTTTGGGTCTGTCTGAGTCTGGAAATTCAGTAACTTGCGTACTTCCGTTACACTCCCACGTATCAAACAAATGCATGACAATTCATGCTGCCCTTCTCTGTATAAGTTCAGTATCCCTTGTTAGTCTTATTTGGTGCGGGTCCCACATACTTTAGCAAGATTCTAGAACCGGTGGTACGAGTGGTTTGTAAGCAAAGTCCTTTGTAGGCTGACTGATCTCCGCGAGTATTCTTCCAGTAAACGGAAGTCTGTCACCAGCTTTACCCACAACTAAGCATATGTCGTCATTCCATTTCATACCAGGTACTTCTTATGTGCCGGCCGATTCCAACAGTGACTCGATGATATTATAGTCATAGAATACCATTTTTTGTGCAGGCACAGTCTTACATTTATGAACATTTAAATCAAGTTGCCGTTTTTCCACCGCTTTGAATTCTTATCAAGATCTGACTGAATATTTATGCAGCTTCTTGCACACAATACATTACAGATAACTGGATCATCTGAAAAACTCTGAGGTTACTATTACTATTAATACACTACTGGCCATTAAAATTGCTACACCACGAAGATGACGTGCTACAGATGCGAAATTTAACCGACAGGAAGAAGATGCCGTGATATGCAAACGATTAGCTTTTCAGAGCATTCACACAACGTTGCCGCCGGTGGCGACACCTACAACGTGCTGACATGAGGGAAGTTTCCAACAGATTTCTCATACAAAAACAGCAGTTGACCGGCGTTGCCTGGTGAAACGTTGTTCTGATGCCTCGTGTAAGGAGGAGAAATGCGTACCATCACGTTTCCGCTTTGATAAAGGTCGGATTGCAGCCTATCGCGATTGCGGTTTATTCTATCGCGACATTGCTGCTCGCGTTGGTCGAGATCCAATGACTGTTAGCAGAATATGGAATCGGTGGGTTCAGGAGGGTAATACGGAACGCCGTGCTGGATCCCAACGGCCTCGTATCACTAGCAGTCGAGATGACAGGCATCTTATCCGCATGGCTGTAAAGGATCGTGCAGCCACGTCTCGATTCCTGAGTCAACAGATGGGGACGTCTGCAAGACAACAACCATCTGCAGGAACAGTTCGACGACGTTTGCAGCAGCATGGACTATCCGCTCGGAGACCATGGCTGCAGTTATCCTTGATGCTGCATCACAGACAGGAGCGCCTGCGATGGTGTACTCAACGACGAATCTGGATGCACAAATGGCAAAACATTTTTTCGGATGAATCCAGGTTGTGTTTACAGCATCCGTGTTTGGCGACATAGCGGTGAACACACATTGGAAGCGTGTATTCGTCATCGCCATACTGTCGTATCACCCGGCGTGACGGTATGGGGTGCCATCGGTTACATGTGTCGGTCACCTCTTGTTCGCATTGACGGCACTTTGAACAGTGGACGTTACATTTCAGATGTGTTATGACCCGTGGCTCTACCCTTCATTCGATCCCTGTGAAACCCTACATTTCAGCATGATACTGCACGACCGCATGTTGCAGGTCCTGTACGGGCCTTTCTGCATACAGAAAATGTTCGACTGCTGCTCTGGCCAGCACATTCTCCAGATCTGTCACGAATTGAAAACGTCTGGTCAACGGTGGCCGAGCAACTGGCTCGTCACAATACGCCAGTCACTACTCTTGATGAACTGTGGTATCGTGTTGAAGCTGCATGGGCAGCTGTACCTGTACACCCCATCCACGCTCTGTTTGATGCAATGCCCAGGAGTATCAAGGCCGTTATTACGGCCAGAGGTGGTTGTTCTGGGTACTGGTTTCTCAGAATCTATGCACCCAAATTGCGTGAAAATATAAGCACATAGCAGTTCTAGTACAATATATTTGTCCAATGAATAACCGTTTATCATCTGCATTTCTTCTTGGTGTAGCAATTTTAATGGCCAGTAGTGTATTTCTTCTTCCGTAGAGTTAGCGCTGCGGTGTGATCTTGCAGCTGTGTTAAGGGCAACCTACAGTTCACAGGAGTTTCTGCAAACGTGACGTTATTTTGACGCCGTAAGTTTTGCATTCACGTGGACCGGGCTGTGGATAAGGGAGAAATTATAATGTTGGCAAGAATTAGCTCCGAAACTTACTGAAAAAGTTGTGCCAATTTGCTTTTGCTAGTACGCCTACATCAACACCAAAAGTGAGACCAATAACTGATTTACAAGCAAAAAGAATCTTAAGCCAGCCTGCACAGATTCCAATATCCTGCTCATTCAAGTTTTTGAAGAAAATAAAATTTTTAAAACATCTGAAAACTGATGTGTGGAGTTGGTCCGTAGTCAGAAAAAAAAGGGGGGGGCAGCCATTCTAACAAGTGAGGTAAACCATCAGCTCACTTTCCTTGTGTCCAGTAGGTAAAGCCGTTTCGAAACAACACAGCTAGCATCTCTCGAAAACACGTCACTATCTGTAGCATTTGGTGTAATAAAAATCAAGAAAAGCGTAATACAAGTGGTTGAAGAGGTACTTCAATGGGAGATATTTGTCTGGGAAAGAAGTGGCCTAGAAAAACTAGCCCGTAAATTGTATTTTTTACACTTCACATGTGGCTAAATTTTATGTATAGCTGAGACTACGCCACCTTTTTATTCTGTTGCAAATGTGTCAGTCAGTTCTATGCTTTTTATTTTGAATGGTAATTAGCTTTGCCAGATGATCAACGTGTGAATATTTATTCGCATTTGCGACTTTCAAACTTAATATGTAGATTTTTAAATTATTGACAATGACAACGCAGACCTGATACGCACACGCCCGGAGAGAGAGGGGAATGATTCAAATGGCTCTGAGCACTATGGGACTTAACATCTGTGGTCATCAGTTCCCTATAACTTAGAACTACTTAAACCTAACTAACCTAAGGACATCACAGACACCCATGCCCGAGGCAGGATTCGAACCTGCGACCACAGCGGTCACGCGGTTCCAGACTGAAGCGCCTAGAACCGCACGGCCACTCCGGCCGGCAGAGAAAGGGAACTACTATGTGTACACAATATCGAATATTTACGAACTAACTGCAATTAACGTAATAAAGAAGTCCCAGAACCTTTGCAAACGTGAAGGTGAGATGGTAGGACGCGAGTCACCTCATATGACGTCTGATTATAACACCTCCGAAAGAAAGTGACGTGTTTTTACATATCTTCCACGTACTGTTGCCTTGAAACGGTGCTGTTTCATAATACGGAATTTAGGACCTCATATCAAGTAGCAGCCGTGACAAATGACTACTTTTTTGATGGATAAATAATTATAACGGTCACGTGCAAATGTCGTCAACTCACGGAGTAACAGTGTGATAAGTTTCTTTTTTTTTTTAACCAGTCTTGACGGCCCACATCAAGTCTGGTCTTCCGCCATTTCCTTTGTTTGTCTTCACAGGAACACAGACGACCAAGCGAGCAGAACCGTTGTTCCAGCTCCAGGTACTGGAAACGCTGTCCAATGCTCCGTACTGCATGCCTGGACTGCACCATTGCGAAGGACGTTTCCGTTTTCCAATATCTATGTACCCTAAAACGTGTCACTAAGAGTTTCGTGGCGTGCAATTTAGTAAGTAAGGACTACGAAATGCACCAGTTAAGCTTCGCGGAAACTGAATGTAACCTCGCGTCTACTGCGACTGCTGTTTCCCACCAACCACAACACGACACAACTGAAGTCATGGGAGAATTCACTGACTTCCCGCTAATTGTAGATGACGGGAAAATTCTCCGTACAACTTCGTATGCATTACGTAGCTAAAAATGAAACTTCCATTCCGATGACAAATTTATTACTGTCTGTACATTTGCATACTGATGAGTGAACCACCATTTGAATTCTGGGTTCCGTATAACACTTAACAGGTTTGCATCAGAAGATCACATGATCAGAGACACCTAAAGAGTGAATAGTAAAGATATTGTTTTCCGACGCAGACTGAATGCACATTTAACAGCGCATGACGATTTTTGCTGTACGAATTTCGTGAAAGGAAATATGGACCAGTACCCTACAAGATGTGTCCACACTACCAGTAAGAAAATACCGTTCGTGTTGGTACCACTGCCCATGTTTGACCGACGACGAAAATGCCGGATAAACCACTCACCAAAATGCAGTATGCGTAATTATTTAATTTGTTCCCATCACTTCACCAAATCACAAACTGCCCTTTCAGTCTCAGCTGCAGAAACGTGTCAGCACACCCTGCCTTCCAAGCAACAATGTGGGAGGGAAACAAACGTCAGTGTTGTGTTCTGCCTCTGCACTGGGAGTAGAGAGAGAGTCCCGTGAAACAGTCGTGTGAAGTTAGCACCCCTTTTTTCGAGAAATATATATTTTTTTCACAGTTCTTGTTAGGTGTGCCATAGTTCTAGAGTTCTTTGCACAAAATTTCAATAGTTCTGCAGAATGTAACGAAAAAAACAACAATACTAGAAAAAATTTTCATATCGAAAACATTCCTTGTCAATTTCCGCAACTCCAAGAGTTCTATCGAAAATCCAAGTGACAATTTTTTGTGCAGTTAATAGTTTACGAGATAATTGCAATTTAAGGAGAAAATCTTTTCAATTACTGTGAAGTTGGCACCCTTTTTTTCAGAAATGTATATTTTTTTCAGAGTTCTTGATAGATATGAAATAGTTCTAGAGTTCTTTGTACAAAATTTGAATAGTTCTGGAGAATTAAGCGAAGATATCAACAATATTCGAAAAAATTTTCGTACTGAAAATACTCAGTTTTTGCAAATTGTAAATAAGTACAACAGTTCTAAGCATAGCTCTGGACAGAACTCAAGGAGTTCTATCGAAAATCCAAGTAACATTTTTTTGTGCAGCTAATAGTTTACAAGATAATTATAATTTAAGGAGAAAATCTTTTCACTGACTGTGAAGTTGGCACCCTTTTTTTCATAAATGTACATTTTTTTCAGAGTTCTTGATAGATATGCCATAGTTCTACAGTTCTTTGTACAAAATTTCAATAGTTCTGCAGAATTTAGCGAAGAAAACAACAATACTCTAAAAAATTTTCGTATCTAAAACATTCTTTGTCAATTTTCGCAAAAATTAAACTCGTACAACAGTTCTGAGGACAGTTATGAACAGAACCCCAAGAGCTCTATCGAAAATTCCAATAACATTTTTCTATGGCGTTAATAGTTTACGAGATAAATTGATTTAATGTGGGACACACTTTCTCTACAGAAAATATAAATATATTCGTACAACAGTTCTGATGACAGTTCTGGACACCACACGAAGAGTTCTATCGAACATCCTAGTAGCATTTTTTTGTGCAGGTAATAGTTTAAGAGGTAATTGCAACTTAATTAAGAACTCCGTAAAAGCTCCTACTGTGAAGCTGGCTCCCTTTTTTTCAGAAATATATCTTTTTTCAGAGTTCTTCATAGATAAGCCATAATTCTAGTTCTTTGTACAAAATTTCAATAGTTCTGCAGAATTTACGGAAGAAAACAACAATACTCGAAAAAATTTTCGTATCGAAAACATTCTTTGTCAATTTTCGCAAAAATTAAACTCGTACAACAGTTCTGAGGACAGTTCTGAACAGAGCCCCAATAGTTCTATCGAAAATAAACATAACATTTTTTTGTGCAGGTAATAGTTTGCGAGATAATTGCAATTTAAGGAGAAAATCTTTTCACTTACTGTGAAGTTGGTACCTTTTTTTTCAGAAATGTATATTTTTTCAGATATCTTGATAGATATTCTATAGTTCAAGAGTTCTTTGTACAAAATTTCAATAGTTCTGCAGAATATAGCGAAGAAAACAACAACGTATAACATAGCTGATTCAGGAACCCTTTCCTTCTGATACAATTCTTACTGTTGCCACAATAAATCGCTTCTACATATATTCCAACCGTATTGATCATTACAAAAATACAACCATTGACCAACGGCGCACATTTCTTGCAGCGTTGTACAAAGCATTCGCGCTTATCCGTTGTGAAAATACCACACTTGACGCTATTGTAAAATTTACGGTGGATGGCTTCAGTTTTCTGCAGTGTCAGCATTTATCGAATTATCTTCATGCAAACGTAGTGCCAGGATCACACACTTCCCCTTTGTAGGTACAGAGGAAACTAGAGTTAAGTCTTGTGGAAGCCAAAACAGGAACTTTGGGCAGTCCTTCTTTTACTGATAGCAAACTCTAGAGAAATCTCGCGCTTGTTTTTCTTCATCGTGCCTACAAAAGAAAAATTGTCCCTTCATAGCTCTATTACCATTCCAGTACTAGCAAACCAGTTGTCCGTTTTCACATTTCGACCTGACTGATGTATAGGTTTACACAGTCACAGAACAACATCAAAATGTTTATTGCTCAGTTAGTAAATCCCTCTGGTTGCAACACAGCGTATATTTCCAAACTGTACAGGTAAAATACGAGGGTCAGTCAAAAAGTAATGCCTCCTATTTTTTTTTTCTACGTTTAATTGTCAAGAAATTTAAATGCAATTACATAGGTTGAAAACCACAACATTGAGGATCATTTTGTCATTTTTCAATGTAATCTCCGCCCATCTCTACAGTTTTGGTCCATCTTTGAACAAGGGCATGTATCCCAGCACGGTAAAAATCACAGCTCTGCTTCCTAAGCCATTGACGCACGGATGTTTTGACGGCCTCCTCATCTTCAAAATGAATCCCACGATGAGCTTCTTTTAGTGGCCCGAACAGATGGAAGTCTGATGGTGCCAGGTCAGGGCTGTATGGGGGATGAGGCAAAACTTCCCATCCAATTTTGACAATCTCGTCAGAGGTGTGACGACTGGTGTGTGGTCTTGCATTGTCATGCAAAAGAAGAACATGTGCCATTGATTTTGTTGGGCGAACTCGCTGAAGACGTGCTTTAAGTTTTTGAGGGTTGTGACGTATTGAACAGAATTTATTGTGCATCCCTGCTCCAAAAAATCAACCAGAATCACACCCTCTGTATCCCAGAAAACTGTTGCCATAACTTTCCCTGCCGATCGCACAGTTTTGAATTTTTTCTTCCTCGGCGAGCTTGTGTGACGCCACTCCATTGACTGCCTCTTTGATTCGGGTTCAAAAAAATGCACCCATGTTTCGTCCCCGGTCACAATTTTTTTCAGAAACTCATCTCCCTCCAAACGGAAGCGCTGCAAGTGTTGGGAGGCTATTGTTTTCCTTGCCTCTTTATTCTGATCGGTTAACATTCTTGGAACCCACCGTGCACAAATTTTTGAGTACCGCAATTGTTTAATAATCGTGATCACACTGCCTTTACTAAGAGAAATAATGCGACACACTTCATCTGCAGTCACCCGACGGTCACCACGAATGATGTCATCAACTTGCTGAATGTTGTGTGGAGTCACTGCACTCACCGGCCTGCCGCTCCGCTTTTCGTCAGTCAACGGTGTTTGCCCTTCAGCTTCCTTACAACGACGAACCCATCGTCTAACAGTGCTGACATCCACTGTCACAACACCATACACCTTCTTCAGTCTTTCATGAATGCGTATGGGCGTTTCACCTTCTGCATTCAAGAATTCAATCACACAACGCTGTCTCAAACGAACATCGATGTCGGCCATCTTACAAACTTCTGCTGTGCTGCCACCTGTTGACACAGAAAGTTACTACTGCAGTGGATTGCAGAAGAAGGTTTGAGGAATGGCGCCAAATTCAAATTTTTCACTTAACTTAATTTCTTTAAGTAGAAAAAAAATGGGAGGCATTACTTTTTGACCGACCCTCGTACTTAAGAATCCGCAAAAGCATAAACTTTAAATCCATACTTGTTTGTTTTGATAGGTACATATTGGCGAAAACTGCACCTTCCACAGAATCCTTCCAGCTTCTTGTCTACTGTAACATTTTCTCCGAGGGTATAAGATTTCTGCTATTTGCGTACAAACACAGTAAATATTTCTCGAATTGCTGTTAGCTTGTCTAATTGTCTCCTTTCATCACGAACAGCGCGACTGTAAAATCTAAGGCACTCCACAATAAATTTGAAACGTTTTATGTTCATTTGCGAGGTGAAATTTTTCAATGCCATCCCCATCAGTTCCACACAGATCTTCCAATAACATCTATTGATTTTACCCCTCTCTCACGCTGAAATGAAGCTTTGACGCTCTCAAAATGCTGATTGAAATACAAAACTACAATAGAAAAATATCGTTATCTATGAGGCAATTACAGCATCACAAAGGCTGCTTTGGCTGCGCCTATTGGTCCAGGTAAATTTCGAATAATATTATCCTCTTCGAACAATATGCTTTGGATTTCTTCAACATGATCTAGTACATCCCACTTAAAATAATAAAATTCCTATAAAATAACGCAACCAGGTGCAGTGTATTAATTCGATATTTGACGTTCAGACAGCGGACACTGGCGATCAAACAGTTCAAACAGAATTTAAGAGCATTTTACATTCTGAATTAGCTTTTTACTACTTACTACGTTGATAAACAAATAAATTAATTGCTGAAATGAAATACGAATGGGCACAGTGGATAAAAACGAGCAATCGGCTCATATCTCGTCAAGAGAGCATTAGCGTCGATACTGAATCATACAACAATGAGAGGCATACAGAGAAAGGAAGCTATAACGAGAAGGCGCCAGTGCTGCCAATTGTTGGGAAGTAATTTTCAGAATCACACAACAATGAAAAGCATACGGAGAAGGGAAGCTACTAACGAGAAGGCGCCAATACTGCAAATTGTTGAAAATTAATTTACAGAAAATTTCGACATGTATGAATCTGAACAGCTGCGCCCGATGGAAGGATAATAAAAACTATGATACGTCCCTGAGACCTCTCAAGACCAAAAAATAATAAACAAAGCACAGCAACAATGCAAAAGTCGTGGCACTACATCTGGAAACTATTAACACGTGAACTGCGTCTTCTAAGCAATCGGCAAATGACGTCAGCATAGCAGTTACGATAGAGGTAGCATCAAAGCTTCTCGCGGTAGCATCAAAGCTAATGACAAAAACAGCTGCACTTTTTGGGTGGCGCGTGCCGCGTCGTGTGAAGGCGCCCGCCAGCGCTGCATTTCGCTCCTTGATCTGCCCCTAATGACTAAACGTAACAATACTACTCACTCTCATGCGAATAATCATTATGCTCGTTCAGTCAGAGCTCTTCTGCAGTCGGTGCCTGTTGTGCAGTCGGTGCTGTTGCGTAAGTGATATTTATGGACCATAATACCCATAAAAATGTACAATCTACCAGAATTGAAACGTCTTCTCATCATTGAGGAACGTAAAGTAATCGATGATGAGGCATTCAATTCACTCCGTCTCATCCGGTCTTCCAAAAAACGGTCCGATGCCATGACCGACATCGCCTCGAAAATGTCTTCAAAACATATTTACACAACAATTAAAGAAGATCGTCATGATCTGCTTACTTTTGTTAGAAACACCTTCAGGCTGGAATGTTTCGTTGAAGAAAAAGACGACGACACCAAAGATGAGTCGTGGAATGTTTTTGGTTCTTCGTGCAACAAGGACATGATAAAACAATTTGACTTACTACTGTCAGCAGAAAAGTGGTCTACCATAAAACCAACAAAGAGGAAAGTTGGAAAGCCTTCAAGAGAGGAAATAGGGGAATGGACCGATTTGATGGCTGATAAAATTTATGAACATCACAAAATTCCATGTGCCTTTTCTTTCATATACGCGAAAGGTGTGAAAGTTCAAGTTCAAAGTACTTCTTGAAGATCAAAGGTAGATGTACAGAATGCGGAGCCACTTTCGAAGGGATTGCTCTGAAGAAGCCAAAAAAGGACAACGATATTATTCTGAACTGCAGACTTTCAAACTTTTCAGACGATAGTAATCACCTGAAAAGAAGACAACTTCGTGGCACGAGAAGACAACAGGTAGTTGCTAAATTGGTTGATAACAGGATGCCTGCAGGTCTTTGGCGAAATGATGAAGCGAAAAATATGTCTTTCGGAAACGTGATTCCTCCAAATTTACCAAATGCTGATGTCTTGAGAAAGGCTAAAGAGGAGGAAAGGGACAAACGATTTGATATAACAACTAGTAAGCCTGTTGAAAAGCTGCAAATCGCAAAGCATACAACCCATCGGGATGAAATTCACGCAGTTGGATTGGATCCATTCTTCTGTATATATTGGTTGAAAGGTCAAAGTCAGTTGCACAAATATTGTCATCAAATCAATAGCAGTGTACACGATTCATGTTTCAGATGATGTGTACCAGCTGGGAGTCACATTTAAATTGCATGTTCTTCCAGCTGATCTTCCATTTGGGGCAAATGTTTACTTAAGCGTCATTCTCAAGGTTTTTCCTGGTATGTGTCAGTTGGGAATCACATTTAAATTGCTTGGCTTCCCAGCTTTGCTTGTATTTTGGGCGACTGTGAATTTTATTGTTGCAGGTGGCGTTGCATTTCGAGTTATTTCACGATTTGGGGATCTGTCAGACAGGGCTGACTGTGTGGAAATATCCTGTATCAGTACATGTGCATCTCCGAAGTAAAGGTCACTAGTAAAGATCCAAATATCATCAATAGTTCATCGATCAGTTGCCCAACTTATCAGATGATATCCTCTACGCATGATGCATCATTCTTGTCATTTTTCTTTATGCAAATCGTCAGATCTGGAGCTCCCACACCAAACGTCATGGTAACTGATTTTGGTAAGGCTTTGTTGGTTGCCATTTCTAGACCAATAGCCGATTGCTCGGACTTAACAGATTATTTGAATAGGTGTTATAGTCATATTGTTTTGCATGAAAGAGTAATTCTACCCTTGTGTTGTTTGAGAATAGATTTAAACAATTTTAGGGTCATGATTTCGAGGTGTAAATGCTTCTCAAGAGGTAAATCACAAGTCAAACAACTTTATCTTCAAGTTTTGGCCCATATTTACATGATGACAGATTTTCGTGATATTGAAAGTGCTTTGCACTCACTTTTGGTTGTTGCGTTGAGTGAACATCTTGGTATTGATGAGTGCAGTCAAGAATATTCATCAATGGAACATCAGCGCCACTTTGATAACATTATCAGAGGTGGTCCACGTCGTTGCTATATTGACGAAAAGAGATGACAAGAAAAGTGATGATGTTGAAAACAATGATGACTGTCTTTTGGAGTCAATTTTGAACTCAGGAATCTACTGCAAACGCGTGGATTGATAGGGCAAAACGTATCTACAATGAAGCTGAAGTCATCGTGAATCAGACTAAGGATGACAATCTCTTATGTGAATCCGTACAACATTCCTAATGCTCAGAGATGCTGAAAGAGTTGATGTACTATATACCACTGTGGACAGCTGTTATGTATCCTTCTTTCCATATTCCTTTATCTATTCGTTCGTCAGCAGCGACTGAAGGACAGTTTTCCAAATTAAAGACAATGGGCTTTGACATGCTGCCTTTACGAGTAGACAAATTCATTTTTCAACATTTGAAGTGGCTGCGTGAGGAAACAGAACTGTTAGCACCACTTATGATGGAAAAACAAGATTGAAAGCAAGCTGTGAAGCACAAACCAACTGAAGCATCATTGCCTTACCATGAAGAAGAAAACTGGAGAGGAAAAAAATAAGAAGCTGAAGATAACAAACCCCAAAAGCAATCATGTACTCGATAATTCTGGGACACATTTAACAATACCTTATGATGTGAGACCCAACACAAAGATGGCAATGAGACAGAGTTAAACAAAATTTTTAATAGTTCTGAACACGATTTTCTCCTACTTCGAGCTCACTTATTATGAATGCGGAGAACAAAAGTCTCTCAGTCAAGAGTGATAGTGTGTGTTTTCAGCGCTCTTCAGATAATAATTTACTGCCGAATTTGGACTCTAGAGATATTTCATTCCACAAAAGACTATCGAGAATCATACTTCACCAGGGATGTCACTGAAATTTCATCCTGTGGTTAGAAAACAGAAGAAAACCGAGAGACCCGTAACAATAAAATGGAGGAGAGTGCAATGCTGAAAAAGCTTCAAAATGAAATCATTGTCGCATCGAGCATGCAAACTAAGAACAAGAAAAACTACTTAGATGATTGCCCAAACTGGAATTCGACTAAGAAATTCATAGACATTAATTTGCCATTTTTCCCAAATGGGTCCTCAAGCAAATTCAAATCTGCTTCCTACAACTTGAAGGGAACGTGCGGTTTCGATTCTTTGATGACCTTCTTCATGCAAGCAATATCACTCAGTGATGATTTCAAAAGTACCATTCAAATGGCGAGCCATCCATTTTTGGATCTGGCTTTGGATGTTTTGGACAAAAAAATTATAAACTCCCAGCATTTTAAGCAGAGATTTGATATTTTATATGTGATACCGTTCCTAAAAAAAGGAGCAATCTCTCGAAAAATATTGTCTCTGAATGCAGAGTCATATGTTGGGGAATTATACGAGACAAATATTAGAAGATATCCCGATTTGCAACAAAAAGATATCGTGTCTGACGTGCCTATATTCACGCTATGTGAAACAACATTATATTTCCGTTGATACGTATGTGCTTTTCAGACTTGGTTATAATTTCATGCAAGAGCCTGTAGATGCCACAAATGGAGGTCTAAAGACTATCATAAAATGCAAGAAATGTAAAGGAGAAGCAGTCGAAGAAAAGAAATTCGGATGCTACTTGATGATGGATACTAGTATAACAACTTGTCCGCTAACTGAAGATCAGTTTTCTCCGAATCAGAGGAATAAATGTGTGTTGCAAACGATCACGAAAGAAATCTTAGTCAACAATCAAGAGTACACTCTTGTTGGTGCCATTCATTGTAATAGCTCCATCAAACACTACACGGCATATGTCTTCAATGGAACCTACTGGAAGCAGTACGAGACCTGTATAAAGATGTACAGAGAGTTTCAAAAGAAACGATAATTTCTCCACACCTGTTCATGTATGTCAAAACAGGAAAATTTTCAAATGGCAGCTACAAGACCGACGAGACGAAACAAGTAGTTTTTACATAGGAACTTTGCTGTATAAGGTAAGCAATTTCTAAAAGTTGATATCTAAATATTATAAATACATCTCTTATGTTAATTCTTAGTTTCTTTGTTTCTGGAACCACAGCCCTCCTGTTTTAGTTACTAGAATAAGAGCATTTTATGCGCTAAACTTCACGTACATATTTTTCTACTTATTTTTCTTGGTTGTTTCACACCTCATAAATTCGATGCTTATTTATTACTGAACTCCCTACATATGTATTTCCTTCTGAGTTTTAGTGTATCCTGAAGAAGAGCTGTTAAGGGGACCTGTACATCACGGCCTGTAGTTTTTACTGGTACTTTGAAATTTAATAATGCAAGACTGTCAATAGATCCACGAATGATATCAAAGAATTGGTAGATTGTGAGCTCTAGGTGAAAAAAATTGTAAATCTGTGGACTACATTGTGCAGTGAATATTGATGTTTTTCTTACATACTGAATTACACGTAATTGTTATTTTAGGTTCAATGTACTTAACGCTATTCCAATAAAAGATAAAAACAAATTTTATTCTGTGAATTATTACCTTGTTGAAATAGCAAACCAGTAATATTTACCAGTTTCATGTTTTGATTATTTAAAAAAAAATGTATTTTAAGAATCAATTTTTTCTCCTAATAATTTAAGAACATAACATGACATACTGCAGTTTAAAATATTTAATCCATTGTTAAATAATGTGGTCCAGTGTGTAGGCAAGCACTATATTATTATTCACCCATAGCCTTGTTTATGTAGCTTTAACAGTATCTCTGTAAGGAAACACGTTGATTACAGAAAATTGAAACTAAAGATTTGTATGTCATTTTCTTCTCAATGACGACATTGCAAACCATTCCTGCTCCATAATCATGTTGATACCTTTCGTGTTCTTTCCATTTTCTTTAGTTTTACTTCTTTTCTTTGTTATTCTGGCCTCCTTTTTCATGCTTTCAGCAGCTTTTTCAGTTTATGTGACATGTTGCCTGTGCGCCCATACCAGCACAATTTTCATGTTGTTTCTTGTTTTGATGCCTGTTCTGCTCATTGTTTTTAATCTTTACTCCATCAGGCCGGCCGGAATGGCTGAGCGATTCTAGGCGCTACAGTCTGGAACCGCGCGACAGCTCCGGTCGCGGGTTAGAATCCTGCCTTGGGCATGAATGAGTGTGATGTCCTTAGGTTAGTTAGGTTTAAGTAGTTCTAAGTTCTAGGGGACTTCTGACTTCAGAAGTTAAGTCCCATAGTGCTCAGAGCCATTTGAACCATTTTTACTCCATCATTAAAACATATTGCAACTGCTGAAACGCATTCTGATTTTATTTTATGCCATGTAAACATTTTTCCTGCACATACGACAGTCGACAAGTTCTTCAAAGATATTACATAAACGAGGTTCTACGGAAACTGCGGCGCCTAAATTAAACGAAATGACATTTAAGCACAAGAATGACGAGATAGTCTACTGTACATGAAGTGTATATTTTTAGAATCAGGAAGAACCAGAAGAATTTTATTACGTAAAACAGTAATTGTTTTGAACTCTCATGACATCCAGGGCCCAATAACAGCTAAAAATATGCCCAATACCCTCATGGATGAAAGTTAGGTGGTAACAGCACCAGACGCTAGGATACATAAAAACATGTGCTGTGTGTAACGAATAAATTTGAAATTGCAATCGTTAATATAGTTGCAAACATTTGTTCTAGTTAGAAAGGAAGTGTGGAAGTTTGATGAGTTACACTACAGCGAGAGTCAAAAGTCTTTACAATGTACAGAAATGTAAGTATATTTGAATGAATATATTGTACAAATGAACTAAGTAGTATGTTTAAATCCTAATTCAGTACATGACTGATAGGGATGTTATTATGTTGAGGGGATACAGTATTAACGTTAATAAGGAGTTCGAATATTGTGAACAAGAACCTCGTTTATTTGGTCCTCACTAATCCGGATTTCCGGTTTATCCGGATTCATATTTTGTGTCCCTTGGTATTTTTCTCTTTTTTTTCTTATGGCACGATGATATGTAGTCGGTGAGGTAAATAGACTGCTTGTCAATAGGCCGGTAATTTAGTCTAGTACTGAGTGATTAAGGAGCTCAGAGTGTGTGAATGACATTGTTTCTCAAGTATTGTCCATTAATATAACGGTGTATTGATGCCCATCAAGTAAGTTGCATAGTAACCACGCCAACAACGCTCCACCACAGCTCATTGTACCTCTGGTGCGCTTCTCGACAGGTGTGACACCATCTGGTTAGTGGCGCGTGTAAATGTGTCTGCTCTCTCAGCCGTCTGTTTGTTTGTTTTGCACTGACTAGCCTTCTCTCTTTGAATCATCTAAGCGTGCACATCCCACGCTTCCATCTACAGTTACTACAGTCAGTCTTAAGAAGGTGTACCGGCATTTGTACAGTGCTGAACATTTAAACTTTTTGTATTTATTAGAATATATATCCGGATTTTCGGTTATCCGGATTACTTCCGGTCCCACCAAGTCCGGATAAAGGAGCTTCTTGTGTACTGCACTGCACATTGTAACATTGTTTATGTCTCACTTAATTCCAAAATAAAAGTGAGAATTTACGATCCGTCGTCATAGCTGTGCTTCCAGCAGTACCTCATCTCCTGCGTCCCCAATTTCGCAGAAGTTGTCCTACGAAAATTGCAGAAGTAGCACTCCTGGAATTAAGGATATTGTGACGATATTCCTTCGTCACAGCCCGGGGTTAGAGACACGGTCCGGCACACTGTTTTTATCTGCCAGTAAGTTTCACATCGGCGCACACCCACTGCAGAGTTTACACACTATCTATTTCATAATCTATTGGCACCATAAAATGTTATGAGGGTTTTTAAAAGAACTCTTTCGGTGCTACCCAGAACTGTCAGCAAAAGGGTTGTGCCAATTTATTATAATGTAGACCAAGTGGGTCTCTCGTAAATGATATTATCTCATTAACTGTTATCTCCACACAAAACGTTATTACAGTTTTCGGTAGAACTCTTAGGGTCCTATTAAGAAATGCCATCAGGCCTTATGTACGAATTTATTACTTTTACATGACAAAAGTGAGTCCCACATTAATTATCTCATATAATGTCATCGTCACAAAAAATGTTATAGTTTTTGGTAGAACTCTGTGGGTGCTAGTCAGAACTATTCTACGAATTTTGTTTTCGTACAGAAAGTGAGATCAGATTAAAACAATTATCGTATAAACTATTATCGCCACAAAAATGTTCTTATCATTTTCAATACAACTCTTCGGGTGCTATCCATAACTGCCAACAGAACTGTTGTACAAATTTATTTTTTCCAAACTGACAAATAATTTTTTACTATACCAAAATTTTGCCGAGTTGTTTTCTTCCCGAAATTCTGCAGAAATATTCGTGTTTCGAGCAGGGAATTCCAGAACTATTGCATACATGTCAAGAACTATGAAAAAATGTATATTTCTCGTAAAAGGGGTGCAAACTTCAGGGGAATGCTCCTTATTAAATGCAGTTACTACGTAACAGTTACCTGCACAGAATGTGTTACTAGTACTTTCGATAGAACTCTTACAATGCTATCCAGAGCTGTTATCAGAACGTACGACTGGACATAATTTATTGTAGAGTAACTGAGCCCCACAATTAATCAGTTATCTTACAATCTATTATAACTACAAAAAATGTTATGATTATCGATAGAAGTCTTGGGGTGATATCTAGAACTGTTCGTCAAAACTGTTCTACGAATTTATTTTTTCTGTGGAGACAGTGGGTCTAACATCAAAGCAGTTACCGTATAAACTATGATCGCCATAAAAAGATGTTATTACGATTTTCGATAGAGCTCGTGGTGTTCTGTTCAGAACTGTTGCACGAATTTACTTTTCGCGAAAATTGACAGAGAATGTTTTCGATACGAAAATTTTTTCGGGTATTGTTGTTTTCTTCGTTTGTTTTCTTCGCTAAATGCTGAAGGACTATTCAAATTTTGTACAAAGAACTCTAGAACTATGGCATTTCTATCAAGAAATCTGAATATATATATATATATATATATATATATATATATATATATATATATATATATATATATATATATATATATATATATATATCTGAAAAAAAGGGTACCAACTTCACAGTAAGTGAAGAGGTTTCCTCCTTAAATTGCAATTATCTCGTAACGTATTAGCTGCACAAAAAACTGTTTTTACGATATTCGATAGAACTATTGGGGTTCTGTTCAGAACTGTCCTCAGAACTGTTGTACGAATTTACTTTTTGGGAAAATTAACAAAAAATATTTGCTATACGAAAATTTTTTCGAGTATTGTCGTTTTCTTCGTTAAATTCTGCAGAACTATTGAAATTTTTTACAAAGAACTCTAGAACTATGGCATATCTATCTAAAACTGTGAAAAAATATACATTTGTGAAAAAAGGGTGCCAACTTCACAGTAAGTGAAAAGATTTTCTCCTTAAACTGAAATTATCTCGCAAACTATTAGCTGCACAAATAAATGTTATTTGGATCTTCGATAGAACTATTGAGGCTCTGTTAAAAACTGTGCTCAGAACTCTTGTACTTATTTACATTTTGCGGAAATTGACAAAGAATGTTTTCGATACGAAACTTTTTTCCAGTATTGTTGTTTTCTTCGTTACATTCTGCAGAACTATGCAAATTTTGTATAAAGAACTCTAGAACTATGGCACATCTATCAAGAACTATGAAAAAAATGTACATTTCTCGTAAAAGGGGTGCTAACTTCACACGACTCCGTGAAACTACGGCACAGGTCAAAGCTTGTGTGGCATCGCTAGGACACTCGGTGGGGAGTCTTGTTTTACGGTACGTGGTTGTGCCCTAGCAGTTTAAGATTTTAATTTGGAAGGCATGACATATACGGCGAAGTGCGTTGAATGTATTGCTAATTTGGACATCGGAATATACTCCGTTCATCACATTAAACTTCATGTAAACATTACAGTATGTACTCTTCCGCGTTTGCTGGAACCTCTGTGGATTTAGTTTCAGGTGGAGCAGATTCCAAGCGGTCACAAGTGCAATCAAGTACGATAATGAGGTTTCGTTTTATGCTGTGCGTATCGACTTGTGCTGTAATACGGGGCAACAGCTTTACCGGCGCGTTTAGCTTTGACAGCGCTGGCCGGGCAAGTGGTCCAGCTAACGTGCACTGAAGTGAGCAGTGGCAGTTCAGGCGTAAAAAGAGACGGGCAGAGGACAACACAGCTTTGGATGTGAATTTATAAACAGAAGGAAATAATGTATGGCAAAACTCGGGTGATTTTCTCCTTAGGTGACCGGACGGAAAGTATAAAACGCCATCGATATTAGCGAACATACTATCGTAATTAAAAGGGGGAGTGATGAAAATTCGTGACTAACGAGGGTAATTTTTCTACATGAGCTGTGTGTGGCGTAAAAGCGCACTGTAGTACCGCAATGCAGTGAAATACTTAAGCCACTGAAGGTATTGCAGTCAGTTGTCTGGTAATCTCTCAACTCCTTCCCCATCGGCCACCGCTGAATACATTTCAGTGCAGCTACGCTGATAACGAGTCTATCAGAGACAGAACCCCAAGCCAGAAAAATGTCCACGTTTCCTCCTCCTCCTCCTCCTCCTCTTTCGTGACGTGCTGTTCTGCAGTTCGCCATCGTTTGGCAGTGGCGTGTCACAAAGCTTCGCGCATTAGTTGCAGTACGTTTGACACCGTAATGTCTTGTTATTTCTCGCGACAAATCCCTTAACTTGGCTCCATATCAATTCTGTCGGGTTCAGACTGCAGTGTTACGACCACAACTCTAAATATAATCCATTTGTACAGCGTGCTCGACGCCATCAAAATTGTCTTCCATCTTTCTGCGACATTTATCACTCTAGCTCATGTGAGACCACGTCTGTCCTACAAAACAATGGGCATATTTGAACAAAGTACTATTTTATTTTTCTCCAAAACATTTAATCACGTAATGTTTTATCTTCAACCATCTTTTTCAATCTTTTATAATATATCTGTAATTAAGAATGTATACTTGCAATGAAACCAGAAATTTTCTGTGTGATATGTAATTGTGAACTACAAGATGTGTATTTTTCTTGAAACAGGTGATGCACAAGTTAATTGCCATATATGGTTCAAAACCGTATCAACCAAAACCACTAAAAATAAGCGCAAAATATATCTATTTAAAACAGCAGATAAAAATTCGCTTGATGCCTTCCTAAGAGAGAGTCTCCATTCCTCCCAAGCTAATTATGTAAGTGTAGAGAAGATATGGCTCAAATTCAAAGATACAGTATCGACAGCAATAGATTCATACCATCTAAGTTAATAAGAGACGGGACTGATCCATCACGGTGCACAAAACACATCGGAACACTGTTGCAGAAACAACGAAAAAAGCATGCCAAATTCAGAAGAACGCAAAATCCCCAAGACTGGCTAAGTTTCACTGAAGCTCGAAATTTAGTGCGGACGTCTATGCGAGATGCTTTTAATAGTTTCCACAATGAAATATTGTCTCAAAACACGGTAGAAAACCCAAAGAGATTCTGGTCGTATGTAAAGTACACCAGTGGCAAAAAACAGTCAACACCGTCACTGCGCGATAGCGATGGAGAAGTTACCGACGATGGTGCCACTGAAAAACCACAGCAGCTGTTAGCATGAGTGACAAAAGTAGGTATATTTTGTGTTGCGATACAACTCTAATCACTTAAGAAAGGCAAGTCTTCCGGTCCAGATGGTATACCAATCAGGTTCCTTTCAGAGTATGCGCCGGCCGCGGTGGTCTCGCGGTTCTAGGCGCGCAGTCCGGAACCGTGCGACTGCTACGGTCGCAGGTTCGAATCCTGCCTCGGGCATGGATGTGTGTGATGTCCTTAGGTTAGTTAGGTTTAAGTAGTTCTAAGTTCTAGGGGACTGATGACCACAGCAGTTGAGTCCCATAGTGCTCAGAGCCATTTTTTGTCAGAGTATGCAGATACAATACCGCCTTTCTTGGCAATCACATACAACTGCTCACTTGACGAAAGGTCTGTTCCTAAAGACCGGAAAGTAGCAAAGGTCACACCAATATTCAAGAAAGGAAATAGGAATAACCCATTTAATTACAGACCCAAATCACTGACCTCAATTTGCAGGAGGATTCTGGAGCACATACTGTACTTTAACATAATAAATCACCTTGAAGAAAATGAGTTTTTGATACATAACCAACACGGATTCAGAAAGTATCCTTGTGCAACACAGCTGGCTCTTTATTCCGATGAAGTAAGTGAGTGCTGTCGACAAGGGATGTCAGATCGATTCCATATTCCTAGATTTCCAGAAGGCTTTTGATACCGTTCCTCACAAGCGAGTATTAATCAAATTGCGTGCATATGGAGTATCGTCTCAGTTGTGTGATTGGATTCGTGATTTCCTCTCCGAGAGAGGTCACAGTTCGTGGCGATAGACGGTAAATCATCGAGTAGAACAGAAGTGATATCAGGCGTTCCGCAAGGTAGTGTCATAGGCCCTCTGCTGTTCCTGATTTACCTACATGATCTAGGAGACATCTGAGCAGCCCCCTTAGATTGTCTGCAGATGACGCTGTAATTTACAGTCTAGTGAAGTCATCAGACGATCAATTCCAACTACAAAATGACCTAGAGAATTTCTGTATGGAGCGAAAAGTGGCAACTGGCACTAAGCAAAGGAAAGTGCGAGGTCATGCACATGGGTACTAAAAGAAATCCGAGTAATTTTGGGTATACGATAAATCGCACAAATCTTAGGGCTGTCTATTCGACTAAAAACCTAGGAATTACAATTACGAGCAACTGGAAAGATCACATAGATAATATTGTAGGGAAGGTGAAACAAAGACTGCGCTTTGTTCTCAGAACACTAAATAGACAGCCTACATCACACTTGTCCATCCTCTGCTGGAATATTGCTGCGCGGTATGGGATCCTTACCAGGTAGGATTGACGGAGGACATCGAAAAAGTTCAAGGAAGGGCAGCCCATTTCGTGTTATCGCGAAATAGGGGTGAAAGTGTAACTGATATGAGACGCGAGTTGGGCTGAGAGTCACTGAATCAAAGGCAGTCTTGATTGAGGAGAGATCTATTTACGAAATTTCAATGTCCAACTTTCTCTCCCGAATGTGTAAATATTTTGTCAACACCCAACTACGTAGGAAGAAATGATCATGATAATAAAATAAGAGAAATCAGAGCTCGAACGGAAAGATATAGGTGTTCCTTTTTCCCACGCGCCATTCGAGAGTGGAATGGTAGAGTAGTAGTAGTAGTAGTAGTAGTAGTAGTATTAAAACGTTTCGATGAACCCTCTGCCAGGCACTTAAGTGTGAATTGCAAAGTAACCATATAGATGTATATGTAGATGTGATGAGTTTCATATATAAATGCTTTAGGTATTCAAACCAAACAAAGAAAATTACGCACCACGTGGAGCGTAGAACCACCGCCCGCCGGCACACACGATGGTCAGTCTACGACCCTGTCTATCACGCCACGCATGTAGTTAACATCTCCCTTATTTCTGATACATAGTCCTACTCGAAAAACAGTCAAAAGCTGATTTTTGCCTGTAATCTTGTGAAGAACATTAACTACTTGTTTCTCGCCATTAACGGTGTTCCACGCGCGTGTTTCACTACGAAGCAGGAAGCAGTGTCGTCCATTTTCGCGGTACGTATGAACAGCGAGACAATCAGAGCACAAGTACTGGTTACAGAGACACTGTGACTGTACACAATTTTTAAGATAAAAGTTACGTAGGTAAAGTACGATTAAGACGGACGTTGATGGCTGTTAATACGCCAGAATGTCTGAAAGGTTCTTCCACACTGACATAGTAATAAGCTAACACTTAAGTTGGACCTACTTCCAAGAGCGGAGCACCACCAGTGGTAAGAGAGCTACGGCTGCTCACCAGTCAGCGCGCTTGCATTTGTTTACATCTGGTTTGCTCTTATGATTAAGTACATGCTACACACGAACCCCGCAGCCCCACCCTTTATTTCGCATTGACGTTTATTCTCTTATCCGTCTCTCAACCGTATCTTCTTATTCCACAACAACCTACACCTCTTGCTGTGCTACGGAGTACTGAAAGCTTGTTCCCAACAAATAAGTAGGATCCTCAGCCACATATGAATTTTTCCTGATGGACTGAAATACGCTGTTGTTCAACAACGGCATAAAAAAGGGGGATAGGTCTGATGCGAACAACTACCACCCAGTCTTAGTTCTGACATCTTTATCCAAAATTCTTGAAAAAGTCATGTATTCAGGAGCAGAATCTCTTATCTGTAAAAATGGCGTACTAATTAAATGTCAATTTGGATTTCAAAAGACTTTTCAACAGCAAATGCTATATATGTGCTTTCACTAATCAAATATTAAATGCACTGAATAACCGAACTTCATCCATTGGAATATTTTGTGACCTCTCAAAGGCTTTTGATGGTGTGAACCATTAATTTCTTTTAGACAAGCTTAAGTATTGTGGCATGAGTGGGACAGTGCACAAATGGTTTAATTCATATTTAACTGGAAGAATGCAGAAGGCTGAAATTAACACTACAAATAGTCTGCCAAAACTAGCAGAGTCCTTTAACTGGGGAGGTATCAAGAACGGTGTCCCACAGAGTTCAGTCTGTTTCCTTATTGGTCTTAATATACATTAATGACTCGCCACTCTATATTCATGAAGATGCAAAGCTAGTTCTTTTTGCTAATGATACAAGTACAGTAATCACACCCAAGGAAATTGTAAATCATGTCTTTCATAAAACTACTAAGTGGTTCTCTGCAAGTGGACACTTATTAAATTTTGAGAAAAAACAGTGAATATAGTTCTGTGCAGTAAATGGCGTAACAACATTGATAAATATAGGCTATGAACGCAAGTCTGTTGCTAAGGCAGGGTATTCAAAATTTCTGTATGTGTACACTGATGAGAAATTGAATTTGAAGAAACATCGATGATCTGCTGAAATAGTTAGGTTGAGCTACTTACGCTACTTCGGTTATTGCAAAATATTGGTGATGAACATCATTAAATTTGCCTACTATGCCTATTTTCATTCACTGCTTACACATGGTATCGTATTTGGGGGCAATTCGTCACTAAGAGCAAAAGTATTCATAGCACAGAAGGGTGTGACCAGGCTAACAGCTGGAGCCCACCGAAGAACACCTTGTGGACATTTATTTAATGAACTTGAGATATTCACAGTACCTTCGATGTACATATATTCATTTATGAAATTTGTCATTAATGACCCACCCCAATTCGAAAGTAACAGCGAAGTGCATAGCTGCAACACTAGAAGAAACAATCTTCACTACTCTGGATTAAATCTCACTTTGTCACAAGAAGGTGTGAATTATGTAGCCACAAAAATATTTGTTCATTTGCCAAATAGCATTAAAAATCCAGCAGATATCTAACCAACATTTAAAAGAAAAGAAAATTATGGAAATACGGAAGCGTCCGATCCCGCCCATCTGCTTTGACCCATGACGTCACAGATATGGCGGAAACGACCATAAACAACGATTCCAATATGGCGCATATGAAGTCGTTATGTACACATTGTGAGGACGAAAATACATCGAAAAACAAACACACACACACTTTCACAAGAAGCCTAATGACATTAATGGAACAAGCGCGGGAAATGGGGTGTTTTTTGGTGGCGGCAAACTAAATATAAACAAATTTAGACGCTCACCCCCATACAAAACCGCACAAAAAGACGAAAAAAACCGACACCACAAAACTCCCCAACAATATCGTCTGGAATCTGACACTTCCCTTGACCTGTATAGCTAAACAGCAGCTCCCGATCCCATAAATTAGGATCAAACACTTCCCTTGGCCTATATAGCTCAAAAACATCTCCTGATACACAGCCACACATCGGGATCGAACACCACCCTTGACCTGCGCACTTAATTTTATCCGTCATATCCATTCCTGAACAAAAACAACCGATTAATTTTACTAAAATTACCACACGACGTACAGCGAACACTAAATTAAACTTAACACAAAATCGTTAACTCACTGAAACGAATTCCACTACAAACACAGCTGACACTAACAATTCTGTATAATGAGCAAATGCAAACTGAGCCCATTACAATTTTGGTAAACATTTTTGGAATACAGTGATCAACAGATTATTATATTTTGACTAAAGTTCAGTCTTGATCACACCATTTATGTTTCAATGATATAGGTTTCATTGAAACATAAATGGTGTGATCAAGACTGAACTTTAGTCAAAATATGAGCCCATTGCACCACACGAACGAAAACCCTGAACATACCACCAGAGAGCACAACAAACCACAACGCGACGACATCTACAAACACGCCACACTCAAACCAAACTCCGCGCCGTCATGACGTCACACACGACAACACCCTTACGTCACGGGTCAAAGCCGACGCGTGGGATCGGACGCTTCTGTCGACCCTCCTGAAGGGCAGCTCCTACTGAATAAATGAATCTTTAGACATGAAGTATTAACCATAAAAATAGTTACTATTTTGTGTAAGGAAAACTTATGTTCAAGTGACACATCCCACATCGTTACGAAATGTATTAATGATGTATGCAACAAGGATCAATGTATGTATCTATGGATGCAGACCAATTTGTCAACACAACCCATATTTCAGGGAAGTGGCTATCGTATCAGCCCTTCTTTGTGGAAGTTTGTCTACAACCATCTGCATTGCTATTTTTCATTTACTTACACTAAAGATGATGAAATTACTCCCAACGTATCAATGACAAGAGATCCGCTTGCTGTGATATAAACTGTATTCCTTCCTCTACGCAACAGCAACACACTTTATTCTGTAAGCACCTACACATGTAACAATGCGTTCTTCTTAAAGCCGCAACAGTTGAATAATTCTTTATTTGTCCTAATAAAGTATTACTCAGCAGCACCCGTTCGGCTTGACAAGAACATGTATATGAATCTTCAGTTTCTTCCAACTTATTTTTTGATGGAGCAGTCTACAGGTGAACTGCCTGTTCGTAGTGTCCAGCGTGCACGCTATGAACCGAAAGTACAGCTATGGACTGTTCCATCAAGAATATATATAATAGTTGAGTTCTGCAGTGAGATTTGTAACTGATACTCTGTATTTTGATATCGTTCTGAGCACTGACAAACACTTATCAGAAAAGATTCTGAGGATGGCTGGTTTTACTGCCAAAGTGTTTCAGTACTGGTCCTTTACGTGGGGCACTGCTTCTCGCATCCAGATACCCCCTTATCAGAAAACAGACTACTTTTTTGGTAAGTGTACGGCACAGTCACTGCCTGGAGATGCACGATCATTAACAGAAGTGAAGACTAAACGCCGGGAATTTTGACAACATTTCTAGCAAGAGGATCAATTTTAGGTCAACGTAATAATTCATTAATTTCCGCACTTACAGATATAGAACAAAGACGAAATGGACGATAACAATCTGTCTTACTGACTACCCAACAGACTACCTTGTCACCAAAAACATTAATCTAGAAAAGTGAAAATATCGAAATTCAATGGAACAGCGTTCTGTATTAAAACACATTTGCGTGACTTAACGTGCTGACGATTGCTAATGCAGGACTGGGAGAAACAAGCTAACAGATTAGTTGTACTAAATTCGGCAGTTTTCGTGGAGCTGACTGCTTCAGGAAATACCGGATTCAATGCTCCACTATCGAACTGTCAAAATGCGTCTAGCTTGGTTTGATTTCAAACCATTAGGAATAGGATCAGACTGTCCCAAGGTCTACGCACTATCCTGACGGAAAGTAATTGTTTAATTCCTTAATAGTCAAAGTTGCCATAGCATTTTATCTACTTGCAGAAGCATTGTTCCGTCATTCTGTTCTGTTAATCCTAACACGCAGAATAATCCTTCTATGGATCACATGTGTACAAATACGAACCTATATTTCGGGAAAAAAATATTCGAATGTGAGTAGAAATCTCGTGCGAGCCTATGCTTTTCACTCATGCCTAAAGTCCGTAAAACAGCGGAATTAATAGGAATGTCGGCAGGACTTTAAAGTAACAAGATTTGTAATACAGAATTCGTTAGTATTTTGAGAGGGTAATAAACGAACGCGGTTTGCTTTATAAGCGATAGTCTCCATAGTGAACGTAAATGAAACCTTACAGCTACCGTGACTTTGCAAAAACAAACCAAAAGAAAACAAAGAAAATAATTCAACACTGCGGGATCGCATGAAAACAGTCGTCCTTACCTTATTAAGGGTGTGGGTATAGCAGAAGAAATTCTCGGCGCAGAAACAGCAGCACGAAACCCCAACGCAGAACGTCACACTGGATACGACTCGCTACAAATGCGACAGACGCCTGGGCTGTGGCACGCAGTCAGTGCTGCCAACGGCTGCGAGGCCGGCAGGTACCAACTGCAGTCTGCTACGGGGGCCCCACACAGGGGGCAGCGCTTCCAGTGACCCCGCGCAGAACATGCGAATGTAATACGAAGACTGTCGCGTCCTAATTTTGTTATTGCGGACAAGCTGAAAAAAATAAAGTAACATGTTTCTGAAACTACTTTTAACGTAATGTAATCCAATTTTACGCTCACTGTGAAACGACTGTGGCCACTGGAGTAGGCTACCTCCCGCACCGGAGTCGAGGGAACCAGGGTTTTTGTGATACCGACGCGCTACAGTACTGCTTATTAACACATGACTATTGCCCATGCGTATATTCGGTTCATTGCTTCTCAGCCCCTGTCGGCGCCCTTTCTACTCACTGTTGTCGCTAACAATCAAGCGTCACAGAAAGTACATTAGCGTCAGGTTCTAAAAAGCATTACACTCACCATCAGGTACCTAGTTCAACGTAATATGGCCTTAAAGGGAAGGAGCGAGAAGGCCCATCAAGAAAATAATGGTAGTTTTCTTGGTTTGATCGAGATGACAGCACAATTTGACCCTGTTTACAGGAAGATTAGAGTTGAGTAAAGACTCAAGAAAATCATGACCATTATCTTGGAAAAAATCATTCAAAATGAACTCATAAATTTGCTTGCCAACAAAGTAAAAAACAGCATTGTTAATTCTGTAAACGACAGTAAATATTTTTCTGACATGCTTGATTGTACTCCTGACACATGCCACAGGGAACAAATGACATTGATTGTTAGGTCTGTAAGTTTATCAGAAGACGCAGCGACTGTAGAAGAACACTTCTTCGACTTCCTGAGCGCCACTTCAACAACAGGAGAAAGTTTTACTGAAACCGTTTTGTCGAAATTAGATGAACTAGGGCTCGATATTCATGATTGCAGAAGCCAACGTTATCGATTATAAAGGGTTATCGAACTGGTGTTCAAGCCAGAATATTAAGGTGCAAACCAAGAGCATTTTATATGCCATGTGACAGCCACAGTCTTAATCTTATATTATCAGATGCGGCGGAATCTACTGCACAAAAGCAATCAGATTTTCTGGTGTAATTCAAAGGATGTACATTATTTTCAGTGCATCCACTCAGAGATGGGAAATCTTATTGTACAGGGGGCCAACTTTAACAGCGATGAATCTTTCAGATTCAAAGTAGGGTGTAGAGTGTCAAAGCTGTTAAAGTGCCAGACGAGAGAAGTCAGAGGCGCCCTTCTTGAGGTGAGCTACAGCGCTGTTGAAACGAAAACAAAGAGCAAAGCTCACTCGCTTGCTGTGGACGATTTGAAAAGTTTGTAGTTTATTGTAGGTGTTCTCTTTGCCATTAGCGCAGCAAGTAACGCACTTCAAGAAGCAGACGTGGACATGAAAGTAGGAACTAAATACCTCGAAAGTCTAGTTACGTTTATTGAGAATTTCCGCGAAAGAGGTTTCGTTAATGTGCAGTTAACAGCGAAAGAGATACCTGAAACTTCACAGACTTAAGCAAAATTTGGAGGAAGGAGATCTGCCGAGAAGGCGAAGCAATTTGGTTATGAAGGTGAGGACGTGGTTTTCATAGCGCAACCTTCAGAGGAGAAATATAGAATCGATTTTCTCTACTCTGTCGTTGAGACAGTGTTAAAAAGTTTGAAAGAAAGGTTTGGCCACCTGGCTAAGTATTCCGAAATATTCGGCTTTTTTTTTTCTCCAGACAGTTTAAAAATGCGTACAGGACGAAGAACTGAAAATGCTATCTAAAAACCTTGGGAAAAAGCTAAGCTTAAACACAAATTGTGAATGTTCGAAAGGCATTGTTGCATCATATTTCTTGTCAGACATTAATGTGCTCAGAAAAACGGTGCCTGGTGACGTGGAAGCTCCTACGTTAATACTGAAGTACTCGAGTGACGCTGCATACCCGTTTCCCAGCATTTACATCGGCCACAGAATTTTGCCAGCGTGCCAGTAACTGTCGCCGTAGTTCCACAATTAAGTTCTGAACATATTATGCATGAATGTGCTCTTCAAAAAGCGAGGAAAAGAAGTTCTGTGCAAAGTGTGAATACCATGTTTATAACCTACAACTCATTTAATATCTTGTAAACACAGAGCACAGTCAAGTGATGAAATCATTGAAGCGTATATCCTGAACAAAATTTGTGAACCTTACCTGATTTTGAACTTCATTGAATTGGAAGGATTCCCGTAGCAGTCTTATTATTAACATTTTTGTAATAACCATAACTGTTACGATTTATTCTCCAATTAACTATTATCCTACAACGACAGTAGGTCCCCTGTGGTAACAGTCTACTGATGCACTGGTACAGCGTTAATGACGGAAGTTACAATTCTTTTGAACGTCACGGAGATATGTGAGCTGTGTTGGAGGAGGGGCTGGGAGTTTTGGGGGGGAGGGTGTGGGAGAGCCCCTCGCAGAACTTGGGCACACGTCCCCACGCCGGCTGAGCCATGCTCACCCACTGCTGGCCCTGGAATTTCCTGTAAGCAGGCTTTCACGCCAACACTACTTTGTCTATTCGCACTACCCTTCTCTGTACGCGTTCAATATTCCCTGTTAGTTCTCTTTTTAATGGGTCCCACACAACCGAGCGATAGTCTAGGATGGACCACACGTGTGTTCCGTAAGCTGTCTCCCTTGTAGACTCACCGCATTCATCCAGTGTCTCGTCCACTCTGCCATCTAGTTTACCTACAACTGAGACTATGTGATACTTCCATTTTATATCACCACAGTGTGCCACACCCGTGTCTTTGTATGAGTTGACTGATTCCAAAAGTGACTCACTAATGTTACAACAACCACAGAATACACGTTTCTGCGAGTTTTTAAGTGCACAATTTTATACGTAATTTCTCTGCCAAACAGACTGGAGTGGATGGCAGGGTGTTCGTCTAGCCACCATCACACGATTTTACATTTCTTCCCGCTTACAGCAATTTGTCAAAGCCTCCTTTACTTTGAAATCATGTGAAAATATGAATAAATATTTGTACAGCTTCTTTCAGACACTCCTTCATTATACACTCCTGGAAATTGAAATAAGAACACCGTGAATTCATTGTCCCAGGAAGGGGAAACTTTATTGACACATTCCTGGGCTCAGATACATCACATGATCACACTGACAGAACCACAGGCACATAGACACAGGCAACAGAGCATGCACAATGTCGGCACTAGTACAGTGTATATCCACCTTTCGCAGCAATGCAGGCTGCTATTCTCCCATGGAGACGATCGTAGAGATGCTGGATGTAGTCCTGTGGAACGGCTTGCCAGACCATTTCCACCTGGCGCCTCAGTTGGACCAGCGTTCGTGCTGGACGTGCAGACCGCGTGAGACGACGCTTCATCCAGTCCCAAACATGCTCAATGGGGGACAGATCCGGAGATCTTGCTGGCCAGGGTAGTTGACGTACACCTTCTAGAGCACGTTGGGTGGCACGGGATACATGCGGACGTGCATTGGCCTGTTGGAACAGCAAGTTCCCTTGCCGGTCTAGGAATGGTAGAACGATGGGTTCGATGACGGTTTGGATGTACCGTGCACTATTCAGTGTCCCCTCGACAATCACCAGTGGTGTACGGCCAGTGTAGGAGATCGCTCCCCACACCATGATGCCGGGTGTTGGCCCTGTGTGCCTCGGTCGTATGCAGTCCTGATTGTGGCGCTCACCTGCACGGCGCCAAACACGCATACGACCATCATTGGCACCAAGGCAGAAGCGACTCTCATCGCTGAAGACGACACGTCTCCATTCGTCCCTCCATTCACGGCTGTCGCGACACCACTGGAGGCGGGCTGCACGATGTTGGGGCGTGAGCGGAAGACGGCCTAACGGTGTGCGGGACCGTAGCCCAGCTTCATGGAGACGGTTGCGAATGGTCCTCGCCGATACCCCAGGAGCAACAGTGTCCCTAATTTGCTGGGAAGTGGCGGTGCGGTCCCCTACGGCACTGCGTAGGATCCTACGGTCTTGGCGTGCATCCGTGCGTCGCTGCGGTCCGGTCCCAGGTCGACGGGCACGTGCACCTTCCGCCGACCACTGGCGACAACATCGATGTACTGTGGAGACCTCACGCCCCACGTGTTGAGCAATTCGGCGGTACGTCCACCCGGCCTCCCGCATGCCCACTATACGCCCTCGCTCAAAGTCCGTCAACTGCACATACGGTTCACGTCCACGCTGTCGCGGCATGCTACCAGTGTTAAAGACTGCGATGGAGCTCCGTATGCCACGGCAAACTGGCTGACACTGACGGCGGCGGTGCACAAATGCTGCGCAGCTAGCGCCATTCGACGGCCAACACCGCGGTTCCTGGTGTGTCCGCTGTGCCGTGCGTGTGATCATTGCTTGTACAGCCCTCTCGCAGTGTCCGGAGCAAGTATGGTGGGTCTGTCACACCGGTGTCAATGTGTTCTTTTTTCCATTTCCAGGAGTGTAGATAATGTATCATCTCCACAAACTGTAACCTTACTGTTAACATTGCCTCCAATGTCAGTAGCATACGACGTGGACAGCAGTTCATGCAACACACGTCCCTGAGGCGTGTCTCAAGCTACTCCCACACGTGTTGGTAAGTCTCCTTCCGAGATAACATGCTGCGTCCTTCAGATACGTAGACAGATAGACAGACAGATGGACAGAGACGGGGAAAGTGGGGGGAGTGAGGGAGAGAGGCAGAGCTGGAGACAGAAGCGCCTCATCCGCGTGCAGGGGGCGGCCCCCGCCTCTCCCCCCTCGTGGTGGATGTCGCCGCAGTCCGACACACGCACTGCCGACACTCCTTCCCGCTCTCTGTACACCCCTGACAGCAGCGCTCAAAGCGGACACTAAGCTATAGTTCTGAATGCGATATGCGAGGAATGCGAATAGTATCATTTATGTTAATTTGTAACACATTTTTCAACAAGGAGCGTCTGTAATGCTGTAAAAATCTGCAGTAACTAAAAAATTACATCTCATTTTTTTTTTAATTTAATAAGGACTGTGGGAGCTATGAAGTGGTACATTTCGGGACGTTTTACTCACGATTCTCTTGTAAGTAACATATATTAAATGAAGGATATCGTTTTCTTACAACGAGAAGAAAAATGGCTAGTAAACAGCAGAAGACCTGACATTCAACAGAGAGACATCGTATATTTATTAGGCGACGTGAAGTTTTGTTCACAACACTTCCAGTCGGATGAATGAACGTGGAACGTGGGGAACTTGTATGGAATGCAATATCCGCATTACGTAAGGTACCAAATAAGCCACCACAACTGTAGATGAAATGAAAAACACACAAATGTGATAATAAGACGTAAAAAACAATGAAACTTTTTCCAACACGGATCACATCAATTCCACAACTGTTGCTACATCTCTGCCAAGAACGGGAATAATCTTACAACACATTTGGTCTTGAATCAAAAACAATTACATCGAAAGAAATATTCCTGTATTAGGAAATCGATTGCGGTGTAAGAGTCTGTGAATGGTTAAACTCAATACAGAACTGTTACTTCTCAAAGAGACTGTCCATCATAACAAGTACAGAGAGCAACAGAGATATGTGTATCTCATGCTTCAAACATGTGTTTGCGTTGTCTTCCTTTAAGAGGAGCAAGCTGCAGTTATACAAATTATTACCTCACGAGTAAATTGTAGCTTACGTCACAGAAACAATGAAATTCGGCTGTTTTGACATTTATTTCACCGCCATTCACGTCCCTGGCTAATTTACTAACGCTTGGATGCAACAGTAGAGTAACCATTTCGTTAATTAAGTAAAAAAATTATTAAAAACTAACGTTTATCTCACGGCTGGCTTTCTCGCTGCTAGGTGCGCTGGTCTCGTTCCACTGTGTTGTGTGTGTGTGCGTGTGTGTTTGGTGTTGTTTTTCGTTTTTCACTTATTTTTAGCGGTCATTGGTGACTATCAGCCAGCCTCCTATGCTGCGATTGGCTGGTGAAAAGCAGACTGTGAATTCATCGTTGTGATGCTAATGTGCCATATTTGACTTGTGTGTTTTACCCCGCGTGGGACAAATTTTCTAGTGGCCACTGAACGTTATTAAGTAACATTAGTTTCTTGTAGGTATTTATAAGCTAAAATGGACGAAATCGTGCCGGCCGGAGTGGCCGAGCAGTTCTAGGCGCTTCAGTCTGGAACCGCGCCACCGCTATGGTGGCATGGATGTGTGTGATGTCCTTAGGGTAGTTAGGTTTAAGTAGTTCTAAGTTCTAGGGGACTGATGACCTCAGAAAATAAGTCCCATAGTGCTCAGAGCCATTTGACCCATTTTTGGAGGAAATGGTACATCGGGATATAGTGAGAAATTCGAACTGGAATCCGTACACCTGCAAAAAAAAAAAAAAAAAAAAAAAAAAAAAAAAGAAAAGGTGAAATGTACTACTTGTACTAGTTGTGTCTACGAACGCTTTCTTTTAGCTGTTCAGTACGCGAGAGTACCGAGCGAGGTGGCGCAGTGGTTAGCACACTGGACTCGCATTCGGGAGGACGACGGTTCAATCCCGCGTCCGGCCTTCCTGACTTAGGTTTTCCGTGATTTTCCTAAATCGCTCCAGGCAAATGCCGGCGTAGTTCCTCTGAAAGGGCACGGTGACTTCTTCCCCAGCCTTCCCTAATCCGGTGAGACCGATGATGTCGCTGTCTGGTCTCCTCCCCGAAAAGAACCCAACCCACTCGGTAGGTGAGAGTGTTGTGCCCGTGAGACAGTGCAGCTGGGGGCACGCGCTCTGTGGCCGGCACTGCAGCGTGACGAGTGGCGTGAGAGCCCCGCAGGCGGGCAGCCGCTGTGGCCGGCGGGGGAGGGCCGGCTGGGGGCCTCCTGTCCGGGGCGCTGCGGCCTCAGCTGCAGTTCACCGCACAGCCCGCACAAGTCAGCGACGGCGAGTAGGCCGAGGAACGAACCCAACTGTAAACAGGTGCGTCCCGTGCCTTTCTAGCCGGCCGCTTCACGACCAGCGGCACCAAGCACGACTGTGACGAACCTGAAGATCGTGGCTCACTCACAACGTCGCTGTTAATGTAGCAACTGCAGTCTGATGCTACAGGTACCTTCCTCTTTGTGTGATATTTGAATTTGCGAAGATGTAACGTATTTATTGCCAAGGGGCTTTTGTTAGCTATATCTCTGAAATGTTTTAATGTCTCTTAAAACGTCAGTGAATTACATAAGGCCGTAAATGTAGCAATATTTTGCTCACCTTGTGGCACCTGATTATATTTGTTAGTGAAGCGAAACATTTTCAAAACTTAAGAATATTCAGGAATAACAACGGCAGAGATTTTTGTCTTACGTACTGCAGTAGCATTGTATACATTTAAACTGTCCAACTGACTGCCAGAATTCTGGTGAATCTACTTTATGGGTATCGATATATACAGTACACATTTTATTGAGGACAATAGACTATTACATTTACCTGTCACCTCAACTTATTTTTAATACAATGCTTTCTTTAGTGAAATTATTCATTATCGCTATTTTTTGTATTTTAAGATTGTAATGATGAAAGGCTTTTCGGGTTTGTTGCCGGATCATAAAATCAACTTGACTAGATATTTCGGCGATCCAAATATCGAGTCAAGTTGATTTTATGATCCGGCAGCAAACCCGAAGAGACTTTCATGACTTATTACGCCGGAAAAAGTCTACGTAATCACATGATTGTAATGAACTTGTAAGCTACACAGTTGAGCGATTCGAAGACAGTTTCAGCCTTCTTCTTTATTTACTAATCCTATCGTAGAACTCTCCATCAGACGAGACCTGTTCGCCTGTGTGAACTTAAGCATGTGTTTTTCCGTAAGTGAATGCAAAATGCTCCAATAGTGCTTGTTTTGCATGTCTAGTAGCACTCTCAAGTCACTTACTTTGTTACAGTTTCAGGGTTTAGGCTGTTATGTTTTGTAGTTTTATATATCTGTCGTTATCGGGAACGCCCGTTCTATATATGCATTGCAATGCTGCAACACTAGTATTATTTTTCCTAGTTTAGCAAGATTCGAAACCACACATTGTTCGTCAAAATGAAGATGGGAGCGCGCAGATTAAACTGTAGCTAACATGCAGAGTAGGGTCCATATTAAATGTGTATTATTCTCTAACTTGCTGAAGATCCAAAATTAACGTAATACTGGATTAAATATTTTTGTACTTTGAAATGAAAATTTACGCGGGTTTTACTTTCAGGTAAAACAAATTGAATTACAAGCATATTTTTTACAATTTCTGCATTCCGGCGGAAAGCCGTGGATATGAAGCAACTCCGCTGCCGTTGGCAGCACTGTTCCCGCGCCTCGCGCCACGTAAAGTGCACAGCCGCGACACGTCGGCCGGCGCTTTGGCGCGAGATTTTCAAACCGGGCCACTGTTGCGACTGTTATTGGAAAACAGTTTCCACCTTTCCACAATAACGATCTTTTTATAAAAATAATTATAATTTATATTTGTTTCGATATTCTGAGGGAGTATTATATCGGTGGAATCAGTGCATGTACAGCTCTGTCGAACAAATTAATTACAAAATACTTTTTGTATGGTACAGTTCAAAGCAGCGTGTTCCACGAACCCCAACTTCGCACTCCTCACCATACAAACGTGCTTTTCTTATCGCTTATTCCCGACTGGCAACACACACGGCATTTTCGCGTTGGCGCCTGATTTTTCGCGGAAAGGTCGTATGCATGATTCTGGAAGATGTCGTCCCACCAGACGTGTCGGCACTGACACCTGTCAAGGTTCCATGCTGAGAGTATCAACTGACACCGATACTGCCTCTTTCTGTGAGGTTCATTTGAAATTCAACTCTTCGGAATTTTCCACCAAGTCGGTTGTACAACAGGTACAGATTCAGACCTGCTACGTCCATGAAGTGGCCAAATCGCTGCATATATATTTTCTAAGACGTTTCCTCGTGGCCGAATAACTGGTCCCGTATTGGTCAGCTGAATCAACGCCAGCCGTTCTGTCCGTGCATTCCAGGATCACTCCAAGTTTCCACTGTACTTTTATCTCCTCAGTCTGCCGCAGTTCGCCGCTGTAAACACGGGGAAGCGTGTACACGTCTCTGCTGTCTCGCCACCGCACTGCCATCAGCTTCCCTCTGTAAGAGGTCTTACATTTACCTCTCTCGACTTTTGCCTCCTTTGAAGCTGTTGGCATTTCTTTCCCGTTAATACTAACAGTTCCAATACAGCCACTGCTTTTAGAAACGAGAAAATGGAACCGCTCATTAATAATATAGAACCTGTCGGTAGACAAAGTATATCCATTGTTAAAACATCGGTGAAGCAAAGACTTTAGACACTAAAGGATATTCACTATATTGTGGCTTAAACACAATGTCTTTTCCACTGCAAGTTACAAAGTGTCACAAAGAATCGCTACCTGCTTTACACAAGCGAAACTATTTAACATCAAAGCGAGATTGATAGACGTCCCGCCCTTTCCACAATTAACAGCGATTTATGATGGCATAACTCATGTCCGGGAGTAAAAAGCCTCCTCAAATGTTTTCTATAGATGATCAATGACAGATCTGTATCCACACAATTCAGCGGGAATACCAGAGGCATTTTGAATAAACACTCTTGTCATTAAAATGAAGGAACCTCAAATAGCACATTTCAAAATTCAGTCTTTAAATAATCCCTGAGAGGAATAAGATATCGAATAAAGATTACAATTCTCCAATACTTTTTTCTACCCATTTGCGAACACACGATCGCTGTTTTAATGTGTCCTGCGTGTGCGTTTATAAACTGTTCAGCACATTCGTTCGTCTCGCTCGCCATCTTTGCTAGCAAGCTCCCATAAAAAAGTGATTGTGGAGGATCTCCAAAGAAATTTTTACATCTAGATTTCGTGTCGAACGGAATTTACTCCTATGTACACTGCAATTAGCGGACCACGAAATTACCGAACCGGAACCATTGTAATCAGTTATCACTTCTTGTCTCACGTTCCCTTCACATCTTGACGTTTCTGAGTCATTGTCATTGAGTCACTATCATCGCTGTCTTCACCACTACTCCACACTCCGTAGCTTTTATTTATTTATTTATTCACTCATCACTCTTCTGACGGGTTTGATGCGGTCCGCCAACCTCTCCACCTAAGAGTAGCGCAGGCAGCCCAGGTCCTCAACTGTCTGTTGGGTGTACTCCAGTCTCTGTTTTCCTCTACAGTTTCTACCCTCTACAGCTCCCTCTAGTACTGTGCGAGTTATTCCGTCATGTCTTTACAGCTGTCCTACCATCCTGTCCCTCCTTCTTGTCAGTGTTTTCTCCACGTATTCCTTTCCTCGCCGACTCTGCTGAGAACCTCCTCATTCCTTACTTTATCAGTCCACCTAATTATCAATATTCTCCTGTAGCACCACGTCTTACATGCTTCCATTCTCTTCTGTTCTGGGTTTCAGACAGTTCGTGTCTCACGGTCATAGAAAGCTGTGCTCCAAACGTAAACCCCAAGAAATTTCGTCCTCAAATTAAGGCCTATTTTTCATACTAGTAGACAAGCCAACATCTCTTTTTCTCAACACATACTAATCGTACGGGGGTAAATGAAGTATCGTTAGAAAGTTTTTTAACCGGCTTCTGTCATTGCATATTAGTATTGCACTAAAATTTTGCTACTTGCGGAAAATTTAGCTTAAAGGAGACTTTCAACTGTCACACGCAAAAGGGTATGGCGGGTGGCGAGCTTCACACCTATATTCTACGAAGCTAAGTTATTAAACAGGAATAACAGTCTCCCTCTTCATACCACCTTGCTACAAAAATAATTTTATTTGTTGTAAAGCGCTTATTAACCGGACAGTTTGTATACAGCACAGTAACAGATAATGTGTGTGGCCACTGCAGTTATCCGCTATATCTGCCATTGTACAAGTTGACTTTCCTAATCGAGTATACCTTCTGAAACGACAGACATATCTGCCATTGCCACCTTCAATTCTGATTTACCTAGCCACCATGATCTAACGTGCTCACTGTAACTGAAAATGCCTCTCGAGTGGAAGTTCCAGGTTACGTGGATGCTCTAACAGTCCCTGACCTCTGCCACTCGTACAAACCGGGACAAACAGTCCGAATGCAAAACACATTTCTGGAAACATGAACGTATCATCCATAATCCACGATTATTATTTCACGTCGTTCGGTTAGTTTTTAAAAATGTTTCCTCTTATTCCTACAAGTACCCTTATACCAATGACTAAACTTATTCGAAATTCTGACATTATTTAAAACTGTAACATCGAGCGTGTTTCGCACAGGTCCCGTGGTTATGTTGTGTATTCCATCGTCTTTGACGTGGATAAGTAGGGGATTTTCCAGTCGATTCTAGATAAGTTTCGCAAGCTTTAGGAGACCTTTATAGTAATTCCAAAGTGCTTGACAATTTAAGATGGCTGCATCATAAAGGTTTTGTACGAGTTACTTTCAGGTATCGTCTTAGTCACAACCATTTTAGCTATTTGGTGTAATGTGTCTGACCTCTGTCCCGCCTTTCTTCACTTTCTTTTGATGGCACTATTCTTTATCAGAAGATTCAGGTACGGTTTACATTGATAGAACAGAAACGGTAAAAATGTAATGTGTGCTCAGGACTAAATGCCTTTTCTAATAACTAGGGTCATGGACATCTTCACTTGACAGGTACGCCTTTGGTGCATGAGAACTACCAAGTGTGGCACAGACGTCGCAACACAGAAAAAACGCAAAATCGTGACTGGCGATGTCCTTACTGGAGCTGGAAATTTAGTGTGGAATTCTACGTGAGATGAGTTTAATAGTTCCCACAACGAAAGTGTGTCTCGAAAACTGGCAGAAAATCAGAGAGGTTCAGGTCGTAGTAACATTGCACCAGCCCAAAGACACAGCCACCACCCGCACTCTGCGATAGGAATTCTGATGTTTCCTATGACAGTCACTAAAAGCGTTTTCCCAAATTCAGCGAAGATGATGAAGTAAGTATTCCAGAATTAGAGTCAATGACAGCTGCAGACATGAGAAACTTTGAAGTCCAGATCCTCAGAGGAGTTAAGAAGTTTAAATCACTTAATGAGGGAAGGTACTCAGGTCCAGATTGTACACAAATTAGTTTCCAGATGTAACAACCCCGTACTTACCAATCGTATATAATCGCTTGCTCGACTAGAGACCCGTACCTAAAGCCCGAAAAGTGGCACACGTCGCACCATTACACAAGAAGGGGAACAGGAATAATACGCTGAATTACGGACCCATATCAGTGGCGTCGATTTGCTATAGGATTCTGGAACACACACTATGTTTGCAATCAAACTGCACGCCTACGGAGTACCGTCCAAGTTGAGCGACTGGATTCGTGATTTCCTGTCAGAAAGGTCACAGTTCGCAGTAAATGACGAGACGTCATCGACTAAAACAGGTGTCCTACCTGGCGTTACACAAGAATGTGTTACAGCGTCCACTGTTGTCGTTAATCTACATCAGGGGTGTTCAACGCACAGTGCACGAGCCACATGTAGCCCAAAGCAAGTATAAATGCTGCCCAAGAATTCAACATCTCTCACGCTATCGGAAAAAATCCGTTTGTGTGAAGTTACGATAAACAAAAGTTTTCAATTTGAAACACTCGCCACACGAAGCTGCAAAGTACAAAATATCTGTCTGATGCGAGAAGCGGCAGTTGACACGATCCACACGAGTACTAAAAGGAATCCGGCAGTTTTCTGTTAGACGATAACTCACACAAATCTGAAGGACGTCAATTCTGCTAAATACCTAGAGATTACAATTGCGGACAACTTACACTAGATAATGTTGCGGGGAAGGCTAACTGAAGTCGGCGTTTATTGGCAGAACACTTACAAGATGCAGCAGGTCTTGTGAAGAGAATGCCTACACGAAACTCGTCCGTTCTCTTCTGGAGTGTTGCTGTGCAGTATAGGACCCTTACCAGATAGGATTGACTGAACACACCGAAAAGTTTGAGAGAAGGGCAGCTCATTTCGTGTTATCGCGATATAGGGCCAGAGTGACACGGATATGATAGGCGAAAATATTTTGTTGACGCCCACCTACACAGGGAGAAATGATCACCGTGGTAAACTAAGAGACAACACACCTCGCACGGAAAGATTTAAGTGGTCGTTTCATCCACGTGGTGTTCGAGAAAGGCACGGTGCAGACAGAGTGCGGAGGCGGTCCGGCGAGTCCTCTGCCAGGCACTTAAGTGTGAATTGCAGAGCAGTCGTGTGGACGCAGGTGTGTATGTAGGTGGGACAGGGGTAACAAGGAAATGAAAAAAACAGTTAGAAGACATTGGTTAAATGCCATTAAAACACGTTAAATTTATTTTCATTGCAACACACAAATTGTAAGTTATTTTCACTTAAATTTTGCCAAGATACGGAAGAAGTACAATGGCTTTTACACGGTGAATTAACTGGTGGATTTAATTTTAGACGTATTCGTACATTGTTTGTGCTCATCAGGACCACACAGGTGTCCCTGCTGAATTGTTTACATTGGCCGAAGACGAACAAAAGGAAGTAATATCACCATAAGGACTCACAATTTCGAAACAAAGGTGTTCAATTTCTTTCCGTTTCCTCTTCCTATCTGACATTGTTGAAGCTCCAACAACAAATTAGACAACAATTTTGTTCAACAGTTCTACTTTACCCATCCTCTGCAAGACAACCATCTTGTTGACCGTGGACATAAGCACGTTGCTTCTCTTTGATGTCCCTCTATACTCGCAACAGATGGGCCAATAGAGGAAACTACACAACTCAATGTTGACTTGTTAACTGCCACTGCGCTTGGATCCCTGTATGCCAGTGGCTGTATTTAAATTTAGTGTTTGTCACCATCGATTGCTCCCTCTGCAGTATCCAATGATATATAGTTATTCAGATGAGCGACATATCTGAGTTAAGGAGGGACGGGTAACTGAAGTTCCGCTGTCTCCGCACCTGTAACCACCTGCCTCTCTTGGGACAGGAATCGTTACATTCTTCTTGAAATCTGAGGATACGTTGCTTGCCTCATATGTTTTGCACACCAGGGGGGGGGGGGGGGGGGGGTGGAATGTTTTATCCTGGCTGGCGTAGCCAAGCATCTTAGTGACTCTGAGGGGATGTTATGTACTCCGCAGAACTTGGATCTTTTAGTTGTCTTTTGTATCGTGAGGATTTGAAAGCAAAGTGCATAATACGTGTTAGTGATTAAATGACAGAGGACGTAGCCTTCCGGCGCCAGAGTCACTTTGCCTTCAATCACCGAAGGATCGCTCACATGTGGAGCTGTCGACAGTCGCCCATAAAGCGAGTGAAGCCACCTGTAGCACACTGATCACTCATCCCAAGACACACAGTGATACAGCTGAGCACCACAAGTCACATTTCTGGACTCGTTTAAGATACTGTAATACGATTTGCCCCCATATTAAACACTGTGACAAAGGCTTCAGTGAACGACGTATAGTCTCTTTTCATAGTTATATTAATCGCAGGGATATCGGCATCAATTTCGCTTTTTGCAATAGGACTGTTGTAGTTTCTGCTGTTAGTATTGTAGTTCTGAAAGAGACCAAGTCTACAGCATTTCGCTCTTCAAAATCTAGTTAGTACTTTCGGAGTAATTACAGTATTTGTCATTTAGGGTTAACCAGAGGCGCTAAGTAAGTAATGCACCACATTTGTTTTTCTCCGCCAGTTTCGCTTGAAAAAAATGCGGAATGTGTGGTGGGGAATCGTGGAATACTCCCACTTCAGCCGTCATAGTTTCATGGAGTTGCGACAGGTGGTGGTACGATACGCAGACTTCAAAATGGCGTCGGTAACGGAGGCGCGTTCCCAGCCCAGAGTTGCCACTGACGGAGACCTGGCAGTGAACAAAAGCACGGGGAGTCGGCGCGCGAGCCGTCCGTAGTCTTCACAACGAAGTTGCGCAGACCCGTCCGCTGTCCCGTGTGGCGGCCGGGCGGCCACGCACAGCTGTGATTCCTGCAACATTCGAACGTGCGGACTTTCATTCGAGGTAAACGAAAGGTCAATGTCAAGCATGTCGCCGCTCAGCTGAACGTCTGTATTGGTAGCGCTGGCACACTCGTCCACACTCATATACAGTGCCGACTCAACTTCGCCAAGCCAGCCCTGGAGACGCATGATATGCAGGTGTAGACACCTGCTTGAGAAAATTTACGTACATTCTGTACACATCGCGGCAGGCCTCGTTCCATGGTACACACCCGTGGCGTCATGACATCGACACAGGCGTCGTGTTCAATACAACCTACTTTGCAACGCCACACATACGAAGCCCTTACAATCGACAGAACTTGTCCTTAAACTCTTATCACTACAACAACTCGCAACGTTTATCAAGTTTAAGCATTTTAAGGTCTTACTTTTTATTTTGCTACAGCTTTAACACATTTTTAAAACGTGTAAATGGTGTTCATGTAATCCATCGTTTGGAATACGCCGGGTGACAAGCCTCGACAATCGAATCCCGCAATATCTGTTGCCAAACTATTTTCGTTGCAGTCACTTTTTCCCGCTGCGACATCTTACACATTCCGGCCACGTACTTAAACAGTACCGTAGTAGCCTTGATGACGGCAGAGGAGAAATGTATAATTAGTAGCCGCTCGTATGAAATGTGGTGACCGCACTCAGAAGTGTTTGACTAGGCCATAGCAGAAAACTACTAGGAACTGGCGCGATTAGTGCGAACAGAATTGCCATGCTAGAACTACTGTGTACTACTGAAATCTTTAAATTCTGTTTAGTATACTGACTTTATGTACCAATGCGTCTCTGGTATTCACAGCAGTTCTGTGAATGACGCATACTACGACTTTCCTGTTTCGTTCGGACCGGTGCTTCGATGTAAGTATCGAAACTTCCAGTTGCTAGTAAAGTTTTGCCGAGCGTATCCACATATGCGTCTTGAGGCAATATTTAGCAGGTTTTAGTTTAGTTAAGACTGGTGACATATGAAGCTACGTTGTCTTCTGGTCAAAAGAAACTGGTAGCACCTGCTTGTTCCGACAGATTATGCGTAACCGCTCGCGCACGTATATCACGACGCCACACAGATTACGTTACTCTTGTAACTACATATTGAGACGAGAAAGAAAAAGAACCGCTTGATATCACCATATTTAACGACGTCTCATTAATTTTTGTGCTTGTCGCTCAGCTCTCGCTGTGTGTACTGCTTCATTTGGGACGCTTCTTAGTAACGGCAGCAAACTTTTGCCAGCGGCTCAGTCTCTGTTGCCAAACCAGAGACGCTATCAAGCCACATCGCCCTTACAAACAAAGCGATGAAGCAATTTGACTAACTCGTTCAAATATTCTGTTTCTATGTCCCAGTGCTTCGGGAATAGACTGAAATGGCGTTGTCTTCTCTCCCTTTATCCAGAGAGAACAGTCGTGCGATTTGACAATAGAAAGGAAAAAAATCTTTCACTGGTCTGTAATTCGTCGATATCAGACGAACGAACAATTAAAATGACGCGGAGTTTGTAAGCTGCCGCGAAAACAGCTGTGGGCCGAGAATTCCGTTACAGCTGGGAACGGAGCTGCTCGCGGCGACATTGTTGCGTCAGACGCTCTGCGTGTCGTTTCCGAGTTGAGCTCGAGTAACAAATCGATATCAGGGCGAAAAGCTGCACCGCCTTTTTCTCCGTGACCGCATTACTGCCAGGGAAGGTGTCGATGTCTGCGACGCTTTTCCCACACACGGAGACGTAATGAATTCCGGCGAATTTCTCTGTACTCAGTCGGCGCTAAGACAATAGCCGCAGCCAGGCTGGAACTATATTGTTGCGGAATCTGTTTTGTGCAGCGTCTCTGGTCACAGAAAGCGTAATTCCGTTTTATTACGTATGCCTCGGTATTCCGTTGATAACACTACTGCAAATGATTTTGTTCAAGACAGTAGTGTGAATTGTTGTAATTAGTTTAGTCACGTAGAAAATTACTGAAAATGTTAGAAATATGTGACGATTCCGAGATTTTACTGTTCCCTATGCTTTAGTTGCGTTACACGTATTCGAGTCTCGTAGTATTACTTCGCATTTTCAAATGAGTTTACGTGGGTCGTCCAGCAGTGACAACGTACGTGGCGCCGACAACTCCTGCCCGTCTAACCAGCATCTGGAACGATACGCAGACGGAAGACATGTACTCCACAGGAGCCCTGTGTAGGCTGTTCTGCCGATCGCTGAATGCCTCACACCACTATAGACAACTGTGGCGTTACAACGTAGACATACTTAAGATATTATTGATTAACACCGAGTCTTCACCGTCATATCTACATCTGAATCGACGTACAAACCACTGCGACGAGCATGGCAGAGAGTGCTTGGCACCGTAACACTTGTCAGAAGTTTTCCCCTTTCCAGTCGCACATGATGGAGAGCGGGCAGAGTGTTCGCTTAGGCGCCCCGTGCTGCAGTGCTGTGCTCAGCCCGACTCTGTACCGACGGCCCTCACCACGTGTTTCCTTTGGTATGCGTATAATCATCCCTTCCCAGTCTTAATGAAGCGTAGTTGTACTTGCAGCCTTTGTCCTCATTTATCAGTCGTTAACTTCAGTTCCTCATTTTTCGTTCTTGACTTTTATGGATACGCTTGCATACTCGCTGCAGAAACATTTTTATGAAAACTGATAAGATAGCCTCTTGTACTGCACGTCGCTCGCAAGCACGGTAAACGAAATTTCGTTTTTGACGGTTTCATCCTTCCCTTAATAGTAATATGTTGCAGAGCAGACGAGCGTTCCATTCGCACAGGTAGGCCAACAAATGTAATTACCATCAGAGTTCATGTCCATTGTAATGCACATTGACTGTCGCAATGTATCTGTGAAAAATCATGTAATTTCAGAGGTTTCTAATCAGCAAATGATTTCATACAGCTGTTTTCTTGTGAGTTTTCAAACTGTTGTAACACAAAGTCAGATGTCTTACGTTTTATGTTCCTTTGCTCTATAACTACAATAACAGTTCTGGTAAAGTGATCGTTTGTAAGTCTAAAGATAAAGATTAACAGGATTCAGGGTCAACATTTTAATCTGATTGTAAAATGTAAACTTCCACTCGCGTAATTGTCACAATTAATGAAATATTCCGGGCTATTATGCCGTGGTCGAAGGGATTTCACTTTAAAGCACGACGTTTCGTCCCCATGTGGGGAGGACATTTTCAAGAATGATCGTAGCTTTGTTGTTGGTCTGCTGTTGCTCTGCGACAGACGACGGCATGTCTATGGACCGACTGTTTCCTCCAGGCCAGTGCTTCGATATAAACATCGAAAGTTGTAGTTGAGATCTAACTCCTGAAGCTTATGAACGATCTGTTCTCGAGACAATAAGTCCAAGCGAATACTGGATAAGTCGCAGGCTTATGAATACGTTTCAGAGTTAGACTTGAGAGCTGTTCCCGATGGAGTAGCTTTGCGCCCAGGCCTGGATTTCCTCTGGCAGGGCTGAGCGCTCAGCGGCAAAGGGGGTATCGCGGCAGGTGGCAGCGGCTGTCGCCCCAGTGGCCACGGAGGACTGCTGGAGGCTCGCCTGCTCTGGAGAGGGCGACTCTGGACACTGGAGAGAATTCAAGCCCTGTAATTATTCCAGAAACGGTGTGTCCAATAAAATGTCAATCACAATTGTGTGAATAAAATCATAAAGTTAAAAACTATAGCAAAACTAATGAAATTCCAACTATTTATTTAGTCAGGCACCATCAATCTGGTGGTGGATAGCAGCATGGGGCCGAAGGTGTCTAAGCAACAAACAAAATGACGGATTTATTATGTAAATGTGTCGAGCCATTAGAGTCCTCAACATTCACCCAACAAAATGAAGCAGGCTATTATTTTTTACAAAGCCATGTGATGTAAGAATAACATCGAGAACGTTTTAGATGGCGAGTGACCATGCGAACGTTTCACGGCGAGGTGTCAGTCATGCTGGGGCGGGTATGCACAGCTGAACACAGCTAATGTGTTCCATTAGGGGGAAGCAGCCTGTGCTATTCTGTCATTAGCATTAAAGACAAGTGCTGTCCACAGATGTCTCGCATATTGGGGCTGCACCTTGGAGTTCTGTTAGGTCGGTATAACAGTGACTGTATACTCGGATATAGAGGCAGCTTTCACCTGTGCCCGGCCCCGGATTGCGGCTGCGCTCTCACCCAGTCATGTCAGCCCCTGTGTCTAGGTGAACACGTACTTGGATAGGAATTTCTCTATTCTCAAGTATGAAAGGGATGTCGCGACCTCATGCCTGAGGGCACCTGTGTGTAGTTTGACAGCTGACGGCTGCATCACTTAGCGGGGATTGCCGCTAACCTCCTGTGCACTCTACTGGACAGGGGTGGCGGGCAGTTTCTGCTCGTTGATTGTGTGTCTGTTGCATTACTTTGTGAGCCAGTCTGTGAGCTGCCCTGTTCATTATTTGGACAGTTTACGAGTACTGAGCATGTCTACACATCACTGTGCTGCATTACTTAGGAGCAGTCTGCATGTCTATACTGAAATTATTTTGGTAAATTAGGAGTTGTTTGCGTGTCTGGAGAGCGTTGTTTAGGAGTAGTTTACAGATCTGTGGGCTGCGTGGCGTGACTCCAGGCATGTCAGAGCGTGTGTTTTGTGTCAGTGTGATAAATATACTCCATCAATAAATAAAATATTCCAAAATAAATAGAGTGCACTCCTTCCTTACTCTCCCCAGCCCAAGCTGAGTCATTTTCGCGCCATTTTCCCCCTACAGACCACCATCTTGGATTACGGCACAGGAGGGATGACAGCACCCTCTCGTGACACTAATGTGTACAGTTCACTTGGAGTCTAGATCTCATAGCGGAGACACTGCTTGCAAAATAAAAACTCATGTCCCGCACAGGCAGAGTCATTTTCCCCCAATTTACCCCCCCCCCCCCCCATCTTGGGTTATGTCATGAAAAGGATGACAGCGCTCTCTGGTGGTGGTACTGAGTACTAGGTCCTGACCTAGTGGTGAACACACTGTTTGAAGCCGTATTGGATAACTGTACTTGCATCATCAGCTGATGTAATGGCTGCCATCTTGGACAGCACCCTCTCGTGGCGGTAGTGTGTACTAGGTCAGCTGGAGTGCGGACCTCCTGGCGAACACACTGGATGGTGGTACTGTCTGTGATTGTTTAAATAAAGACTGGTGCATGATTTCGATACTTGACGATTAGCAAGCATGTTTGCAGAGTATTTCAGATGGGTTATTATTTTGACAATTTACGAGTTGTATGGCTCTCAGGACGTAAATGTACTGCATTATTTACGAGTGGTTTGCATGTCTGTGGGCTGTGCAATGCGTTATTTTGACAGTTTGCAATTAGCAAGTGCAAGTGTAGATCATTATACATGAGTTATTTAGGAGTAGTTTGCAAGTATGTATGCTGTGTGGTATGTCAGAGCATGTGTTCTGTATAGCTTTGAAAATATACTCTATCCCTAAATAAATTGTTCGAAAATAAATAAAGTACACTCCTTCATCTCTCCAGCATCCCAGTGCAGGCTTAGTCCATTTCCCACCAATCCCTAGGAAGAGGTGGCGGTCAGGTGACTTAGGTTAGTGGAGGTGAGCTTTGTTTCCTGCAATTTTGTTAGGTTGGTAGAGAAACCCCAAGTGACCTTTCTTTACAGCCAAAATTCAAACTTGGCGCCAGTTCATAGGAAGAAGTGGCGGTCGGATGACTTTGGTTAGTGGAGGTAGCACAAGTTAGCTGTCTTCCCGCGATTTTCTTAGCTTAGTGGAGATAACCGCCGTGTGATGCATTATCCTGTTGGAATTTGAACATCCCGACATTTTTCTCGGGGAGGGGGGCGTTTCACTTTCCCGCCAAAATTCCAACTTCCCACCAAAATCCGTCATTTAGGATAACGTCATTGCCGACATCTTGGATGACTTCATGCGCTGTTGCCAAGTCTATTCGCTGCTATCTTGGATGACGTCATCGCCGCCATCTTGCATGTATATGGCAACAATGCCGAGTGGCGCTGTATTCCCTTTGTCTCAATACTGCTCTTCTTTGGTGCAGATAGAAAGGGAGCAGCCATGATTAACAGAGCAGCAGCATTAACGAAACTAACCTAGCAGGTTGATAATTGCAAAGATATAACAATAAATAAACAACTCATGCATCATCAATGTAAAACGACAGTAGTACCAAAATAAACAAAACTATGACTACATTGCGGATAATAATTGACTTACCCTTGTGCACAGTTGTGTTTAATCCTCTGAGAGATCGTAGTCGCCAGCCGTAATGGCCGAGCGGATCTAGGCGCTTAGTTCAGATCAGCGCGACTGCTATGGTCGCAGGTTCGAATCCTGCCTCAGGCATGGATGTGTTTGATGTCCTTAGGTTAGTTAGGTTTAAGTAGGTCTAAGTTCTAGGGGACTGATGACCACAGATGTTAAGTCCCATAGTGCTCAGCGCCATTTGAAAAATTTTGATGGTAGTTTGTTTTGTACGACTAGCATGGCAGGTTTGCGGGAAAGGAAGCGTATTAGGTTTTTCTTCAATTCCCTTTATTTAAACAAACTAGTAAGATGACTGTAGATGATGTGAGCATGATGTGATGTAAGTACTGCTACCAATGTGACGTTGTAATTGAACACAAAAAGTGTATGTGTGCCAGAGACACAGAAGTAAATTCAGTCTGAGATCGCAACTGAAAATACATTCTAGCTGCACAGCTTATATGTCAGTAAATTGAGTATGGTGCAGTTTACACCAATCTAAGATAGGACCATACATGCTGCCAGCAAATAATTTCCAGTAAGCTGATAATGTAAGGGACTGGTTCAAACAACAAACGGTAATAGAGTTGGGTGATGTACTAGACAGCCACCAATATTCCGGTATTTGTACCTTCAAAGAGATTGGGAGTTTACGTTTGGAAATAGACGAGATTGTGAAAGATGTCGGCTGCATTCTTGTAAGTTGTATGGATACATTATATTCCACGAGAAACACAAGGTCGAGAGAGAGAAGTTGTGTTTCTTAGCAGTAGACTATTTCTCGATAGTTGCAGTGCTATTGCAAAGATTTCTGTCACAGTGTTCACAGTTCATACTAATTAATGGAAAGTTATCGAGTGAAACAGCAGTCATTTCCAGTGTTTCCCACGGTTATGCTGTTTCTTATCTATATAAACGAGTTAGTAGACAATCTGAGCAGCCCTCTTTGGTTGGTTGCAGATGATGCTGTCATTTACCATCTAGTAAAGTCATCAGAAGATCAAAAAAATTGCAGAACGATTTAGAAAAGATATCTATATGGTGCGAAAGTTGGCAGTTGATCTATATGGTGCAAAGTTTGGCAGTTGACCCTAAATGATGAAAAATGTGAGTTCATCCACATGAGTGCGAAATGGACTCTGTCAAACTTTATTTAGACGATAAATCATTCAAATCTAAAGTTCGTAAATTGAACTAAATACCTAGGTATTTCAAAATGAGTTAGAGAACCATATAGACAGTGTGAATATAGTGATGGGAGATTTTAATGCACAGGTAGGCAAAGACAGAAAGAGATTTGAGCAAGTGTTGGGATGTTTTGGATATGGGGGCAGAAATGAAGAAGGGGAAAGACTCCTGGATTTGTGCCAGAGGAATGGAATGAAACTAGCAAACAGCTGGTTTATGAAGAGAGAAAGTCATGTTATCACCAGATACAGTTCGGATAGAAGAACCAAGAGTGTAATTGATTATATCCTAGCAGATAGGGAATGGGGAGACAGAGTAACAAATGCGAAGATAATTCCTAGTGTGAGTGCAGATGGAGACCATAGATTATTGGTGGGACAATGGAAAATGGATCAATGTGTGAAAAATAGAAAACAGTAGAAAGTGATGAGCATATGGAATTAGAAACTGAAGGAGAGTAAAAGTGCTGACAATTATAGAGAATTAATCACTCAAAAATTTCCAAAAGAAGTTTTCTGCAATGTAGAAAAAGAATGGAGTTTATTCAAAGACACTTTAGTCAAAGCAGCACAAAAAGTATGTGGTAGAACATTTGGAAAAGAGAAAGCAGGACAGACAAGTTGGTGGGATGATACCACAATCCAAGCAGTTAGAAGAAAAATGGAGCATGGAGAAAGTGGTGGAAAACTAAAAATGACGAGGGCCATAAAAGATATGAAGAGGAAAAGAAGAAGTGCAAAGAAATAGTGGAAACAGCAAAGAAAAAGGCATGGGAAGAGTTTACAAAAAATTTTGAAGAAGATGTGAAGCGCAATAAGAAAATGTTCTATAAAATGATGAAAAATAAAGGAAGGCTTATGAAGTACCAGTAAAGATGGAAACAGAGGAAGTTACTGTGGTTGAAGATCCAGGGAATATAAAAGACCTCTGGAAAGAACATTTTAAGAAACTGTTAAACGCTGAGCAGCAGGTACACGAGGTAACAGCAAATAATGGAGAAATTGAGAGAAGTTGGGAAGCAGAATTAGGACAAATTATAAAGGAAGAAATGAAAATAGCTGTGAAGAACATGAATGGGGGGAAAGCCGCAGAACCTGACGACATGATAAGAGCAGCAGGTCTGTTGGGAATGCAGTGGCTGTGTAGAGTACTATCAAGTGTATGGAGAAATAGTACAGTACCTGACGATTTGAGAAGAGGAGACATTGTTCCCATCTTCAAAAATGGCAATAAAGGCTTTCTAAAAACTACAGAGGAATAACCCTTATGAATCATACAGCCAAGATTTTTGAAAGAATTTTACTAAATCGAATAAGTGAAAAGATAGAAAAGGAGCTGAGTGAAGAACAGCATGAGTTTAGGAAAGGAAGAAGCACGACTGACCTCATATTTTCTATCTCTCAACTGATGGAAAAAAGTTGGGAATATAACAAAAGGGTGATAATGGTTTTTATCGACATAGAAAAGGCATATGACTCACCTACCAGGGAAAGACTCTGGGAAGAAATGAAGAAAATAGATATAGAAGATAGATAAAGTAATGGAATGAAGACAATGTACAAAGGACACTATTGTAGAATTAGAACATCATTGGGGAACTCTGAATACTTCGAAATAAGACAAGGACTTAAACAAGGAAGTATTCTATCTCCTGCACTTTTTAATGTTGTGATGGAGGAAATGAATAGGGCAGTTAAAGATATAGTAAAAGAGAAAGACAAAAAGATAATTTTTGCAGATGATATGGTAATATGGGGTGATAAAGAGGTAGATGTACAGTTACAACTCGATGTGTGGAAGGAAATAATGAAAAGGTATGGATTAAAAACAAATAAAGATAAGAGTGAAGTAATGGTATTTGGAAGAGACCGAGGGATCAACGGATGTATTACTTTGAATGGAGAACCCCTCAAATGGTAGACAGTTTCACTTATTTGGGGAGTGAAATATCTAGTGATGGAAGAATAACCAACGAAATTAATAGGAGGTTACAGAAGGGAGGCAATTTCTACCAAACAATAAAACACCTGATTTTGAATAAGGAAGTTTCAGAAAAGCAAAACTCCTTATGTATAAGAGTTATTACTTCCCTATTGTTACCTATGGAGGAGTAACATGGACAATGACAGGAAGGGTCTGGAGCAGACTGCAAGCAGGGGAAATGAAATTTCTCAGAGCAGTTATGGGAAAAACAAGAATGGGCAGAGTAAGGAACGTAGATATCAGAAAGGACCTTCAACAAGAATGGATGAGAGAAGAAACTGAAAAAAAGAGATTCAGATGGTATGAGCATGTTAAGAGGATGTGTGGGCAGAGACTCCCCAAAATTATGGAAGAACTAAAGATGGATGGAAAAAGACCTAGAGGGCGCCCAAGAACACGGTGGAAAACGGGAGTGAGAATATCTGTGGAAAGGAGAGGTGTGACCTGGCAGCATGTGGAGGAAGAAAAGCGGTGGGAGGACCAAGCCAAATGGAGAGGACTCGTCAGCGCCCAGAACTGGCAGTAGCCAGAGCGGGATCCAGATATAGATAGACCTAGGAATCACAATTGCGAACAACATAAAATGGAGAGAACACACAGGAAATTTTGTGGGGGAAAGCGAACCAAATATTGCGTTTTACTGGCTGAAGATGCAACAGATCGACTACAGAGACTGCCTACACTATGCTTGTCTTTCCGCTTTTGGAGCGCTGCTGTGCGGGGTGGGATCCCTACCAGATAGAATTAACGGACTACATCGAGAATGTTCAAAGAAGAGCAGGACATTTTGTACTTTCAAGAAATAGGGGAGCGAGTGACACAGACGTGTTGCAGAATTTCGGGCGGACGTAATTAATAATAAGGCATTTTTCGTTGTTCTAGAAACTTCTCACGAAATTTCGATCACCAAGTTTTTCCTCCAAATACGAAAATATTTTTTTGACACCGACCTCCATAGGGAGAAACGATCATCATCATAAAATAAGGAAATCAGAACTCGCTCGGAAAAATATAGGTGTTGGTTTTTTCGCACCCTGTTCGTGATTGTAATAATCGAGGATTATTGTGAAGGTGGGTAGATGAGCCCTTCGCCAAGCACGTAAGTGTGATTTGTAAGTGCCCATGTAGATGTAGAGGGCTCCAAGAACTATGGGACTTAACATCTGATGCCATCAGTCCCCTAGACTTAGAACTATTTAAACCTAACTAACCTAAGGACATCACACACATGCATGCCCAAGGCAGGATTCAAACCTGCGACTGTAGAAGCAGCGCGGCTCCGGACTGAAGCGCCTAGAACCACTCGGCCACAGCGGCCGGCATGTAGATGTAGATTACGAGTTTACTACGAGTGATATTGTAGTGGACTTTGAAGGCCGGCTATGGCTCTTTCACTTGCTCGTGTAAACTGGGATAATAATTTATTTAATGCATGTATGTTTTTATGTTGTTACTTTCTTTTTTGTTACCCCAATTTCTTCCCGATGTAACTTGTGACAATGTAATTAATCGCGTGAGCTGCAATGGGATGTTATTGTATGTATGTGTATTATCTTACTTTTCTGAAATACATTCTTTGGTTTAGGAATAAATCTCATTGCCTTCATATGTCGCCTCTAAGTAGCGTCTGTGACTCAGATATGACGTTGGTCAAAGCCACAGAGTAGAAAAATCTCTGGAGTGTGCATTTCGTGCTGCGCATGTTGTCAACATTAAACTGAAATTGTCACATGATCTCAGGATGACTCTTTTTAAGACCAGTTCACCGTGGCCGTGATGTCCCGTAATGTCAAGTCGTAACATTCCGCAATCCATTTGAAATGGCGGCTTTCAGACAAGTCATCAACAGACCGTCACGTCACGTCACGGCAGGCCATGGTTTCCCGGCAAGGAAGTGTCGACGGTATCATCGTCTGCTATCAACGTAAGTTAACCTATTTTGCGGCTCTCGCTCGTGTTATAGTAGTTGAGCTAGTGCTTTTGTATCTTCTTAATCTTTATTGTATTATTGTATGTTGTTTTCGTGGCAAATTGTAAAGGTTTAGAATTATTTCCACTGGATGTTTTAACACAAGGAATGTGAGATATCTGGAAGCGAAAAATTGTTCAGGTATGACAATAACAGAACAGACGCCCTCTTTTCCATAGCACAGAAATGTCGATGTTTTGAAATATTGTTTCACGTCTCAGTATTTCAACAAACAAAACTGATCAAGAACATACGTTGGTTTGGCCATTAATAACCGTAGTTCCTCAGTTGCAATATTACACTCTGACACGAACTAAGTGAACTGCCGTTACATGATGTGAGAGACAGTGTGAATACACGCTGATGTGACGCTGCTGTGACGTGTTGCCCGCTCATTTTGCGCATTAAAGCTGTGATAATAGTTTATTCTAGGTATCAAATTCAAATTGGTAAGGTGTCTACAAAACACCTGTCCCAAATACACAACACATACGAAGGGAACCTATCTGTACTAACGATATGGCGGCATTCAAAATTTATAGAACGTTTTATGGAGAAACCTATGCCACCCCGAGATCACATGTCCACGGTGGCAATGTATGTCGACAATAGAAAATAAATTCTGTGCATCTGAATCCTCACTCTGTGGTCAAAGCCGAGGGTGAAATCGGACACTAGAATTTATTCATTTTTTTCTGTTAATGTATCATTAAATGGGGTGTCTTTATCGTCCTTGTGACAATGTAATTCGCATCCTTAACACCAGTGCAGTACTGTCCCATAATCTTGGGTTATCGTCTCCCTAGAACTGAATTAGTAGAGACCGCGCGAATTTGAGCTACTAATATGTTGATTCATTTCGCTATCAACTTTGGCACTCAGGCCATAGGCCTGACACTCTAGTGGTCTGCAACATATTGGTTACGACGCAAAATATTTTAATAGCAAACTTTCGCAGTTCTCTGTAGCATGGTATGTATGACATATGGACGTGTTTCTCATTTAAACTTGTATACAACGTGAGTATTCTTTTCTGGATGATATCAAATTCTTGTTCTGCAAACATACTGTTTACACCTTGCGGTCGCATATAACGCTGTTCTTCCAGAGATGAATTTATTTATAAATCTATTCACAGATAACATAGTTCTTCCAAAGATGTATGATTTTATGTATCTATGATCTTCCTGTGAACATGGATTCTCCAACACAGACATGTTATTCATCTTTGGCCATGTCAACCCGTTTCTTCCATAGTATATTTTCAGATCAAATTCATTACACATGTAACTACTGTACTGATGTTCATTCTGTGCTTCGATTGTTTAATGACTGGAAAACATAATTGCTACCTATCTGTCGTAGACTTAGACAATTCTGCATGCTGGAACATCCATTTTAGATCTTGACGATGCCTTCACATACACTATGTGATGAAAAGTATTCGGATACCTGGCTGAAGATGACTTACAAGTTCGTGGCGCCCCCCATTTGCAGTGCTCGAATGCAATGTGGTGTTGGACTTGTTATTATTCACAACTCCAAATGAATTACAAGCTTTCTCTTTAAAGTACTTTAATCACGATATGGGATCGTAGTAACTTTGAAAATTAGTTGTAAATGCTCTTGGGAAATCGTAAATTAAAAAACAGGAGAAAAGTTGTGCATAATTCGGGCTGGCAGAACTTGTTCAGTCGTATTCCTCGCTAAACTCCAGTCGTGGCAGAGATCTCGCTCAGACGTCGACTTCAATTCTCCAGTCGCGAGACGAGTGAGAGTGGCACTGTTGCAGGGACGCCGATGGTGGGGGAAATGGAAGAGAAGTTGATCTCGACAACCCAAAGTGAAAGGAGCAAAGGTTAAAGAGAAAAGGAACAGAAATAAACACGGAAGCACTATGTAACACGACGTTTTTGCTGATTGACAATCCAGTGTCGGGCCCCATTAATTGAAAAGACCCTAAGTAAGTCTTGGTGCCACGAGATTCTGCCAAAAGCCCGTAGAAATTCACAGGAATAAGGTATAAACCTCGGAAAAAAGTACATTGCATCCTGTGGGGTAAACGTTGGTCACAAGTAGTGTTGCTGTATTTGGGATAGAATTAAACATTTCGATTTGCAGCTTCAGAGTGAATAATGTAACAATTTCTGAAACAGACTGTTGCAAGTCCAGTATTGGCTGCCAACCACTAGGAAAACTTTCTGAGCCGAATTACCTCAATGAGTGTGCGTCATCATGGTTTGGTGCAACTTACAAAAACGCGACCTTCCGTCGTATGAATACGACGGAGAGTCTACTTTATATTCTAAACTTTGGAGAACATTCCCAGCGAGTCGGAGGATACACACCGTCCGAGAACGTTCTCAGCTTGAGCAAAAGGTGTGGGGGAGGTCGCTCAAAACAAAGAACATTTCGTATCAGTAAAACTAAAGGAGCCTATCACAAGTCGAGAACATTCTCTGTTATTTGAAGTGATCTCTGTATCATACATCAAACTGAGTAAGTTCTGTTGAGGTTAATTTTTACCGACTTTTTGGCGCCTGGCGCATTTCCTTCGAGAAAATCATGAAAAAAAAGAGGGGTGACCTTCCAAACGAAGTGAAAATTAAAAGACTTTTTCAAAGTGATGTAGGAGAAGACTTTGGTATAGACACAATAACTGTGCGGCTGACGTTTCCGGATATTCATAATCATGTCTTCTCACAGCATAAATCTAATATCTTGTTACGTTAGAAATGTAGACGAATCAGAAAAATTATCAGCTAGTTGATTACGAACCTAGCGATGTGTTTCTCGTAACGAACCCCACAGGCGATCGCTTGCGTCCTTGACACGCGAGCAGATCGTTCCGCGTCGTATTCAATCAAAATTATCTCGTGTTAGAAAGCTCTGCCACAGTTCCGGTTTGGAGTAGATGAAAAATCGTGTAATTTTAAGATTTCATTCACATAATGTGTTCACCTAACTTCAGTAACAGAAGAGGTTCCCGCATATCGTTAATTCGATAAGATCGCAGAAAACGCATTTTTCTAAATTGTCATTAATCGTCTTAATAGTTAGTTGCCCCACGTAAAAGTGAAATCGATCGTAGTGCAACTCTTCCAGAACACACTGATCCCAGTTCCATTTTTGTACACTAAACGATTAGCCTGTTTGAGCGAGCTGAATGAAGTCTGGCGTTACGCGTGCGTTCTGTGCGTGACACGGCGGACGACACACACAGAGAACCTTCTCAGGGAGGTGGGGAGGAAGTGGGGAGGAAACTCTCTCGTCGGAGAATACGCTTCCAATTTTTCATTCATATGAAACTGCAAACTTTCTCAGTGAATACTCTTTTGCTCTGAGAATCTGCTCTGGGGAATAACCTCACGGTTTGTCCCTATGAATGTGAAATCGAAGGGTGTAACCACGATATAAACTAGTGGAATTGGGTGGGAGAGGGGGGCAAGTCACAGTATTATCGAAGGATAGGGAGTAGGCAAACCAGGCATCATTTCTTGATAAATAAAAAGGAAAACTGGTGACAAACGGCTTTCAATAAACATTTTTAACACAAGAATGTACTCGCATAACAAAATAATTGAAATTCTTGGATCGGACTCATGTTTTTCTGAGACTTCCTTTTCTAACATCCCGCCAGTAGGGTGACAAGGGGGGCATCACCAGAAGTGGGACATCACCCCAAGGCCGGTGTCGCCCCAAAGTAGGTCACCCCAGACCAGGACGTCACCCTAAACCAGGCAGACTTCAGATGACGTCCGTGACGTCACTGATGACGCAAGTACCACACCCCTTGCCACACACCCATGGGGGGAGGTTTGAAATTTGGCGGGAAAGTGCCACGCTTCCCTCCCTCACCAAAATGGCGGGAAGTTCAAATTAAAACAGGATAATTCATCACACCACAGTTATATCTACTAAGCTAAGAAAATCATGGGAAGATAGGTCACTCGAGCTACCTCCACTAACCGGTCACCTCATCCTAGGAGCTGGTGGCAAGTTTGAATTTTGGCGGGAAGATAGGTCAATTGGGGTACCTCTGCTACTCTAAGAAAATTGCGCAAAAGAAAGGACACTTGGACTAACGTAAGTCATCCGACCGCCACCTTCTCCTAGGGATTCGTGGAAGAAGGCCTCAGCTTGCACTGGACTGGTGGAGAGAGGAAGGAGTGTACTTTATTTATTTTGGAACAATTTATTTAGGAATGGAGTATATTTATTACACTGTTACAAAACACGCACTCTGACATGCTTGGGGTCATGTCACACAGCCTAAAGACACGTGAATCACTAAAAGACTCTGCAAACATGATTGCTAATCAACAACTGTCGAAATCATGCACCAGTCTGTATCTCAACAATTTGAGGCTCTACTGTCGTCCAGTATGTTCGCCACAAGGTCCAGAGCCCAACTGATCTAGTACACAGTACCGGCACCAGAGGGCGCTATCATCCCTCCCATCTGTTTGCCCACTTTCTTAGATAAGATTAGATTAGACTAGATTTTATTAGTACTTGTTCCATATATCATGAATACGACACTTCATAATGATGTGAAACTTGTCAGGTTAATAAAGGTGTCTATACAAGATATTACATTACACAAAATATTACATGACACTCAATATTTTTAATTTCTTTTTTTTGTGGGGGTTGGGAAAATTATCCACTTACTATATCCAAAAATTCATGTAATGAGTAGAAGGAGTTGCCATTAAGAAATTCTTTTAATTTCCTTTTAAACGCGATATGGCTATCTGTCAGACTTTTGATGCTGTTACGTAAGTGACCAAAGACTTTTGTGGCACCATAGTTTACTCCCTTCTGAGCCAAAGTTAGGTTTAACTTTGAGTAGTGAAGATCATGCTTTCTCCTAGTGTTGTAGCCATGTACACGGCTATTACTTTTGAAATCGTTTGGATTGTTAATAACGAATTTCATAAGTGAATATATATATTGTGAGGCTACAGTGAAGATCTCTAGCTCTTTGAATAAGTGTCTGCAGGATGATCTTGGATGAGCTCCAGCAATTATTCTGATTACACGCTTTTGTGCAATGAACACACTTTTACTCAATGATGAGTTACCCCAGAATATGATACCATACGAAAGCAGAGAATGAAAATAGGCGTGGTAAGCTAATTTACTCAGATGTATATCGCCAAAATTTGCAGTGACCCTAATAGCATAAGTAGGTGAACTCAAACGTTTTAGCAGATCCTCAGTGTGTTTTTTCCAGTTCAACACCTCATCAATGCATACACCTAGAAATTTTGAATATTCTACCTTAGCTACCAATTTCTGATCAAAGTCTATATTTATCAATTGTGTCATTCCATTTACTGTGTGGAACTGTATATACTATGTTTTCTCAAAGTTTAATGAGAGCCCATTTGCAGAGAACCACTTAATGATCTTTTGAAAAACATCGTTTACAATTTCACCAGTTAATTCTTGTCTGTTGGGTGTGATAGCTATAATTGTATCATCAGCAAAAAGTATCAGCTTTGCATCTTCGTGAATATAGAATGGCAAGTCATTAATATATATTAAGAACAGCGGTGGACGCAAGACCGAACCTTGCGGCACCCCATTCTTGATTGTTCTCCAGTTTGAGAAATCATCAGTTTTTTGCATATTATGTGAACTGCTTATTTCAACTTTCTTCACTCTTCCATTTAGGTATGATTCAAACCATTTGAGCACTGTCCCATTCATACCACAGTACATAAGCTTAGCTAGAAGTATTCCGTGATTTACACAATCAAAAGCCTTTGATAGATCACAAAAAATCCCAACGGATGACTTCTGGTTACTCAGAGCATTTAATATTTCATTAGTGAAAGTATATATAGCATTTTCCGTTGAAAAACCCTTCTGGAAACTAAACTGACATTTTGTTAAAACTTTATTTTTACAAAGGTGTGAAGGTACTCTACAATACATTACTTTTTCAAGAATTTTGTATAAGGCAGTCAGAAGAGAGATTGGGCAGTAGTTGTTGACATCAGACGTATCCCCTTTTTTATTCAGTGGTTTAACAATGGCATACTTCAGTCTATCTGGGAAAATACCCTGTTCAGAGAGCTATTACGTATGTGGCTAAGAATCCCACTTATTTCTTGGGGACAAGCTTTTATTATCCCGCTGGAAATGCCATAAATTCCATGTGAGCTTTTATTCTTGAGAGAGTTTATTATCTTCCTAATTTAAGAAGGAGAGGTGGGTGGAATTTCAATTGTATGAAATGGTGTGGGTAAGGACTTTTCCATTAACTGCCTTGCTTCTTCTAATGAACACTTAGATCCTATTTTCTCTACAACATTTAAAAAATGATTATTCAAAATGTTTTCGACTTCCGGCTTGTTGTTTATCAAGTTTCCATTCGCTTTGATGGTGATGCCGACATCCAGCACTCTTGGTTGCCCTGTCTTCCTTGTAATAATATTCCAAATCGTTTTGATTTTTTTTCAGAGGTTTTAATCTCAGACATGATGCACATGCTGCTGAACTTTTTAATGACCTTTCTTAATGTAGCACCATAGTTTTTATAATATTTGGCTGTTTCTGGGTCATTACTCTTTCTTGTTGTTAGATACTGTTCCCTTTTGTGGTTACAAGATATTTTTATTCCTTTGGTAAGCCAAAGCTTTTTGCATGGTTTCTTATAATTAGATTTAACTACTTTCTTGGGAAAACAGTTTTCAAATTCTCTTACAAGTGTATCATGAAATAAGTTATATTTTAAATTAGCATCGAGTTCTTTGTACACAACATCCCAGTCTAACTGCTGAAGATGTTCTCTGAAATTTCTAATTGTTGAGTCACTAATTGAATGCACAACTTTGGAGGGTAGTTTTGAATTACTGAATGGAGCTACTGTAACTAGCTGAGCATCATGATCAGAAAGCCCATTCTCAACAGGACATGAATTTATATTATTAAACCTATTTTGGTCTATAAATGTGTTATGCTGCGATCGTACGGGAGCGAAGACCTATTTTCAAAGCACAGATGCCACAAGGTGGCATGCTTCTGAAAACACCCTTAATAGTAAGAGCGTTCTCCTTGTTTGGAAGTAGATCACTGTCTAAGCACAGGCGGGGGCCGATTTTCGCAAGCACTTCTAACAACATTCTCAGCCTTATACTCATGTCACATGGCTATGTGAAAATAAGAACTGAGCCGACGTCACGGAAATTGTATAATGTCCCAGAAATTGTTAATTCTCGTTTTTCTTGATGTCTCAGCTTGTATGAAAGAAAATTCTTGCCCTAACAGAACCTGTTTACGGAAATAGCCCAGAATAACGTTGAATGCAGTCTCCCTTGTGGACCTAACGAGGCTCACCCTCCATCACATGTTACCCTTCCTGCTTTCAACACACTCAAACGTCCCCTCCGCTATGTAGAGGCCCCTATATCCCAGCACAAACGATGTGAATGAATCGGACATCATGATTGGCTCTTATCGAATTTACTCACCGAATTACTGATGCCGCCGGTATCAAAGCAATGTCCGCCTTTCTTCCTTCCGCAGACGAGAATTTAAGCGGTTATTTTTCACAGATTGCCATATTGCACTGGCAATTAGAACTTACAAACTACCATTCATATTATCAAATACGGAAAGACAATTACTCGTGCACATTGCTATACCACCGAGGACAGGAGCATGAATATAAGAATGTGTAGTAAATGATAAAAAATTGCCAGAGTACTTTGTTGGTTTGTTGGTCCATCCTGCCCTGAAATGTTGGATGTGATGACTGACTGACCTGTAGCGTGGCCCAAGTTCTAGGTGAGGTTCTAAGGTTGAGTGTTTTAACGTTAATGTTGTACAAATGAAAACAGTAGAATTTACTGATCTTCCAGGTACAAATTGTAGTAATGTGTATTTAAAAGGGATGATAAATAAATGTGTAATACACTGTGAATAGATATAGAAAATTCTATTCTCCTGTTATTTTAGCCGGCTCATACCCCAAAATTGTCTGTCCTCTAGTTACTGATAAAAACTTGTCCAAATGTTTTATTGCTCTGTCTGTATGTCCTGCCCTGAAGTATTGGTTGTGATGACAGACTAATGTGTAGCGTAGCCCACGATATAGGTGAGGTTGGAGAATTGTGTGTTTTAAAGCTGATGATATGCAATTGCCAACAGTAGAAACCACTGATCTCCAAGTTAAATATTGTCGTTTTGTGAATTAAAAAGGGATGTTACATAAATGTGAAATACACTGTGAGTAAATAACGAAAATTCTGTTCACTGCTTGTTTTATCTGTCTGATATGCCACATTTTTGGTCGTGTTGTTACTGATAAATACTTATCAGAGTGTTTTATTGGTACATCTGTCACACCTGCCGTGAAATGTTGGCTCTGATGACAGATTGACCAGTAGCGTAGCCCAAGATCTAGGTGGGGTTGAAAGAATGTGTGTTTTAACATTAATGTTGTGCAAATAAAAAGAGCAGAATTTACTGATCTTCCAGGTATAAATTGTCGATATATGAATTTAAAAGGGATGATAAATAAATATGAAATACACTGTAAGTAGATATTGAAAATTCTATTCTCCCGTTATTTTAAGCGGGCCATACCCCAAAATTGTCTGTACTGTAGTTATTGATAAAAACTAGTGTTTCATTGGTCTGTCAGTATATCCTGCCCTGAAGTTTTGGTTGTGATGACGGGCTAACCTGTTGCATAGCCCAAAGTCTAGGTCAGGGTGGAAGGTTGTGTGTTTTAACGTTGATGATATGCAAATGCCAACAGTAGAAATTGCTGATCTCCCAGTTACATATAGTTGTGCTGTGAAATTAAAAGCGGTGATAAATGAAACTGAAATACACTGTGAATAAATAATGCTGTTCTCCTATTGTTTTAGCTGTCTAATATGCAAATTTTTGTTGTTGTGAAGTTACTGATAAATACTTGTCGGAGTGTTATATTGGTCTGTCTGTCCATCCTGCCATGAAATGTTGGTTATGATAACAGACTGACCAGTATCGTAGCCCAAGTTTTAGGTGAAGTTGGAAGGTGGTGCGTTCTAATGTTAATGTTGTGGAAATGGAAAGAGAAGTATTTATTGCTCTTCCAGGTACAATTGTATGAGACAGGTAAAACAGGAGGTGAACAGATTTTTTATTATTTACTCATAGTGTATCTCACATTTAATTATCATCCCTTTTAAATTCACAAATCGACAATATTTATATGGGAGGTAAGTAATTTCTACTGTTGGCAGTTGCACATCATCAAAGTTAAAAAAACAATACTGTCCAGCCTGACCTATACCTTGGGCTACCCAACAGGTTAGTCTGTCACCACAAACAAAACTTCAGTCCAGGATGGATAGACAGAACAATAAAACACTCGGAGAAGTTTTTATCAATAACTACTGGCCAGGCAAACTTGGGGTAACAGCAGGTTAAACAAGAGGAGAAGAGAATTCTCATTATCTACTCACAGTGTAATTCACATTTATTTATTATCCATTTTAAATTCACGTAACGACAATATTTGACTGGGAGATCAGAAATTTTGACTGTTGTCACTTTCACATCATCAACGTAAAATTACTCAACTTTCCAACCTCACATACACCGGTGCTATGCTACAGATCAATGTGTCATCACATTCAACATTTCAGGTCAGTATGGTCACTTAGACTAATGAAACACTCCGACAATCGTTTACCAGTAACAACATGACAAAAAAATGGCAAATCAAACTGGTAAAACGAGAGAAGAATGGAATTTACATTATTTACTCACAGTCTATTGCACAGTGAAATACACTGTGAGTATAGGGGCTGATACAACAAACTTGTGTGTCACGTAGTTGCTGATGAAAACTTGTCCATTTATTTTATTGGTTTGTCTGTCCATCCTGCTCTGAAGTTTTGGTTGTGATGGCAGACTAACCTGTAGTGTAGTGCAAGAGCTAGGTCAGGCAGGAAGGTTGTGTGATTTAACATTAGTAATTCCCCCCCATGAACCATGGACCTTGCCGTTGGTGGGGAGGCTTGCGTGCCACAGCGATTCAGATAGCCGTACCGTAGGTGCAACCACAACGTAGGGGTATCTGTTGAGAGACCAGACAAACGTGTGGTTCCTGAAGAGGGGCAGCAGCCTTTTCAGTAGTTGCAAGGGCAACAGTCGGGATGATTGACTGATCTGGCCTTGTAACAATAACCAAAACGGCCTTGCTGTGCTGGTGCTGCGAACGGCTGAAAGCAAGGGGAAACTACAGCCATAATTTTTCCCGAGGGCATGCAGCTTTACTGTATGATTAAATGATGATGGCGTCCTCTTGGGTAAAATATTCCGGAGGTAAAATAGTCCCCCATTCGGATCTCTGGGCGGGGACTACTCAGAGGATGTCGTTATCAGGAGAAAGAAAACTGGCGTTCTACGGATCGGAGCGTGGAATGTCAGATCCCTTAATCGGGCAGGTAGGTTAGAAAATGTAAAAAGGGAAATGGATAGGTTAAAGTTAGATATAGTGGGAATTAGTGAAGTTCGGTGGCAGGAGGAACAAGACTTCTGGTCAGGTGACTACAGGGTTATAAACACAAAATAAAATAGGGGTAATGCAGGAGTAGGTTTAATAATGAATAGGAAAATACGAATGCGGGTAAGCTACTACAAACAGCATAGTGAACGCATTATTGTGGCCAAGATAGATACGAAGCCCACACCTACTACAGTAGTACAAGTTTATATGCCAACTAGCTCTGCAGATGACGAAGGAATTGAAGAAATGTATGATGAAATAAAAGAAATTATTCAGATAGTGAAGGGTGACGAAAATTTAATAGTCATGGGTGACTGGAATTCGAGTGTAGGAAAAGGGAGAGAAGGAAACGTAGTAGGTGAATATGGACTGGGGCTAAGAAATGAAAGAGGAAGCCGCCTGGTAGAATTTTGCACAGAGCACAACATAATCATAGCTAACACTTGGTTTAAGAATCATGAAAGAAGGTTGTATACATGGAAGAACCCTGGAGATACTAAAAGGTATCAGATAGATTATATAATGGTAAGACAGAGATTTAGGAACCAGGTGTTAAATTGTAAGACATTTCCAGGGGCAGATGTGGACTCTGACCACAGTCTATTGGTTACGACCTGTAGATTAAAACTGAAGAAACTGCAAAAAGGTGGGAATTTAAGGAGATGGGACCTGGATAAACTGAAAGAACCAGAGGTTGTACAGAGTTTCAGGGAGAGCATTAGGGAACAATTGACAGGAATGGGGGAAAGAAATACAGTAGAAGAAGAATGGGTAGCTTTGAGAGATGCAGTAGTGAAGGCAGCAGAGGATCAAGTAGGTAAAAAGACGAGGGCTAGTAGAAATCCTTGGGTAACAGAAGAAATATTGAATTTAATTGATGACAGGAGAAAATATAAAAATGCAGTAAATGAAGCAGGCAAAAAGGAATACAAACGTCTCAAAAATGTGATCGACAGGAAGTGCAAAATGGCTATGCAGGGATGGCTAGAGGTCAAATGTAAGGATGTAGAGGCTTATCTCACTAGGGGTAAGATAGATACTGCCTACAGGAAAATTAAAGAGACCTTTGGAGATAAGAGAACCGCTTGTATGAACATCAAGAGCTCAGATGGAAACCCAGTTCTAAGCAAAGAAGGGAAAGGAGAAAGGTGGAAGGAGTATATAGGGAGTCTATACAAGGGCGATGTACCTGAGGACAATATTATGGAAATGGAAAAGGATGTAGATGAAGATGAAATGGGAGATACGATACTGCGTGAAGAGTTTGACAGAGCACTGAAAGGGCTGAGTCGAAACAAGGCCCCCGGAGTAGACAACATTCCATTAGAACTACTGACGGCCTTGGGAGAGCCAGTCCTGACAAAACTCTACCATCTGGTGAGCAAGAAGTATGAAGCAGGCGAAATACCCTCAGACTTCAAGAAGAATATAATAATTCCAATCCCAAAGAAAGCAGGTGTTGACAGATGTGAAAATTACCCAACAATCAGTTTAATAAGCCACAGCTGCAAAATACTAACACGAATTCTTTACAGACGAATGGAAAAACTAGTAGAAGCCGACCTTGGGGAAGATCAGTTTGGATTCCGTAGAAACACTGGAACACGTGAGGCAATACTGACCTTACGACTTATCTTAGAAGAAAGATTAAGGAAAGGCAAACCTACGTTTCTAGCATTTGTAGACTTAGAGAAAGCTTTTGACAATGTTGACTGGAATACTCTCTTTCAAATTCTAAAGGTGGCAGGGGTAAAATACAGGGAGCGAAAGGCTATTTACAATTTGTATAGAAACCAGATGGCAGTTATAAGAGTCGAGGGTCATGAAAGGGAAGCAGTGGTTGAGAAGGGAGTAAGACAGGGTTGTAGCCTCTCCCCGATGTTATTCAATCTGTATATTGAGCAAGCAGTAAAGGAAACAAAAATTCGGAGTAGGTATTAATATCCATGGAGAAGAAATAAAAACTTTGAGGTTCGCCGATGACATTGTAATTCTGTCAGAGACAGCAAAGGACTTGGAAGAGCAGTTGAATGCAATGGACAGTGTCTTGAAAGGAGGATATAAGATGGACATCAACAAAAGCAAAACGAGGATAATGGAATGTAGTCGAATTAAGTCGGGTGATGCTGAGGGAATTAGATTAGGAAGTGAGACACTTAAAGTAGTAAAGGAGTTTTGCTATTTGGGGAGCAAAATAACTGATGATGGACGAAGTAGAGAGGATATAAAATATAGACTGGCAATGACAAGGAAAGCGTTTCTGAAGAAGAGAAATTTGTTAACATCGAGGATAGATTTAAGTGTCAAGAAGTAATTTCTGAAAGTATTTGTATGGAGTGTAGCCATGTATGGAAGTGAAACATGGACGATAAATAGTTTGGACAAGAAGAGAATAGAAGCTTTCGAAATGTGGTGCTACAGAAGAATGCTGAAGATTAGATGGGTAGATCACATAACTAATGAGGAAGTATTGAATAGGATTGGGGAGAAGTTTGTGGCACAACTTGACCAGAAGAAGGGATCGGTTGGTAGGACATATTCTGAGGCATCAAGGGATCACCAATTTAGTATTAGATAGCAGCGTGGAGGGTAAAAATCGTAGAGGGAGACCAAGAGATGAATACACTAAGCAGATTCAGAAGGATGTAGGTTGCAGTAGGTACTGGGAGATGAAGAAGCTTGCACAGGATAGAGTACCATGGAGAGCTGCATCAAACCAGTCTCAGGACTGAAGACCACAACAACAACAACAATGTTAAATTGCTAGATTAGAAATTACTGGTCTCCCAGTTAACTATTGTCATTTTGTGAATTTAGAAGGGATAATACAGAAATATGAAATACACTGTGAATAAATAATGAAAATCCTTTTCTCCTCTTGTTTTAGCTGTCTTATATGCAAATTTTTTGGTTATGTAGTTACCAATAAATACTTATCAGAATGTTTTTTATTGGTCTGTCTGTCCATACTGTCCTGAAGTTTAGGTTGTGATGACAGACTAACCTGTAGCATAGCCAAAGATCTAGGTCAGGCTGGAAAATTGTGTGTTTTAACATTACTGATGTTCAATTGCCAGAGTAAAAATTACTGGTCTCCCAGTCAGATATTGTCGAATTGTGAATTTCGAAAAATTTATAAAATACATAAAATACACTGTGAGTAGATGTTGAAAATTCTGCTCTGCGTTACCCGGCTTATACAAAAAAATGGTCTATCCTGTAGCTATTGATGAAAACTGGTCCATTTATTTTATTGGTCTGTCTGCCCATCCTGATCTGAAATGTCTGTTGTGATGAGACACTAACCTGTAGCGTAGCCCAAGATCTAGGACAGGTTGGAATATTGTGTGTTTTAACATTAGTGATGTTCAGTAGCAAGAGTATAAATTACTTGTCTACCAGTTAAATATTGTCATTTTGTGAATTTAAAAGGGATGATAATGAAATGTGAAATACACTGTGAGTAAATAATGGAAATCCTGTGCTCCTCGTGTTTTAACTGTCTTATACGGAAATTTTTTGGTTATGTATTTACTGATAAATAATTCTCAGAGTGTTTTATTGGCCTGTCTGTCCACGTTACTCTGAAGTTTCCATTGTGATGACGCACTAATGTGTAAGGCAGCCCAAGATCTAAGTCAGGCTGGAAAATTGCGTGTTTTAACATTACTGATGTTCAATTGCCAGAGTAAAAATTACTGGTTTCCCAGTTAGATATTGTCATTTTGTGAATTGGAAAGTGATGATAAAGAAATGGGAAATTCACTTTTGTCCCATTGTTTTAGTTGATTCATGCACAAGGTTTTTGTTATGTAGTTAGTGATAAATACTTGTCATAGTGTTTTATTAGTGTGTCTGTCCATCATGCCCCCAAAATGTGATGACAACCTGATCTGTAGCATAGTCCAAGGTCTAGGTTAGAAGATCATCTGAGTCAGTGCATAGGATTTGCAAATGTCAACAATAGAGATTACTTATCTCCCAGTTATATATATATATATATATATATATATATATATATATATATATATATATATATATATATATATATATATATAATAGAGGGAAATATTCCATGTGGGAAAATTATATTTAAAAACAAAGATGATGATGTGACTTACCAGGCAGGTTGATAGACACACAAACAAACACAAACATACACACATGTACACGCCAAAACAAATGTCTGCTTGTGACTGTGTATGTGCGGATGGATATGTGTGTGTGTGCGAGTGTATACCTGTCCTTTTTTCCCCCTAAGGTAAGTCTTACCACTCCCGGGATTGGAATGACTCCTTACCCTCTCCCTTAAAACCCACATCCTTTCGTCTTTCCCTCTCCTTCCCTCTTTCCTGATGAAGCAACCGTTTGTTGCGAAAGCTTGAATTTTGTGTGTATGTTTGTGTGTCTGTCGACCTGCCAGCACTTTCGTTTGGTAAGTCACATCATCTTTGTTTTTAGATATATTTTTCCCACGTGGAATGCTTCCCTCTATTATATATATATATATATATATATATATATATATATATATATATATATAGTATTTATTGGTAACTACATAACCAAAAATTTGCATATATAATTTGTGAATTTTAAAGGAATGGTAAAAAATGTGGAATACACTGTGAGTAGATATGGAACATTACATTCTGCTCATCTTTTAGCGAATCATAAGAGAAAATAGGGTGCCCCGTAGTTATTGATGGAAACTTGTCAGTTTATTTTATTGGTCTGTCTGTCCATCCTGCTCTGACATTTTGGTTGTGATGACAGACTAACCTGCAGCATTGCCAAGGCTCTATGTCAGTATGGAATGTTGTGTGTATTAACATCAGTAATGTTCTATTTCCAGAATAGAAATTACTGGTCTCTCAGTTAAATATTGTCGATTTGTGATTTTAAAACTGATGAAAAAGAAATGTGTATTACACTGAAAGTAAATAGCGAAAATTCTGTTCTCCTCTTGTTTTAGCTGTCTTATTTGCCCATTATTTTGTTATGCATTTACTGAAAAATACTTGTCAGAGTGTTTTATTGGACTGTCTATCCATGTTGTCCTGAAGTCTTGGTTGTGATGAAAGACTAACCTGTATCGTAGCCCAAGAGCTGGGTCAATCAGGAATGTTGTGTGTAGTGTTACATCAGTGTCCAGTGGGAAACTCAGCCAGGCAAGTACTAAAGATGTTAAAAAAGTTCAAGATACTCACAAAAGTAAAGTGAAAAATAATGTTAGTATATTTCATCAAAATATTGGAGGATGAAGAATAAAATTGATGAGCTTCTGCTTTGTTTAGAAGATATAGAAACCGAGAATGTAATAGATGTACTATGCTCGTCTGAGAAGATCATTGACACTGATATGCAAAAGGTTAGCATCAATGGGTACAAATTAGCTGCACATGTAAGTAGAGATAATATGTTGAGAGGAGGAGTTGCCATGTATGTCAAAAGCTTCCACAGTGTAAAAAATTTAGAAACTAAAAAGTTTTGTGTAGAGCAACATATGGAAGCATGTGCCACTGAACTTAAACTAAATGATGGCACTTTCATAATTGTAACAGTGTATAGGTGCCCCTCAGGGAATTTCCAGCTATTTCTAGAAAACTTAGATGCTTTGTTGTGCTATCTGTCAGACAGGGGAAGCAAATTATCATTTGTGGGGATTTATATGTTGATTCCCTGAAAGAGTGTAATAGGAAGAATGACGTTGTAGTATTACTTAGTTCTTTCAATTTGAGCTCTGTCATTGATTTTCCTACTCGGATAACAAAGAACAGCTGTACATTGATAGATAACTTTTTTATAGACCAAGATAAGTTGAAGGACATAAATGCTTATCCTGTTGAGAATGGTCTTTCAGATCATGGTGCACAGCTATTTACAGTATATGACATAGCTCCATGCAGTATATCAAATCAGACTTTCAAAGCAGTGCGTTCAATTAATAATATAAATATTGCAAACTTTAGGGAAAGCCTACAGCAACTGGACTGGGATGAAGTGTATAAGGAACCTGATGCAAACTTGAAATATAACTTATTTCACGATACATTTTTAAGGGTATTTGAAAATTGTTTTTCCAAGAAAATAGTTAAATATAATTCCAAGAAAACATATAAAAAACCTTGGCTAACTAAAGGAATAAGAATATCTTGCAACCATAAAAGAGAACTGTATCTAACAGCAAGAGGGAGCACTGACCCCGAAATTGTTCAATATTATAAAAAATATTGTGCAGTACTAAGAAAAGTTATTAAAAAGTCCAGAAGCATGTGTATCATGTCTGAGATCAGTAACTCTGATAATAAAATTAAAGCAATTTGGAATATTATTGAAAGGGAAACAGGGCAACCAACAGCACAGGAAGACTTTAGTGCCATAAAACTGAATGACAAGTGTAATAACAAACAATCAGAAATTGAAAATATTTTCAATAATCATTTTTTAAATGTTGTGGAGAAAATAGGATCTAGATTTTCACTAGAAGAGGCAAGGCTACTAATAGAAGAGGCCATACCTGTGCAGTTTGAAACAACTGTAATTCCACCAACCTCTCCCTCTGAAATCAGTAAAATAGTAAACTCACTGAAAAGTAAAAGCTCTTACGGAATTGATGGCATTTCCAGCAAGGTACTTAAAGCTTGTTCCCCACAGATAAGTAGGATTCTCAGCCACGTATGTAATAGCTCTTTGGAGCAGGTTGTTTTCCCCGATAGACTGAAATATGCCATTGTAAAACCATTGCATAACAAGGGGGATACGTCGGATGTCAACAACTACCACCCAATCTCTATTCTGACAGCTGTATCAAAACTTTTGAGAAAGCAATTTATTCAAGAGTAGCCTCCCATATTTGTAAAAATAAAGTAGTAACAAAATGTCAGTTTGGTTTTCAGAAAGGATTTTCAACAGAAAATGCTATATACGCTTTCACTGATCAAATATTAAATGCTCTGAATAACCAACCAGACATCACCCATTGGTATTTTTTGTGATCTCTCAAAGGCCTTTGATTGTGTAAATCATGGGATTTTTTTGGTGAAGCTGGATCATTATGGTTTGAGGGGGGCAGTGCACAAATGGTTTAATTCATACTTAACTGGAAGAAAGCAGAAAGTTGAAATAAGTGGTTCATGTAATGTTAAAACAACAGCTGATTCCTCAAACTGGGGGGGGGGGGGTGGCTATCAAGTACGGTGTCCCACAGGGTTTGGTCTTAGGTCCTTTACTGTTATTGATATACATTAATGACTTACCATTCCACATTGATGAAGATGCAAAGTTAGTTCTTTTTGCTGATGATACAAGTACAGTAATAACATCCAAAAACCAAGAACTAAGTGATGTAATTGTAAATGATGTTTTTCACAAAATTATTAAGTGGTTCTCAGCAAACGGACACTCTTTCAATTTTGATAAAACACAGTATATACAGTTCCGTACAGTAAATGGCACAACTCCAGTAATAAATATAGACTTTGAACATAAGTCTGTAGGTAAGGTTGAATTTTCAAAAATTTTTAGATGTGTCCATTGATGAGATGTTAAACTGGAAGCAACACATTGATGGTCTGCTGAAATGTCTGAGTTCAGCTACGTATGCTATTAGGGTTATTGCAAATTTTGGTGATAAGAATCTCAGTAAATTAGCTTACTATACCTACTTTCATTCACTGCTTTCATATGGCATTATATTCTGGGGTAATTCATCGTTGAGTAGAAAAGTATTCATTGCTCAAAAACATGCAATCAGAATAATTGCTGGAGCCCACCCACGGTCATCCTGCAAACATCTATTTAAGGATCTAGGGATCCTCACAGTAACCTCACAGTATACATATTCACTTATGAAAATTGTTGTTAATAATCCAACCCAGTTCAAACGTAGTAGCAGTGTGCATAGCTACAACACCAGGAGAAAGGATGATCTTCACTATGCAGGGTTAAATCTGACTTTGGCACAGAAAGGGGTAAATTATGCTTCCACAAAAGTCTTTGGTCACCTACCAAACAGCATCAAAAGCCTGACAGATAGCCAACTAACATTTAAAAATAAGTTAAAAGAATTTCTAGATGACAACTCCTTCTACTCACTGGCTGAATTTTTCGATATTAAATTAAGGGAAAAAAACAACTTAAACACTAGTGTCTTGCAATATTTTGTTAACCTGACACATTCCACATCATTACGAAGTGTCGTATTCACGATCTATGGAACAAGTATTAATCTAATCTAATCTAATCTGTAGAGTAGTGGATTTCTTTTCCTATGTATGCACTATATGTTACATTTATTTACGTTCAGGGTCAACTGCCAGGGTCTGCACCATTCATGCAAAAGACGGTAGCAACCAACTGAAGGCGTTAATAATGCTGTTTTGGAGTGAGAATTGCCGCGCTACAAGAAAAAGCTCTTAAATTTACTTCTTGTCGTGGACTTCCTGATTTCGATACAAACATCTTTTGGGCGGATCGATTTCGTCTTCGATACAAAATTGCTTCCTGAGCAGTCTGTGGAGAAAGATCAGCAGTTAGTCAATATGTGGTACCGGACTGGAAGTCGAAACTTAGAGTAAAAACAAGTGGCTATTGTGATAGCGACATTTACGACGTAAATGATTTTTTAAAGCTATTTCAGACAAAACACTAACTGCGAAGTATACATCTACCGATACTGGGCAAGCGACTTTCAAGGACAACGTCTGGACAGACATAATGGATGTACGAGTGCAGGTCACAGACACGTGGTTCACGACACGTGGGAGTTCGGGTCTGGCCTGGAGACTTGCACAGACAGCCAAACGGTAAGGCGACCTCTCGCGATAAGCGGGCAGTCCGGGATCGAGCCCCGGTCTGTGACATATTTTCACTGTCGCCATTCCACTCCATAGTTGATGGTTATCTTTATTCGCAGCTGTAAAAAAACTTAATGTATACTTACTGTGAAGAGTGGTCAGTGCGAAGGTAGCAAAATGACGAAACGAAGATTAACGATCGGTCGTTGAGCTAACCTCTGCGGTGAAAAACAATAACCACTAGTGATAGATACACAAAATCGTTGACGGTGTTTCAGAATGCAAATAAAAATGTACGTATGACATGTGACATTCTCCGTTCTTGGATGAATAACTTAAATTCCAAAATGGGCATTCACAATCGTGAAATACTACTTTTTGTATATAAGAATGTAGGCTTCCGCGGCCGGTGTCATGGTGATTAAAATTCTTCTGGATATTATGCCGCGTCATTGCTAAAAACTAACAACAATAATAAACTAAAACCGACGTTCCGTCGGAATTGCAACAGCCTTCCTAAGGGCGCGTACCCAGAAGAATTTTAATGACTACTTTTTGTAGTTAATACACCATGCCATTGCAGCGAAAAGTTACCAAACGTGGAAGAAAAGTTTTTTCCTGCCTACGCAACATCGTATCTTCAGCCTCTTGACCAGAGAGTGATCCGATCTTTTATGTTAAATTACTGAAAGATGGTTCTGCGTTCCGTAGTTGCGAAAATGGACACCGCCACAAGCGTATACGAGCTAGATAAGCTTGTGACCGTAGGTGATGCTGTTAACTGGATTAAAAATGCTCAGAATGAAGCGAAAAGCGAAATAATTAGAAACTGCTTCATTAATTCTGGTTTTAAGTCTTCACAAAATGTTGACGCTGGAGAAGGAGAAAGTGGCGATAATCAGTAAACTTCAATGAGATGTTGCCGATACCGAACTGGATATTTCTACAGTGAATGAAGAAACTGTCTGCTTCAGTAGTGCTGATAATGGGGAAGATGTCGTTGTAGAAAGGAACCCAGATTCTCGTTTTCCTGACAACGAAAACAGTATTGTAAAAGTAAGGCAATTCCTGTAGAGGCAGAGCCATTAGGCGATACGCAATATTGTTAGACACCAGTCACTTGCTCCTGAGGTTTTCTATCAGAGACTGTTGCTTTTAAACCTGAGGTGGAGAGGAAACATTAGAATGAGATTGTAAACGAATATATGGAAAAGTCGGTGCAGATGCCAATTTTCGTGCATTGTACTACGCAAACGATTAAGTATGTCACAAGTAAATGTGATGAATGTTGAGAGCAGGCAGATACCACGTAGACGTCCTATAACACCACAACTCTGTGGATGAGCTTACATTTTCTCCATGTTTTGAAAAGTTTGTTTTATTAGTTCTGCTGAGTATTATTCTTGTAAATATGTTGTCAAGTTACAAATGCTATTTGTTATTTAAGAAAGAATGTACGCATGGGATGTTAACATTTTGTGAGTAGACAAGCTAGTCTTGTCAGGGAAAACATACTGTCAAAGAGTGTAATAAACTGTAAATGCATTATCACTGAGTGTGCAAGCGCACAAAGAAAAGTAGAAGTACGGAGATTAAAAAGTCTGTTTCCGAAGTGCGGAGCTGTGAAAACTGAAATGGTTGGCTTGGCAGATGTTTAATACGGGGAAGCCACGGCATTTATTGGGCACAGTACAAATGCAGCAAGAGTAATCCACATAACATCAAGAGTAGTGTGGGCCCTTATTATTGGCTGTGGTATGGCAAGAAGATCAGCCTGTGCCCTATTTTACTGTTAAATGCAGCCACTCGACAAACCAACGGCATCATAAACTGGAGTCAGATCTAGACTTTTTATAACTAGAAGAGTTATAGACTGACCAGCTTAGTGGGAATTCTATTGCTTAAATAACACAGTTGTCGTGCATATGGTCACGTAAATAATTTTCCAAGTAATCATTCAAGTGGTATCCATCCTATCCCTTTGTATGAGCCAAGATAATCAGAAATGAACTGAAAATGATCACTAATTTAGTGGATTATCAAAACATAATTTTTCCAACTTTTGGTCAATTATGTAATAATTAAATCTTTGGCTGTAGTACGAATAATGTCACAAATGGAATGATGCAAAAGCCAGTATTAATTCTTTTGCTAAAAATAGAGTAGCTTTCGTAATAAAAGATTGGTAGTAAAACATTACATAAGTTGCACACTGAATTACATTGTCAAAACACAGTTCTAATTTATAGCTTGTGACATAATTTATAACTTTTATTGCAAAGAAATATCTGAGTAACTGTTAGGTAAATGACAGTCCTTACCACTGAGTAAATTCAAACAACCTTTCTGTTTGCTACAATTACGAAATCAGTATTACGGTGAGTAACATAACAAAAAATTTCTTTCGACAGCCAGTAAACAGTCTTACTTTAATTGATCGTTGAAATTTATTATAATATGTTTGTGTGTTTGCTGTTTGATTATTATCTGACTACTGTGAAATGCGTGGTGTGAAGTACTTGAAAGTGTGCCTTAGGTACTGTTCCTACGTCAATACGCCAATAACTATTCTTACGTAAGATTGCTTACGAGTATAAAGTTCTGTTTCAATTTAATTATTCTTGTTCCGGTGAGGAACTGGTTATTTCATTAATGACATGCTTTGAAAACCTCTTTTCCAGATTTTCCACTAACTAATGTTAATTAAAAATTAGTTTACGTGCTAAAAACATATAATTTAACCGAGCTTTGTTTCTTCGTCATTGGTAAAGTACTTAGCAGTGGCGATTTGGTTATAATTTCACCTACTTCACTCGGTTTTGCATTATACTCCGGAGTAAATGCCTTTTCTCCAAATATTAGGGTCTTTAGGTACAAGGTCATATAGGAAAACATAATTAGCTGGAGAGGTAGGAGGGTTATAGTCTCACAGAAATGAAAACAACAAATAAACGGGAGTGAACTATGTTACAACAAAGGAATTCAAAAGTCAAAGCTTCCAAAAGAAACGCAACTTCAAAGAAGTTAAAAAAATAGTTTCGACTGAGCACAGAGAAATTGTGTGATTATGAAACTGTTGCGTTCATCATTTCCTTGGGAGTGATCACGTTCACATTCTTACGAACACCTATATAGCGGAAGCTGGCGTATCTCATTCAGTTACCGGTCGTACAAATTAGGTGCGTCGGTAAGAGATGCCTCTCATATGACGAACATACTGTCACTAACGCCATGTGTGACACAGAAGATATGTTTTCCGGTGGAGGATTCGCTGACATGTCGCCTTGTCATCAAAGGTCTGCGGTTCCCATTGGAAAGCCGCTTCCTTTCGGCTGCTAATACAGTAGTTGTGCATAATCAACTGTCATTATAAATCCCTATCTCGCTGTTGCAAACGGACGTTACACAACGACACAGACACAAATTTGAATAAAGCGAAGCGCTGAAAAAGAAGAAAGCACGAGAGAGATTTGAACACCCTAACCACTTAACCACGACGCCATTTTTGGTTTTGGATGCTCTATATCGTAGTTCTTGTTCTTTGACCGTTCACTCTTTCCATTTTGCTTTTTTATTTTATTTAATTTTTTAAATTCCTGTACAAGTTGTTCCTGTTTTCATTCTTGATCTGTGTTCAGTTTTCGACGGGCCATCCACTGGGACTTCTTACCACTGAATCTGTGGGCCAGGGAGAGGGGGGGGGGGGCGTTTGCGAACGGGAGTTTCCCGTGTTAAGGTGACAGCAACTACTGCCGCTTTGCTGGAGCTAATAATAACAACAACAATGACGTTCACTCTTATTTACAAACGAACTGATACAGAGTGGGCACCTGAACGTTGGTAGTTGTAAAACAAAGTTATCTCAATGAGCCTTCCGGAATCTTTCACATGCACCTACTTCTACACAGATTCCGTATATAACGGACTATAAGATGTACCTTAATTTTTAATCAATTTCTTAAATTAATAATTTTTTTTCATTTTTGTTATTGTATTGCAAAACAGTGCTGAGAAAGACTATTAGTTTATAAAACCGAACCGACTTTTAAAATACCGGAAAATCGTCATCTGATCTTTCTTTTTCGTCTTCTTCTTCTTCTTCTTCTTCTTCTTCCTCTTCATCGTAATCGTTTTCCTCTTCATATATAAGACGGTCTTCACTGCCAGAGACTGTTTCTTATGTCGCACTTCTTGGAAGATTTAACAATAATGTCTTCTCTCACTCTAGACCATTCCTGTTTTATCCACTGTCACACTTGTTTGATTTTAGTTCGCTTTAAAGCTCCCTTGGGCGTGAATTCATGCTGGATTTCATCCATTATCCATTTGTTCCACTCCTCTCTCATATACAGTTTAAATGAATTTGTCATTCTAGAGGACTGATGACCTCAGATGTTAAGTCCCGTAGTGCTTAAAGCCATTTGAGCCATCTTAACCCTGCCAGAGAATCTTTCAAATGATTAGTAAACTGACCTAGCACTAGAAGAGAACTCTTCTTCAGAAAAGCATTCTTCCTTGTCTCCCACACTCTGTTAATCCATAACTTCATTCCACTCTCGCCCTTCCAACCCTTGTCATGTACTTACACAAAAACACCTGGCTGTATTTAAGAACATTTCGGCATTGTTTTCCGCTCGAAAATGATCATTTAATTAAGTTTAGTACTGTCAGTTCAACATGAAAGGACACCAGTGTAGCACATTTTTTTTGTCCACTTGTTTTTATAATAACAATCTTAGCACCTTTCATGGTTCACATGGCTCTGAAAACTGTGGGACTTAACATCTGAGGTCAACAGTCCCCAAAACTTAGAACTACTTAAACCTAACTAAACTAAGGAGATCACACACATCCACGCCCGAGGCAGGATTCGAACCTGCGACCGTAGCGGTCGCGCTGCTCCAGACTGAAGCGGCTAGAACCGCTCGGCCACTTCTGCCGGCAGCACCTTTCATGTGAACAGTTCTGTTAATCGGCACATCGAATATGAGAGTAGCTTTGTCCATATTCGCTATGTCGTTTACCTCCATACTGTTTTTCTTTGAATTTTGAATATTAAACGGTGCAAAGATAATATTTTCTCCTCATACTCTTGTGGCAATTTCTGAGGTAGTTTGGTTTGGTTCGCATGCTAAGTACATGACGCTTCATAAACCTGTAGCACCAACCAACATAACAGCTGTTAAGTTGCACTGTAGCGCTAGCTTACGAGCGTGTATTTGAATCATTTTTGCATTAAGTCCCATACCATTTTGACTGTGTTCTTGAATCCATTTCAATACGTCATTTTCTAGTTTGGGCTATTTTGCACTCAGTCCTCTTTTGCACATTTAGTCTTCCTCATTTATTTCAACTCTTTCTTACTAGCCCGCCCATCGCGAATGGCTTTTTCTGTAGCTGGAGGCCCCAACTGCCGGTCAGCTGTTCTCTTTCCGTGTTCTTCTCCATATGCTATATATAGCTCGCACCATATGAATACCTTTTATTTTTTGCATTACGAGACTAGCTGTTACGAATAATGTTGTACTTTACCGATAGCACAAATCACTTTCAATTCAAGTTCATTGGCACTGTAGAGTGCATTGACACATCACAGGCCAGACAGTGTGCTCTGGGTTTGTGTTAGCAGGCTTGTGAACCCTCGCAACTCGCGTCCGTCGCATCGGTGCACTGTTGCTGCCAGCTGAATCGAATGTTCCCAGGTAGTAATAGTTTTGTATGACCATTTTTAAGACTGACGGGAATTTTACATGAAACACTGGATATTTTTATTTTTATTTCCATATAAGACACATCCGCATTTTGGAAGCAGTTTTTCGAAGAAAAAAGTGCGTCTTGTAGTCCGTAAAGTACGGTAATCAGCAATCCACCTTACGGTGCGTGGTGGAGGGTGCCCTGTACCACTAATAGCCGTTCCTTTCCTGCTCCACACGAAAACAGGGCGAGGGAAAATGACTGTCTGTACCCCTCCGTATGAGCCCTAATTTCTCGTATCTTATCTTCGTCGTACTTGAGTGCAATGTATGTTGGATCGTTCTGCAGTCAGCTGCAAATGCCGAATGTCTAAACTTTTTTATTAATGTTTCTCAAAAATAAAATTGGCTTACCTCCAGTGACTCCAATATTGGATCCCGAAGCACGTCCGCAACACTTGCGTGTTGTTCGAACCTAGCAGTAACAAATATAGCAGCCCACCTCTGAATTGCTTCCGTCTTCCTTCAGTCCGACCTGGTATCGATCCCAAACACCCGAGCAGTACTCGAGAATAGGTCATACCAGTGTTCTACAAGCGGTCTCCTTCACAGGTGAACCACTCTTTCCTAAAATTCCGCCAATAAACCTAAGTCGACCATTCGCCTTCCCTACCACAGTTCTCACATGCTCGTTCCATCTGACATCGCTTTGCAACGTTACGGCCAGATATTTAAGCGACATGACTGTGTCAAGCAGGACACTAATAGTACTGTATCTGAAGATTACAGGTTTGATCTTCCAACTCATCCGCATTAACTTACATTTAGGGTTAGCTGCCATTGATCACACCAACTGGAAATTTTGTCAGTCGTCTTCTACCTTACTGCAGTAACTCAACTTCGACACCTTCCCGGACACCACAGCATCATCAGTAAACGACCGCGGACTGCTGCCCACCCCGTCCGCTAGATCATTTACGTATCCAGGGAACGACAGCGGTCGCATCACACTTCCCTGGGGCACTGCTGACGATAGCCTCGTCTCTGGCGAACACTCGCCGTCGAGGACGACGCAGTGGACTGTGTTATGTGAGAAGCGCTCAAGCCCCTCTCATACCTGTGAACCTATTCTATGTGTCTGTATACCTTCCTTAATCGTGCAATAGGCCACCGTGCCAAACGCATTCCGGAAATCTAGAAACATGGAATCTGCCCAGTGCTGTTCATCTGCAGTTCGCAGTATGTCGTGTGAGAAAAGGGCAAGCTGAGTTTCGCACGAGCCCTAGATCTTTCGTTGACATAGTCATACTGTGTTTCTACACTGTGTCTCGGCCTTCAAGTATTCGCAGCGGTGGTTTTTCAACTGAGATCCAAGCAAGAGCTGATAAGCGATACTAGACCATACTGTTTCTCAAATACTTTTTTATGCGTGTAAGAAAAAAACTCCTTTCAACTGAAACATGTGTAGCAGGAATGGTGGCATTTGGACAAAATAGTTTGAAAGCTTCTGAATGAATTTGGTCTGTTTCATTCTCAGTCATTCTTTTGATAACGTCTCGCCACGTTTCTTTACGCTGGGAAGAAAATACAGTCTCTAGTTGTACATATAAGACCGAATGATTGAAGGACTCACTATAGTGAATCCACACCGTGTACACTGAAGTGCTGAGCATATTTGGCGAATTGAGCACCATTCCTTAAATTAAGGAAGAGAAGTTTATCACGATGCGAAAACCCTGTGTTACGTTATTGTCCAGTACCTCGAAGTACACCTCTTTTTATTTTGAAATGAATGGATTGCCAATCTATTTGTCCATCATTTCATCTCTATTAATGGCAGCTTCAGGTTACGAATTAGTAGACCATTTCGTGCAATTTAAAATTTTTTTCTGAAGAATTTTGGAAAGCAGTCAGTCTTCAGAAACATGCTTTGAAAAAGAGGGAGAAAAGAAATTCTTTTAGAGGAAGATGAAATGGTGAGTAAGGAAGAGTTTCAACCGATAATAGATGTGGATATTAATGGTATCGAAGCAGTAGCAGTCATTGATACAGGTAGTGTGTTGTGCGCCACAGCAGAGAGGCTTTCTGACCAAATTAGAGACCAGGAACAGGTACCTATGTTACCGTTACAAGGAGTTGGAGTCGTGGGTGCAGTAGGAGGAAAAAGCAAGTTAATAAAAAACCAAGTGTTACTGGAAGTGAGATTTCAAGGAATTGTATTAGAAGTTAATGCTATAGTGCTACCTGGCCTTTGGGTAGGGCTTATATTAGGGATGGATTTATTGGTAGACCATTCCGCTGTTGTAGATTTAGAAAGGGGTACTGTGATCCTGACGGTAAATGGTACTAGAAACGAGTTTAAGTTTGGCAGGGCCATTCAAGCTAAAGAGAAGGCGCAGGGAAAATTCTACGTGAAAATAATGCATGAGTGTTTCCAGTGGGACGCAGATTCGAAGGGGAGTGACTGTAGGAAAGAGAGACGAGAGCCAGTTGAGGCAGAATGGTCAGTAGAAGATATCAAAGCTAAATTAAATAATATCGATGATATGGAAATAATATCGATGATATGGACCAAGGTGCAAAAAAGAACTAGGAGAGTTGCTGGTAAAGTATCAGAAAGTATTATCAAATAGACCTGGGTTAATGAAAGGAGAACCTTATGAGTTTAAAGTCAAATCGCACCAACCATTCAAACTGAGACCCCATGTGATACGTTTGGCAAGAAGGGAGGCAGTAGAAAAAGAGTTACAAAGGATGATAAAATTGCAAATTATCGAAAGATCGAAGAGTCAATATTGCAATCCATTAGTATATGTGACAAAGAAAGATGGTTCAGTGAGAGTAACGTTGAATGCTAGGATACTGAATAAGATAATAGAGCCTCAGAATGATAGGCCTGAATCTCTTAAACAATTATTGCAAAAGTTCGAAGGGGCCAGTAAATTATCTAGCCTCGATATGACTGCCAGGTACTGGCAAATAAAATTGGCTGAGAAATGAAAACAGTACACAGCTTTTGTATATAGAGGCAGGTGTTATCATTTCAAAGTTCTCCCATTCGGATTGAATATATCGGTAGCAGCGTTCATAGCGGTGTTGGGTAACATACTGGGAGACGAATTATTGTCTAGAATGACCGTTTATGTGGACGACATCCTGATTGCTGACAGTGATTGGCAAGAGCACAATAGGATTCTGGAAGACGTGCTGAAAGCGTTTCAAGAGGGCAATGTTACCGTGAATTTAACTAGGTCCGAATTCGGAAAGAGCGAAATACAATTTTTAGGACATATTATATCAGCAGAGGGTATTAAGCCGAATCCTAAGAAATTGGAGTCTATCAAAGAATTCCCACAGCCAAGAAACAAGAAACAAAGTCGTGTCTCGGTTTGTGTAGATTTTACCGAAAATTCGCTGATAAACAGGTATTAAATGCAAAGTGACTGCATAATTTAACCGGAAAGAATGTACCTTGAGTGTGGACAGAGCAGTGTGAGAAAGAGGGGGTAGAACATCGAACTATCGGATTCGCGAGTACATTGTTGACAAAATGCGAGCGTAACTATACCGTTACTGAAAAGGAGGCATTGGCCATAGTACGGGCCTTCAAAAAGCTCAGATACTATTTAATGGGTAAAAAAGTAGAAGTATACACGGACCACAAGGCTTTATCTTTTATGAAAAGCTGCAGATTAACACATGGCAGACTCACTCGATGGACTATAGCTCTTAAGGAATGCCAATATGAGATACATTGCAGACCTGGTAAAGACAACGTAGTAGCGGACGCGCTGTCCAGATTGCCATTGGGGATGAACCAGGAGAATCAAGATTTGTCGGATTCTCGAGAAATCCATTTGTTATATATGAAAGGGGTGGAATATGAGAATAAGATTAAAGGGTATCTATCACAGGAACCAGAGAAGGATGATAGGTTGCGTAGGGCAAAGGAGAAATGGGAAGAAAATCAAGAACCGCAAGTCAGGCAATATTACCCAGTAGAAAAGGGAATACTATATCGCAGGACTAACCTGGCATGGGAAAACTTTAAGTTGTGTTTGCCTGAACATACCATAAATGAATTTCTCTGGTATATTCACATGAGCTATGGACATTTCGGACCTAAAAAGTGTTCTGAAAAATTGGCAGAAACATGTATCTTCAGTAATATGGTGAAGAGGGCTAGAAAGGTACTGGAAAGATGCGAGAAGCGTCAAAAAACGAAGACACCTACAACTAGTAGCAAGGGTCGGATGTATTGTATTATACCGGAAGAAATAGGAGAAATGGCATCGGCGCATGTAGTCGGGCCACTACCGGCCTCAAGAGGGCGGTTTGAATACGTTTTTGTGGTAATGGATGTATTTTCGAAATTTTTGAGAGGGAAGTAATGGCAAATAAGTTAAAAACAGGATTACGTTCGCACCGTGGATAAACCAAAAAAATGCTCAGTGATAATGGGTCTCAAGTCGTATCCAGAGTATGGAAGAAGATGTTGCAGAAGCTAGACACCAAAGCCATATATATATAACAAGGTTTGACCCAGCTTCGAACCTGGTAGAGAGAGTGATGAAAGAGCTGGGACGGCTCAGCAGGGCTCACTGCCATGACCATCACACTGCTTGGGGAATGTATGTTAAAGAGTTTGAGGAGATACTGAACGAACTGCCACATTCGACAACTGGGGTGTCTCCATATGAGTTGCTAACGGACAAAATGCCTAGAAATTTGATTGAGAATGTAGCGAAATTCCCAAAGAGATCAGACGTGACTGTAGAAGAAAAACGGGAATTGGTGTTAAGCAGGATGAAAGTAAAAGGGGCTTATCGGAAGGCAAGGCATGATGGGAATATTATACCCAAGGAATATGTAGTGGGAGACGTAGTACTGGTTATAGCCCACAGGAAATCGTCCAAAATTGACGCTGAAACGAAGAAATTTTATGAGATTTTTGAAGGTTCTTATGTGGTATGTGGGGTACCACACCCTAATGTCGTGGAAGTGGCTCACCCAGAGTCGAAAGTAGTCAGAGGAATTTATTGTATTCTTCTGTCTAAAGTAGTCTTTTTCTGTTTCATGTAGCATTGTAAAGTAACTGATGAATGATGAGATGTAATGTGGACGTCCTTGTAAGCAGACCAAGGAATCTGGGAAACCTATCCAAAGGAATATCAATTAAAAGGTTGGTTGGTTTTTGGGGGAAGAGACCAAACAGCGAGGTCATCGGTCTCATCGGATTAGGGAAGGAAGTCGGCCGTGCCCTTTCAATTAAAAGAGAAATACTGATAATGGCTGTTGTTTCCGGATCCCAGCGGAACCAGCGAACCGAAGAACCTTAACTTCGGGATTACAGTGAATACTGGTTCGAAAGAAAGTGTTGTCAGTGGCGTGCGAAAAAAGAAATAAATAAAACGGTCTTGAGGCATGACGGCCTGATGCTGTAAAATAGGGCAGATAAATTTGCTGTGTCTCTAAGTGTGCTGAAGATATAGTTTATCATCAATGTATATAGTGGTCTGTTTGAACGAAAGAAAGGACGCTCTTGGTAACTTTTTTTGAAAAACGGCGATAGAGCCGATACGAAAGTCGAGCGTCTTGTTTAGTGTTGAGGTAGCGTATTCTTCGACAGGTGTCACGAATTACTGAAAAAGTATCTACATAAAATGTATATCTAATTTTCTGTAAACTGAATTGTATAACAAATTGTCTTGTATCTTTGATATTAATTTTGTATTGGTGTTATTTGGGAACTGTTTATACTCTTTCACTATTTCATTTATATATTGTGCTTTATCTGAAAGTATAGGTGTTCATAACCAGAGCATGGGAATTAATATTCTAATAATATGGTGACATAGAAGAGCAATAATACAGAACGATTAGTAATTTTGTAATGAAAATTTAAAAAAAAATATTTTGTTTACGTCGAATTAAAAGAAAATAGAAACACTGAGTTAAAGGAAAAGTTAAAGATCTCAAAGCAAATGACCAAAATTTAAAGGCTACTCCGAGAATTTTGCAATACCGCGATTTTGTTATTTCAAAAGTGCGATTTTGTCTCACGAAAACCGCACAATTTTGCAAAGAAGCAACAGGGGGAATGTGTAAGGTGCCTCTTACGTGAGGAAGACATTTTTACCAGTTTTAATAAATTATTGTCTGTTATTGATGTATTGACGACAGTTAGGAAGTGCTGTAGTCCGTAGGCGCTGGCTGGCTAGGTGACGACGCGACCATATGTCGCTTGTAGTGGGGTGGGGCTCGGCGCTGGACCGTAGAAACAGGCGTCAGCCTGGGAAATATACGTGACGGGAAGTACCACCATCTTGGCGCGAAAGTCACCGATTTTGTTTATTTATATTTAATAATTAAAGTCATTTATGACAACATGAATACTAGGAGGAGCCTCTGAATGTTTAAAACTATTTATCATGATTCTGCCTCGTTAAAATTCACACCCGTTCATTAACAAATGCATATCTTAGTAAGTACGAACTTGATCGGAAATCCACGAACTGTGACGAGACTAGTAAGAGATACGGACTGCGCGCCAAAGTCGGCAGTCGGCGTTAAGAGCTCTTCCTGTTTTGTTCGATGGTAGCCGTGCTCTCGGTTACGAGTAGTTTGTGACACGAGTGTTTCATTATTGATCTAATAGGAACAAAAGTGATATTACGGAATTCTGAATGTTAATTTCGAGTAGGTAGATGCCCCAAAGTTGATCGACAGCAATTTCAGGTAATTAGCTTCCACCGACAGAGACATCCTATTCGCCAATGTAGAATCTGCACGGGGCGACATTTACGAGAGCTGCACCGCGCACAGGTAGGAGGAAATCCGACGACACGACCCACCGCGGCGGATCGAGGAAATTCCGGGTGCACATGCTGACCAGTCATACTGTACGTCACATATACCACCCTCTACGGACTCGCGCCTAAGCTGAGTAATAACAGTACCAGTTTAGAAGCGAGAGGATATTGCAAGTTTAAGTCTCGTAGGCTATTTCCGAAACCATAGACCTCTCTTGTAGTTCTTGCGCTAGAGTCTGGACTCCGAATTATTTCATGTAGAACCTAAATTAGCCTGGGACGATTTTCGTGATTGGCCGACATTATTTTGGCGTTAGAGTTCCATCTCGTTTCACTGCTAGAAGGAATACGTTTACTAACAATACTGTCAAGATTTGCTGTGCGTCTGGAAGACGGTTGGATGAAAGGGGGGAATACCCTGAACTGTACAAAAAAAAAAAAATCTCTGCTCGTATTATACAATAACAGCTGTCCTGCAGAACTAAATCGAAACGATGTTCAAAACAGGGAGTAAAATGAGTTTTAATTATCGATACGAGGTCTGTTCAACAAATTCCGGAACTTTTCTCTTACTTATTGTGCGTGCTACCCTTCCAAATACTCTCCCCCGCAACTGATACACCGCTCCCAATGCTATTTCCACTTCCGGGAGCAGACTCGGTACGGCTCTTGCTGGGTCGCGCTAAGAGCCGCCTGTGCCAAATTTCTTTTATCTCGTCTATCGTTGCCAGTCGTCATCCTCTGAACACGGTTTTCAACTCTGGGAATAAAAAAAACGTCCCTATGGGCCTGGTATGGAGAGTGCGGAGGATGCGGCAGCGCAGTGATTTCGTTTTTCGTGCGACAGTCACGATCCGACCGGGATGCACGTACGGGTGCGTTGTAGTGACGCAAGAGCCATGAACTGTCTCGCCACATTTCGGGCCGTTTCCATGTTGCATTTCCTCACAGGCGCCGCAATGCGTCCCGATAGTACCACCGGTCAACAGTTTGTTCTTGAGGCACGAATTCGTGATGAACTAAACCATCAAAGTCAAAGAAACCCTTCAGCACGGCTTTGGCACTTAATCTGACCTGACGAGCCCTTTTTGGTCTTGGAGAACCTTCCCCGACCCACTGTCAAGATTGACCCTTGGTCTCAACATCATAACTGTAGACCCACGACTTATCAGCATTTATGAGTCTCTTAAGCAGCATCTAGTTCCCGATGCGAAAGCTCTTCACAGACTGTGAGGCAGAGGTCTTTCTGGTTCTCACTCACCAGCCGTGGAACGAACTTGGCGGTGACACGATGCATTCAGAGATGCCGTGTCAGGATTTCATGACACGATCCGACTGAAATGTTACATACTCTTGCAATCTCTCGGACAGTCGGCCTTCGATTGGCACGTGCGATTTCGCTGGCGTTCCTGACTCGAGCGTCGTCAGTAGACGTCGAAGGGCGTCCTGAACTACGGTCATCTTTAACTTACGCCCGGCCATTTTTAAACCTTGTGAACCCTCCGTAACACCGAGTACGGCTTAAGCACTCATCACCGTAGGCTTCCTGCATCATTCGGCGTGTCTCTGTAAAGGTATTCTTGAGCTTTACGCAAAATTTAATGTAGACGCGTCGCTCCTGCAACTCTGATATCTCGGAATTCGCAGACTGTGCGACACGACGTTCTGCTCGACACAGTGCTGAACAACAACTCAGGCCCTCCGCACTCGCGGCGACTGGAATGCGAGCAAGTTTTAAACATTATGTTTAAGCGGCTACTGCAGGAGAGATTTGACACGCAAGACGTGGAGTAAAGTCGGAAAAGAATTTCGTATGACAAATATGTAATGTACTGTATATGTGTTGTTTAAAATAAAATTACCAGTAAATGAACAAAAGAATTATAAGTCATACCTGGAGTATTATTTGTGTGACAATGCCAATCTGTAAAATTACTTTGTTGTGCACGAACAAACCTGAAAACGGCGGAAAAGTCAGAGATGTCATAAATCTACGATGTGTGTTAAGTGCAGTGGTGTTCAAATACGAATGATTTTAAGAGCATAAAACACTATTACCACGTTTCCGTGTGTATAAATGTAATCACGTGCAGGTTTTCAAAATAAAAGTGAAAGTGACGCACGTAGCTCTTATTCATTCACAGAATTTAGCTGTAGCCAAGATGAAATGAAATATTCAAGTACAGTGGTTCCATTGCCACAGAAGAGAGGCACGTGGGATTAAAAAGCAATTTGCTAAATCATTGATTAATGCAATTGTCGATGAATTAGCACAAATTGAAACGTTACGATTTGCTTGAAATTTTGCAGCATCATGGGGGGGTCCATGATTTTCTTGCAAGTGTGGTGATGCATATTCTACACCTTCGCGTTTGCGTACGTAATCGTGGAGAACACAAACGGCTTTGATAACAGCATTCACTCTGTCAGGATTCTTGCAACGTATTGAGCTATTTAAACCTTGACACATTTCTAAACCCATTCCAAGTCCACATTAAACCGTTTTTCTTCCTCGGCTTAAGGGTAGTTCAAAATTCTTTCCACGTTATCGAGACACTTTTTAGGGAATGGTCTCATTGAGTAGCTTGATAAGGGGAACGATTCATCTGCTACAACATAATAGGGAAATGCATTATCATTCTCATCGTACATTAATCTCGATGGGGATGGAAAATCAAGCAATGCATGTGTTATCCAATATTCGATTACGGATGCGCGAAATATTCCTCCGTCACTGTTCCTTCCAGCCTAACCCGTCTCTATTAAAGTAAATAATCCATCAGCATCGCAGCAGACCATTAGCAAAACAGAGTCGTATGATTAGCAATTAAAGTAAGTTGAACCCCTGTTCGCCAGTTTTCCTGATTGGCTTGCCATCCAGTGCTCCAATGTAGTTGCCAAGATTCCACAAATGACAAAACTGTTCGGCAAACATCTTCCAGTCCTCTCTTTTTCGAACTGGCATATACATTTCTTTGAGAATATCCCAAAATATTTTTGTGGTCTCGTCCTACTGCGCATCCAATGGTGGTCTCTCCTCGTGCAAAGTTCAATGAAAGTGATACAAATGTGTAGCCAGTAGCCAAGTGCCTGTACGTGAAAAACTATGTAGTAGTCTAATTTATTTGATTTATTTCACGATTCTCTATATTTTATTACCTATTTGGCTCTGAAGAGATAGGTCTTCTTTTTGTTTCAGTGCCTGAATGTAAAGACAAGTGGAGAAATTTACGAACGGTATTTGTTCGAAACGTCAAACCTCGTCCAAGTGACAGTGGGACAAAGACAAAGAAGGCTAATTATTTGATGCAAGCAATGCAGTTTGCATTACCGTTTGTGAAATCCTTAACCTCTGCTGCCACTGTAAATTTACCAGATATCCGCCATGTCGAAGAAAATGTGCTTTATGCTGTACACAGTGAAGAAATCCCTTCTCAGCATCTCTCATGTTCACCACCATCACCCTGGGCAACACCAACACCTCCGCCAGAAACACCGTTACCGCCCTTACCAAACACTGCGACTAATGAGCTGAATGAGTACAGCCAACATGGACTCTCTCAAGATTGTGAAGCTGACAGAAATCGCCATGTGGCTTCTAATTCTCGTCCACAAGCAAAAAAGCCTACAAAACGACGATCTAAAGCCGATGAAATTTACAATTGTTTCATCGAGTTTATTAAAGCCAAGAAGGCCAAAATTGACTAACAGCAGTCTAACCCCACAACCAGAGGAGAGAAGATACGAAAGTGTTTCATCTTAGCTTTTTTTGCGGAGATGGATGAAATGAATGAGCAACAAATAAAAATATTGAAACGTAGAGCTGATCGACGAGATCATGAACCAGGCACCAATTCCACCTCTGTTTCTCCCAGAAGCTGCTAAGCAGTCGTAGCGATGATACAGAGAACAGTAACCAAGAAAATAGTGCTGCCAGTCAGTTTTACGAGGTAGTTCGCCAAGCAGTTTGTCAATAGTCAATAGAATATTCTACTGACAACGCAGCTTGAAAGCTGGTGAAGAAAATGCCTTATAAACTTATAAAACGCAGTAATCAGTAATGTACTTTCAATGAAATGTTATTATTTGTGCATAAAACAAAACAGAACTCTCTTACTGCAAAGTGATTAATATCTGTTCTTCTGCACTGACACATTCCCTCGTTTTCGTATTTCGCTGTGTTGCGGTGGGATAAATCAGTTGTACCAAACCACTGCAGAAATGTTTACTCATTCCATAAAAAGCAATGAATTTGGATTCTGTTCGCTGCAGCCCCTTTGCTGCTACATACTGCCTGCAGTTTTACGTTTCTGCGAATGTATGGTTGAACCCAGAATTTCCTTCTTTTTTTCATTCGTAAGTAATAATAATAGAGGACTACAGCTTCTCCTGTGCTGAGACCTGTACCCGACATGTCCTGTGTAATCAAAAGACACTCAGGCTCCACAAACAGTACTCGTTTTCCTCGACGCTCGCAGACGGAGGCCGCGGTTTCTCGCCGCAGAGTCGCGCCGTCTGCGGAGCTGCGTTGCTTTCCAGTCACTGCGTGTGCGGACGGCCTACAGACACACGACGACAGAAACAAAGAACCCAAATCGACTTACCATTTATTTACAAAGAAAAATGCAGAGTAAAATACATTGACAGAAGCTGTTGAAAGTTATCCACTGCAACGTAAATACACAGCTGTGCTCGTCTAAGCACGGTCAGACACACCCGGCGTAAAGTTTGTACATCGATGGCGGCCACTTCACAGCAGATTGTGTGTGGATTTGTTTCATAGACCTTGCTCTCCAGTGTCCCCACAGGAAAAAACCCTTTGTCAGATAAGGCGAACGTGGCGGCCGTAAATGTTGGCCAGTTCATTCCTCAGTGGAGACATCGCGGACTCGTTCCAGGGATACCTGGATGTTGCCCCATCTTGCTGGAAGAAGCAGTATCGTCGTTCGTATTTACTGAGCTGAGCGCAAGATGTACCAAAAATTTCCAACATATGAAACTGTGTTGAGGTTAGTGTCAAAAAATAGCGGTCCAATGATATTACAACCCACCAAACGCCGACTTTTTGATCGTGGAATGATTGCTGACACTGTTCTCCGTTGAATAGAACCTCGTGTTCTGTGAATTCACTTGACTGGGAAGATGAAACAATGCTGCACCACTCATTATGTAATGGGAAGTATACAACAAACCCTCATCGATGTTACTCAGATGCCACGTGCAGTGATCTACACGTTTCTGTCATTCCCCCGTATTTGCTGCACAACCGTCTCACGGTTTGCCTTCAGACTTTTCAATATCCGCTGAGCCAGTTTGCGTGCAGACTTCTTTGGGCTCTGGATAATTCTTGGGCGAATGTCTGCAATAACTTGCGGTGTGTGAAATGGACGAATTCTTTGTCTTTTTACATTTCGCACAGATTTGTAGGTGCGCCAGGTTCTGTACAGACTTTGTATTGCTCTCTTTGCTGGTAGTCCTCTTTCCGGAACTTGACCACGAAAACTGGCCGAGTTTGCTTAATAGGACCTGTTTTCACATACGCTTCCACTGTTTCAGTACTTTCTCCAGTCGAGAAATTCATTTTGCAGACTGCAGATGATGATGAAGTCCCACACTCCGAGGAGCGAAGGAGACGATGCGGGAGAACCGCACCGCCGTAGTGGGCAAGGTCCTAATGGAGGTGGTTTGGCCGCTGCCTTCCTCCGACCGTAATGGGGATGAATGACGGTGATGAAGACGACACAACAACACCCAGTCACCTCGAGGCAGGAAAAATACCTGACCCCACCGGGAATCGAACCCCGTGCGCGGGAAGCGAAAATGCTACCGCAAGACCACGAACTGCGGAGAGGAACGTCCAACCTCACTGACAAAATAAACTGGAATGCTGACAGAAGGACGATAACAACCGATTATTCGTTAAACCTGCCCGTTATTGTACCTGTTCATTTGAGAAGTCGACATAAGGCGCTCACATTCAAAGGCGAGGAGAGCTACCTTTAACTGCTCCTCCCTGTATTTTTGACTTTTGAAAAAAAACATTAGACACCGGTGATCAGTAAACATTGAGCAGAAGCCAACGGTTTTTTGCCATTGTGCGCTTGACGTCGGAGAGGAATACTTCGTGCCAGTATTACTCTACTTTGGAGGTTGTGGGATTTCTGGAGTCTTATCGTTTTCACTTGGCTACTTCTGTGTTGCGAGTAATTTACAAATGAATGTGTTTTGAGTGTGTGCCAACAACGCCAGATTTTTCTGTTGCTAGTCGTAATTCTCACAGCCCCAACATTAAAGGAATGGAAGTAGCGCCTCGCGGTTTCCTTGGACATGCGAGTCGGCGAAAAATTTGGCTGTCGAAATGCTGTAGAAACGCTGTGAATGTTGCAAACGCCACAACAACTTCTCGTTATTTGAAAGGGACACACTATCAGAGATTTGCGTTCGCAACTGCTAAATTTATCGTGCAATCGAGTGGTTAGCAGCGATGCTCTTCGTGTCGTTTGATTTGCCTTGTAGTACTGGCGACAGCGACAGCATACCACGTGCGACACAAGAAAGGTAGGAACCTTCCAGCAAACACGAGATCCATAGGAGCAGTATAGAGACTTCAGAAAAGCTTTCAGTGTGGAAGAAGCGTTCTGACAAATGTACATTTACAGAAAAGACTGTTTGCAGAGATTCAGATGAAGGCGGTTTTCAGGATTCCTTAGCGACAATACAGAGGGGAAACGATCATCCGAGAAACATGTGCAGGAATTACGAGCACGCAATAAACGACGTCTGCACGATGAAGAAAGTAGCAAAAACGTACTGGTATCTCTCGAAATTAATCTAATACTGAGTTGGTACAGGGCAAAGGGCTCAAAACACGCCAAATTGTTGTTGTAGGCAGTTGTAACTCCCGACTGGCACGACGAGTTGATTTCGAAGGACTACGTTGGAAAGCAGTTTGAATTCGTGCAACATTTTCTTCAGGAACACGAGGGCGACCAGGACTCTTAGCTTTACATACACATCCTACATATAGAAACTGTCGATACTGTCTGCGAATGTTCCACCCATTCGGAGGATCAATTTGGTACCTCAACCTCTAACGTCTTTGCACTGTGATCACAGAATTGCACTTTGCAAATTCGAGAACACAAAATGGTTTGTAGCCATTCTAAATATATGACGGTTACCAAGCAAAACAGAGGACAACTGACATCTTGCAGCTGTTAATATAAACTAGACTATGTATTCCATACTCCAGTAGCAGAGCCGATGTCCAGCGATCGGTAGTTTCGACAAAATAATACTTTGTAATACATATATTCTTTTTGAAACAGCGTGTATTTTCCATTGACACCGAATACTTAAACGCTGTTTCTGATAAGCGTTCCAGTCTGTCAGGACCGTGTAATTTTTTAGTGGGGTTAATCTACGAACTTGTTCAGATTCAGATTTGCTGAAAGTGATGAACAGCACATAGCACACAACGCGTTGTTCCTGCTTGACTTCTTTTACATTTATCTCTATTAGATAATTCGGAGACCGTTTTTCCTCATCATTTTCGTCGCTTACTTCTCAATTGTCGTTGCTTTCTGATTCATATAAAGTGCGCCTGGTACACTAGGAATTCCACATCTGTCTCATAATTACTATCATGGCGACTGGGACGAAAATACTGTGACGCAACAATAAGCTACCGTGCGAAGTGGCACAGAGGTTAGCACACTGGAATCGGCATACGGGAGGACGACGGTTCAATCCCGCGTCCGGCCATCCTGATTTAGGTTTTCCGTGATTTACCTAAATCGCTCCAGGCAAATATCGCGATGGTTCCTCTGAAAGGGCACGTCCGACTTCCTTCCCCACCCTTTCCTAATCCGATGTGACAGATGACCACACTGTTTGGTCCTCCCACACCTCCCTCCCCGAATAAAAAAAATTGTTCACATGTTTATGAAATATTATGGGGCTTAACTGCTAAGGTCATCAGTCCCTAAGCTTACACACTACTTAACCTAAATTATCCTAAGGACAAACACACACATCCATGCCCGAGGGTAGACTCGAACCTCCGCCGGGACCAGCCACACAGTCCATGATCCCTGAATCAACCAACCACCAATAAGCCTCAGAATCGTCTTAAAACACAGGAAATATGTAACCGAATTGTTTGCTCGGACCAGGTTGAAAAGGTTCGTGAAAGCCTGCACAATAAAACACATGTTTTTGTCAGATCTACTACTCTCTTCCTAGTGCTTATTTCCCCAATTTTTTAGAATTTCAAACGGCACTACACTCGCGTAGCATCCTTATATTGGTCTTCAGCAGCTTTACACATTGCAGTTTTTATGTTCCTCGAAGTCATTAATTTAAACCACCAGAAATTTGTGTCCATAAAATACGAGTATACAGTTGATGCAGCAGAAGTATCTTTTGCTCTACTTTATGCGTAACTTCTGAAGGAGCACTATCATTTAAAAGTGCTTAAGTAGATCAGATGGGTAGATCACGTAACTAATGAGGAGGTACTGAACAGGGGAGAGTTGGAGTTTGTGGCACAAGTTGACTAGAAGAAGGGATCGGTTGGTAGGATACGTTCTGAGTCATCAAGTGATCACCAATCTAGTACTGGAGGGAAGCATGGAGGGTAAAAATCGTAGATGGAGACCAAGAGATGAATACACTAAGCAGATTCAGAAGGATATAGGTTGTAGTAGGTACGAGGAGATGAAGCTTGCACAGAATAGAACAGCATGGAGAAGTGCATCAAACCAGTCTCTGGACTGAAGACCACAACAAAAACACCACCACGAGTAGAACCAGCTTTCATTCTGTCGTAATGCCGTGGTCTTATTAGTTTCTCTCGTAGGTTCTGGGCAATATTTAATAGTTCATCTTTGTCGGAAATATACTGTTTAAAACAGGCTAATGGAGACAGTTGGAACTGAGAAATTCAACGACTTATTTGGGAAGAATAATGTCATCATAAATTGTGAAATGGTTTCTAAAATTATTCGGAATGTGTGCTACAACAGCCATGAAATGTAGTTTTATAACACTGTCACTGCTGTTTAGCTCAAACTGAGCAGGTGCAAAATGAAGTTAAAAAATGAAAACAGATACCAAAATAGAATCTGAAATGGGATTGAAAGCTCTTAACACGAAAGTACTACGAACAAAATAACTTAACAAGACAGTAATACTAAACGAAGAGGAAAAAAGTTCATGAGAGCAAGGATAGATCTTAAGAACTTTGTTATATGAATACAGCACTCTTTCAGTTACGCTAGTACAAAGAATCGCAGGTTCCACTCCACAATTGCATATAAGGTCATTGTTGTGTAATCCAGAGCGACAGAAATATTTATTCCTTTCATGTATCCTGGCAAACTCCTGTTGAAATGTGTTTTTCCTTCCGATGCATCTTTCCGCATTCCTTTCGGCTTGTGGAATTCGCGTAACCTACTGACAAACGCTCCCCTCGAACTGCAGTTTAATGCACAACACGGTGGCGTTCTTCGCCACAGAAAAGCTGACACGTTTTGTTGGGCTCTTAATTTAATATGAAATGAGTTTGTATGTTTCACACTCACCTACGTAGTAAAGCACTCCGTCTTTAGGCCACAAGTGGCCCACCGGGACCATCCGACCGCCGTGTCATCCTCAGGAGAGGATTTGGATAGGAGGGGCGTGTGGTCAGCACACCGCTCTCCCGGTCGTTATGATGGTTCTCTTTGACTGGAGCCGCCACTGTTCGGTAGAGTAGCTCCTCAATTGGCATCACGAGGCTGAGTGGACCACGAAAAATGGTAACTGCACGTGGCTGCCTGGATGGTCACCCATCCAAGTGCCAGCCACATGTGACAGCGCTAAGCTTCAGTGATCTGACCAGAAGCCGAGTATACGCTGTGGGAAGCCTGTTGCTACCTACGTATTAAGATAACCGCTAATTAGCTCAGTTCTCATGTTCTGCTTAGGTCCAAAATGGCTTCCCGGTACTACAAGACGTTCAACTTACCAATGGCAGAACTCGGTTGTCGGCAATCCAGACATAAAAAGCTATCACTAGTTTCTTTACTCATGTCCAAATCAGCCCAACCAGTCAACCTCCTTCACGAGTTGATGAAACAACCAAATCTACCCCAATCAGTTTAACTCCTGGTGTGCCTGATGGCTTCTCAAGATTAGCCCTCCAAAACCCAGGCAACAAATATGGGAAAAACCACTCGCACTTTAAACCTCAATGACTTCTACCATACCATCCAACTGTCCTTTCTAGTAAACTAAACACTGAAATGTCTTGGACTAACCTTCAGCCAACATGGGTCCTCTACCATCTCATCAAATTTACATTTTTCCCCAGCCACATCGAACACCTCAACATCTCTTATACTGTCTGCAAACTAGATTCCAGTGACCCCACTTTATCAGGTCTGATGACCAACCCTGGTATGCTGTCGCACCTTCGAAATCATGTACCTCTGTCCCTTCACCTACACACGCTTCATATCCTGCAGCTTCAACCAACTCTCTCCCAGACTATATCTACCCTGATATTTATCCTTCCTATCAACTCTCTCCCACATGTACCACTCCACATCAGCACTCCTCTCTCCTTTTCCCTCTCCACCCTTCTCTCCATCCATCCATATCCTTTTCCTCTTGCTACCACTGCCCTACCCACTACAGCATACTACTTCTCTCCCTCTGTCTTTGCTACCGACTGTATTTCCTATAACGTGCCTCAACTCCCACATACACTCCTGGAAATGGAAAAAAGAACACATTGACACCGGTGTGTCAGACCCACCATACTTGCTCCGGACACTGCGAGAGGGCTGTACAAGCAATGATCACACGCACGGCACAGCGGACACACCAGAAACCGCGGTGTTGGCCGTCGAATGGCGCTAGCTGCGCAGCATTTGTGCACCGCCGCCGTCAGTGTCAGCCAGTTTGCCGTGGCATACGGAGCTCCATCGCAGTCTTTAACACTGGTAGCATGCCGCGACAGCGTGGACGTGAACCGTATGTGCAGTTGACGGACTTTGAGCGAGGGCGTATAGTGGGCATGCGGGAGGCCGGGTGGACGTACCGCCGAATTGCTCAACACGTGGGGCGTGAGGTCTCCACAGTACATCGATGTTGTCGCCAGTGGTCGGCGGAAGGTGCACGTGCCCGTCGACCTGGGACCGGACCGCAGCGACGCACGGATGCACGCCAAGACCGTAGGATCCTACGCAGTGCCGTAGGGGACCGCACCGCCACTTCCCAGCAAATTAGGGACACTGTTGCTCCTGGGGTATCGGCGAGGACCATTCGCAACCGTCTCCATGAAGCTGGGCTACGGTCCCGCACACCATTAGGCCGTCTTCCGCTCACGCAGAACAACTGAGAGAAAATTTGGAGTACATTTCGCATAAATTTCCTCAGCATGTTATAGTCTTAGGTGGAGATTTCAATTTACCAGATATAGACTGGGACACTCAGATGTTTAGGACGGGTGGTAGGGACAGAGCATCGAGTGACATTATACTGAGTGCACTATCCGAAAATTACCTCGAGCAATTAAACAGAGAACCGACTCGTGGAGATAACATCTTGGACCTACTGATAACAAACAGACCCGAACTCTTCGACTCTGTAAGTGCAGAACAGGGAATCAGTGATCATAAGGCCGTTGTAGCATCCCTGAATATGGAAGTTAATAGGAATATAAAAAAAGGGAGGAAGGTTTATCTGTTTAGCAAGAGTAATAGAAGGCAGATTTCAGACCACCTAACAGATCAAAACGAAAATTTCTGTTCCGACACTGACAATGTTGAGTGTTTATGGAAAAGTTCAAGGCAATCGTAAAATGCGTTTTAGACAGGTACGTGCCGAGTAAAACTGTGAGGGACGGGAAAAACCCACCGTGGTACAACAACAAAGTTAGGAAACTACTGCGAAGGCAAAGAGAGCTTCACTCCAAGTTTAAACGCAGCCAAAACCTCTCAGACAAACAGAAGCTAAGCGATGTCAAAGTTAGCGTAAGGAGGGCTATGCGAGAAGCGTTCAGTGAATTCGAAAGTAAAATTCTATGTACAGACTTGACAGAAAATCCTAGGAAGTTCTGGTCTTACGTTAAATCAGTAAGTGGCTCGAAACAGCATATCCAGACACTCCGGGATGATGATGGCATTGAAACAGAGGATGACACGCGTAAAGCTGAAATACTTAACACCTTTTTCCAAAGCTGTTTCACAGAGGAAGACCGCACTGCAGTTCCTTCTCTAAATCCTCGCACAAACGAAAAAATGGCTGACATCGAAATAAGTGTCCAAGGAATAGAAAAGCAACTGGAATCACTCAACAGAGGAAAGTCCACTGGACCTGACGGGATACCATTTCGATTCTACACAGAGTACGCGAAAGAACTTGCCCCCCTTCTAACAGCCGTGTACCGCAAGTCTCTAGAGGAACGGAGGGTTCCAAATGATTGGAAAAGAGCACAGGTAGTCCCAGTCTTCAAGAAGGGTCGTCGAGCAGATGCGCAAAACTATAGACCTATATCTCTGACGTCGATCTGTTGTAGAATTTTAGAACATATTTTTTGCTCGAGTATCATGTCGTTTTTGGAAACCCAGAATCTACTATGTAGGAATCAACATGGATTCCGGAAACAGCGATCGTGTGAGACCCAACTCGCGTTATTTGTTCATGAGACCCAGAAAATATTAGATACAGGCTCCCAGATAGATGCTATTTTTCTTGACTTCCGGAAGGCGTTCGATACAGTTCCGCACTGTCGCCTGATAAACAAAGTAAGAGCCTACGGAATATCAGACCAGCTGTGTGGCTGGATTGAAGATTTTTTAGCAAACAGAACACAGCATGTTGTTATCAATGGAGAGACGTCTACAGACGATAAGGTAACCTCTGGCGTGCCACAGGGGAGTGTTATGGGACCATTGCTTTTCACAATATATATAAATGACCTAGTAGATAGTGTCGGAAGTTCCATGCGGCTTTTCGCGGATGATGCTGTAGTATACAGAGAAGTTGCAGCATTAGAAAATTGTAGCGAAATGCAGGAAGATCTGCAGCGGATAGGCACTTGGTGCAGGGAGTGGCAACTGTCCCTTAACATAGACAAATGTAATGTATTGCGAATACATAGAAAGAAGGATCCTTTATTATATGATTATATGATAGCGGAACAAACACTGGTAGCAGTTACTTCTGTAAAATATCTGGGAGTATGCGTGCGGAACGATTTGAAGTGGAATGATCATATAAAATTAATTGTTGGTAAGGCGGGTACCACGTTGAGATTCATTGGGAGAGTGCTTAGAAAATGTAGTCCAGCAACAAAGGAGGTGGCTTACAAAACACTCGTTCGACCTATACTTGAGTATTGCTCATCAGTGTGGGATCCGTACCAGATCGGGTTGACGGAGGAGATAGAGAAGATCCAAAGAAGAGCGGCGCGTTTCGTCACAGGGTTATTTGGTAACCGTGATAGCGTTACGGAGATGTTTAATAAACTCAAGTGGCAGACTCTGCAAGAGAGGCGCTCTGCATCGCGGTGTAGCTTGCTCGCCAGGTTTCGAGAGGGTGCGTTTCTGGATGAGGTATCGAGTATATTGCTTCCCCCTACTTATACCTCCCGAGGAGATCACGAATGTAAAATTAGAGAGATTAGAGCGTGCACGGAGGCTTTCAGACAGTCGTTCTTCCCGCGAACCATACGCGACTGGAACAGGAAAGGGAGGTAATGACAGTGGCACGTAAAGTGCCCTCCGCCACACACCGTTGGGTGGCTTGCGGAGTATGAATGTAGATGTAGATGTAGATCGTGCAGCCCGCCTCCAGTGGTGTCACGACAGGCGTGAATGGAGGGACGAATGGAGACGTGTCGTCTTCAGCGATGAGAGTCGCTTCTGCCTTGGTGACAATGATGGTCGTATGCGTGTTTGGCGCCGTGCAGGTGAGCGCCACAATCAGGACTGCATACGACCGAGGCACACAGGGCCAACACCCGGCATCATGGTGTGGGGAGCGATCTCCTACACTGGCCGTACACCACTGGTGATTGTCGAGGGGAAACTGAATAGTGCACGGTACATCCAAACCGTCATCGAACCCATCGTTCTACCATTCCTAGACCAGCAAGGGAACTTGCTGTTCCAACAGGACAATGCACGTCCGCATGTATCCCGTGCCACCCAACGTGCTCTAGAAGGTGTAAGTCAACTACCCTGGCCAGCAAGATCTCCGGATCTGTCCCCCATTGAGCATGTTTGGGACTGGATGAAGCGTCGTCTCGCGCGGTCTGCACGTCCAGCACGAACGCTGGTCCAACTGAGGCGCCAGGTGGAAATGGCATGGCAAGCCGTTCCACAGGACTACATCCAGCATCTCTACGATCGTCTCCATGGGAGAATAGCAGCCTGCATTGCTGCGAAAGGTGGATATACACTGTACTAGTGCCGACATTGTGCATGCTCTGTTGCCTGTGTCTATGTGCCTGTGGTTCTCTCAGTGCGATCATGTGATGTATCTGACCCCAGGAATGTGTCAATAAAGTTTCCCCTTCCTGGGACAATGAATTCACGGTGTTCTTATTTCAATTTCCAGGAGTGTATTATCTCCATAATTTCCTAAATTACAGACCCCCTATCTTTCTACACAGATCCCTCAACCCTATGGAACATACTCTCCTCTGACAATACTTCTCGCCCCAGGGCGGGTTCTTCATATTCGATTTGAAAGTACAGCACTTCAGTGTCTTTTTATCCATGAGAATTTCACCTATCTGCAACGTGTTTTTAAAAGCGCATATATTTTCATGTTTTTAACTGTCTGGCTTTGATTTATATTTAAAATAGAATAACAGTGCTGTATTTTGTTCATCATCCTCATTATAAATTTTTTAATTCGCTTGGCGGAAGAATGGAATATTGTATCGCTATCAGCCTACCCCGCTCACCCCCCCTTACCTTGCCCGTATAAGGCCAGCGCTATGAGGCAACAGTAAAGGGGAAAGATATGTAACGCAGATCTCATCAATAAATAAACGTAAACATGGTCCATAGTAGGCTGTAATTTAATTTTTATTTAATCGTGTGATTACCTAATTTCCAATCAATAAACACTGTGGCTAAGAAAATTTCAAATTCTGAATTTAACACATTAACTCATATGTAACGTAATAAGACGTTTTGGCGACCGATTCTATGAAGATTTGGAGTTTTACTGCATCTAAACTAAGGAGCCAGCATCTGTTAAAGACCAGAAGGCGTAATTTACGTATGTTGTCATAATAAATGTAAGATTCTGTGCTGCATTGTGTGTCTTTCTCACCTTTATTCCCTTGAGTATGTATGTTTCTTTCCACCAGTTGTTATAAAAGCTGTATTTTTGACATTAAATCTCGATTTAGAACAATACATTTCATAAAATCTCGAAAATAAAGAGAGTAACCCCCTTGAAACTATCTTGTGTTTAATGTAATATTATGCTGGAGAGTTTCTGCAACCTATTTTTCAGTTACTTTCTATGTAGCAATTATCTTAAAAAGAAAAAGGAACCGGCATCCACGATCACTGGATTTAGATTTGTTTTTAAAGGTATGTGTTTTGCCTTAGGTATGGCACTACAGCGGTTGGACGAGGAGTGGCACGTCATCGCTTGTGGGAAGAAGTGTTCTCGAGCCGACCCTGGCAGTGTTAGTTACAAGGGCTGATGTCACCAGACGATATTTCTGGCCAGGAGCCAGTCGACAGCCAAGAGTCTCCGGCGTACCGAACTTGACAAAATGAAAGTTTTCGCGGGTGTGGATGGATATACGGATGCCGGTACGGCACTTCGCTACCCGCGCGTGTCTCAATTGAGGCGGTTTGTTCCAAAACTTGCCTTATCCATGATAATAAATTTTACAGGAGACACAAAAAACTAACAACTTCTTAATGCCGACAGAAACTGAACTCTTTTCCTGGTAGGAAAGCATAATTTTAATAAATAAAGTCATGATTAATTGGGAATATAATTACTCCCATCGAGAAATTGGTTATGTTGCTTTATATCCAGGAATAGGCAAGATTTGTTGCTGCACACTTCAAGTGCGTAGTTCATGTACTCAGGAATATACTTTTTTGTGCATTTGTGATAGTGCTGACGCATTCAGTTTATACTCATTTATTAGAACTTCAAAAACACAGTTCATAGTAAACAATAATGATTCTACATAATTCTTCATAGAGCAGAATTCAAATAACTAAGTCTGTCAAATCCTCATGAGTTTCACAATATTCGTTGATTGTCTTTTCAGGAGAACTGAACCCATGGTCTAGGGGTAGCGTCTTTGATTCATAATCAAAACGTCTCTGGTCCCGGGTTCGATCCCCGCTACTGCCTAATTTTTGATAAATAATCAGCATTGGCTGCCGAAGACTTCTGGCATAAGAAGTCAGCCTCATTCTGCCAACGGCCTTGTCAAAGAGGGCGGAGGAGCGGATAGAGGTTCAGGGCACTCTCTTGTCCTAGGGGTGGGAAATTGCCCCTAAAGGTGGAAGAATCAGCAACGATCAACGACACGAGGATGCTGAAGGCAATGGAAACCACTGCATTAAATACACGTAACGTGTATCCACAGGACATGTGGCCTGTATTTGAAGAAGTGTCATGATGATCTCTCCATTGGCAAAAGATTCCAGAATAGTCCCCCATTCGGATCTCCGGGAGGGGACTGCTAAGGGGGAGGTTACCATGAGAAAAAGATTGAATAATCTACGATAGGATAACGTTCTACGAGTCGGGGCGTGGAATGTCAGAAGCTTCAACGTGGTAGGGAAACTAGAAAATCTGAAAAGGGAAATGCAAAGGCTCAATCTAGATATAGTAGGGGTCAGTGAAGTGAAGTGGAAGGAAGACAAGGGTTTCTGGTCAGATGAGTATCGGATAATATCAACAGCAGCAGAAAATGGTATAACAGGTGTAGGATTCGTTATGAATACGAAGGTAGGGCAGAGGGTGTGCTACTGTGAACAGTTCAGTGACCGGGTTGTTCTAATCAGAATCGACAGCCGACCAACACCGACAGCGATAGTTCAGGTATACATGCCGACGTCGCAAGCTGAAGATGAACAGATAGAGAAAGTGTATGAGGATATTGAAAGAGTATTGCAGTATGTAAAGGGGAACGAAAATCTAATAGTCTTGGGCGACTGGAATGCAGTTGTAGGGGAAGGAGTAGAAGAAAAGGTTACAGGAGAATATGGGCTTGGGACAAGGAATGAAAGAGGAGAAAGACTAATTGAGTTCTGTAACAAGTTTCAGCTAGTAATAGCGAATACCCTGTTCAATAATCACAAAAGGAGGAGGTATACTTGGAAAAGGCCGAGAGATACGGGAAGATTTCAATTAGATTACATCATGGTCAGATAGAGATTCTAAAATCGGATACTGGATTGTAAGGCGTACCCAGGAGCAGATATAGACTCAGACCACAATATAGTAGTGATGAAGAGTAGGCTGAAGTTCAAGACATTAGTCAGGAAGAATCAATACGCAAAGAAGTGGGATACAGAAGTACTAAGGAATGACGAGATACGTTTGAAGTTCTCTAACGCTATAGATACAGCAATAAGGAATAGCGCAGTAGGTAATACAGTTGAAGAGGAATGGGCATCTCTAAAAAGGGCCATCTCGAAAGATGGGAAGGAAAACATAGGTACAAAGAAGGTAGCTGTGAAGAAACCATGGGTAACAGAAGAAATACTTCAGTTGATTGATGAAAGGAGGAAGTACAAACATGTTCCGGGGAAATCAGGAATACAGAAATACAAGTCGCTGAGGAATGAAATAAATAGAAAGTGCAGGGAAGCTAAGACGAAATGGCTGCAGGAAAAATTTGAAGACATCGAAAAAGATATGATTGTCAGAAGGACAGACTCAGCATACAGGAAAGTAAAAACAACACATTAAGAGTGCAACAGGAATTCCAGTGTTAAATGCAGAGGAGAGAGCAGATAGGTGGAAGGAATAGATTGAAAGCCTCTATGAGGGTGAAGATTTGTCTGATGTGATAGAAGAAGAAACAATAGTCGATTTAGAAGAGATAGGGGATTCAGGATTAGATTCGGAATTTAAAAGAGCTTTGGAGGATTACGATTAAATAAGGCAGAAGGGATAGATAACATTCCATCAGAATTTCTAAAATCATTGGGGGAAGTGGCAACAAAACGACTATTCACGTTGGTGTGTAGAATATATGAGTCTGGCGATATACCATCTGACTTTCGGAAAAGCATCATCCACACAATTCCGAAGACGGCAAGAGCTGACAAGTGCGAGAATTATCGCACAATCAGCTTAACAGCTCATGCATCGAAGCTGCTTACAAGAATAATATACAGAAGAATGGAAAAGAATATTGAGAATGAGCTAGGTGACCATCAGTTTGGCTTTAGGAAAAGTAAAGGGACGAGAGAGGCAATTCTGACGTTACGGCTAATAATGGAAGCAAGGCTAAAGAAAAATCAAGACACTTTCATTGGATTTGTCGACCTGGAAAAAGCGTTCGACAATATAAAATGGTGCAAATTCTGAAAAAAGTGGGGGTAAGCTATAGGGAGAGACGGGTCATATACAATATGTACAACAACCTAGAGGGAATAATAAGAGTGGACGATCAAGAACGAAGTGCTCGTATTAAGAAGGGTGTAAGACAAGGATGTAGCCTTTCGCCCCTATTCTTCAATCTGTACATCGAGGAAGCAATGATGGAAATAAAAGAAAGGTTCAGAAGTGGAATTAAAATACAAGGTGAAAGGATATCAATGATACGATTCGCTGATGACATTGCTATCCTGAGTGAGAGTGAAGAAGAATTAAATGATCTGCTGAACGGAATGAGCAGTCTAATGAGTACACAGTATGGTTTGAGAGTAAATCGGAGAAAGACGAAGGTAATGAGAAGTAGTAGAAATGAGAACAGCGAGAAACTTAACATCAGGATTGATGGTCACGAAGTCAATGAAGTTAAGGAATTCAGCTACCTAGGCAGTAAAATAACCACTGACGGATGGAGCATGGAGGACATCAAAAGCAGACTCGCTATGGCAAAAAAAGGCATTTCTGGCCAAGAGAAGTCTACTAGTATCAAATACCGGCCTTAATTTGAAGAAGAAATTTCTGAGGATGTACGTCTGGAGTACAGCATTGTATGGTAGTGAAACATGGACTGTGAGAAAACCGGAACAGAAGAGAATCGAAGCATTTGAGATGTGGTGCTATAGACGAATGTTGAAAATTAGGTGGACTGATAAGGTAAGGAAGGAGGAGGTTCTACACAGAATCGGAGCGGAAAGGAATATGTGGAAAACACTGATAAGGAGAAGGGACAGGATGATAGGACATCTGCTAAGACATGAGGGAATGACTTCCGTGGTACTAGAGGGAACTGTAGAGGGCAAAAACTGTAGAGGAAGACAGAGATTGGAATACGTCAAGCAAATAATTGAGGATGTAGGTTGCAAGTGCTACTCTGAGATGAAGAGGTTAGCACAGGAAAGGAATTCGTGGCGGGCCACATCAAACCAGTCAGTAGACTGATGACAAAAAAAAAAGTCTCTTCAGGGGAGCAATTTGTTTCTCCAGTATTGAATGCTAACGAACTCTTGTAGAGAGCCAGTTCTTCATTCACCTTCCACTCCAATCCAAAATGTTTTTGTAGCAAATGCTCTACGTCATTAATCTTGGCTGGGTTCAAGGGAACTTTTGAGGACACAACTTGTGGGACATCTATATTCGTCAAACGTTTACCTTTCTTCATCACAGACCTTCCTGAACCACAGTCTACATTGTAATTCCGTTCTCCTTGTACTGTCAGGTTTCCTTCAGACGTTTTACACAAGATGAACCGCTTTGCTGAAGAGAATTTGAAATGCTAGCTACTTGGTTTTTTCATCATATTGTCAGCAGCCTTCTTCCAGCCTCTCACTGTGCAATCCATACCCAATTTAGAAACCTGAGCATGTGATGCGAAAATATCTTCATACTCTTTTGGGTTGCAGATTACTGGTCTGGTCCTAATGTCCTTCTCTATTTGTCCAAATACTCCGTCCGATGGCAGAAAGTAGTGTCCTGGAATGGGAAATATCAGTTCAATACGCTTCACATTTAGGGGACTCACTTTTGACAGAAAATAGCAGCACATCATTATCACTGTAGAGTTTCTATTCTGTCCTCCGCAGCTATCAGCACAAAGTCGCAAACCTGAGTAGTTCGATAAGTCACATTCAGAAAGTCTGTCAAATATTGCAGAGGATATCTCATTTGATCCCTTTTTGTAATCACGCTCCATCCACGTGCATGTAAAAACATTTTGTACTGTCAATTCAGTATGTGAATGGCCCATCACAAGTGTCAAATTATAGGTGTATATCTGAGGACTGTAGTAGGAAATTTGATCCGGTATTTTCGGATTAACCAGATTTTTCTGACAGTCAAATGACATTGTGAGCATATCATCCCTTTTTTCTTGGAGCTTTGCGTAACTTATGACTCCTAAACTGAATAATCATCGAATTTTCTGACGTATCCTTTGCGTGCTCAATTTTTCCCTCAAGTTCAATGCACGTAGAACATGCATCTTTTACCAGTGAACCAAAACCGATGTTGTAACCTGTTGTGAAAATGTTGCGAAAGAACCATCGCTTCATTCTCATATCATCACAAACCTCTCATTATACATCCTGTGTAACTTTGCAGTGCTTAAGTTTCCGGGAAGATATTTCCTTTGCAACGATTTTCCTCGACAATAGTGACTTCCACAGCACTTCAAACGTTCAATAAAAGACTTTACATATTGTCTCTTTGCATCGTACTGGGCCTGTCTCTAGCACCACCTCTTTTCTATTTAGACATTTCACCGGTTTGCTAGTGATATCTGGAAATTCTCTGAATTCTATCTTCATCGGTATTAGCAAGTTTAACAAAATACTCAATAGCAACACTCTTCCTATTGCTACCTTCTTTTGTGGTCTGTCTCTTTTAGGCTTTTCTGCTCTCAGATATTTCAGTATGAAAGTGCCTTTCTCAGTTTTAGTGGGAGAGCTGTAGAAGTTCTTATGGAACAGTTGAATGTCTAACATCCTTAATTTCCTGCATTTGTGCGTAGGTCCATTATGACTGCAATGTGGATATTGTGGTGGTTCCATTGGCCCATGCCTGTAATGATAAAAAAAATGGCCTCCTTTTGGAGCTGGACTAATTCTTTCTTCCGTCGTAATCCTGTTTTGTCACAAAACTGCACACGTCTTCAGACTTTACTGACGACAGCTGTAAAATTGCAGGAAATATATTGCGCGTTTCCTTTGACTGGAATATGAAGAATTTCATTGGGTGGTAGGATAAGGCGACTAATGACATTTGGAGTAAATAAGGCAAGTTTTGGAACGATGACCGATTTTTAGCTAATGATTTCTACGGTAAAGAACAACTTTTGAGTGAATATAGATTAATCAGTCAATGCGCCGGGTACTGAAGAAAATCGGAGTAGGCTTCACTCATTTCGAATTAAAAACTGGATAAGACCAGTTTTGGAACGGACCACCTCGATTGGTGGGCTGTCGCTGTTGGCGCCATCTCTGGGCCTGTGAGTGTACTACTCACCCGACAGATGGCACTGGTAGCACGCCGCGCTCCTCGCGACCTCCTCGGCCCTCCTGTTCGCCTGTCAACGCAGCCGCCACGACGCGGTGCAAACCGCTACGCTAACGTCGAATGAAGTGTCTTTGTTGTTGTGAGTATTGCCAGCGAACTGCTCAGCGGAAGACGGCCGAATCTGCCCGATCTCACCCGAGAGACGCGGGTTTCACGTCACGGAAAAGGGACGATACGCGGTAGCGATCACGAGGCGCATGCGCAGCGTTAAGCCCCGTCTGTGACGGCGGGGTGAGAATGATCCCAGCCAGCGGTAGCCCGCAACTGCCATAACGTATTGGTTGTAATTGCCTTTCACAGGCGAAAAACAACGCTGGTTAGGACAATGTGAATTTTTATAAGTGACTACCGGCCGGAGTGGCCGAGCGGTTCTAGGCGCTAGAGTCTGGAACAGCGCGACCGCTACGGTCGCAGGTTCGAATCCTGCCTCGGGCATAGATGTGTGTGATGTCCTTAGGTTGGTTAGGTCTAAGTAGTTTTAAGCTTTGGGGAATGATGATCTCTGAAGTTAAGTCCCATACTGCTCAGTGCCATTTTATTAGTCACTGGCGGTTGTTTACAGAGCTACGCCGTAATTATCGGTTATTGAGGAGTTTTTAGAGTAAGTCTAAGTGGAAAAGAATGGCTTGCACCGCGTCCTAAAATCGGTGAAACGAAAAGAAGATTGTTAAATGCTTGTATACTTCGAGATTCATTTTCAGTTGAAAACGCTCTTGTCTCCTTTGGATTATGAAAGAGATTTGTAAAGAACTGTGGAACATTCCTTCGAAAGGCTGTTCCAGCTCTGAATCTGCCCCCCACCGGTGCTGATTTAGGGCGAAGTAATGAGCCTAATAGTGAGGGAAACGTCTGGACACAAAAACGAAGCTAATGTAAAGAAGTAGAAAATATTGTACAGGAAAATGCGAAGAGATTACCGACTAGCAAAGAGATTACTACTAGCCAAAACATTAACAACGAAATCAAATGCAACACGTGCTTAAGTGCCAAAAAATAACAAATTATGCATGAACCGAGGTACAACTCAATTCTTTATAAAATCAAAATTACAATCTCACCACAGTTATTTAAAGGAAATAGGAAGCCCGGGTTCACTGGTGATGGACAAGCTTGTGATTGTTTTAGAATTTTAATTGGACTCTAAGGAGACTTTATTATATAAACTTCAATTCGGACATTTGTCCTCTTAATGATGCTATATACAAATCTTCACTTTAATTGAGTTACATAAACACGAATAACTATCATATTTTGCGTCCGCAACCAAAATCATAGACAGCAGGCATGGTGAAATAATCAATCATAAATGTTCTTGTTTAACCATATCTCAAAAGACTAGTAACAGTATACACTTCCAACCCGAAGTTACACAACCACATAATACCACAACCTCACTAAAAAAAAGCAAAGGTCTTAAAGCTTAATAAAACTGAACTGCCCACATAAAGGTCCACAGTGAAACATGCTTATACTAAAAATGCAAAGTGGGCCAACCAAGGTCGTAAGACTGGCACACAGGAAAAATACCATGTTGCACATGCATTAAAGATACACAAATAATTAATGTAAGTATAAACAAGAATGTCTAGTAATAACTCAGCCAATTAAAATAACTTACAGAAACGCTAATATTAACAAAGTTGCCACGCTTAACTTTAGAGAACAGCGTTAAGGCCCACAGCAGTATTTGGGAGCAACAACGATACAGCCGGCAGGCAATACGAGCGTTCACTCCCCACGGCTTGTGCACGGGCTCACTAGCAGGCGGTATATATTCATAAATAGTCCGACCGGCCCCACAATGAGCGGTCCTGACAAGAGTCCATAACCGCACTGACGCCAGGAAACGAGCAGACTTAACAAATGTTCTGCAGCACAAACAGATTGCAATGAAAACTAGGTCAAATCACAGCCACACTGGAATATATAATAAGCATTCCCCCAAATTCTTATGGAGCAACACTCTAAAATTCCCATCTCGCAATAAATTAGCAGGAAACTTAGAGATCACTTCCAGTTGCCTTAAGGCACTTTCAACATTAAATAAACATACCAAATTTTGCAGTGATAAATGATTGAACCATTAACTCTACGGCTGCCAGGCGCTTACACAACCGCAACCAGTCCCCAAGCGGTCAATATGGCCTCGAACAAGTTAAAATTTGCGTGAAATCCACTTAAAACACACACTCCACAGATGATGAGAAACGAAATGAGGTACATGAGCCTCCTTCAAATAACCATTGTGGAACCAAGCTCAGAACCATCTCCGGCAGCTACCCATGCCCCAGTAAATTTCAACAATCTTCTTGGATAAACTCAGAATAAAAGTCATACGTAACTTTGAGCTTTCAGAATACGAGCTGGGAAGCTGTTGAGCTTGAGACGATGAACCCACTACAATTTTGCACGTCAAGGAGCCCAATGATCGGCACCGTTCATCCGGCACGACAAAAGACAAGGGCGGCGAGCACAGTGAAGCCCGTGCACCACGGTTAGGGGCGCTGGCTTGTTTCAAACACAAGTTGGCTCTTTGAGCTCCGACCGGAGACTCACTCGTCACACGTTCACCCGGAAAACCGCCGGGGGGAGGAGTCAAAGATAGCAGGACAGCCGGATATTGATATCAGCGATGCAAGTAGAGCACCCTAGTGCCAGCCGCCAGGGTTCAACCTCGCCCTCCTATTCGAGAATCACCTGCCATTGGAGCAACCCTCAAAACAACTTTCACGCCAACTTAACCTAGCTCAAGTGTAGCCTGTAAACCTTACCCAAGCTAAGCTGCTTTACCTTGAAGTTAACATGACTAAGGACCTTAGAAACTCGGCACAGCCCACGGTAAACTTGCCCTTTACCTCCTGACCCATGGGAGCGACCAAATTCTTTACCAAAAAGGGTTTTGGCCCTTTATTGTACCTCTTTGCCTGCCTCCTATGCGATAGGTATGTATTATTCAGAGCCCGCTGCCAATTTTCTCTCAAAAGCTTCAGGAGTGATCGACGTCGGCAACAAATCATTAATACTCCTCAAGTTCGCGAGGGGAGAATTAACCGAATACGTGAACATTAACGTATTAGGTGTGATACCAGTGGCCTCATGTTGGGTGGAATTAAATGCCTGATTAGGCCAGAGAAGACTCAAATCCCATCTACTCGGTGACTTCGAATGGCATATCGTCAAGGCCGCCTTTAAGTTGCGGTTGACCCTCTACGCAAAGGACGCCTTTGAGTAATAAGGAGTGGTGGTGATTTGCTTAATTCCGTGGTTGAAACAGAAGGTGGTGATTTGCTTAATTCCGTGGTTGAAACAGAAGGCCTTAAAATTCCTCTACAAAAACGCCGGAGCATTATCACTCACCAAACCATGACATTACTGTAAGTAACTGGTGAGTGGTAATGTCAGCCGTAATGCCACGAATCGGTAGCAAACACACAAAGCGAGAGAAGGCATCAACCACCACCAGCATATACTTGTTCCCCTTCTAGTGCGCGGCAACGGTCCGATATAGTCAATAAAGACTATCAAGAGGATAATCTTCCCTTTTAGATCTTAACAGCACGTGAGGAACACCCGAGCTGGGCTTCGCCTATTTACATGCCTGACAGCTAGCAACTAACCGACGCACATCGCGATACAGTGAGGGCCAAAGAAATCTTTCACGTACCTTGGCTAAGGTCTTATAAAGGTCTAAATGACCACCAACTACGGACTCGTGAAAATATCTGAACACCATAGGTACCAAACTCATCGGCAAGCAAATCCTTGACTGCTGGTCCTTGCCCACCTGCTTACAAAGGACGCCACGACTGAGACAATAACCCAGATGAGGCTCCACTGTCCCTAACTTCTCCCTCACTGGTCCCGAGACCGGTTCTTCTGACTGTTTTTCTTGCAGATCACAAAATAACTCGGGAATATCCGACAATATAGCTCCCACCATATACTGCGGCTCAACTCTTTGGATCTCGGAAGGCTCCTCAGTGAACATACGACTTAACGTGTCAGCTACGGCGTTATCGGACCCCTTAACAAGTTTGAGATCAGAGCGAAACGCTGAAATGCGCACAGCCCAACGAGCAATTCGCCCAGTATTCCTTGGCCTAGCCAGGAACCAGCTCAAAGCCTGGTTATCAGTCTCCAGGAGAAAGTGCTTATGCTCAAGGTAAAAGCTAAACTTGTCTAAGGCAAATATAACTGCCAAAGCCTCCAGTTCGTAAACAGAATAGTTAGACTCGGGACCAGATAAACGGCGCTACGCGTGAGCTAAAGGCCTCCTTTCCTCCTCCTCCTCCTCCTCATGGAACAAGACGGCAGCAACACCCACATGGGAAGCGTCTGTTTGTACAACCCGATTCTTATCAAAATTCGGTACAGCCAATAAAGGTGGATTGGAAATGGCAGCTTTAAGTTTTTGAAAGGCAATTTGCTGGGTCTCACCCCAAACAAATTCCTCATCTTTCTTACGAAGATTGTTGAGGGGTGCCGTTACTTAGGCAAAATTGGGTACGAACTTGCGAAAAAAAATTAGCCATTCCCACAAAACGGACAATTTCCTTCTTGCTCCGAGGAGGAGGTAGAGGAAGGGGGGGGGGGAGGACTGGCGCAAAACCTTAGTCCTTTCTGGATCAATACTGAACCCTTTAGCCGAGACCGAGTGTCCATGAAATGAAATCTCGGACCTACAGAGAATAATCTTCAAAGGTTTGAGGGTCAGTCCTGCCGAACGTAAGTGGGCCAAAACTTGATCTAAATGACCTATGTGATCCTCTACGATTCGACTATAAACTACCACATCTAGGTAATTATACACACAGACAAACTTCAAATCGCCGAGAACGGCATCTAGTAAACGAGATAATACTGCCACACCCGTGGCCAAACCGAGAGGGAGGCGGTTCAATTCAGAAAGATTCCAATCGGTGCAAAACGCCGTGACCGGCCTTGACACTTCCGACAAAGGACTCAGGTAGTAAGCCTGGTTTAAATCAAGGATGGTAAAGCCAGCTGCGCAGGAAAATCAGGTAAAACAATTGTGTAAGTCAGGCAGTGACACCGACCTTATTATGACGACGACAGTCAATGACAACCCGAAAATATTTACCCTCTTTTCTTTCGGAAGGAAAAAAACTGGGGCAGCATACGACGAGGTGGATGGCCTAATTACCCCTTATTAATTTTTTGCTTTCCCATCCCCATCTTCGGGGGCGATAATCTACACGGCGCATGGCGCACAGGAACACTATCAGTCAAAATTATCTCGTACTCCAGCAGTTTCGTCTCGCCTAACCGCTCGGACAGCACTTGAGGATAGCGCTCTAGGAGCTCCCTCAATCCGCGCACTTGGTTGGTGGAAAGACGACCCACCTCCACCTGTACATTACCGAAATAATCGATACTGGTGCCCCTTGACTGATTGCACTAACAGAGCCACATGACAGATCCAGGAGCAAATTTAAAATGAAAAACCCCTGCCACATAATCAACAACCAACCCGGCGCGTTGCGCAAAATTTCATCACAATATCACGGGAGTCTGCAAATTACACGCAATGATAAAGCTCTGTGGTCATGAAGAACCATTAATGTGCAGATAACCTCGCACCTCCTCCTGCAAAGGCAACTCACGGCCGTCAGCGACGCGACATCTTTGCACAGGAGGGAGGGGTACTGAAAATTTACTCAAATGCTGGAATTCTAGACACCATGTCCGGTCAATTAGAGATACCGAACTACCGGAATCAACTAAAGCACAAACCGGCTCATCTCCAATCCGAGCTCAAACATGGGGCAAGGGAGAACGACTGGCACCCTTAACTGCCTTACAATTCAAAGGCCAGTTACGATCTTTGTTACCTCTACCCCGTCAGCTGCATCGGCCTAGGGCTCCTGGACACGGGACACCGCCGCACTAAGTGACCGGCAGCCGGACAACGATAACACCGCAACGCACAAGGACTGTAGGCTCCCCTTTCTCGATCCCCCCCCCCCCGCCCCCCCCCCAGGAATTCCCACACAACGTTGTGTAACTGGGAGTTGCGGCCGTTGATCTTCGACTAAGGAGACCTTTTCTACATAATCAATTAGCTGCTGAAACGGTGGCCATGAAATCGGCCACTGCGCAAAACTTAAACGCGCACGATCTTGAGGACGCATCCCTTCCAGAACATGTTCAATATTATCCAGCTCTGATATTGACATGTCAAGAGCAGCAACTGCAGTACGTACTCGATCAAAATATTGGGCAAGCGTCTCATCATCGGCTTGTACCCTCCAATAAAAATCCCGCTCCAACTGCACTTGGGTTCGATGCGAGAGCTTCGTCCCCAAAATCTTTCGGCGGAGTTCAACCAATGTTCCTTGATGCTGCAATTCCTCCGCTAAGATCTTAGCAAAACGCCCCCGAGCCATCGGATACAATAGAGACAAAATTACTCCATGCTACACTCCCAATGCATCATCATGAACTTGCAACCGAACCAACAACCACAACAATGCTTGAATGTGATCTAAGGTTTCAATATGTAACTCGTTAATACCTTCAAACAATTTTACAGTAGGATTCGGCAATTTCAAAAAACAGTCAGAATACCCAGTTTTACGTGGTACTCCCCCTCCTGTATACTTACTCTGTACAAGGGGCTCGCCTTCCAAACCTCCCTCACCTAAAGCAAGCGCGACGGCAGTAGCTTACAAATCTCGAACTTCAGAAGCAATCTGATTCCTAAGTTGCTTCATTACGTCACTGAGATCGACATTCGGCAAATCCATTAAACAAGTATTGTTATGGGTTAGGTGAGCTTGCACGCGGCAAATTTGCCTCTGCGTAAAAATTCGAGTGTACGAGCAATGCGGTCCACCGATGTAATGCGTGGAAGCCACTCGCCTACAGCCGAGACGTAATCCACAGGGAGGGAGGCTGGGGTGTAGGCCGCCGTCGCCAACTCGTCAACACTGCCCTCCAAGGAACAAACCGCGGAACGCGCAGCTCAGGTCGAGGCGCTAATATGAAATTCCAGGGCAGGTACGTCCTCTCATGCTGGACAACATCCTGAAAGAGCAAAACGTATTAGTGAACATGAACAAACACTCGGATCACAAGCTTCGACCATCAACATGAAGGGTAGAAAGGAACCGCAACCCCCCCCCCCCCCCCACACACACACCCAGTATTGCACTGCTACCAGTTGAATCGTGGTACTACTGAATTCTTTAGAAAATCAAAAATTACACTCTCACCAGTTGTTTAAAGAAAACAGGAAGCCCGGGATCACTGCTGATGGAAAGCTTGTGATTGTCTTACAATTTTTGTTTGACTCAAAACAGACTTTATTATAAACTTCAATTCGGACATTTGCCCTAATGCAAATGCCTCATGTAACTTTAGAGAACAACGTTAAGGCCCACAGCAGTGTTTGGAAGCAATAACGCTATGGCCGGCAGGCAATACGAGCGTTCACTCCCCACGGCTTGTGCACGGGCTCACTAGCGGGCGGTGTATATTTATATATAGTCCGGCCGGCCTCACAGTGAGCGGTCCTGACAAGAAACCATAAGCGCACCGACGCCAGCAAACGAGCAGACTTAACAATTGGCCTGCAGCACAAATAGATTGCAATGAAAACAAGGTCAAATGACAGCCAAACTGGAATATATAATAAGAATGCCCCCAAATTCTTATGGAGCAATAACATTACCCGTCTAACAGTAAATTAGCAAGTTAAAATTTGTATGACATCCACTAAAACACACACTCCACAGATGATGAGACACGATATGAGGCACATCAGCCTCCTAAAAATAGCCACTGTGGAACCAAGTTCAGAATCATCTCCGGCAGCTACCCATGCTGCAGTAAGTTTCCACAGTCTTCTTAGATAAACACAGAATAAAAGTCATACGTAACTTGGAGCTTGCAAAACACGAGTTGGGAAGCTGTTCAGCGTGAGACGACGAAACACCACAATTTTGCACGTCAAGGCGCCCAATGATCGGCACTGTACATCAGGCACGACAAAAGACAAGGGTGGTGATCACGGCGAGGCCCATGCACCACGGTTAGGGACCCCCGCTTGTTTTCAGCACAAGTTAGCTCGTTGAACGCCGACTGGAGACTCTCCCGTCACACGTTCATGCGGAAAACCGCCGGGGGGGGGGGGGGGGGGAGGGGGGGAACAGTCAAAGATAGCAGGACAGCCGAATATCGATATCAGCGATGCAAGTACAACACCCCAGCGCCAGCCGCCACAGCTCAATTTCTCTTGTCCTACCTGATCGATTGAGGGATCTGACATTCCACACTCTGATCTGCAGAACGCCATTTTTGTTTCTCCTGAGTAGTCCCCGCCTGGAGATCTGAATGGGAGACTATTTTATCACAGGAATATCTTACCCAACACATTGCTATCATCATTTAAGCAAAGAGTAAAGCTGCATGCCCTCAGGAAAAATTATGGCTGTAGTGTCCCCTTCCTTTCAGCCATCCACAGCACCAGCACAGCAAAGCCATTATGGTTGACATCAGAAGGCCAGATCATTCAATCATCAATACTGTAGCTCCTGCAACTATTGAAAATGCTGCTGCTCCTCTCCAGGAACCACACACTTGTCTGACCTCTTAACAGATACCCCTCGGTTGTGGCTATCTGTATATCTGAGGCACACAAGCCTCCCTACCAATGACAAGGTCCATGGTTTGTGGGGTGGTTTTTTGGCTACAAACCCTATTTGTCAACGTTCGACGTGGCGGCCTTGTTGGGACGGCCTGTGTGCCTACATGGTGGCGCTCTCCTGGTCGAGGTGAGAGCAAACGTCCATCTGCACCAGCGACCTCCCCATCATCCACGTACTGCTTCCCTCCACTGGGCCAAACAGGTGGAAGTCGGAATGCGAGGGATCCAGGCTCTAGAGTTTATGAGAACGAACAGTCAAATAAACTTCTGTGAACATCTCTTGGGTGTGCAGACTTGTATAAACACATATTTTTAAGTGTCAATACAAGCGAATGTAATGATAATTAAATGGAAACCCTTAGCTGCGGACAGGTGTTGTTGATATACATCAATGGGGACAGCTCAAAATGTGTGCCCCGACTGGGACTTGAACCCGGCTCTCCTGCTTACATGGCAGACACACTATCCATCTGAGCTACCGATGGCACAGAGGATAGTGTGACTGCAGGGACTTATCCCGTGCACGCTTCCCATGAGGCCCACATTCCCAACTATCTGCAACCTACATTCACTGTGTTCCTAATTGATATGTGTCCATTCAGACTAAGCTGACGAGTCCCGTAAGTGTGGTGTCACCACCAGACAGCACACTTGCTAGGTGGTAGCCTTTAAATCGGCCGCAGTCCGTTAGTATACGTCGGACCCGCGTGTCGCCACTATCAGTGATTGCAGACTGAGCGCCGCCACACGGCAGGTCTAGAGAGACTTCCTAGCACTCGCCCCAGTGGTACAACCGACTTTGCTAACGATGGTTCACTGACGAAGTACGCTCTCATTTGCCGAGACGATAGTTAGCATAGCCTTCAGCTACGTCATTTGCTACGACCTAGCAAGGCGCCATTACCAGTTACTATTGATACTGTAAAACATGTACCGTCAAGAGCGACGTTCACCATTTATGGATTAAAGTTAAGTATTCCACCAGCTACGTCAGTTTTTTCTAAGTCTAATTTCCTTATCCTGTTCCAGACCTCACGCCAGCCTGCATGAGCTAAAACGCATGCCTTTCAGCTTCCTCTAGTAGTACCGGGTTGGCTCTTTTGCCAACCCACAACATTTGGCGACGAGGCCACACCGCGTTCGTAACTATACTGCCCTGATTTACTTGTGTAATGGCTTCGCCCCCATCTCCAGATGTACTGTCCGAATTTATTGCTTACAGAACCAGCAGACGCAGGCCTTACTGGAAGCCCTTGGACAGCTCGTCCAGGGTCAATATGCAATGCACAGCGATGCGGCAGCCGCCGCTCCACCGCTCACGCAGCCACCACACGCAGTTGCACCAACTTTTCGTCCTTTTGATGCTGCACTGGAAAGCTGGACGGAGTGGTCACGCCAATTTGGATTCCATCTCGCCGCCTACAGAATTCAAAGTAATGAGCGGCAGCCTTTTCTCCTTTCCTCCGTCGGGGTAGAAACGTACCGTGTGATAGTCAAATTATTTCGCCGACACGACGTCGCAACTCTGTCCTACGACGAAATTTTGTCTGCATTAGATGCATATTTCAAAGATTCAGTCAATGTAGTTCCAAAAAGGTATACCTTCTTTCGTACAAAACTTACAGCAGGTCAGACTAATCGGGAGTGGGTTGCAACCTTGCAAGGCCTTACTAGGGATTGTGCTTTTGAGTGTCAATGTGGACATCCTTATTCAGATACTATGGTACGTGATGCAATTGCACAGAACGTTTCTGATGTTTGTATACGGGAACAGATTTTGAGACTAGTCAATCCCTCCCTTCAACAAGTGATGGGCATATTGGATCGGCAGGACACACTTGACTTTGCTCAGGAATCATTTGAAACTTCGCCACCCATGTGTCAGGTTAACCGGCCCGCCGGGCGAGCTGCATGGAACAGTAAACAGCCCTCGCGACCGGCCGCGCCAAAGCCGCCTGGCTCTCAGCCACGTGTACCGCGCCAGCAAGCAAATGCAGTGCCAAAATCATGCCCGCAGTGTGCTACTAGACATTCGCGTGAGAATTGCCAATCACGCCAGGCTATTTGCTTTTTCTGTAATAAAAAAGGACATGTTCAGAGTGTTTGCCAGAAAAAGCTCAGATCGGAAACTCAAATCCATTCCAGGCCCTTGGCTTCGCGCGGGAATCGGAATCGGAATCGAACCAAGGATACTCAGGCTCGCGACACTTCACCCATGGAAATTCATGTAGTTCATGCCACTCCGCTCAGTGCCATTCTCTCTAACAGTGACTGTGTTCGTCCCACAAATAGTGCGCGTCGACATCGCAGGAACTCCCGTCAAGTCGCAAGTGATTTTGTACCAGTGTCAGTTCACGTTGCACGAGACAGTCGCTCTTGTCGTCAGCAGGACAATAAACTTTTTGTGGACTTGGACATTAACGGCAAAGTGATACCACTCCAGCTCGATACCGGAGCTGCAGTTTCATTAATCAATCAAGCCACGTACAAACAGCTGGGCACACCTCCGTTGCGTGCCGCAAATGTTAAGCTCACTAGCTATTCCGGTCAGCATATCGCTGTGTTAGGACAGTGCAGCCTTCTTGCAACATACAAGGAACAAACAAAACTTGTGTCATTGTACGTCCTTCGTTCTCCTGCTGCACTGAACTTGTTTGATTTCGATTTATTTCAGTTGTTTAACTTGTCTATAGTAAATCAGGTCCTATCAGTGAACCAGACTGTGCTTCACACAGTGTTTCTCGTCTCTGTGACGAATTTGCAGACATTTTTGCACCGGGCCTCGGTTGCGCTAAGAGCTATAAAGCACATTTGGAACTGAAACTAAACGCGCAACCGAAATTTTTCAGAGCGCGCAATGTTCCCCATGCATTGTGTGAGGAGGTTGCAAAAACATTACACGATTTGGAATCACAAGGTGTAATTGAGCGTGTGCAGGCTTCTCTCTGGGCATCACCATTAGTAATTTTGCAAAAACCTTCGGGAAAATTGAGACTTTGTGTGGACTTCAAGGCAACAGTGAATCCACAACTAGTGCCTGCAAATTTTCCTTTACCCCGCCCAGAAGATCTTTTTGACAAACTGTGCCCGGGTAAATATTTTTCGAAGTTGGACCTAGCAGATGCGTACTTGCAAATACCGGTGGACGAAGAATCCCAGCGCGTTTTGGTGGTTAACACGCATCTTGGTTTGTATCGATTCAAACGACTGCCATTCGGGTGTGCATCCGCCCATGCACTGTTTCAGCAATATCTACAAACTGTTTGTGCGTCGGTCCCTACTGCAGCAAACTATCTGGACGATATTGTGATCTCCGGAAAGACAGAAGAAGAACATTTAACCAATCTCAGAACATTATTTCAGGTCTTGCGACAAAATGGTCTTCGCTTGCGGAAGGGCAAATGTGTGTTTTTTGCTCGTGACTTATCCTATCTGGGACATGTACTCAATGCCCAAGGCATACATCCCAGTCCAGAGCACCTCCGTGCCATACAAGACTTGCCTTCGCCGCAGAATTTGAAGCAGCTACAGAGTGTGCTGGGAAAAATAAATTACTATAATTAATATATCTCACACGCCTCTTCCATTTCAGCTCCGCTTCATCGCTTACGCCATAAAGGTGTTCCGTTCGTCTGGACGACGGAATGCGAACACGCCTTTCGCCAGTTGAAATCGGCGTTGATTTCCAATACTTGCCTTCGCCATTCGATCCCCGGAAGCCCCTTTTGTTGATGGTGGATGCATCGGATTTCGGGATCGGTGCTGTGCTTGCGCACCAAGATGGTTCGCAGGATCGCCATATTGCCTTTGCGTCCAAATTGCTCTCGTCTGAGCAAAGAAATTATTCACAGATCGAGAAAGAAGCATTGGCTCTCGTATTTAGTGTTACAAATTTTCAAGATTTCTTGTACGGTCGTCACTTTACCATCATCACAGACCACAAACCTTTGACATCGCTTTTTCATCCGACCAAGCCTGTATCTCCACATACAGCGCCGAAATTCATTCGCTGGTCTATTTTCCTCTCGCAGTACCGCTACGATATCTTGTATCGGTCCACTGCTCAGCACGGAAACGCCGATGCGTTGTCCCGTTTGCCTGTTGCTGAGGATAGAGCATTCGATTCCTTCGAACTTGCTTGCATGTTCATTGATTCGGAAACTGATGACGTGGTCGAATCGTTTCCGATTGATTTTCGTCGTGTAGCTACAGTCACAGCTGCCGACCCTGTCCTTGCTAACGTTCTGCGTTTTGATGCTACGTAATGGCCCTTGTCAAAGTTCAAAATGGTTCAAATGGCTCTGAGCACTATGGGACTTAACTTCTAAGGTCATGAGTCCCCTAGAACTTACAACTACTTAAACCTAACTAACCTAAGGACATCACACACATACGGATCGTGGATCCGTTGGTTCGCCGATTTTTTGCTCACAAGGAGAGACTTTTTGTACGACGTGGTGCTTTGCTGTTGCGTTCAGATAATGATCAGTCCAGGGTCGTGGTACCACGTTCGTTACAGTCCTCTGTCTTATGGCTTCTCCACCAAGGACATTGGGGTATAGTGAGAACGATACAACTTGCTCGCCAGCACTGTACTTGGTTCGGAATCGATGCCGCGATTACGAATATGTGCTTTTCTTGTATGGTGTGTGCCGAACAACAATCAGCACCACCGCGGAAATTCTTTGCATGGCCAAAAGCCACTTCCCCTTGGAAACGCTTACACATCGATTTTTCTGGTCCATTCTGGAATGCTCGATGGTTGGTTGTGGTAGATTCATTCAGTAATTTTCCTTTTGTTGTCCGGATGTCTTCCACGACGTCATCTGCCACAATCTAAGCGTTATCCGCTATCTTTTGCATTGAAGGTCTTCCACAGACTATTGTTTCCGACAATGGCCAACAATTCGTGTCCGCAGAATTTCAGTCATTCTGCAAGGCCAATGGTATTCAACTTCTGACATCCGCGCCGTTTTCGCCACAGTCAAACGGTGCCGCTGAACGATTGGTCAGGACTTTCAAGTCACAGATGTTGAAGCTGAAAGAGTCACATTCTCGGGAGGACGCGTTATTGCTCTTTTTGTCCTCATATCGCTCTCAGCCCCGAGATCGTCGCTCGCCGGCTGAGTTGCTCCACGGCCGCCCTCATCACACCATGATGTCTTTGCTACATCCACCGCATCAGGTTCCTGTGCAGCGGCAGACACCTGCTTTTGCTCCAGGCGACGTTGTCTACTATCGTCACTATCGAGGTTCACGGCGTTGGCTCGAAGGGCGCATTCTTCGCTGCCTCGGCCGTGGTATGTATCTGGTTTTGGGGGCCTCTGGTGAGGTGCGTCGGCATCTCAATCAGCTGCGCCTCTGTCGTCGCACGGGATCTGCCGCTCCCCGTCTGCTTTCAGCGAAGGTGCCGTCCGGTCAGCGCCCTGGGGACCCATCTACTGGCTCGCCTCATCCCCAGGTGTTACCGACGCTGCCTTCCATTTTGCCCCATGGCGACGCGCCGCCGCCGCCGCCGCCGCCGCCTGTTCTCCTGCCGGCGACGCCCGCAGTGGACGCGTCGCTGCAACCGCCGGACGCCTCCCTGGGTCACGCGCCACCGATCGCTTCCCGTGACCCATATTCCTCCGGCATGGAACTCTTGCCCGCTCCGGACCATATGTCGTCTTCGCCCGTCGGGTGCCCCGGCCCGATGGAGGTCGAGCCTTCGGCCCCTCCTGTCTCTCTACGGGCGCATACACCGCATGTTGGCGTGCACCCTGGAGCAGGTTTTCAGGCGTTTCCTAGCTCCCCTCGGTCCGAATGGCAGGGTGCGGGTGGCACGACCTCGCCTGTTGTTAGGCTCCCCACCTCGTCGCATACGTCAACATGGGGTCCTCCCCACGGCGGGCGGAAGCCTTATGCCACAACCGTCCGGTGATTTGCGGGGGAGGAATGTGGTGTCACCGCCAGACACCACACTTGCTAGGTGGTAGCCTTTAAATCGGCCGCGGTCCGTTAGTATACGTCAGACCCGCGTGTCGCCACTATCAGTGATTGCAGTCGGACCCGCGTGTCGCCACTATCAGTGATTGCAGACCGAGCGCCGCCACACGGCAGGTCTAGAGAATTTTCCTAGCACTCGCCCCAGTGGTACAACCGACTTTGCTAGCGATGGTTCACTGACAAAATACGCTCTCATTTGCCGAGACGATAGTTAGCATAGCCTTCAGCTATGTCATTTGCTACGACCTAGCAAGGCGCCATTACCAGTTACTATTGATACTGTAAAACATGTACTGTCAAGAGCGACGTTCACCATTTATGGATTAAAGTTAAGTATCCACCAGCTACGTCAGTTTTTTCTAAGTCTAATTTCCTTGTCTTGTTCCAGACCTCACGCCAGCCTGCGTGAGCTAAAACGCGTGCCTTTCAGCTTCCTCTAGATTCCTGGGTTGGCTCTCCAGCCAATCCATAACACACTTCCCTTGCTGAGAGCCCTTCCTGGCACAACGTGACAATGCGTACGCAGTTGAACCGCGGTATTGACCGTCTAGGCACGGTTGTACAACAGATAACACGGGCTGTGTACCTCCTTCCTCGTGGAATGACTGGAACTGATCGGCTGTCGGACCCCCTCCGTCTTATAGGCGCTGCTCATACGTGGTTCTTTACATCTGTGGGCGGGTTTAGTAACAGCTCTGAACAGTCACAGAGACCGTGTCTGTGATACAATATCCACAGTCAACGTCTATATTCAGGAGTTCTGATAACTGCGTTGATGCAAAACGTTTTTTGACTTGTGTATTAAAAGTTAGTCGGCAAGTATGACATTGACAAACCATACAATTAACTTAGTAAATCAACTGTAAAACTGGAACTTTCGCAAATCCTAAAAAAGCTAAGGAATTACATACGTGTGAGAGTCAGAATGGTATGTGAGAGGCAAATCAAACCTACGTTGCGCTATCAGCCTTCTGTGCAACGGGTGAGTGACGATAGCAACGAAGTGGCACCCACGTCTACGGCCTTTTTGCCTTATGCAGGAAGCGTTTCCAACAGGATTGGCCGTATTTTGTGGAAAGATGATGTGATATGTGTTTTCCGACCATCTTCTTAGATTAAGGCCCTGTTGGCGTCCGTAAAAGATGATCTTGGTTTGCGTAAGTCTGGTGTCTATTGTATTCCTTGCAGTTGTGGCATGTCATATATTGGTCAGACAATCAGGACTTTGGAAGACCGGTGTATTGAACATAAGCGTCACACACGCTTACAACAGCCAAGCAAATCCGCTATTGCAGAACATTGCCTTGAGACCGGTCATCCTATGGAATACAACAACACGGAGATTCTGGGTTGCACGTCCAGCTATTGGGATAGTGTTATTAAGGAAGCTGTTAAAATCACACTATCAAGCAACCTTATTAACAGAGATGGTGGATTTTGTTTAAATGCTGCTTGAAATCCGGCTCTGTCTCTCATCAAAAAACAGAGGGACAGAATTAGTGCTACCTCACCTGTTGATTAATAGTCACTATAGATATTTCTGATGTTGGTTGTCCTTGGTTGTGTGTTGACTCTGCGGTTACTTGTTCCGTGCGTTCAAATGGCTCTGAGCATTATGGGACTTAACATCTGAAGTCATCAGTCCCCTAGAACTTAGAACTACTTAAACCTAACTAACCTAAGGAGATCACACACATCCATGCCCGAGGCAGGATTTGAACCTGCGACCGTAGCGGTCGCGCGGTTCCAGATTGAAGCGCCTAGGACCGCTCGGCCACACCGGCCGGCTTGTTCTGTGTGTGGTATCTTTCTTGTTTCTCCCCTGTGAACCGAGTTATTAAATTCCCTTGCACATTGCTTCCTCCTTGCAGTTGTGCCTTGAGAATGGCAGGGTGTGCTCCTGTCGAAATATCGGCGGTGGTCGACGACGTCACCAGGCAGCAAACCCATAAGTTATTTCAACATTCAATTCGCCAGGAAAAGTTAAGGTCTCACATGTCTGGGACAGATTGAAAAGGGTTGTTTATGGATGGCATGACCCACCAACCACTCTGAGGGACCTACGTCGAATCGCCGTTGAGGAGTGGGACAGTCTGAACCTACAGTGCCTTGAAGAACTTGTGGATAGTATGCCACGACGAATGTAATATGGGCATGCAACATTGAAAGAGGACGTGCTTCCGGGTGTTAGAGGTACCGGTGTGTACAGCAATCTGGACAACCACCTCTGAAGGTCTCGCTGTATGGAGGTACAACATGCAATATGTGATTTTCATGAGCAATAAAAAGGGCGGAAATGATGTTTATGTTGATCTGTATTCCAATTTTCTGTACAGGTTCCGGAACTCTAGGAACCGAGGTGATGTAAACCTTTTTTTTGAGTTGCGTATGTGTACTGGTTCAAAATATTAATGTTTCTAGACTCTAGGTGCACAATCATTTGTGGCTATCCATGTGTGCCAGCTTATTCGCCTTTCTCGTCGTTTGAACCAATTTACTGCTGCATGTTGGAGGGGATTTTCGCCAATCGTCTTAGATGGATCAGTGGTAGCCTACTTGATGGGCTTAGTGGGATGGTAATTGCCACACGACCGCTGCTGAAGGTAAGGTTCTGACCGTACGGCTCCTTATTGCGACAGGCTGAATGGGCTGTGTGCTGGATATTATCGTCGAGAAGTTTAGAGTTCGCGAAATCGGCAAGTCGGCGGTCAATTCTCTTGAGATGGATGTGCTAAGTCGCGGGTTCCTCTGAGGCGTAGTTTGTGTTTGACATGATTACTACATTGGTGTTCTGGATGGAGTGATCCTCCACGATTAACTGAGTTACGACAAAGTATTAGAAAGTGTGTTCCCGTGTGCTGGGTGTCTATTGCCTCTGACATACTTCCCTGTGATTGGGGAAATTTGGAAATTTGTAGTAAGTTCCTATGGGACTAAACTGCTGAGGTCATCGGTCCCTAGGCTTACACACTACTTGATCTAACTTAAACTAACTTACGGTAAGGACAACACACACTCCCATGTCCGGGGGACGACTCGAACCTCTGACGGGGGGAGCCGCGCGAATTGTGGCAAGAAGCGCTAGACGGTGCGGGTACCGCACGCGGCCCTGTTGTTCTCTGTGTGAATGTTCTGGACCGCTCTTAAGTCCATCGTAAAAATGTATTTACACTGACCCAAGCTGTCCAAAATTTCTTTTGCATTCAATGTTGGATGTGCACCAGTGATAGTCCTTGTGTTGGGGTATCTGTAGTCACAGCATAATCAGTACATTCTTGTGCCATTCGACAACTTTTTTGGGAACAGTTAAAACATCTACACCTCTTCAACAGTCCCCTCAGACAATTTCTGATGGAGAAATTCTTCCGTTATTGGCTGTAGGTGTTCTGGAAGCCTGGATGGTTTCCTGTAGACAGGAGCGTTATTGTCGGTGAGCTCAGAGGAAACTTGGACATGTTAGCTAGCTAGAACCAGCGGTTAGGTAGAAAGTGACGGACGTGGCTAGGGTGAATTCACATGCATAAACTGAACTTTTCCCGTGCAGATCTGAGAGTGATGTTTTCTAAGTCACAGTTTCCCTGCTGGCTTTGAATTGTATATGGCATGCAGCCAATTCAAGGTCATTTATTCAACTTAGATGATAATCTCCCCAGTCCTGCGGTCTGATCTTGGAACCTTACTCGATAGTAGTAACGTTACTACACTGAAACGCCAAGAAAAAAAAGAAAAGAAAAATACAGCAATTCCGAGGTAGAGATGAACTGGGGACTTTCCCGTACGACGATTTCACGAATGTACTGTGAATATCAGGAATCCGCTAAAACATCAAATCACCGACATCGCAGCGGCTGGAAAAAGATCCTGCAAGAACGGGACCAACGACGACTGAAGAGAATCGTTCAACGTGACAGAAGTGCAAGCGTTCCGCAGATTGCTGCAGATTTCAATGCTGGGCCATCAACAAGTTTCAGTGTGTGAACCATTCAACGAAACATAATCGATATGGGCTCTCTGAGCCGAACGCTCGCTCCTTTACCCTTGATGACTGCACGACACAAAGCTTTACGCCTCGCCTGGGTGTCAACATCGACATTAGGCTGCTGATGACTGCAAACATTTTGTCTGGTCCGACGAGTCTCGTTTCATATTCTATAGAGCGGTTGAAGATGAATCGGTACCGAGACAACCTCATGACTCCATGGACCCTGCACGTCAGCAGGGGACTATTCAAGCTGGTGGAGGCTCTGTAATGGAGTGCAGCTAGAGTGATATGGGACCCCTTATACATATAGATACGACTCTGACAGGTGACACGTATGCAACTATCAAGGCTGATCCCCTGCATCCACTCATGTCCATGTGCATTCCGACGGACTTTGGTAAATCCAGCAAGACAATGTGACACCCCACACGTCCAGAATTGCTACAGAGTGGCTCCAGAAACACTTTTCTGAGTTTAAACACTTTCGCTGCCCATCAGACTCCCCATATATGAACATTATTGAGCATATCTGGGATGTAACGTGCTGTTCAGAAGAGATCTCCACCCCTCGTACTCTCACGGATTTATGGACAGCCTTGCATGATTCATGGTGTCAGTTCCCTCGAGCACTACTTCAGATATCATTCGGGTCCACGCCACGTCGCGTTGCGGCACTTCTGCGGGCTCGCGGGGGCCCTACACGATATTAGGCAGGTATACAGGTTTCTTTGGCTCCTCAGTGTACTAACAGTGCTGGTAATTGCCGGTGCTGGACTTAGAGTGGTGAAATTTAACTATGCCTCGCTGATCAAAGCGAAGATGGCGACGTCAAATTTAGAGCGGTTTTACTAGTGTAGGAAATTTATCCGGGTCCGCCAGTAAACTGCTTGCAACTAAACACGCCGACTAGAGCGTCACGTGATGTGTTTGACGCGGGGCAAACCGCGATTGTGTGTTTTCGCGACGCTGCGGGAGTTCCGAAGAAACGACGGAAGGAGTTCATCACTTGGTTTCGATTCTGCAGCGTCCTCGAGCGCGCGCACGTGTGTGTGTGTGTGTGTGTGTGTGTGTGTGTGTGTGTGTGTGTGTGTGTGTGTGCGTGTGTGTTTTAGAGTGAGTGAGTGTGTATGTGATCAAATAGGTATGCAGGTAACCTGAGCTACACGCCACACCTACATCGCGTCATACGAAGATGGCGAGGGATGCTGCAATCTCTAGTTGCTCCATATCCAAAATAGCAATCCCTCCACGCCATTCACCATTAGGGTTCGCTGTAATATGACACTTACCGAAAAAATGACTCTACGTAATACCGTCTATGGCAGTGATGCTCAGTAGGACTGTATATTACATTCACACAAGGATCGGTTTCATTTGCACTGTTCCCCCACTCTGTTTTTATTCGAACAAATTGGCTATCATCTGTTGATTACAAATCACACTAAATTCGAGGTACTACGTCCTTACAGTATAACTCTTGCCAGACAAATGTTCTTTCCCATTAACTTCTGACACATTTTTTTCCCTTCCACTATATTAATTGTAAAAATACACTTTTAAACAACATAGTTTCTTCTTTACAAGTGCTACACCGTGTATACATTAATTTTTAACGTTTTCTTTAATACCTTACTGTATTTCTCAATCAGTATATCAACATCCTGTACAACAACTGCTCTTATTCCTGTGTCCTGTGGAATTGTCCTTTAACACTATGCGTTCGCTTCAAACAACATGTCACAACGACACCTGTTTGTTACTGTCTCATAACATTTTGTGCCCCTCTCACCAATCAGAACACTAATTAGCGCTACGAATGCCATTACATGTTCTTCCACACAGTTCAGTTGCCTCCATCTTCCTGCCCCTCTGGTTTTACAATGGTAATAGTTTTTATTAGCACAGTACTATCATACACATAATACACACATACCGGTACAATTTTTATTTAAGACCTGCATATTTCCTAAAAAATAAATACTGTTATGGAACAAAGTAGATAAGTAAATAAATTCGCAATAAAAAATTCCGTATCAAGCTGAGGTTTAATATGGTACAACGGAATAATTTTTAGATACACGAAGCGTGCCAGAGGTGAAAGTCATGTAAAATTGTCATTAAAAAATTTCTAGTACTATTCGAAGACAGAATTTTGGACTGAGCCATCTAGTGTGAGACATAAGACGAAGCACAGTTCTGCAGTTATTTGCAAAATAAGAAAGGTAACGTAGACATCTTTTTAAAGCTTTGTAGGAATCAATGGAAAGGGCAAATATTCCTGTAAAGACTTTGCAAAATGTTTCAAATGGCTCTGAGCACTGTGGGACTTAACATCTCAGGTCATTAGTCCCCTAGACTTAGAACTACTTAAACCTAAGGACATCACACACATCCATGCCCGAGGCAGGATTCGAACCTGCGACCGTAGCAGCGGCGAGGTTCCGGACTGGAGCGCCTAGAACCGCTCGGCCACCGCGGCCGGCCAAAGACATTGCAAGAGTATATTCTGATCCCTTCACTATCCAGTGGTTGAAATATTTTTTCATATGCAAGAAATTCTTGCATTATTTTCGTTTTTATCATATGCTATGGGTAACAAAATGTTTTTGTGAAAATTTCGGAGACCAAGTCAACATGTTATCACAGGGTGGGTTGGATGGAATAGAGCAAGAACATTCTTATTGTCTTCTAGCAAATTACATTTTAATGTAATGTCAATTCATTAAATTAACTAGACAAACACAGACATGTAGAAACAGGCACTTATAATTAATTAAGAACAAATGAGAAAAATACGACACTGGTTTTGCGTTAGCAGTAGGAGTTAATTTTATCTTATCAGCTAGATTCAATCATTATGACTGGTCACTGGCTTTAGTGCTGTCCACAGTCAAGATAGCCCTTTGGAAACAATACCCATGTAACTTACAACAAGGATTGCGCAAGGAGAGACCGATCATTTCTCCTCCTTTCCAGATTTCTCTCAACTGTTGAACAGAGTTCCTGTACTAGGCGGATGATATCCGGATTCCACCATGACAGCACTCTGTTCCTGACCAGAGGCAGCGTCGTTCCATTACAAATGAAGAAAACGAACTGCAATGGTCCCTGCCCATCGTAACAATGTGTACATAGTACACAAACTGCGCTATGCCTTGTGCCTGGTGCAACCCAATTCTAATAATTATACCTATCCCGCTCAAAATAACAGCCTTAACTGACATAAAAACATATTGTTTCTTAGAGACAAATTTATTGTTACTAAAAATTTTGAGTTGCCGCATGGAGTTCCGAGCACGTAAGTACATGTATCCACCAACCCAAGACAAACCAAATTGAAAGTTATCGATAGTGAAATCCCTGCAAGGAATATTATCTGACTGTGCATCAGGTAATATTTGCTCGTCTTTTCGAAAGCAATAGTTGCTGTGCATACCACACTCCAGGGTATCAGTGCTTACAGCGCTTGACCACGGAATACCCTTCTTGCTTCAGCAGGTGGTAGGCTGTCAGGGAGCCTAAGATGACGGACACACGCGTACATTTGGTAGCAGAATAAGTTTAGCCAGATACACCTTAGAAGTGTGAGGGCACTATCAATGTGGACCATCGTAGATAGGTCCGGGAAACCTGCCATACGATAAATTACCTCAGAACACAAAGATCTGCGTTATACCCGTGATCTGAATGGACAAGAATATCTTTCCAGGGACATTACGTAACTGGGGCAGGTACATGTATACAAGAGTGGTCAAAAAGCGGAAAATAATATTTATGGCTATAAATGACATTTCTAAAGGTTTTAAGCTGTCGATTTTGAAATCTTTGTATTTCAAGGTGGCACTGTTCAAGCTGTCTTTGTACTTAAGAGCCCTTTCTGTTGGCCTCACATACCCTTTGTAGAACTCTCTTTCCCACGTTAAATTGTACGTCATGAAGTGCAATCCGTTTGTGTAAAAACTGACGCCGCAAAAATCGAAAGACTTATGGAAAGAAAAATCGCCACACATCAGCAACAGGATTGCTCTGGAAACAGAGCAGATGGCGTCTGTAGCGTTTGACTGCAGGCAGGACTCATCGTCAGGGCTGTCGAAATAGCAGCGAGCATCATGTACGGATTGTAGCATACTAAACGGGACGTCCTGACAAATGCCGTACGAGTTGACCGCCATCCAGGCCAGCAGGCAGAGGTTGACGTCCGCCCTCTCCGTGTAGGCCAGGTAGCTGATGACGGGTACGTGGGGCCACCTCTGCACCACGTCGTCCCACAGCTGCACGCGGCACCGCTCGCGCAGGTTTTTGGCTTCCGGTGGCAGGTCTTCCAGTGGACACGTGGGGTGGTCGAGGGCGTTCGCCAACAGCTGCACGCAGTCAGTGTCCACGGAGAGCATGGCGTTGCTTCTGTCCTCCCTCTGCCACTCCTCATCTGCAAAAGAATCACTGTGAGTTGAGTGGTGCTCACACACCAAATGTGTGTGGAAGCAGATGTACACATCTGATCCCAGAGGCTCCTCTGGATGATAAGACCAGGTGTACTTTAACTACATCATTGATGATAAGTAATGTCAACAAAATTTTTTGCATTCGGAAAGATATATACCAGAGTTGAATCGAGAGAAAAGTATGCAATTCGTATTCATCTACAGAGTATCCAGGAAGTCCCCAAAACCCTCTTGACTATCTACAGTAACTCTTCATCATTTCATTGTGCCTTTCACCCACTTCAACACAGGGTCGGCGTTGTTAGAATGGATTTGGCATTGTTAGTGCAGAGGGCATCTAGATGGTCTTCCTATCCCCCCACCCCCCCAGGATTGAATTAGTGTACCCCAGCTGTCTGCGTCCAGTGTAAGCTATGAAATAATGCGAAAGTGTTCAGCTGTCTGTGAGTCGTGTAATGAAGGCGGGAAGTGCGGACAAGCCCAGCATTCACCTAGTGGGTTGTGGAAAACCGCCTAAAACCACATCTAGGCTGGCTGGCACACCGACCCTCGTCGGTAATCCGCCAGGCGGATTCGATCTGGGGCCAGCGTGCCTACCCTAGTCCAGGAAGCAGCGTATTAGCGCTCTCGGCTGTCCTAGCGGGTGACTTTGCACAGTAACTGAGGAATTAAATTCGTTCGCTTGGTATCCCGTCTTTGAAGCTGACGAAATCGTTGTCGTAATTACTACTCTCTGTTCTTTCACTACAGCACCATTTCAGTTGGGAATTCGTGATGAAGCAGTTACGCTCTATAGGTGCATTTAGTGGCGCGTGTATGAATGCACGAAGGTCCACAGAGAGGGCAAACAAAGAAAAAAATTATGAGAGTATTTTCCTTGGTGCCACTCGTAAACCAGATCTGCTTGTTTGAGCGCAATAAGCTGGTAATGTATCGAAGACTGGTAGCGTGCTGGACGTAAAAAACACAAGAGAAAGCGTCTTCCCTTAACCGGCGGAGCAGTCTCGAATGATGTTGTTGTTGTTGTGGTCTTCAGTCCAGAGACTGGTTTGATGCAGCTCTTCATGCTACTGTGCAAGCTTCTTCATCTCCCAGTACCTACTGCAGCCTACATCCTTCTGAATCTGCTTAGTATATTCATCTCTTGGTCCCTCTCAACGATTTTTACCCTCCATGCTGCCCTCCAATACTAAATTGGTGATCCCTCGATGTCTCAGAACATGTCCTACCAACCGATCCCTTCTTCTAGTCAAGTTGTGCCACAAACTCCTCTTCTCCCCAATTCTATTCAATACCTCCTCATTAGTTATGTGATCTACCCATCTAATATTCAGCATTCTTCTGTAGCACCACATTTCGAAAGCTTCTATTCTCTTCTTGCCCAAACTATTTACGGTCCACGTTTCACTTCCATACATGGCTACACTCCATACAAATACTTTCATAAATGACTTCCTGACTTTTAACTCTATACTCGATGTTAACAAATTTTTCTTCTCCAGAAACGCTTTCCTTGCCATTGCCAGGCTACATTTTATATCCTCTCTACTTCGACAATCATCAGTTATTTTGCTCCCCAAATAGCAAAACTCCTTTACTACTTTAAGTGTCTCATTTCCTAATCTAATCCCCTCAGCATCACCCGACTTAATTCGAATACATTCCATTATCCTCGTTTTGCTTCTGTTGATGTTCATCATATACCCTCCTTTCAAGATACTGTCCATTCCGTTCAACTGCTCTTCCAAGTCCTTTGCTGTCTCTGACAGAATTACAATGTCACCCTCCGCCACACACCATCAGGTGGCTTGCGGAGTATGGATGTAGATGTAGATGTAGATGTCATCGGTGAACCTCCAAGTTTTTATTTCTTCTCCATGGATATTAATACCTACTCCAAACTTTTCTTTTGTTTCCTTTATTGCTTGCTCAATATACAGATTGAATAACATCGGCGATAGGCCACAACCCTTTCTCATTCCCATCCCAGTCACTGCTTCCCTTTCATACCCCTCGACTCTTATAACAGCCATCTGCTTTCTGTACAAATTGTAAACAGCCTTTCGCTCCCTGTATTTTACCCCTGTCACCTTCAGAATATGAAAGAGAGTATTCCAATCAACATTGTCAAAAGCTTTCACTAAGTCGACAAATGCTAGAAAAGTAGGTTTGCCTTTTCTTAATCTTTCTTCTAAGATAAGTCAGAGGGTCAGTATTGCCTCGCGTGTTCCAACATTTCTACGGAATCCAAACTGATCTTCCCTGAGGTCGGCTTCTATCAGTTTTTCCATTTGTCTGTAAAGAATTTGCGTTAGTATTTTGCAGCTGTGACTCTTAAACTGATAGTTCGGTAATTTTCACATCTGTCAACACCTGCTTTCTTTGGGATTGGAATTATTATATTCTTCTTGAAGTCTGGGGGTATTTCGCCTGTCTTATACATCTTGCTCACCAGATGGTACAGTTTTGTTAGGACTGGCTCTCCCAAGGCTGTCAGTAGTTCTAATGGAATGTTGTCTACTCCAGGGGCCTTGTTTCGACTCAGGTCTTTCAGTGCTCTGTCAAACTCTTCACACAGGCTCGTATCTCCCATTTCATCTTCATCTACATCCTCATCCATTTCCATAATATTGTCCTCAAGTACATCACCCTTGTATAGACCCTCTATATACTCCTTCCACCTTTCTGCTTTCCCTTCTTTGCTTAGAACCAGGTTTCCATCTGAGCTCTTGATATTCATGCAAGTGGTTCTCCTTTCTCCAAAGGTCCTTTTAATTTTCCTGTAGGCAGTATCTATCTTACCCCTAGTGAGATAAGCTTCTACATCCTTTCATTTGTCCTTTACACATTTTGCACTTCCTGTCGATATCATTTTTGAGACGTTTGTATTCCTTTTTGCCTGCTTCATTTACTGCGTTTTTATTTTTTCTCCTTTCATCAATTAAATTCAGTATTTCTTCTGTTACCCAAGGATTTCTACTAGCCCTCGTCTTTTTACCTACTTTGTCCTCTGCTGCCTTCACTACTTCATCTCTCAAAGCTACCCATTCTTCTTCTACTGTATTTGTTTCCCCTATTTCTCTCAATTGTTCCCTTATGCTATCCGTGAAACTGTGTACAACCTCTGGTTCTTTGAGTTTGTCCAGGTCCCATCTCCTTAAATTCCCACCTTTTTGCAGTTTCTTCAGTTTTAATCTACAGTTCATAACCAATAGATTGTGGTCAGAGTCCACATCTGCGCCTGGAAATGTCTTACAACTTAAAACCTGGTTCCTAAATCTCTGTCTTACCATTATATTATCTATCCGATACCTTTTAGTATCTCCAGGGTTCTTCCAGATATACAACCTTCTTTCATGATTCTTAAAACAAGTGTTAGCTATGATTAAGTTATGCTCTGTGCAAAATTCTACCAGGGGGCTTCCTCTTTTATTTCTTAGCCCCAATCCATATTCACCTACTATGTTTCCTTTTCTCCCTTTTCCTACTCTTGAATTCCAGTCACCCATGACTATTAAATTTTCGTCTCCCTTCACTACCTGAATATTTTCTTTTATCTCGTCATACATTTCATCAATTTCTTCGTCATCTGCAGAGCTAATTGGCATGTTAACCTCTACTACTGTAGTAGGCGTGGGCTCCATGTCTATCTTGGCCACAATAATGCGTTCACTATGCTGTTTGTATAGTTTACCCGTACTCCTACTTTTTTATTCATTATTAAACCTACTCCTGCATTAGCCCTATTTGATTTTGTATTTATAACCCTGTATTCACCTGACCAAAAGTCTTGTTCCTCCTGCCACCGAACTTCACTAATTCCCACTATATCTAACTTTAACCTATCCATTTCCCTTTTTAAATTTTTTAACCTACCTGCCCAATTAAGGGCTCTGACATCCCACGCACCGATCCATAGAACGCCAATTTTCTTTCTCCTGATAACAACGTTCTCTTGAGTAGTCCCCACCCGGAGATCCGAATGGGGGACTATTTTACCTCCGGAATATTTTACCCAAGAGGACGCCATCATCATTTAATCATACAGTAAAGCTGTATGCCCTCGGGAAAAATTACGACTGTAGTTTCCCCTTGCTTTCAGCCGTTCGCAGTACCAGAATAGCAAGGCCATTTTGGTTAGTGTTAAAAGGCCAGATCCGTCAATCATCGAGACTGTTGCCCCTGCAACTATTGAAAAGGCTGCTGCCCCTCTTCAGGAACCACACGTTTGTATGGCCTCTCAACAGATACCCCTCCGTTCTGGCTGCACCTACGGTACGGCTATCTCTATCGTTTGAGGCATGCAAGCCTCCACACCAATGGCAAGGTCCATGGTTCATGGGGGGAGGTCTCGAATGATATCACTTCACAGAAGAGTTGCTCAGATTCAAACACCGTGGTCACCAACATATGACCATATAAAAATATTTGAAAGTGAAAGGATTTAGGTCGACGTTAATGAATAGAAAATCTGACTGCTGCTTGGAGCGACGAGCTGCGACCTGCCGTGTCTCGCCCAAGAGTGTTAACAACAAGTATTATTTTTAGAGTCTCTAGCCGTATTTCGGAGTCTGAAGTGAAGCGTAATCTCAGGAACTACTCTAGAGATTTTGGCGCGATTTCCACTAACAGATAGACAGGTTCACGAAGAAGATTTTTGTGCATCATATGTAAATGTTTAGTGCAAACTTCCTGAGCTTTGATAAATTAAAGCCCCTGCCTGAGTGAAAACAATGCGATTACTATGGCACGTTTCTCTGTCTGAATGTGAACGCTAATCTCAGTAACTGCTGCAGAGTATGAGCGCGCGCGCGCGCGCGTGTGTGTGTGTGTGCGTGTGTGTGTGTGTGTGTGTGTGTGTGTGTGTGTGTGTGTCTGGAGCTTACGGTCGGTCAACAGCGAGATTATCAGAACCCTAACGTACATTAAAAGAAACAAATGTGGATAAAACTACGAAAATGGTATCACACATTGAGGAGGAAACCATTAAAGTGACGCTCATCCTCTCCCTCTCACCTCACTCACGTTTACCATACATGCACTCTGTCTCGCACCCGTTAAGACAACGGAGAAAGGGTGAAAGGTGCTATACCTGTGATTAAAACGGAAATAAAAGGACAGATGTGCTAAAAAAAAGAGGCTCTAAGAAATCTGATTCGCTGCCCACATACGAAAAAGATGGGTCAGCTGGGCACACAATTAATACGTTAAAATCATCTCCCTAAAATTTTCGGAAACACAGTGGACAAATTACAAAACCTTAAGACGCTCATCACATTCGTTTGAACGTTAATTAAAACGGAGGGCAGATCTATCAGCAAATCTGTCGCTGCCCACTGGTCGGAAAATAAAACAGAGTCTGATAAAATCTGGCGCACTACGATCTGTATGCTACAAGTACTACACAATGGACTGAGTTCTCAGCGGAGCAAGAAGTCATGTGTCACAGGGCTGTGGCCTATGTGAAGACGACTGGGGAGCCGCTCATCCTCCCACCGACCCAAAAGCAAGGAGACAGCAGGCAGGTGGATGGCACACCGCGCTAACTCAGCATTACGGCACGCCTCCTTGCTTGCTAGATCTGCCTAGACTTCTCCTTCCCCTGTCGTTGGAGCAGGACGTCCTGGATATTGTGCACTACTTTAGCTACTGGGTACAAACGTTGTAGAGAGTGAAGAACACTTGGGGAATCAGAGAAGACAAGGAATTTAGCACTTTAAGCACATCTCGTCTGCTACAGTGCCTGCAAGGTCGCATGTCAATCTACATCAAAGACAAAAAACTTGCAAGGCAGTCAGACATTGAGTATACAATCAGAGAAAACAATAGTGCAACCACCAGAGTCCCCCTGTTTCGACCTGTCCATAAAGACAGTTCCTAAGGTTTGGTGACCATTAAAAATGTCCTTTGGAGTGCTACATCTGCTATACTACACTAAATCTCAAGTTAATCTGGGCCTCTACAGTAATCAGGATAGCAGACTGTTAAAACTCTGGATTTGGGGTTGCACTTGCTCCACACCAAGTGACTCCAGCACATGCCCTACCTAGTGTCCAGATGTCCATGTTACTCAGGGAGAAAAGGCATTCCGGAGGTGGAGGAGCAATGGTATGGTGTGAAGTTGGAGCGACAAGAAACTTACATGCCTGATTCACCATGAGGAGGTGTCGCTAGATGGTGAGTGGCGGTTTCCCAACCTTAGCACAGAGACTGGGTATGGGGCTGGTTCTGTAAGCGCATCTGGCCATCCTAATATCCTTATGCGTCAATAATCTTCAGGTAAAAATATCACGCTGACCTGTACACTGTGCATCCATAGTCTAGCCACGAACACGCAAGAGCCCTATAAAACTGGAGCAAACACACCCTGTCTGATCCCCTAGACCTCTGGTTAAAGCACTTTACAATATTCAGTCCCTTCTGGGTTCTGGCTTTCAGGTCTCATAGGTGTGGCAACCACGAAAATTTGGAGGCCCAGAAACTTGACTGAGCCTTTAAAATGTTGACTGGTATCCCTTACATGCAAGTCAGGTAAATTAAAATTACAATGAGAATAATTAAAATTGTTATCTGCAGAAAACTGAAAACCCGTCTTTGCAGCCCACCTCCCTAACTTCTGCACTCTAAGTGCAACTGGTGGGTCGCCGTAGCCCCTCTGGAGGAGGAATATGGAACAGCAAAATTGTCCACAGTTAAGAAGCACTGTACAGGACTCCTTTCTGTATATGTGATACTGTTTATGGCTATGGCAAAGAGGTTAAAACTCAAAACATTGCTCTAGGAATACCATTCCCTTGCTCAAGACATTCCAACAGCGTGTTTCGAATTCAAGACCTGATATGACAGAAATGTTAAAAATGTTGGCTGCACAGACTGCAGCACAAAGTAAAAACATTGACAGTCAACAGTGCACAGTAGGAATATTAATACACACATTTCAGAACAAGGCCGAAACATTAATAATCAACTTGCTGAGGAAAGTCAACAGATGCAAGCGCAAAGCAGTAATCTCACTAAACAAATTGAAGAGGCACAGTGAGTAATGAAATCAGAAACTTCAAAAGTGAAATTAATGTCATCAATGGTAATATTTTACAACGACAAATCGATGACATTAATGAAAGATTTGACACCGAAGTAATAAAAATTCAAGATCAGATTGAATCTTTAGTAATTATCAAAGTAGACAAAAACTATACGGTATTAAATCCGAAATACAAAAGGAATACAACACCAGAATTGCCAAGATTAAACTGTCTGTGACAGAAACAGGCAGGAAACTGTTCAAACAAATTGTTACTTGCGAAAAGATGTGTGAACACAGAACTTCCCAAATCCAAGGCAAAATGTGCGACTTGTAAAAAAAAATACAGGCAAAACCCATCCACTTTATTGAAAGAGTAGTTTAAAGTAAAATCTTAGATGGAGAAGAAAAATTCGACCCTGCCAAAAAGTATAATGGTTGGCAACCCCTTGATTTCGTAAAGAAATACAAAATATATTGGCTGGAACAGAAACAAGACCATTTGTGGCCCAAATTTATACTGGCCTGACTGTATGACATTAGAGGTAGGCAAACGATGAAAAAATTTGGTGAATCCTGGTACTGAAAATTAATTCACTTTAAAACTAGACGGACCGAATCTGAAATTGTTTGGGAGATTTGGAAGAAACTGCCTGAGAATTCTAAACGATATGCTGGAAGTAACCATAGAAGTTTTTCTGCACTCTTAGAAAGGGTAGAGGACGAAGATCACTGGCAAGGAAATCATGAGTACCGTCCAAATAATAATAACCGATTCCGAGAAAACAATAATCAAAATGAGCGGACGGAAAATGATAGGTGTTGCGTAAACATGATATAGAGAGGTCGTGGCAGAGGAAGAGGCTATTTTGCGTCCCGTGGCAGAGGATTCATACCATGGAATTTTCAAAACAGAGACGACTTTGAAAACTAAAAACCACATGTGTGAAGGCCAGATTCACGCGGAGGGCCGTTTTAGGCCCAAAGCAATCATATACGAATTTCGAGTGTGGTGAATGCAATCAGTAGGGCACTAAGAGTAAAAACGCTGCATTGATAGACACACACAGAATAATACATACTGGCGTGCGCTGGCTGGAACCTCGTGGTAGCTCAGATAGCTGCCGCTTGTGTTCCGAGTAGCACCATACAGTGCTCTCGGTGTAATCGACAAATGGCCGATGTGAGAACAAGATGGCTGCTGTAAGGGCGGGGGTGGTATCGAACATTTCAGTAATCCAGTTTCAAAAATAAATGAATGCAGAAGTAAGAAGAAAACTAATATGTCATATAACAAAGATAATCCAATAGCAAGATTGGGCAAAGAAACATTATCGAGAAATAAAATGGAGCAGGAAGACATGATTCAAAAAGAAAACATTTGTGCTGCCAGTGATGTAAATAAGGAAAATGACATAACATAAATAAGGAAAATGACAAAACATACTATAACCTCTGAAGGTTAATTTGTAGAAGTTAGGTCTCCTAATCCCAATAACGACGCACGCCAACAAAGAGACAGACAATGACTCGCACCGCAGCGCCACGTGCGCCGGATGGCTCAGAGGAAAATAACAGATGCTAACCTCGAGTTAGCGTTCCTTACCGATGTATACAACATGATAATTGCTTTCAAATTGAAACTCTGCGTACTAGGAAGAGTAAAGATTTACACCACATTTCACACGTAAAACCGTTTATTGAAAGATAATCTGCTTTTTAAACTTAGTCTTTGCCATAAAATTTTTCACTTCACGCTACTAGTACAATTTGTCACACTGAGAAACTGTTAACATGCAACAATGTTTTGAAATTAACTATCCAGTCAAGAACCAAGAGAACTTATTTAGACAGTAATTACGAATGAATTGTTATAGTGAACAGACGACACAGTGTTATTGTGTGTGTACATTCTTGCTTGTTAGTTATACGATTAAGTAACGACTTTAAGGCTCACATGCTTAGAACATATACCAGTACTGCTAACGAGATTTTAATGCAACATTTTGGTTTACTTGAAAATACATTCTGGATTTAAAGTACTTTCTGTGAGATTAAAGATGACTTAGTATTTGGTTTCTTTGACAGCTACACGATTATGTCACGACGCTACTAATGTGTGACACAATTTACATTGGTGCTTTTGCGGTGTATCTGTTTTATATCTACACAGATTTTCTGAATTCTTCTGGAAAGTAAAACATGTTTTAATAGTAACTTTTGTGGTATAGCTACAATGAGACAGCCTTTTCCGTAGCACAACAATACGTTACATTATAGTACTTTCTTGATCATGGTAAGGTACGTAATAACTACGATATCTGTACGCAAAGCATTTCACTTTCGTTTATGATGAGGTAAGTACATTGACTTCAGCAGAACTTTGCTTACAGAGGTCGATAACTACGACACTTCCACAGAATTATCTTACAGCAAGACGCACATTTAGTGCTACAGAACACGCATTTGAGTGATTAATTTTGTACTTAAACCATTTATTTTTCAAGATTTTTGAATTACGAAGAAAGTTTTCTGTGATACATTTCATTCCATTGCTGTAGTCTGTAACACCTGAGGGTATAATTACATTAATCCTCAGGGGATTACACGCTTCCTTTGTATACCATGTGTTTGGGAAGCATAAGGAGCCCTAGCTAATATGGTATTTGCTTATACAACTTTACACATCAGTACCATATTTCTCTAACACAGAATTACACAGCTATCTGATTATTTAACAGAGAAACAAAAATTTTTTTACTATGCTAGTGACACATGTTTACAGAATTACACAGTTGGATAATTTCACACTTATGAAATTGTATTTTGTCTGTACTTTGTGAACTGTTCCTATTTTTTCCGAACCATTGCGATACTATGCGAGCTTTGAATGATGCATTTGGTATGGGATCATGATTTTTTAAAGTACGTTTGAGGTAGATGACACTATTGAAGTGGCAGAGATTTTTTTTTCAGGTTTTGAAATCATTGGAGGAAGGTACAACGATTTTGAGATTTCACTGAGGTGTTATGATGATATTATTACAATGACAATGTGTATTATGCTGTTCAGGTATGTTTATGATCAATAAGCTGATGCTATATGAGAAATTTGAGTATGATACGTATTTATTATGATGAAATAATGAAGAAGTGTCGACGAATGCGTATGTGTGTAATAAAGTAAGGAATAATGAGTAGTGGTTAGGGACTCTCATTTGTGAAAAAAAGATGTTGGAAACCAAGAATCGTACTTTAAGAGTTATGAAATGTGTGTATATGCGTGAATGTATTATAATGCCGGCTAAATTTTTTGGACACTGTTATATTTATAGGATTTTGTTTCTACACACGTGTAACGCAAATTCCCAACCTGTGAAATTTTTGTGTATGAGACTGTCACTGCAGTCTTAAATATTTCTGTAAGAAAGTTAAGTGACCTTCATGTAATGCGTCGTGGGCACCCAGCTGTACCACCTGCCTCGAGAAAAAGCCATTAGGTGGAGAAAAAAGAGGCCATTAACGTCGCTACTAACATTCCTTTGTAGAAAGCATCACAAATACGACACGCTCATTACTTGGAGACATATTGTACTTTGTGCTACTTACTGAAATGCTTATGAATTTATGGGAAGTATTCTTACATCTGCACACCTGATTATGACAAGGGCCTTTCTATGAGAGTTGAGATAATTTCCACTGATTTATGAAATGCCAAATGGCTATTGAATGATGTTTTTATGGTTTGCTTTACATAGTTGCTTATTTCATTTGATATCTGTTTTCCAGCTGTGTTGCAGCATTGATTTTATAAAATAAAATTAAATGCATTTGATAATGTGAACACTTTTTGTCAACAGATTTATTAATTATAGTTTTATGATCCACATTCTTCGAAAAAGGAGCACTGGGAAAGGAAAGAACAATAAGAAGGAATTAATAACAGTAACTGCATACATAATTTTCTTTTCTACTACTTGGTAATTTTTTGGCAGAATAACTTGTTGTGGTGCACCACTTTAATGACATAGACACTAAGATGTGAATAGACATTTCCCTTATCTGCATTGTTGTCTGTTGTCTGTAGTGTACTATTTTTTCTGCTTGAGCTATGTCATATTTAGGTGTAAGTTATTGCATTTGCTGATGCTGTTTGCCAGGCGTAGTGCTACTGAATGTCACTTTGTATTACTCTGTTAAGCCAGTTTTACTACTGATTTATTTTTCTTGTTGCTGCAGATTGGCTCGTATTAGTTGTAATGTTGCATTTGCTTTGCTAACTTAGATATACTGCTGCTTGCTTTACCAGTTTCCATTTTTTTGTCATTGCTGTTTGTCTTAATTATTTGTGCTCCTGCTTTGCCTTGTCCGTTAGTATATATATCTGAGCTCAGTAGATTTAAGTAGCTTAAGACTGGGTAGACTATATACACTCCTGGAAATTGAAATAAGAACACCGTGAATTCATTGTGCCAGGAAGGGGAAACTTTATTGACAAATTCCTGGGGTCAGATACATCACATGATCACACTGACAGAACCACAGGCACATAGACACAGGCAACAGAGCATGCACAATGTCGGCACTAGTACAGTGTATATCCACCTTTCGCAGCAATGCAGGCTGCTATTCTCCCATGGAGACGATCGTAGAGATGCTGGATGTAGTCCTGTGGAACGGCTTGCCATGCCATTTCCACCTGGCGCCTCAGTTGGACCAGCGTTCGTGCTGGACGTGCAGACCGCGTGAGACGACGCTTCATCCAGTCCCAAACATGCTCAATGGGGGACAGATCCGGAGATCTTGCTGGCCAGGGTAGTTGACTTACACCTTCTAGAGCACGTTGGGTGGCATGGGATACATGCGGACGTGCATTGTCCTGTTGGAACAGCAAGTTCCCTTGCCGGTCTAGGAATGGTAGAACGATGGGTTCGATGACGGTTTGGATGTACCGTGCACTATTCAGTGTCCCCTCGACGATCACCAGTGGTGTACGGCCAGTGTAGGAGATCGCTCCCCACACCATGATGCCGGGTGTTGGCCCTGTGTGCCTCGGTCGTATGCAGTCCTGATTGTGGCGCTCACCTGCACGGCGCCAAACACGCATACGACCATCATTGGCACCAAGGCAGAAGCGACTCTCATCGCTGAAGACGACACGTCTCCATTCGTCCCTCCATTCACGCCTGTCGCGACACCACTGGAGGCGGGCTGCACGATGTTGGGGCGTGAGCGGAAGACGGCCTAACGGTGTGCGGGACCGTAGCCCAGCTTCATGGAGACGGTTGCGAATGGTCGTCGCCGATACCCCAGGAGCAACAGTGTCCCTAATTTGCTGGGAAGTGGCGGTGCGGTCCCCTACGGCACTGCGTAGGATCCTATGGTCTTGGCGTGCATCCGTGCGTCGCTGCGGTCCGGTCCCAGGTCGACGGGCACGTGCACCTTCCGCCGACCACTGGTGACAACATCGATGTACTGTGGAGACCTCACGCCCCACGTGTTGAGCAATTCGGCGGTACGTCCACCCGGCCTCCCGCATGCCCACTATACGCCCTCGCTCAAAGTCCGTCAACTGCACATACGGTTCACGTCCACGCTGTCGCGGCATGCTACCAGTGTTAAAGACTCCGATGGAGCTCCGTATGCCACGGCAAACTGGCTGACACTGACGGCGGCGGTGCACAAATGCTGCGCAGCTAGCGCCATTCGACGGCCAACACCGCGGTTCCTGGTGTGTCCGCTGTGCCGTGCATGTGATCATTGCTTGTACAGCCCTCTCGCAGTGTCCGGAGCAAGTATGGTGGGTCTGACACACCGGTGTCAATGTGTTCTTTTTTCCATTTCCAGGAGTGTAAGAAACTAAATGTGATGAATTGGAAGAAATGCATTGAGAAGCTATAAGAAAATGGTTTGGCCAAAAAAAGTTGGGTACACAGGAGAATAATTATTTTGACAGAGGATATGAACAGAATACAGAAAGCATGCTTGGACAGGATTTTTTTGGTGGAAACAAATGTTGTAATAACAGGAAAAATCTATGGAATGAAGTTTTGGGTTGGACTGCAGTACCAAATGTTACACTGAAAACAAATCATGTCCTTTCCTTTTGTGTTATTCCCTTATGTTTTTGTGTACCTTGTGTATTTGTGTTTTTCCTGTCTGTATGTGTTTATCTGATAAGTGTTGTAGAATTTTTCTAATAATATGTTATTTTCTTTGTAAAGATGATTAGACATTATTTATTCTGTTCTGTTTCAATGATCATGTGTGAAATTAATGTTTGTAAAACTATTCTCATTATTTTATTTATGTATGTCATAATTCTTGTAACACTGATGTACATGTTTATTTCTGTTCTTTTGTAAAGCCTGTATTACTACAAATGTTATCTGTATTATTATGTTTTTAATGATGTTTTCTGTACCTTTGTAATTGTATTCTTATGTTGTGAATTTATAATTATATAGAAACCAGTTCTTCAAACTAAGTTACATGTCACTGCACACGTTTCTGTCATAGCATATGCACAATATGTGAGAAGTTGGGACTGTTAGTGTTTGCACATGTGTTAACAATTCAGCAATGGACTGGTTAACAGCATTGCTGGTTCTAAGGACAATTCCAAAAACTTTGTGAGTGCACAAGTGGTGGTTTATGGACTTGCTATATTGTCCGCAAGACTTTTCATGGTGATTGTGCACCTGCACAGTCGCAACAGATGGCTGCTGGCCGTCTCTACAAGGACTACAGTGGGTCTGCATCTTTGATGGTCCTTGAATACCATTATTTTTACAAGGACTGCTGTGGGTCTGCACCTCTGGTGGCCCACCAATACCGTAATCTCTAACAGGACTACAGTGCTCTGCTCTGTGATGACCTACCTACAAATATTCTTCAAAACTTCGAGTGACTCTGCTGTGGGTTAGGTCTGTTGTGGCCCATTACCTGTCCACATGTCAAGAGTCAGCATTGTCTTTCTGTTGGGTGCACAACACTACTTCTTCAAGACTGCATGGAAATCCACTTCTTCCATGTGCATTTTCTTTTACTGCTCAGACTTTGTGCATAAAATTGTAATTAATACTGTGATGAATCATCAGGACTGTCTTTATGGACTGTGAGAAAATTTTAGCTTTTGCCCAACATTATATCAATAAGTGCGTGCATTTGATTTCTTTGTTATTGTATTTATGAAATTTTTTTTTCAAATCTGTATTGGCCACTGCCCAAAACAATTTGTAAAATTTTTTGTGGAGAGCATGGGGGCTATGTAAGTAGGCTGTTTAGGTTTTTGTGTTGGTAACGCCATGTAGTGCTCTATATGAAAATCACTGACTGTGATGTGTGCAGTCTGTGGCTGGTTTGCATTGTTCGAATTTGCTATTGTAGTGTTGGGCAGTTGGCTGTTAACAGTGCGTAGCGTTGTGCAGTTGGAGGTGAGCCGCCAGCAGTGGTGGATGTGGGGAGAGAAATGGAATTTTGAGAGCGGATGATCTGGACGTGTGTCTATCAGAACCAGTACATTTGTAAGAATGGATGTCATGAACTGCTATATATATTAGGACTTTTGAACACTTTTAAGGTAAATACATTGTTTGTTCTCTATCAAAATCTTTCATTTGCTAACTATGCCTATCAGTAGTTAGTGCCTTCAGTAGTTTGAATCTTTTACTTAGCTAGCAGTATTGGCACTCGCTGTATTGCAGTAGTTTGAGTAACGAAGATTTTTGTGAGGTAAGTGATTTGTGAAATGCATAGGTTAATTTAGTCAGGGCCATTCTCTTGTAGGAATTATTGAAAGTCAGATTGCGTTGCGCAAAAAATATTGTGTGTCAGTTTAGTGTTGATCAGAATAGGTAAAGAGCGAAATGTCTGAGTCCATTCAGTTCTGCTCAGCTGTTTGAAAATCAGATAATGTAAGAGGTTTATCAGCACAGCAATAAGGGGACGTTTCATGTTTACTAGTCGAGCTGGCATCGATAACAGTGCGTATTCTGTGGCTTCCTTTAACTCTAACCATTCATCTCGTAACTTAAAGCTTTTACGTGCATAATCTAACACTACCCTGTGCTTTTCTAGGAAATCCCTTAATAGTAACCCTTCGAATGGCAAATACATTTGTGTCCTTACAACTTGGAATTCGTGGTAATATCCTTTACCTCTTTTCGTCCACAGGTTTATTCTAACATGTCCTTCGGTTCTAATTTCCTCATTTGTGATACTCCTTATCGTCAGGTGTCTACTATTTTCTACTTTAACACCTCAGCTTTAATTACACTTACGTGCGCTCCGCTGTCCACTAACAGCCCTATCTTGCTCTCTATCGTAAGTAATCATTTTTATTAATGCAGTCTGCTGTATGTACTATTCCTATCACAACATAATGGAATTGCTGCATCAGATTCGTGGTCCATTTCCCGGCTTCTCTAGTTGACGTATGTTGGTGCAACGGCTCTCACTACAACTACATTCACTAGCATAGTGTCCGGTGTGGTGGCATATGAAAGACATAACAGGTTTGGCTCTATTACAAGGGGGGGGGGGGAATGTCCTACTATGTTACACTTTATACACCTTGTTGCATTTGGTCAACATCTATTTCCTTTATGGGTAGCTTAGTTCTCATGGGTTTGGATTGAGCCCCCTTGTTCTGGCTGAACTTACGTATTTCTACACTGCTTTTGTATTCTCTCGCTAAATGCTCTACCTTCCCGCAGTTATAGCACCCCTTCTTATTAATTTGCTTTGGATATCCTACCTGCCGATATTTTTCTTTTTCAGAGTGGATTGTATTCCCTTCCATCGATGCTAAATCAATTAATTCTGACAAAGTGATTCTCTCTCCCTGTGCCCGCACTATTGTCTTTATTCTTTCAATCGTCTCTATATAAAAACAACTCTCCCTAATTCTGGAAATAGGCTGCCGTCATTACCCTCCTCATGGCTTCTCTGAAATGAAACTGCATAGAATGTACTCGGGCTCCGCATTGCACCACACTTTCATCCCTTGTTTGCTGGCTATTAAAAATTTTGCACGCATAGAAATCTGATTCCTAAGGTTTGCATAATTCTCCATGAGAATCTCCCTGACTTATGACCATGTTTCAGTGTGATCTCTAATGATAAGTTTTCTGTAGGCAAAACCCATTCTTTGACCTATAATATATTTAAGAAACAATCTTTTAGACCTTGGTTCTACTAGTTCGTAAGCACTATTGAAATTCTCTATAAATTCAGAGAGTTGCTCCTATTTTGTTAATATAGATCAGGAACAATAGATGGCCTGCAACGCTCCCTTCGGGATTGCCGGATATTACTTCTGTTTTACTCGATGACTTTCCACCTGTTAGTATGAACTGTGACCTTTCTGACAGGAAATCAAGAATCCAGTAGCACAAATGAGGCGATATTCCATAGGCACGCAGTTTGGTTAGAAGACGCTTGTGAGGGGCGGTGTCGAAAGCCTTCTGGAAATCTAAAAATATGGAACAAATCTGACATCTCCTGTCGATAGTACTCATTACTTCATGAGTATAAAGAGGGATTTGTGTTTTGCAAGAACGATATTTTCTGAATCCATACTTACTATGTGTCAATAAATCGTTTTCTTCCAGGTACATCATAATGTTCGGATACAGTATATGTTCCAAAACCCTATTGTAAATCGACGTTAGTTATATGAGCCTGTAATTCAACGGATTACTCCCTGCCGCCATTGGATAAGCAGCTGCAGCAGCAAGTCGTATACCCTAGCTTACTTATTTGTTACATAGTTTAATTCTTAATTTCTTTGCGTGTTTTTGAGTACTTGCATTGTTTAATTCATAAATTTCTGGCGTATTATAGTATTTGAGAGTTGAAGCATCGCGCTTTAGTACCTGAATAGTGTAAATTCGCGTAGTCGTCTGTCTTCTGTTTTTGTTTTGAACGGCCAGTGTCGGTTGGCCACAACCAGTGTTCTCCCTGCCGCCATGGGATAAGCAGCAGCAGCAGGAACTTACTTATTTGTTACATAGTTTAATTCTTAATTTCTTTGCGTGTTCTTGGGTACTTGCATTGTTTAATTCATAAATTTCGGGCGTATTATAGTATTTGAGAGTTGTAGCATCGCGCTTTAGTGTTTACTTCATAGATTCTAACTTAAATTGCGTGTGAGTTTCGCATAGCAATTGTAATTTCGAGATTTAGTTACTGTAATCGTGAATTCAGGCAGATTGTAGCGCAGTCGTTAGGCATTTATACAGATTAGTTAATACATTCTTTGTGTGTTTCCCTTGCGTTATCTAGGCACGGACACGTGTTTCAGTAACTGCTGTTCAATATCGATTAGAATGGACAGGGACTGTGATTGCTGTGTTCAGATGAGGGCTGAGTTGGCATCCCTTCGCTCACAGCTGCAAGCGGCGCTGACTTCGGTCGCGCAGCTTGAGGCTGTTGCCAATGGGCACCACTGTGGGGAGCCGGACTTGGGTATCACGGGGATGTCAACCTCGTCCCGTCTGTCCCCAGATCGGATTGCCGCTGTGGTTGTCCCGGTTGCTGCCCGCAGTGGGGCTGAGACCTGGCCTGTGGTTGATTGGGAGGTCGTTCCAAGGCGTGGCAGGCAGCGAAAGACGTCCCCGGAGGCTGATCAGAAAGCCTCCCTGGTGCGTCTGACAAACAGGTTTCAGGCACTGTCTCTGGCTGAGCCAGATGCAGCTGCCTGCCCTGCTTCAGAGGATGATTCTCAGCCTTCAAGGTCCGGGCAATCAGAGAGGGTGGGCTTATTGGTAGTTGGGAGCTCCAATGTTAGGCGCGTAATGGGGCCCCTTAGAGATATGGCGGCTAAGGACGGGAAGAAATTCAGTGTGCACTCCGTGTGCATTCCGGGTGGAGTCATTCCTGATGTGGAAAGGGTCCTTCCGGATGCCATGAAGAGCACAGGGTGCAGCCATCTGCAGGTGGTGGCACATGTCGGCACTAATGACGTGTGTCGCTTTGGATCTGAGGAAATTCTCTCTGGATTCCAGCGGCTATCTGATTTGGTGAAGGCTGCCGGTCTTGTTTACGAGATGAAGGCAGAGCTCACCATCTGCAGCATCGTTGACAGAACCGACTGCGGACCTTTGGTGCAGAGCCAGGTGGAGGGTCTGAATCAGAGGTGCAGATGGTTTTGCGACCGTGTTGGCTGCAGATTCCTTGACTTGTGCCATAGGGTGGTGGGGTTCCAGGTTCCGCTGAATAGGTTAGGAGTTCACTACACTCAACTGGCGGCTACACGGGTAGCGGTGGCTGTGTGGCGTGGACTGGGCGGTTTTATATGTTAGAAGGCCTCGGGATAGTACGGGGTGGGCTGCAATCTCAAAGGGTGCATGGCAAATACAGGACGTGTTTGGATCAAGGAACAGTCGGAATTGTAGTTGTACATTGTTGTAGTTGTGCTGGGAAAGTCCCTGAGCTTCAAGCGCTAATAGAAATCACAGAAGCTGAAATCGTTATAGGTACAGAAAGCTGGCTAAAGCCTGAAATAAGTTCTGCTGAAATTTTTACGAAGTCTCAGACGGTGATCAGGAAATATAGATTAGGCAGAATTGGTGGTGGAGTGTTTGTGTCTGTCAGTAGTGGTTTATCTTGTAGTGAAGTCGAAGTAGATACTCCGTGCGAATTGGTATGGGTGGTGGTTATACTTAACAGCCGAACTAAGTTAATAATTGGCTCCTTCTAACGACCCCCAGACTCCGATGATATAGTTGCTGAACAGTTCAGAGAAAATTTGAGTCTCGTAACAAATAAATACCCCACTCATACGGTTATAGTTGGTGGGGACTTCAACCTTCCCTCAATATGTTGGCCAAAATACTTGTTCAAAACCGGTGGTAGGCAGAAAACATCTTCCGAGATTTTCCTAAATGCTTTCTCCGAAAATTATTTCGAGCAGTTAGTCCACGAACCCACGCGAATTGTAAATGGTTGCGGAAACACACTTTACCTCTTAGCCACAAACAATCCAGAGCTGATAGAGAGCATCATGACTGATACAGGGATTAGTGATCACAAGGTCGTTGTAGCTAGGCTCAATACCGTTTCTTCCAAATCCACCAGAAACAAACGCAAAATAATTTTATTTAAAAATGCGGATAAAGTGTCACTAGAAGCCTTCCTAAGAGACAATCTCCATTCCTTCCGAACTGACTGCGCAAATGTAGACGAGATGTGGCTCAAATTCAAAGATATAGTAGCAACAGCAATTGAGAGATTCATACCTCATAAATTGGTAAGAGATGGAACTGATCCCCCATGGTACACAAAACGGGTCCGAACGCTGTTGCAGAGGCAACGGAAAAAGCATGCGAAGTTCAGAAGAACGCGAAATCCCGAAGATTGGCTAAAATTTACAGGCGCGCGAAATTTGGAACGGACTTCAATGCGAGATGCCTTTAATAGGTTCCACAACGAAACATTGTCTCAAAATTTGGTAGAAAATCCGAAGAAATTCTGGTCGTATGTAAAGTACAAAAGCGGCAAGACGCAGTCAATACCTTCGCTGCGCAGTGCCGATGGTCCTGTTACCGACGATTGTGCCGCTAAAGCGGAGTTATTGAACGCAGTTTTCCGAAATTCCTTCACCAGGGAAGACGAATGGAATGTTCCAGAATTTGAAACACGAACAGCTACTAGCATGAGTTTCTTAGAAGTAGATACCCTTAGGGGTAGCGAAGCAACTCAAATCGCTTTATACGGGCAAGTCTTCAGGTCCAGATTGTATACCGATTAGGTTCCTTTCAGATTACACTGATACAATAGCTCCCTACTTAGCAAACATATACAACCGCTCGCTCACCGATAGATCTGTACTTACAGATTGGAAAAGTGCGCAGGTCGCACCAGTGTTTAAGAATGGTAGTAAGAGTAATCCATCGAACTACAGACCTATATCATTGACGTCGGTCTGCAGCAGAGTTTTGGAGCACATACTGTATTCAAACATTACGAATCACCTCGAAGGGAACGATCTATTCATACGTAATCAGCATGGTTTCACAAAACATCGTTCTTGTGCAACGCAGCTAGCTCTTTATTCGCACGAAGTAATGGCCGCTATCGACAGGGGCTCTCAAGTTGGTTCCGTATTTATAGATTTCCGGAAAGCTTTTGACACCGTTCCTCACAAGCGACTCTTAATCGAGCTGCGGGCCTATGGGGTATCGTCTCAGTTGTGCGACTGGATTCGTGATTTCCTGTCAGGAAGGTCGCAGTTCGTAGTGATAGACGGCAAATCATCGAGTAAAACTGAAGTGATATCAGGTGTTCCCCAGGGAAGCGTCCTGGGATCTCTGCTATTCCTGGTCTATATAAATGACCTGGGTGACTATCTGAGCAGTTCTCTTAGGTTGTTCGCAGATGATGCTGTAATTCACCGCCTAGTAAGGTCATCCGAAGACCAGTATCAGTTGCAAAGCGATTTAGAAAAGATTGCTGTATGGTGTGGCAGGTGGCAGTTGACGCTAAATAACGAAAAGTGTGAGGTGATCCACATGAGTTCCAAAAGAAATCCGTTGGAATTCAATTACTCGATAAATAATACAATTCTCAAGGCTGTCAATTCAGGTAAGTACCCGGGTGTTAAAATTACGAACAACTTCAGTTGGAAAGACCACATAGATAATATTGTGGTGAAGGCGAGCCAAAGGTTGCGTTTCATTGGCAGGACACTTAGAAGATGCAACAAGTCCACTAAAGAGACAGCTTACACTACACTCGTTCGTCCTCTGTTAGAATATTGCTGTGCAGTGTGGGATCCTTACCAGGTGGGATTGACGGAGGACATCGAAAGGGTGCAAAAACGGGCAGCTCGTTTTGTATTACCACGTAATAGGGAAGAGGGTGTGGCAGATATGATACGCGAGTTGGGATGGAAGTCATTAAAGCAAAGACGTTTTTCGTCGCGGTGAGATCTATTTACGAAATTTCAGTCACCAACTTTCTCTTCCGAATGCGAAAATATTTTTTTGATCCCAACCTACATAGGTAGGAACGATCATCAAAATAAAATAAGAGAAATCAGAGCTCGAACAGAAAGGTTTAGGTGTTCGTTTTTCCCGCGCTCTGTTCGGGAGTGGAATGGTAGAGAGATAGTATGATTGTGGTTCGATGAACCCTCTGCCAAGCACTTAAATGTGAATTGCAGAGTAGTCATGTAGATGTAGATGTAGATGTTCTTCCCTTTTTGGGTATTGGTATGACTTGAGGATTTTTCCAGTCTTTAGGTACAGATCTTTTTGTGAGTGAGTGGTTGTATATAACAGCTAAATATGGAGGTATTGAATCAACAAGCATACTCTGAGAGGAACCTGACTGGTATACAGTCTGGACCCTTGTCTTTATTAAGTGATTTAAGCTGCTTTGCGACACTGAGGATATCTGCTTCTCTGTTTCTCATCTTGGCAGTTGTTCTTGATTGGAATTCAGGAATATTTACTTTGTCTTCTTTGGTGAATGAGTTTCAGAAACCGTGTTTAGTAACTCTGCTTTACTGGCACTGCCATCAGTGACTTCACCGTTGTTTTTGCGTAGTGAAGGTATTGATTGCGTCTTGCCACTGGTGTGCTTTATGTATGATGAGAATCTCTTTGGGTTTTTGCCAGATTATGAGACAGAGTTTCGTTATGGAAATTATTAAAAGCATCTCGCATTGAAGTACACACTATATTTCGAACTTCTGTAAAACTTTGCCAGTCTTGTGGATTTTTCGTTCTTTTAAGTTTGGCATGTTTTTTTCGCTGCTTCGGCAGCAGCGATATGACCTGTTTAGTGTACCATGGGGGATCAGTACCATCACTTATTAATTTATGTGGTATATATCTCTCAATTGCTGTTGAAACTATCATTCTGAAATCATTCCACAACTTTTCTACACTTACATGATCAGATCGGAAGACGTGAAGACTGTCTCTTAAAACGGCGATGATAGCATTTTTATCAGCTTTTTTAAATAGATATACTCGTACTTTGCATTTCTTTTTGATGGTTGTAGGTGTTACGGCATTCAGCCTAGCAGCAACTGTCTTGTGGTCGCTAATCCCTGTATTCATCACGATATTTGTTGCTAAGAGGTCAAGTATGCTTTTGCAATCATTTACGCATCGAGTAGGCTCATGAACTAATTGTTCAAAATAATTTTCTGAGAAAGCATTCAGTACAATGTCGGATGATGTTTTATGCCTACCACCAGCTTTAAACGTATAATTTTTCCAGCATATCGAGGGTAGATTGAAGTCACCACTGACTATAACTGTATAAGTTGAGTACCTATTTGAAATGAGACATGTTTTCTTTGAACTGTTCAGCAGCTATATCTTCTGAGTTGGGGTATCGGTAAAACGATCCCATTAATAGTTTAGTCCGATTGTCAAGTATAACGTTTACCCATACAATTTCGCAGGAACTATCTACTTCAGTTTCACTACAAGGCAAACTACTTCTGACAGCAACAAATACTCCACCACCAACTGCATTTAATCTATGTTTTCTGAACCCTGTTAGATCGTTTGAAAAATTGCGGCCGAACTTATTTCCGGCTTTAGCCAGCTTTCTGTACCTTATAACTATTTCAGCTTCAGTGCTCTCTATTAAGGATTTGGAGCTCTGGTTCTTTTCCAACACAGCTACGACCATTTACAACTACAATACCGATCGTTTCTACAACTAACATACTGTGTTATATCTGTCCCCTTTCAGACAGACGCCGTTTCTGTGGTTCCCTGAGACCTTCTAACCTAAAAAGCCGCCCAGACCCTTCCACACAGCCCTCGCTACCCGTGTAGCCGCTTCCTGTATAGTGGATTCCTGACCTATTGAGCGGAACCCGGAAACCCAGCACCCGATGGCGCAAGTCAAGGAATCTGCAGCCTACACGGTCACAGAACCACCTGAGCCTCTGATTCAGGCCCTCCACTCAGCTCTGCACCTAAGGACCACAGTCAGTTCTGTTGACGATGCTGCAAATGGTGAGCTCCGCCTTAATCTCGCAAGCAACGCTGGCAGTCTTTACCATATCCACTAGCTGCCCGAAACCAGAGAGAATCTCCTCTGCTTCCAAGAGACACACGCCACTGGTACTGACATGAGCCATGAACCGACATGAGCTTATAAATGGCCAAAGCTAAATCATGAAGGATGTTCTTTACAGCGATTCCACGTTAAATTACTGGGAACTGAATCACTAGGAAAAGTGTGGCCTAAACATTTCTGAACATCGTCACTAACATTTGCTAAAGAAATTATAAATGTAGAAATAAGTCTAACAAAACTGGAATACTATGCAGAGTCTTTTCACCTTAGCCACTGTTTCTTTTCTTTCTATGTACTAAAAAATGTAAGAATAGCTGACTTTTTCCTTCAATAGAGCTGACTATTTCACTGTTAAGAAACTGATACATAAATTTTGTTCTTATTTAAAGAACCACACACAGACACACACACACACACACACACACACACACACACACACACACATGCACACTGTGTTGAATTTTTTCATCTGTACTGCTACTGAAAAACCTAACTTGTACTGTGCATTCAGATATCTAGCCTGTGTTATGGAAGAACATTCAATAAGAAAAACAACTTGGCATAGAAAGTTTGCAAAACAAACTATGATATTAAAATAAGAACTAGGAAGACGCAGATGTATGAAATCAGATACTGTAACATGGGTGAAGCATGATGAATGTAGATTAACTTGTGGTATTAGCAGATGACGACAGCAATTTCATCGTCATCGTCGTCCCCTCCCTCCTCCACCATGCATCAGTGTCAATACTTTCTTCCCAAGAAACCTAAACATTGCTGCAGTGTTCCATGCCATTCATACATCTTGAAAAACATTGTGAAATGCTTTTGTTGTTCTATTTTTTCATGTGTGAGTCGACCTTTATGACAGTGTGTCTAATGACCATGTAGTATTTGAGCTCTGTGGGATGTTTCTTCAATTTTTACTCTTCCTCACATCACAGCAGATTATTTGTAATTTACCGTTCTACGTTTTTCAACCTCATTCAATATTACTGAGATCCCCTGCTATACCTGTAGGCCAGGACAGATAGTTTAACTTGGGGAAAGCGGCCAAAATAAGTGGCTGTCAGCTGAACTTGAACATACTACTTAATTCATTTTACAAATATTACAGAGCAAGCCCAACATTAATTTTAGAACTTAATTCCCAGCTAAATGCACCATTCAATCTCACTCTTCAAGGGAAAAACGACTTTATTTTAAAACTGGCTGAAGGCCAACCACTTAAGACTCAAAAAGAAGAATTCGATTTTTAAAAGGCAGAAGGCCTTATCCTAAAATTTCTTTAAATCAGACTGAGGGCCCAAACAGTCTCACGCCTTAAGGGCAAAACAACATTAGTTTGAAATCGGCTTAAGGCCAATAACTTAAGACTCAAAAACAGGAATTTGAATTTAAAAGGCAGACGGCCTTACCTTAAAACTATTCTCTAAATTGGGCTGAAGGCCCAAACAATCTCACGCCTTAAGGGCAAAACACGTTTAATTTAAAATCGGCTAGAAGCCATACATAAACAAACAAGGACAAATAAGAAGAGGCAGCACATCCAATGGCGCTCAGAAGTTTCCAAGGGCTGGCCTCAAACTCAAACTCGCTTAGGTGAGAGAGGCAGTTGGCCCAGCATTTCTCAACTGGACAGCAACCCAACTGACAGACAGTCAACGGAACAAGCGACAGGATAACTTCCGCTCCACCCAACCAGCACACAACAGGGAGCTCAATGGAACATGTAGAAGGTATCGGCGCCCACAACGAATTACACCTTCAACTGTCAGACTACACAACGTGCTGGATAGCCACAACACGACAAGGAAAATACACTGCCTGAATTTAAATCAATGTCCAGGGCAGGATACCAGAACGTTAACGGCAACAAGGCAGAAGATTTCGCTGGTGTACTTCAATTCAAAAATAATCAATTTAAGTTAAACTCCACACGAGGGCAGCTAGAATTTCGCCAACTTGAAAACAAACGTTGTTGCTCGCGGGAATGCCCCAGTAGCTACAACTAAATTCAAACATCACAATGTGAACAGTTGCGACTGGCTGGTAGATTAAGTAAAGACTCAACTTCCGTGCCCGGGATCGGTGAACCACGGACTGTATCAATGGGAACTGCCCCTCACACTCTGACTGCATGTGGACTGCACCAGCAGGCCCGGCCAGACACGTGCCACGGAGACTTCCTCGCTGCTGCACGCCAACCAACCAACAGCCCGCACAGCACAGCCAGAAACTAGAAGCGCGAGGCCAAAGATAGTACAAAGGTGCGAATATCCATACACGCTGCTGCTGCCACTCACAGAGACAGAGTATAACAAGCATAATGGTGATAACTGCGGGACACTAAACACAGTATAGCAACCAATGTCTAATGCAAGGTATAAGACAAGCCAGCTATGGCTCAACCTCCCCCCCTTAAACTCAACACAGGTAGGGGATAACTCAACCCCTGAGCTATCTGAACTTCTTGGCTAAGGTGAACCCTATACTGCTTACCTGAACAGTTATCCTTGATCAACAGATTTATCAGGCCTAAGATACGTACGATGGTGCAACGCCCCAGAAAATGGGGAGTAAATTTGCTAACGTTCCCGCCAAGCACCTGCCTCCCCAGGAAATTTCAGACATAGACTTGATTCCCTGGCCTCCCCTTAAAGGTTTCTCAATTATGTTTATAACGCTCAGCATCTTTATTATGGGCTCTGAGTATATTACGTCTGGTCTGGTTCCAGTTCTCCTTGATAATTTGAGGACTAATATCAGCTGGAATAAGATCTTGAATACCCCACAAGTTCGAAAGAGGGGAATTAATGGGATAGGAAAGGATCAAGGATGTGGGCGTAGCTCGCAAAGCTTCATGACTGGCGGTATTAAAGGCTAAACTAAGCCAAGGACGACTGGATTTCCATTTACTAGGGGTTTTCTGATGATAATTAATCAAAGCGGACTTAAGAAGATTTCGGTTAACTCTCTCCACAAAGGACCCCAGGGGATAAAACAGGGTGGTCGTGATATGTTCGACAACGTTCTGAAAACAGAAGGTCCTGAAAGGAGCCGAAAGAAAAGCAGGAGCATTATCGCTAACATGCTGCTTAGTTGGACCAAAAACACTGAAGACATTACTTAAATGAGAAATAGTGTTGGCAGCGGTAACGTTACGGTTCGGAAGGAGCCAATAAATTTGGAGAAAGCATCGATAATAATTAGCACATATCGATGATCCTTCTTAGTACGAGGTAAAGGTCCTAAGTAATCAATGTAGAGCTTGCGCGTCGGACAGGACTCTCGTTCAGAACTCAAGAAACCCAGTTGAAGAACATTCTTGGGTTTGGCTACATTATACAAGCTACATTGGGATATCATCTCTCTCACATTCCAGTCATGGAGGACCAAGTTAAATGCTCCTTGATTTTTTGGAGAATCTTATAAGTACCTAAGTGGCCACCCACCAACGAATCACGAAAATAACGAAAAACCAGGAGCACCAAAGCTACAAGCACACAGATCTTGCCCTCCTTAGCATCGCCCATCCTCTTACAGAGAATACCACTCTTAACAACATACTCATCAGACATGTCTCCTGCCCACACACGTTGCTTAATCGGGGCGCAAACAGAGTCCTGAGCCTGATGCTCAGAAACATCATCAAACATAAGGGGAATTTCACCCAACACCATACAATTAAGACTGTCCCCCTCCACCTGCTGGTTTCCCTTACTAGGTGTAGTTTCGGCGAACATCCAGTCGAAGAAATCTGTGAGGATATTTTCAGAGCCTCTCACATGTTTAACTTCAAACTGAAATGCTGAAATACTCACTGCCCACCTGGCAATACGGCTAGTTTTACATGGCCTAGCCAACACCCAGCTCAAAGCCCAATTGTCGGTTTCTAACTGGCAAGCCCGATGTTTAAGGTAGAAGCGCTATTTCTCTAATGCAAATAAAACGGCCAAAGCCTCGCACTCGTAAACAGAGCACTTAAGTTCAGCATCAGTTAATCGATGAGACACATAGGCTAATGGCTGTCTCTGCCCCTCAAACTCCTGGAGGAGAACGGCTGAAATACCAGTATGTGAAGTGTCAGTTTGAATAACAAACCTTTTATTAAAATCGGGTACTCCAAGACCCGGAGGACTGGTTATTGCTGCCTTAATGTGCTCACAGGCAGCCTTCTGGGCGGGTCCCCATTCAAAACGCGCGCCCTTCCGGCGTAACTGATTTAAGGGTGCTGCCAAGCAAAATTGGGAACGAAACGCTTAAAGTAGTTCGCCATGCCTATGAATTTAGCAATTCACTGCTTGTCAGTAGCCGGAGGCAAAGCCCGTAAGGCTTTAGTTCGCTCTTGGTCAATGCAAATACTGTGACCCGACACTATATGACCTAAGAAAGGTACCTGCTGCTTGGCTAGCGTCATCTTAGTAGGCTTAACGGTCAGTCCGGCTCCCTGTAATCTTAACTTGGTGTATATGTTCCAAATGGTCCTGAAACGAACGTCTATAGATAACTAAGTTATCCAAATAATTATACACATGAACTAACTTCAAGACGCCAACGTTATTATCAAGCAAACGAGTAAGCACAGCCGCACCAGTGGCTAGCCCAAAAGGAAATCTGTTAAACTCAAACAAGTTCCAATCAGTACAAAATGCGGTAACATATTTACATTCTTCAGCCAAGGTTGGTTCAAATTGCTCTGAGCACTATGGGACTTAACGTCTGAGGTCATCAGTCCCCTACAACTTAGAACTACTTAAACGTGGCGAAAACTGTGCAACAAATTGCGTAACTGAGAAGCCTGATGGGGCAATAGATTGGCCGGATCAAACTCAACAGCCAATGCGCTAACAGTACGATGCACAATAGGTTTAGCGCATTCGCAAAGGCTTAACTTCTCCTCAGGAGCAAACTTAAAGGAAAAGGTGTGCCCAGAACAATCCAAGACCAACCCAGTTTTATTGATGAAATCACATCTCAAAATTAGATCAACTGGCAGTTCCTTAACCAAGGCTAAAGACATAGGCCAGGAAAAATCGCCGACCGATATACTCCCCCGGAACTAATCATGTAGAGGCAACACTTGGCCACTGGCCACCCAACATCTCTGCACCGGCGAAGGGACTGACCGAAGTTTCATAAGATGCCCAGATTCCGAAAACCACTCAAAGCTCAATAATGAAAAGGAACTACCAGAATCCCAACGAGCACAAATCGGCTCGCCACCTATCCAAGAACAAACGTAGGACAAGGGCGGTGATTACGGAGTGACCACACGAGTACAACAAGGTCTGAATGCTCGATCCAGAGTTCGCGGCCCAGCCCAGCGTCATCTATTGGCTCTGGGTGCACGAGGTTGAACACAAGAGCACACCAAATGCGCCATACTGCCGCACCTGAAACAACGCCAGCGTTCCCTTCTGATAGCTTCAGTGGATGTAGATACTCTGGAATCAGGGCTGACGACCTGCCCCTTAACCTTGTGACGTACATTGTTACCAAGTGGTACTGCAGATGCTGTTACCACCACGTCACGCAGCTCTTCCTAGGTTGAAGGCTGCTTGTGGAAGACAAAATGCGACTAATCCGCTGCGCGCATTCCCCTAAGAACAATAGAGACCAACTCTTGTTCAGGTAAATCAATTAACAATGTCAAAGAGGCTATCTGTACTCTATCGACATACTTATGTAACAGCTCCTCACACCATCTACTTCCCAAATGTAACGACACTCTGACTGTTTACGAATTCCGGTGGTCAACCTATGCCTAATCACCAGCTCCATTAATTGCTGCAGGAAAAACCCTTTCGCCATGGCTCGCGAGAGGAGGTTCTGCAACTCACCTCTAGCTAACGGGTACAATGATGACAAAATTACTTGGTGCGGAATGCTAAAGGCAGCCATTTGTTATTCTAAGCGAACCAATAACAATAATAATTTTTCCGCCTCATCAAGTCGCTCCACAATCAATTCAGTAATATCTCAGAAGAAATAGGCAAGAGGATTAGGCAACTTGGCAAATACAGCATCCAACGTAAGAGAGGATGCAACAGTACTCCACCGGGCTGGCTCTCACCCTCTCCCTGAAAGCGCAAATCCCGATCTTCAATCCTCCTCCCATCCAACTCCAAACACGCAAGCTTATCCTGTAATGTGCTCACCAAAGTTCCCAACCCAACGGTTAATTTCCAGTGATGATCTTCCGAAGCTAACGTGCCTAAATCCGCTATCTGATTAGTTAAATGCATTAACTGTGCCTGCACCCTATCCAGGTAACTGTCACTAGGTTGGGTTCCCTCCAAAACACAAATAGTTTGCTCAAAGCCTCTAACAGCCTCAAACAAAAATTCAGTTGCTGCTCCTGTCTCACTCACCACCGCCGACGTGACGTCAACCGGATGAAGAACGGCAGCGCGCAAACGGGCTACTAACTCCGGAACACTGCCCTCAGTCGGTTGGCGCCTTATTGCCTACTTGTAAAGAAGGTGGTCCTTTCTGAGCACGCGTATCCCCAGACACTGTCTGACTGCCATTACGATAAACACCTGAAACATGTAACAGCCTAAACAATATGGTTCCACAGAACACAAAAACAGGACAAGAGTGAGACTCACAGCAACTGGAATAGCAAACACAAGCGAAATCATGCTCTGCTACCAGTGAGATCCCCTGCTATACCAGCACTACAGGACAGATAGTTTAATTTGTGGAGAGGGGCCAAAACGAGTCGCTGTCAGTTGCACTCGAACATACTACTTTATTCATTTTACAAACATTACAAGAGTAAAGGAAACATTAAAAACAGAGCAAGCCAAACATTAATTTTAGAACTTAATTCCCGGCTAAATGCGCCATTCACACTCACTCCTCAAGGGCAAAACAACTTTAATTTAAAACCGGATGAAGACCAACCACTTAAGAAATGGTTCAAATGGCTCTGAGCACTATGGGACTCAACTTTTGAGGTCATTAGTCCCCTAGAACTTAGAACTACTTAAACCTAACTAACATAAGGACATCACACACATCCATGCCCGAGGCAGGATTCGAACCTGCGACCGTAGCGGTCTCGCGGTTCCAGACTGCAGCGCCAGAACCGCACGGCCACTTCGGCCGGCCCAACCACTTAAGACTCAAAAAGAAGAATTTGAATTTTAAAAGGCAGAAGGCCTCATCTTAAAACATTTCTCTAAATTAAGCTGAAGGTCAAAACAATATCATACCTTAACAGCAAAAAATTCGGCTGAAGGCCAATAACTGAAGACTCAAAAACAGAAATTTGAATTTAAAAGGCAGACGGCCTTATCTTAAAACTTTTCTCTAAATTAGGTTGAAGGCCCAAACAATCTCACGCCTTAAGGGCAAAACAACTTTAATTTAAAGTCGGCTAGAAGCCATACATAAACAAACAACAACGACAAATAAGAAAAAATAGCACATCAAACGGCGCTCAGAAGTTTCCAGGGGTCGGCCTGGAACTCAACCACTAATGCTAACTTACGTGAGACAGGCAGTCGGCCCAACAATTCTCAATCCGACGGCAATCCAAGTGCAGGCAGTCAATGGACCAAGCGAAAGGATAACTTCCGCTCCACCCGACCAACACACAATGGGGAGTTCAATGGAACACGCAGAAGGTATCGGCGCCCGCAACGAATTACAACTTCAACTGTCAAACTACACGCCATGCTGGACAGCCACAACATGACGAGGAAAATACACTGTCTGAGTTTACATCAACGGCCAGGGCAGGTAACAGGGGCGTTATCGGCCACAAGGTAGAAGATTCCGCTGGTGCACTTCAATTCGAAAATAATCGATTTAAGTTAAACTACACAGGAGGGAGGCTAGAATTTCGCCAACTTGAAAACACACGTTGTTGCTTGCGGGAATGTCCCAACAGCCCAATACGACATCAAAGACACAATGTGAACAGGTGAGGCTGGCTGGTAGATTAAATGAAGACTCAACTTTCGTGCCTGGGATCGGTGAACCACGGACCCTATATCAATGGGAACTGCCCATCACATTCCGACTGCATGTGGACTGCACCAGCAGGCCCAGCCGGACACGCGCCACAGAGATTTCCTCGCTGCTCCACGCAAACCAACCAATGGCCCGCATGGCACAGCCTTAAACTATAAGCGTGAGGCCAAAGATACTACAAGGATGTAAATATCGATACACGCTGCTGCTGCCACTTGCAGAGAGAGAGGATAGCAGCATGATCGTGATAACTCCAGGACACTGAGCACAGAATAGCAACCAACCTTATGCAGGGCAACCCTATGCAACCTTATGCAAGGCATAAGACGAACCAGCAACGGCGCAATTACACTACTGGCCATTAAAATTGCTACACCAAGAAGAAATGCAGATGATAAACGGGTATTCATTGGACAAATATAATATACTAGAACTGACATGTGATTAGATTTTCACGCAATTTGGGTGCATAGATCCTGAGAAATCAGTACCCAGAACAACCACCTCTGGCCGTAATAACGGCCTTGATACGCCTGGGCATTGAGTCAAACAGAGCTTGCATGGCTGCCAATTAAGTTATCTGATTTGGTGAAGACTGCCAGTCTCGCTAGCTGGATGAAAGCAGAGCTCACCATCTGCAGCATCGTCGACAGGACTGACTGCGGACCTTTGGTACAGAGCCGAGTGGAGGGTCTGAATCAGAGGCTGAGACGGTTCTGCGACCATGTGGGCTGCAGATTCCTCGACTTGCGCCATAGGGTGGTGGGGTTTCGGGTTCCGCTGGATAGGTCAGGAGTCCACTACACGCAACAAGCGGCTACACGGGTAGCAGGGGTTGTGTGGCGTGGGCTGGGCGGTTTTTTAGGTTAGATGGCCTTGGCCAAGTACAGAAAGGGCAACAGCCTCAACGGGTGCGGGGCAAAGTCAGGACATGCGGGGACCAAGCAGCAATCGGTATTGTAATTGTCAACTGTCGAAGCTGCGTTGGTAAAGTACCGGAACTTCAAGCGCTGATAGAAAGCACCGAAGCTGAAATCGTTATAGGTACAGAAAGCTGGCTTAAGCCAGAGATAAATTCTGCCGAAATTTTTACAAAGGTACAGACGGTGTTTAGGAAGGATAGACTGCATGCAACCGGTGGTGGAGTGTTCGTCGCTGTTAGTAGTAGTTTATCCTGTAGTGAAGTAGAAGTGGGTAGTTCCTGTGAATTACACTCCTGGAAATTGAAATACGAACATCGTGAATTCATTGTCCCAGGAAGGGGAAACTTTATTGACACATTCCTGGGGTCAGATACATCACATGATCACACTGACAGAACCACAGGCACATAGACACAGGCAACAGAGCATGCACAATGTCGGCACTAGTACAGCGTATATCCACCTTTCGCAGCAATGCAGGCTGCTATTCTCCCATGGAGACGATCGTAGAGATGTTGGATGTAGTCCTGTGGAACGGCTTGCCATGCCATTTCCACCTGGCGCCTCAGTTGGACCAGCGTTCGAGCTGGACGTGCAGACCGCGTGAGACGACGCTTCATCCAGTCCCAAACATACTCAATGGGGGACAGATCCGGAGATCTTGCTGGCCAGGGTAGTTGACTTACACCTTCTAGAGCACGTTGGGTGGCACGGGATACATGCGGACGTGCATTGTCCTGTTGGAACAGCAAGTTCCCTTGCCGGTCTAGGAATGGTAGAACGATGGGTTCGATGACGGTTTGGATGTACCGTGCACTATTCAGTGTCCCCTCGACGATCACCAGTGGTGTACGGCCAGTGTAGGAGATCGCTCCCCACACCATGATGCCAGGTGTTGGCCCTGTGTGCCTCGGTCGTATGCAGTCCTGATTGTGGCGCTCACCTGCACGGCGCCAAACACGCATACGACCATCATTGGCACCAAGGCAGAAGCGACTCTCATCGCTGAAGACGACACGTCTCCATTCGTCCCTCCATTCACGTCTGTCGCGACACCACTGGAGGCGGGCTGCACGATGTTGGGGCGTGAGCGGAAGACGGCCTAACGGTGTGCGGGACCGTAGCCCAGCTTCATGGAGACGGTTGCGAATGGTCGTCGCCGATACCCCAGGAGCAACAGTGTCCCTAATTTGCTGGGAAGTGGCGGTGCGGTCCCCTACGGCACTGCGTAGGATCCTACGGTCTTGGCGTGCATCCGTGCGTCGCTGCGGTCCGATCCCAGGTCGACGGGCACGTGCACCTTCCGCCGACCACTGGCGACAACATCGATGTACTGTGGAGACCTCACGCCCCACGTGTTGAGCAATTCGGCGGTACGACCACCCGGCCTCCCGCATGCCCACTATACGCCCTCGCTCAAAGTCCGTCAACTGCACATACGGTTCACGTCCACGCTGTCGCGGCATGCTACCAGTGTTAAAGACTGCGATGGAGCTCCGTATGCCACGGCAAACTGGCTGACACTGACGGCGGCGGTGCACAAATGCTGCGCAGCTAGCGCCATTCGACGGCCAACACCGCGGTTCCTGGTGTGTCCGCTGTGCCGTGCGTGTGATCATTGCTTGTACAGCCCTCTCGCAGTGTCCGGAGCAAGTATGGTGGGTCTGACACACCGGTGTCAATGTGTTCTTTTTTCCATTTCCAGGAGTGTATTATGGGTGGAGGTTACACTCAACAACCGAGCTGGGTTAATAATTGGCTCCTTTTACCGACCTCCCGACTCAGCAGCGTTAGTGGCAGAACAACTGAGAGAAAATTTGGAATACATTTCACATAAATTTTCTCAGCATGTTATAGTCTTAGGTGGAGATTTCAATTTACCAGATATAGACTGGGACACTCAGATGTTTAGGACGGGTGGTAGGGACAGAGCATCGAGTGACATTATACTGAGTGCACTATCCGAAAATTACCTCGAGCAATTAAACAGAGAACCGACTCGTGGGGATAACATCTTGGACCTACTGATAACAAACAGACCCGAACTTTTCGACTCTGTAAGTGCAGAACAGGGAATCAGTGATCATAAGGCCGTTGCAGCATCCTTGAATATGGAAGTTAATAGGAATATAAAAAAAGGGAGGAAGGTTTATCTGTTTAGCAAGAGTAATAGAAGGCAGGTTTCAGACTACCTAACAGATCAAAACGAAAATTTCTGTTCCGACACTGACAATGTTGAGTGTTTATGGAAAAAGTTCAAGGCAATCGTAAAATGCGTTTTAGACAGGTACGTGCCGAGTAAAACTGTGAGGGACGGGAAAAACCCACCGTGGTACAACAACAAAGTTAGGAAACTACTGCGAAAGCAAAGAGAGCTTCACTCCAAGTTTAAACGCAGCCAAAACCTCTCAGACAAACAGAAGCTAAGTGATGTCAAAGTTAGCGTAAGGAGGGCTATGCGAGAAGCGTTCAGTGAATTCGAAAGTAAAATCCTATGTACCGACCTGACAGAAAATCCTAGGAAGTTCTGGTCTTACGTTAAATCAGTAAGTGGCTCGAAACAGCATATCCAGACACTCCGGGATGATGGCATTGAAACAGAGGATGACACGCGTAAAGCTGAAATACTAAACACCTTTTTCCAAAGCTGTTTCACAGAGGAAGACCGCACTGCAGTTCCTTCTCTAAATCGTCGCACAAACGAAAAAATGGCTGACATCGAAATAAGTGTCCAAGGAATAGAAAAGCAACAGGAATCACTCCACAGAGGAAAGTCCACTGGACCTGACGGGATACCAATTCGATTCTACACAGAGTACGCGAAAGAACTTGCCCCCCTTCTAACAGCCGTGTACCGCAAGTCTCTAGAGCAACGGTAGGTTCCAAATGATTGGAAAAGAGCATAGGTAGTCCCAGTCTTCAAGAAGGGTCGTCAAGCAGATGCGCAAAACTATAGACCTATATCTCTGACGTCGATCTGTTGTAGAATTTTAGAACATGTTTTTTGCTCGAGTATCATGTCGTTTTTGGAAACCCAGAATCTACTATGTAGGAATCAACATGGATTCCGGAAACAGCGATCGTGTGAGACCCAATTCGTGTTATTTGTTCATGAGACCCAGAAAATATTAGATACAGGCTCCCAGGTATATGCTATTTTTCTTGACTTCCGGAAGGCGTTCGATACAGTTCCGCACTGTCGCCTGATAAACAAAGTAAGAGCCTACGGAATATCAGACCAGCTGTGTGGCTGGATTGAAGAGTTTTTAGCAAACAGAACACAACATGTTGTTATCAATGGAGAGACTTCTACAGACGTTAAAGTAACTTCTGGCGTGCCACAGGGGAGTGTTATGGGACCATTGCTTTTCACAATATATATAAATGACCTAGTAGATAGTGTCGGAAGTTCCATGCGGCTTTTCGCGGATGATGCTGTAGTATACAGAGAAGTTGCAGCATTAGAAAATTGTAGCGAAATGCAGGAAGATCTGCAGCGGATAGGCACTTGGTGCGGGGAGTGGCAACTGTCCCTTAACATAGACAAATGTAATGTATTGCGAATACATAGAAAGAAGGATCCTTTATTGTATGATTATATGATAGCGGAACAAACACTGGTAGCAGTTACTTCTGTAAAATATCTGGGAGTATGCGTGCGGAACGATTTGAAGTGGAATGATCATATAAAATTAATTGTTGGTAAGGCGGGTACCAGGTTGAGATTCATTGGGAGAGTGCTTAGAAAATGTAGTCCATCAACAAAGGAGGTGGCTTACAAAACACTCGTTCGACCTATACTTGAGGATTGCTCATCAGTGTGGGATCCGTACCAGATCGGGTTGACGGAGGAGATAGAGAAGATCCAAAGAAGAGCCGCGCGTTTCGTCACAGGGTTATTTGGTAACCGTGATAGCGTTACGGAGTTGTTTAATAAACTCAAGTGGCAGACTCTGCAAGAGAGGCGCTCTGCATCGTGGTGTAGCTTGCTCGCAAGGTTTCGAGAGGGTGCGTTTCTGGATGAGGTATCGAGTATATTGCTTCCCCCTAGTTATACCTCCCGAGGAGATCACGAATGTAAAATTAGAGAGATTAGAGCGCGCACGGAGGCTTTCAGACAGTCGTTCTTCCCGCGAACAATACGCGACTGGAACAGGAAAGGGAGGTAATGACAGTGGCACGTAAAGTGCCCTCCGCCACACACCGTTGTGTGGCTTGCGGAGTATGAATGTAGATGTAGATGTAGAACACGATACCACAGTTCATCAAGAGTAGTGACTGGCGTATTGTGACGAGCCAGCTGCTCGGCCATCACTGAACAGAAGTTTTCAGTTGGTGAGAGATCTGGAGAATGTGCTGGCCGAGGCAGCAGTCGAACATTTTCTGTATCCAGAAAGGCCCGTACAGGACCTAAAACATTCGGTCGTGCATTATCCTGCTGAAATGCAGGGTTTCACAGGGATCGAATGAAGGGTAGACCCACGGGTCGTAACACATCTGAAATGTAACATCCACTGTTCAAAGTGCCGTCAATGCGAACAAGAGGAGACCGAGACGTGTAACCAATGGCTCCCCATATCATCACGCCAGGTGATACGTGAGTATGCCGGCCGCGGTGGTCTCGCGGTTCTAGGCGCGCAGTCGGGAACCACACGACTGCTACGGTCGCAGGTTCGAATCCTGCCTCAGGCATGGATGTGTGTGACGTCCTTAGGTTAGTTAGGTTTAAGTAGTTCTAAGTTCTAGGGGACTGATGACCTAAGATGTTAAGTCACATAGTGCTCAGAGCCATTTGACCATTTTTTTTATATATACGTGAGTATGGCGATGACGAATACACACTTCCAATGTGCGTTCATCACGATGTCGCCAAACACAGATGCGACCATCATGATGCTGTGAACAGAACCTGGATTCATCCGAAAAAAATGACGTTTTGGCAAACGTGTACCCAGGTTCAACCTTGAGTACACCATCGCAGGCACTCCTGTCTGTGATGCAGCGTCAAGGGTAACGGCAGCTATAGTCTCTGAGCTGATAGTCCATGCTGCTGCAAACGTCGTCGAACTGTTCGTGCAGATGGTAGTTGTCATGCAAACGTCCCCATCTGCTGACTCAGGGATCGAGATGTGGCTGCACGATCCGTTACAGTCAAGTGGATAAGATGCCTGGCATCTTGACTGCTAGTGATACGAGGCTGTTGGGATCCAGCACGGCGTTCGGTATTACCCTCCTGAACCCACCGATTCCATATTCTGCTAACAGTCATTGCATCTCTACCAACGCGAGCACCAATGTCGCGATACGATAAACTGCAATCGCGGCAGGCTACAATACGACCTTTATCACAGACGGAAACGTGATGGTACGCATTTCTCCTCCTTACACGAGGCAATACAACAACGTTTCAGCAGACAGCGCCGGTCAACTGCTGTTTGTGTATGAGAAATCGGTTGGAAACTTTCCTCATGTCTGCACGTTGCAGGTTTCGCTACCAGCGCCAACCTTGTGTGAACGCTCTGAAAAGCTAATCATTTGCATATCACAGCATCTTCTTCCTGTCGGTTAAATTTCGCGTCTGTAGCACGTAATCTTCATGGTGTAGAAATTTTAATGGCCAGTAGTGTACATTGAGTCTAAATGCATTTGCCAGTAAGAGGGGCCAATTCTAAAGTAGTATTGCACACCTGATAATCAGCAGCATGACAGAGTTGAAAATATATGATTTACGCACTGTTTCTTGTCACTCTTACAGCGAGTATTGTGGATTGGGAGGAATGGGACGTGCACTGAAAGTTTTATGTTGATACATACTTTGCGATATTTTTAAGCTTTCATACAAATTTATGTTGCCATAAGAGATTTATGACGATGATGACACTGATGACAATAATGAAAGTTTTTAAAATCTTAACGAATTATTTACTTTTGAATACATTATGGGAGAGGCAGTGATCAATGTCTTACAAATATTCACTATTAAAAACAGTCTTGATCACGATTAATTTATCAAGGTGACCGGTTTCGACCACTACTGTTGTCATCTTCGGACCGACAAGTTGTATACAAATCTTTAATTAGAGGGCTACATACATTAAAAAAATACATAAAGTTATAAAGCTATAAAACCATGAGTTACCATTGAGAACGGAACTCTTTCTGTTGGAGAATCACTACTGGGGAAACCAGTGCACGTCTTACTATATATAATGGAGGTTCTGCCCCCTTCTGACAGCATGATGTCATTACTAACCAATGAGTTATAAGTCAAAATACAATTTAAAATTTATTAATCAAAAGAATATTGTGAAGAATTAAAAATAAATACACACTAAACTTAGCTTATTAAACAGCTATTGTCAATTAAGAAGCGTTAAAAATATTTAAACATGTAGGATAAATGAACTTCGGTTTGGCAGTACATGAGTTGCCCTCTCAAGGCCTGTTAGTGAACCATTTGGAACCACTGGTTGCCATGGTGAAGTTGGACGCCGTTCCAAAGATGAGATAGCAGGCTTCTTTCCACTGAAGTTGTAAAATCGATAGGCGAGCTTGTGGTTGCCATGGTGAGGACAAATGCCAGTGCAAAGATGTGGCAGCAGGCTTCTTTCCAATGAAGCTGTTGCGAAAGTGGAATGGCGAAGACTGTCACGTCAAACGATGTATTATTCAGCAGCAAAATGTCTTTGTTGAAACGATTTTCAATGAGTAGGCTGCAATAATCTTTAGCTGACATGTATACTACATGCTGCACAAATATGATACGAAGTATCATATATATGAAACATTGTCAACGAAGTTGGTATGTAAATTACATGTGACAATTTTTAAAAGGCATTGCTATTCATTAAGTTATATGCACAGTCTTATAAACAAATAAAAATAATGAAAATGGAAGGAATTTAAAATTATAATATTATGAGCCACAGTGTCAAAAATAAAAGGATGTGAATTAGCAATATACAGTCTAAAAGCATATAAGCAAAAATTCTAAAACAGATCGTCAGTCATAAAATATTGTTTGGTGAAATAAAATTACAATGTAAAGATAAAATATTTCCTAAAAGTCTTAATAACCTTAAAAAACGAAGGACAGAAGAGTAAACAGACTAAAGGCAGATCACTGAAAAGCTCAAAGAAATGTTTGTCTTTGAACTGAAGTTGTTCCTTTAAAACATATAATGGATTACTTTTGTGAAGTGAAAAGATTTCAATTTCTTCTAAAGTATTTAGCAGTGGTCCTTTTGGCACACTATGTAATATTTTCAAATTGTTAGAAATACAACCCTCAGAATGATTGTATCCATCAAGATGTTGACCAAATATTGATTTGGTACGTGCAGTACCAGTAGTATGTTCTTTGAAACGTGTTGGAAAGTTATGGCCAGTTTGGCCAATATACTGTTTCTCACAGTCATTACATATTATTTTGTAAACGCCTGACGACTGGTATATATTTGAGTCCCCAACTGTGTGTTTCAGTTTCATCTGCAGGGAGTTATTAGTTTTAAATGCTATTGTCACGCTTTGGTTCTTAAATAATTTATTTATTTTATCTGAACAGGTCCCATGTATGTCATTTTTGTAAATCTCTTCTTCGAATTTATAACAGCATCATTTGTTTCTTGTAATTTTAGATATACCAGATCAACCTGATGTGAATTATAATTGTTAGCAACTGCTATCTGTTTTAATGTATCAATTTCCTCCTGGACTGCATCAGGTTGAAGAGGTAATTTCAGTATCCTATGTATCATAGTTTTAAAAAATGCCATTTTGTATCTTAATGGATGGCATGATGTAGCATTTATTGTTATTTCGGTTGATGTGGGTTTTCTATAAATAGAAATATTATGTTTTCCATTCTTGTTTGTAATTGTGAAGTCCAGTAAATTAATACTATTGTTACTTTCGTGTTCTACTGTAAATACAAGTTTTGGGTGTAAAGTATTTAAGTTGTTAGCGGAAGCATCAATTTCTTCCTTAGAATGGTTATATAATAGCAATGTATCATCAACGCATCTTTTATAGTATATAATTTAATTTGTTATTTCTGGATTATTTTTGAAAAATTGAATTTCAACATAATTGACGAAAATATCTGCTATAGTGCTAGCCAGTGAATTCCCCATTGCAAGTCCATCTTCCTGTGTGTATATTGTATATTTTATTATTATATGAAAAATAATTAAAATCTAGAGTAATTCTTAACAGTTCAATGAATTCTACTATTTCTTTGGAGCTCATGATTTTGTGATACGTTAAGTTAATATAGTATCTTGAATAGGTGTATTCGTGTACGGATTTGTGATGTCCAACGATGCAAACCTTGCGTTTTTTGGAATATCCACATCATAAATTAATTTTGTTAATTCAAAACTGTTTAATACTATAATTTTCTTCAGAAATGTAGAAGAATTTTAAGATCTGATTAAGCTTTTTGTTCAGGTTATAAGAGGGACTGTTGGTATTATTAACAATTGGATGAATTGGTAAATTTGGTTTGTGTAATTGGATTTGTGATCTCAACTTAGGTAAGGTGGGGTTCATAACTTTAAGTGTTATTTTATCTTTAGGTGAAAGTAAAGAGTCACTATCATCAATCAGCTTTTTAATATTTGTTTGAAATCTTGAAGTCAGGTCTATATTAACCTCAGTTATTCCATTAGAGCCAAAAAACTGTAAAGTCTTAAAAACATAATCATCTTCACTAACAATGACAAGAGTATTCCCTTTATCTGCCCTGATTGCAATAGCTTTATTAGTTATTAACTTCTGGTTGATTTTTTTTATAAGTTTTAATTCATTATTATGTTTATTTTTATCTTTTTCATTAGTAACGACATTTTTAGTTCTACGTGCAATGTCACATATTTCAGACCTACTAAATTGTGCATGTTTTGCAGCAACCTTTACGTCAGCAATCACAAGTTTAATATTTGAATTGCTCAATTCTGGAGCTAAATTATATTTTAGGCCTTTGTTTAAATGTGTTGTCTCTGCAGGAGTAAAAGTAATTTTGGTTAGATTGCTTACTCTTGGATAAAAGTTATGTACATTTGGTGAAACATCTTATGAACACACATTTTGGTGACTAACAAGGGCTGCAATTTTCGTGTCTGGAACCGCGCGGCCGCTACGGTCGCAGGTTCGAATCCTGCCTCGGGCATGGATGTGTGTGGTGTCCTTAGGTTAGTTAGGTTTAAGTAGTTCTAAGTTCTAGGGGACTGATGACCTTAGAAGTCAAGTCCCATAGTGCTCAGAGCCATTTGAACCATTTTTTTGCAATTTTCGTATTATGCTTATTAAAAATAATTTCTCGTACTGCATTAATTTTGTCATCTGTAAAGTTAAGTAACTGTGAAAATATTAATGGTGACAACTGACTGCTAATTATTAAATGTAAATTGTACATTTCAACATTTAACGCATTTTTTTCTTTATATGCATGTTTAATTTCAGATCTAATCCATAAAATGCTACTCTTCTGTCATAAAACTTTTTTATGTTTGATCTGGTATTAAAACTAATTGTTACATAATTAGGAATCACATGATTCATTAGGCATTGTTTGTTAAAAGAAATTTTGGAATTAAGTTTCATAATTTTAGTGCATAACCCTTTAAACTTCTTGCAATCTCCCAATAGCTGACTTTGCAATAAATTAATTACTTTTGAATACATTATGAGAGAGGCAGTGATCAATGTCTTACAAATATCTACTATTAAAAACAGTCTTGATCACGATTTATTTATCAAGGTGACCGGTTTCGACCACTATTGTGGTCATCTTCAGACCTACAAGTTGTATACAAAGCTTTAATTAGAGGGCTACATACATTAAAGAAAATACCTAAAGTTATTAAGCTATAAAACGATGCCTCCATTATATATAGTAATACGTGCATTGGTTTCTCCAGTAGTGATTCTCCAACAGAAAGAGGTTCCTACTCAATGGTATTATAGCTTTATAACTTTCTGTATTTTCTTTAATGCATGTAGCCCTCTAATTAAAGCTTTGTATACAACTTGTAGGCCTGAAGATGACCACAGTAGTGGACGAAACCGGTCGCCTTGATAAATAAATCATAATCAAGACAGTTTTTAATAGTAAAATTGTGTTACAGATGTTAAGACGAGTATAATGAATTTTATGATCATTAGATAGAAGTATATCTTACATTGGTACCTCACACAGGCCAGTGAAGTCAAACTTCAAATGATTAATGACAATTGCTTCATAAATTTTCATCCATATTTATGTGCAATTACACACACACACACACACACACACACACACCAGAGGTGTGGTGTTATGCTGGTCTTGAAACTCCTAACTCATATTGCACTTCCACATATCTAGCTAGCTGGAATAAGCAGAAGATGTGCTTTGTTGATGCTGCACATTTTTCTATATTTAGACTGATTAGCACATGCTGCAATGTTCTTCTGTAGCACGCTGGGTAGAAGTTGGCACAGAAACAGCTAACTTAAAAACCTGTGCAGTTAGCATGTTTGTTTATATGTAAAAGTAGACTTCGGAATTTTCCTTTGTGTGAGACTGAAGTGCCGAGTTGAAATTCTAGATTCACATATTTTACTGATCACGTCAGTTAAGCATAATCTATTATTACTTGTATTAATATCCGTTTGTATTTTAGTCTATTGTGAAATTCGAACATTCGCGAATGTCACAATGAACGACTACTGTTATTGTTAATTCTAGGCTTAAACTCAATATTGCTCTTATAAGAATTTTCTGAAGAGTAGGTCTATCCTTTTGAAAACAATCTTTCTCTAATTGCATTGTATAATTACTTGAGAAATACTTTACTTGTGAGAAATTTCAGTCGCTTACAAAACTATATTTTCGCAAGTTACCTGTGCGAGTGTTTTTGGATAACTTATTTTGTAGAAAATCAATGTTTGTTATTCACAGTTACTGCCAAAGAGTAGATCACCCCAAATGTCACCGTATATCGACGCAAATAAATGCGCATTTTTGAGAATTTTCAGAAGCTACTTGTCCTGTGCATTATCTAACTTGTTGTAAATCAACGTTTGTGATTTAGATACTGTAGCAGACATATAATTTTCCATTAAAGAACGTACATATTACCTACATTTTTCATAAATTAACTCCATTTTCAAATTTACAAGTAGCTATAACCAACCTTAAAAAGTTTCCTCTAGTCTTAATAGAAATATCGCTTTCTATATTTGCTTCAGTTCTTATGGGAATTAGTAGGTTTTTAGCTCAATGGACATAAAAGACAACCAGCAGGCTTAATTTGAAGTTTTTTATTCACTTTCCTGCAATACATTGCGACAGCCAAAATTGAGCCCTGGAGTGAATGCAGTTCTCAAAAATAGGATGAGCTGGTTGACTTTTGTAGGCAGCTGGAAATCGCCTTCACTACTGTCAAAGGACTGTCAGCTGCTGCTAATCAGTGTGGTGAAGAGTTCCCGAGAGTCATGTACATGTGGTACCAGTATCAATAGTGACTAAAGTACTGTCCACTCCTGCGGACCCTGTCTCCTCTGAAGAGAGTACGGAATCTCTCATTACTCGTGCACTAGACTGTAACTGGCGTTTCAGTGGTAGATCCAGGCATCCTCCACAGTGTCAACAGGGACCATGGAGGCTTAGCGTGCTGTACTGATACCCTAAATATCAATTTCTAGGTGTTGTCATTCACTGAAATTGAAACTGAAACTAAGCCAGTGGGACCCTTCTCACCTGTTTTTGGGAAACCTGTTTTGTCCAGTGTCAGTAGAAGGTAAACGCAAAAAGGCAGAGGTGTATTAACTGTTGGCGGTTCAATTGCACAGGGAATGATGGTTCCTCTTAGGGTAATGGCAGCAAGGACAGGAAAGGGCATGAGGAGCACCCTGTGTGTATATCTGGGGGCCTCATTCAACATGTTGAAGAGGCTATTCCAACAACCATTGAGGGAATGAGGTGCAAGCAACCATGTTGGAATAAATGAAGCCTGTTATCTGGGCTCTGAGGTCATACTGGGATCATTCCAGCAACTGATAGAGAAGGCTGAGAACACCAGCCTTGTGTCCAGTTTCAGCAGACCTCACAATTTGCAGCATTGTCTCCAGAACTGATTGTGGATCATTGGTTCTGCGCTGAGTGGAAGCACTGAACCAGAGACTTCAAAAGTTCTGTGACAAGCTAGACTGCTACTTCCTGGACTTGCACCATTTTGCTGAGAACTGTAGGGTGCCTCTAGATGGGTCAGGTGTGCACTACACATCAGATGCTGCTGTACAGGTAGCTGATTGTATGTGGGAGCAAACAAAAGTTTTTTTAGACTAGGCAACCTACTATGCAATCCTGGGAACAAGAGTTGTAGTAAATCCAGAAGTAGTATCGGTGTAAGATCGAAACAAATGCCTCCCACAGGTGAGAGCATTAAAATCCTAGCGGTTAACTGCTGAAGCATTCGCAACAAAGTGCCAGAATTCAAAGCACTTGTGAAAAGCCATTAAGCCTCCATTATACTGAAAGCCATTTGAAACCTGAAATTGATAGCAATGAGGTTTTGGGGGAAAATTTAAGTGTACATCGAAAGGATAGGCTAATGGGAAATGTAAGCAATGTATTTGTCACAGTACACAAAAACTGAAATCCATTGAGATAGAAACTGAAGCTGGATGAGAGACTGATTGGGCAAGACTCTGTATCAGTGGTGGACACGAAATGGTAATTGGATCCTCTACTGCCTTCCAAACTCATCTCCAGATGTAACCAGAATCTTCAGAGACATTCTGTGGACTTGAAGTACTCAAAGTAGATGTCTATGATGCAGTTTGATGTTACAGCAACGGAAATAATGGCAGAACTGAAGTGATGAATAGAGCTGGTATAGATCCTGATGTGTTTAAAACCAAAGCTTTTTACACCATCGACGAGAGCTGGGTCAAGAAAGCTAATGGATCAATGTCTGACCTGCAAATATGGGCCTGGGAAATGTAAAGAGAGAAGAGAAATTAGGAGAATGTATCAGTATGGACGATTTAAAAACTGAGGTAAGCTTATTACATGTAGAAGAATGGGCAGACAATTTTTGAACGTCATTTTCTCTGTTTTAGGTTTCTCACGTTATTATAACCATTCAAATTTCTGGCAAAATAATATTCCTGCATATTTTATAATATTTTTCCGTTAAAACGCAGCTCCTTTTTTTACACATGCAAGATTTTAGATTTGTACATTAATAAATATGGCTGTAAAAATTTTTTAAATAAATGTTTACATTTTCCATTATATCTCCCCTAACGTACAGTAAGTATTTTAGAGCCCATGTCTCCTACGCAGTTTTTCTTGTTATGGTATGTACTACTGCCTCTCAAAATATGGAATACTGGTTTCTAAAACACTGTACACATTTGTTTCTGAATTTGTCCCCTTTACTGTATTTTCTTCTTTCATTTCATTCTCTTGTGGACTAAGAACTGGCTAATAAATTTTCAAATTTCTACCATTTTTAAACATATTCTCATTTTTGCACAGTATCAGTCTACTCATGGTAAATGTATTGGCACTTTATACTTCTAGTAAATTTTGATACACACAGTTAAAATAATTATTGCTTACCACATTTATCCTCAGTATCAACACAGCCTTGTTGTGTTATTATTACTACAGTATTTCTCAAAACTCCTTCCATTACGATTGTCCAAGTGTTTCCAATATTTTCTTTTTTTGAGCATGTTACTTCAACAGTTCTGCCAGATATGGAATATGACAACAACTACCCTGGGTCACCTAATGGTCAGCAAACCTTTTCTTATGGATAGAGTTTTTTTTATTCCGTTACTGTAATATAAACCAAACTCAGATCTGAACAAATTCTGCTGCCCTGCAATTTTATGTCCCTAACAATATCCCTTCACCTATACCCTGGCCTATTCAAAAGGGTGAAAGGTTAAGAATGTACAACTCGGTGTGGCAGTCCAAACAAGGATCCCTAGATATTAACAATTTTTGTCTTTTCTTTTTTCATTACAGTTCTACCTTCTGTGCTCAATCATAGCTCAGTGCATATGCTATTACAGTGGAGTTGATTTAGTCTGATATGCTTGTGAGTCTTTTTTCCATTAACCTGTGCTAAAGCAGACATGGTTAGTCCATCTACAACAGCCTCACTTGTGTTTTATCTCTGTCACAGAGCAGGCAACCCATCCCTGTTGCTATCGAGACTGGCAACTTCATCTTTCCTGGAGGGCCCAATATATACTAGCACTGCAATAACTGCAGACTTCTTTGACTATATTCATGACTCTTAATTGGCCCTCAAACAATCACGCAACCATCAGCTCTATCTAGCCCACAATCCACCTGGTGTTCTGCACTGCAGCAGCTCCTATATTCACAAAAATGATGCTGCCAGGATTTCATTTGTTTCTCTTTTTGTTTAAGCACAGCTCTTAGCTGCTACTATCAATCATCCTTTTAGTGTCAGCTAAATTTTCATACACTGAGTACTAATATTTTCCACCATATCCTTACTTTCCCTGTTCTTGTCAGAAGGAATATCAAACTGTGTTTCTATTAAGTAGGTTGTGCATCTTCGTGCCTGCAAAATGATGAGAGTTAATGCTATGATTGTGGCATTCCATCTAGTTAACCATAAAAAGGATGCAGTGCTGGGTTTGGTTCGTTGCTAATATCACTGTACCAAAAGCTGTCTTGTCATCTTTCCTCCACTAACATATGAATAATCTTTTCTCTGGACATTAAAAACGAATGATACAGTTTTTTCTTACTGTTACTTTTATTACATATTTATTTGTCATTTCAAAAGTACCGAAATGTCAAAAATATATATAAGTGTTGACATAATTTTACACAAAAAGAGGACAAAAAACTGGACACTTCAAGTGCATTTGGTGTATCTCTCATGAGGTCTTGCATGGTGCAGGTGGTTGGTTATGAGGAACACAGCAGATTTGTCTTGCATCTCGTGTGTGACCGCAATCTATTGAGAGACCTCCATATTGACCACTCCTCCGAATATCCAGGAGAAAGTTCTTCTTTTGGAGCGATCCATTGTCCCAAATACCGACATTTCTCCCGCCATCGCGAGATCCTTGCCACATATGGATTCTCGATGAGAGCCTCAGTAGTTGTCAAGAAGCTCTTTCTTGATTTCTGCCTCATATAGTGGATGGGCGTTCTTCGTTGTGGCCTTACTTTTCTCATATCTCGCAGCTACCTGACGTCTCATTTCAGGAGGATCTTTGCCAGCGAGGTAATGGAGTTTGTCCACAGGAATAGATCTTAAGCAACCCGCGATAATCTGGCAAGACTCATTTAGAGCCTCATCTGCGTTCCTGGCATAACTGGACTTGTACCATACTGAACATGCATATTCAGCAGTGGAACAACATAGAGCAGGTGCACTTGAGCTCACAGTGCATGGATTAGCGCACACATGACGTATGTGTCAATTGTCGCACTGTTTTATTTCTGGCTGCCACTTTCTCTTCGGTGTTTAGGCAATGCTAACTATATGTTAGCATGCGATCCAGTGTTACTACAAGATATTTGGGAGTAGGATTATGTTCGAGTACGATACCTCCCAAGGATATATTTAAGGATCTATTTGCCTGTTTATTCTTGAGGTGGAAAGCGCAGATATGAGTCTTGGCAGGATTAGGTATCAAGTAATTCCCATAATAGTAAACAGTGAATTCTTCCAAAGATTTTGATGGCGTATCTTCTACAGTCTCGAAACAGTCAGCCTGAGTAGTGATAGTGCAGTAATCAGCATAAATAAAGCTTCGAGCTCCTTCAGGGATAGGTTGATCGTTGGTATAGATGTTGAATAATAGCAGTGCAAGCACATTGCCTTGTGGCAGCCCATTTTTCTGGGTTCTCCACCTACTTTTCTTACCTTCAAATTCCAAAAAAAAAAAGTTGGAATTCTGGGGAAGGTTTCTAATATTGCACATGCATGTGAAAGCTTTAGTTATGTCATAAACTTTATTCAGAAGGAGCCGATGGATGATCGCATGACAAGCTGTGGATAGACGGATAAATACAGCACCAGTAATGTGCTATTTCTCATATCCATCTTCGATATGTTGTGTTAAGTTTAATATCTGAGATGTGCAGCTCTTCCCTTCTCTGAAAGCTGTTTGCTGTGGTATTAGAAGAGGATCTGCCTTTTTAATCATTCTCTGAAGAAAGAGCCTCTCCAGTATTTTGTGGAGGTGACAGAGTAAAGAGATTGGTCTATAATTTTTGGGATCTTTCCTACCCTTTCCATGTTTCGGTATGGCAATTACTCTTGATTTTTCGCCATACTTTAGGGATCTTGCACTGTCGAATACAGTTGCCCATAAATTGCAGTAACCAAAGCATTTTAGCGGAACCAAAATTCTTGATTTGTTCTGCTCTAATGTCATCCAGTCCTGCTGCTTTTCCCTATTTACATTTATTCAGGGCTGAATTCAATTCTTCAACAGAGAAACAAGGAGATAAGATACTATTCTCTTGGTCTGTTTGCCTGAATAATTGTTTCCTCTCTATATTTCTGGATTTAGTTGATCTGCCATTAATGGGGAGTTGTTGAGCAATTTGGTCTGGTTTAATATTATGTGTTGACCTGAGTGTTATCATTACTCAGGCGATGTAATAGCCTCCAGGCCTTTTGACTACTTTTACTCATGTCACAGTGCCATTAATTGTATCCATTCTTCTCTGTTTGCCTCAGATATTGAAGAGAGGGCATTCTGTTCATGAATTGATGTGGCTGCACTAAAAGGATCTTCTTCAAACTTTCTGTAGTACTCTTAAACAAGAGTGGTCGTTTCAGGTGTTATACCCTTGATATAGTTCATTCTGCATCCCCTTAGAATTGATGCTCAGGAGGAGGCATTAACGACGTTAACAAAATTTTTATATTGATCTATCACAGGAGCTATAGTTACAATTTTCTCATGTAATAACTTTCATAATTTCTGCCATTCAGCCGTTTTGAAGTTGTACCTTCATCTGAAAGTGATTTCTTGAGGGCTTACTTGTGGGAGAACTTGACACATAATATGTCGATGTGTATTCGGTATGGGCTTACAGACGGATTTAGTGCAGGTATGAAAAATACTTTCACTGACAAAAAGCAGATATGGATTATAGCCAGCATCCACTGAAGAAAGAATGACGTAGTTTGCTGTCATGAAGGAGTGAGAGATGGAAAGTTTCATCCCACAGGAGGACAGCCTCACCATTTTGATCCTCTTGAGTGTACCCCCAAACGTGGCTGTGAATGTTGAAATCACATACCACAATAGAAGCTTTCCCTGTAATAAAATGTTCAGTAGGGGTGAAGAAAAAATCTGTTGCTGGAGGTTTATATGCTGATGTGACTACTGTTACTCAACAATAATAATTTCAATATTGTTATCATCTGACTGATGAACACTACAGGCTTAAGGGCAGGTCTTATAAGAATGGCGCTTCCATACTGTGCATGTTGTGTTTCAGCAACCAGTTTTATTCCAGGAACTGGAGAACGTCTCTGCTGGGTGTATGTGTGTATTTCTTGAGCACACAAAATATCACAGTGCTTAGTGCGGCACGTCTTGCAAAGGTTGTTGCTTGCAGCAGGGAGGTATTCCGTCAATATTCATGGATATTATAGTCAACACTGGCCCAAAAACGACCACTGATTTAATGTCTCTAATACTTCAGATGTGGAAGTATCAGTCTACTCATAATTGTTCATAGTAATGCAAATACCTACGAAATGTCCCATAACATGCTTTATGGCAATATTTGTTGAAAATCAACTAACCTGAGTATAACTGAATAGAGTTAACTAATGCAACCACCACAGGGGGATACTGGTGTATCTCAATCTGTTCTTTATGAGACAATGTACGAATTACATATATCTCATGTGCCATGCACTGTAACCTAAGATATGAAACTATGTCGATGTGCAACTGCATAGCTACAACTTTTACGAATTTATGGGTATAAAAATGTATGAGAGAGTTACACCTGCAGTCGCATGTGGCACACTAGTTAACTTGCCCTTAGTAAATGTAGCCACATTAAACTTAAACAATAAAAAATTTTAATAGCACAAATACTTACACACACAAATCCAAATAAGTAGCATCAACCTGCAAACTATTTCCACAATTTTAGTAGCTTTTTTTAGCGTTATATGAAAGCTGTATCGTCTTCGGACAACCTCCATTCACTCAAGTAATTTCAAACAAAAAGTATTCTAATTCTTCTTATAACAATATTTAGAATCATACTTTGATTTATGATTCAGTTCGGCCTCAAGTGAACACTAATGTTGGTCTTTTTTGACAGATGTCTAACGGTATAGGTTTTGAAAAGAACCATTTTGGACAGAAGTAGAAGGTAACAATTATCGTATCTACTGATTTTCCTTAGAACTTTTTGGTTGGCCAATGCCACCCATATTAGCCTGAAGTGAATGGTAATATAATGGCGTGTGACGAGGACCTCCCATCAGGTAGACTGCTCACCTGGTGCAAGTCTTTCGATTTGACGTTACTTCAGTGACTTGCGCGTTGATGGGTATGAAATGATGATGATTAAGACAACACAACACCCAGTCCCTGAGCAGGGAAAATCTCTGACCCAGCAGGGAATCGAACTCAGGCCCTTAGGATTGACAGTCTGTTGCGCTGACCACTCAGCTACTGGGGGCAGAGCAATGGTGATAATGTGAAGATAGTCCTTGCAGCCTTTATGGCATTTACCAGATGTATTTCAGTACAAAACGTCTAAAAGTGGTCAGGAACATCATATGATGATGGCAGTAATAACCAGTTACTAAAAATGACATTTGTTTCGGTGTTATCATATAAATACCACATTATAACAATTAATGGCACTTGTCAAAATAAAGTACTATTGTCAATATCTCTCATTCCCTTTGTCATTTGAAATCCGATTTTAACATATCACTGTGGGTTACTTTACTTAATTTCTGTACAGAATGTTCAGAATCAACAAGTTTATTTTCAGTGATGAGACTATTAAAATAGGACAGTTTCGAGTCAGGATTTAAGCTTCATGAGAGTAGCAGTATTGTTTGTGAATTCAGAGTTCTGTTCTTACTTGAATAATAACAGTAATGATTTTTGTCTCAGCAAGCGTTACTGAGAGAACAAAATATAGTCTGTTATGATTAAAGTAAACCATCCACAAACAGCGCAGTACCAACAGGAACTGTAGTAGAAATATGTAACTAAGTAGCTGGGCAGAATAGAGTAACAACATTACTATAAGGAGAATGACACAATTTAAAATCCATGCAATTTCATTCCAAGTCACAACCAAAATACCTCATCAAGTGTGTGAAGAATGGGAGCCCACAAACTGCATCTAGATCAGCATTCCCTAAATATTTAAAAGCCACTGCAGTACTATAGCCCAGATAGCAGCACACTATTATGTTGCAAGAACCATCATGACAGATACATTCTCATTTCGGTAAAAAGCCACACAGCTTAAAGTGTTGCAAAACTCAAAAATGCCTATCACTTAAAAGCAACTGTCTGAAGTTATTAAAAGTATGACAAAACTTAATAAACAAACTACCTTACACCAATAAGAAATTGGTAGTAAATCGATAAAAACTGACCAAAAACAAACATTATGAAGTATAAGGCCAAGCATTAGTAAAGATTTCTGAAAACCTCACATTTACTCCGGGAAATTATGTAAAATACACACTATGAAATCATGTTTAAAGCAGATAAAAGACAAATAAAAAATCAAATTAAAAAAAGCAATTATAAAGAAAGTACATTTGGTAAATTAACTTATTACAATAAAAATTATGCATCTGGATTAAATTCATAACCTAGAAATCACACTGAGCTCTTTCAACTGTCCTTGTGTTTCTATAAACAACTGGAATTATAATCTGATGTTTGTACAGTAGTTACATGACATTTAAAAACAGAAAAATAATTAAAAGATTTCAACATAAAATTAATCTTCATTAACTCAGAATTATGTACAGAGCTTTGTAATACAAAAATTTTTCACAAGAAATACGGCACTTTAACTGGCAATAGTGTACTGACATAAAATTTAACAAATCAGAAAAATTGAATTACTACACAATTTATCAAAAGACCCTTTTTGTGAAGATACACTGTTGATCCAAATCATTATACCCACTTATGTAGGAGGAGTGTTTGCTACCCAGCGGCATTGTGGTTATGTCACGTAGTAATGAAACTATACAACCAGAAATGAGTGGTTATCATTCTAATGACAGTATGTGAAAAAATGGCATAAATAACTTTGCCAAAGAGCAGATGCTTTTGCCTGGTGCTGGGTAGTGCATCTCAGAAGCAGCGAACATGGTTGGCTGTGCAGATGCTTCTATTGTGAGCCTCTATGGAACATAGTTGAAAGATGGTGAAACCACAAGTTGACAAAGGTTGTAGGATGCCCATTCAATATCAAGAACAAGGAGATCAGAACCTAGCTGCTCTGTAAAGTGGGATAGATGGCAATCTGTGGAGGCAGGAGAAAATTCTTGAGCAGGCTCTAGAGTTTCAAGCTATTAAGCAGACACTGTTGAACATGAAAGGATATTGCGGAGACATGGCTTAGCCACAGCCTGGGGGATGTTTACAGAATGAGATTTTCACTCTGCAGCGGAGTGTGCGCTCATATGAAACTTCCTGGCAGATTAAAACTGTGTGCCCGACCGAGACTCGAACTCGGACATTCCGCTGCAGAGTGAAAATCTCATTCTGGAAACATCCCCCAAGCTGTGGCTAAGCCATGTCTCCGCAATATCCTTTCTTTCAGGAGTGCTAGTTATGCAACGTTCGCAGGAGAGCTTCTGTAAAGTTTGGAAGGTAGGAGACGAGGTACTGGCAGAAGTAAAGCTGTGAGTACCGGGCGTGAGTCGTGCTTCGGTAGCTCAGATGGTAGAGCACTTGCCCGCGAAAGGCAAAGGTCCCGAGTTCGAGTCTCGGTCGGGCACACAGTTTTAATCTGCCAGGAAGTTTCATATCAGCGCACACTCCACTGCAGAGTGAAAATCTCATTCTGGAGTAAAAGATATCTCTCAATGCACAAATTTCGGGTAGCCCGATCAGTAAAGCATGGACCATTTGCAACAAAAAAAACACAATTGTGCGCTTCGTATGTTGTATTTAGTATCTAACTTCTTCGAATGTGAAGCTGCGGAAATGGATTTGTCATTTTTTGTGACCTCTCTGTGGCACATGTCAGCAATTTTCATAAAACACGTGTGGTCTTCTAGTTACATGTGTAGGTCTACAGACCTCAACAATACTTTGAGTGGACTCTATGTAGTGTGTATTAATTTGTGTTTCCTGTGACTGCTCCGATGAGTAAAAGATTTTCCACAAATACTACATTTGTAAGGTCTCTTTCCACTGTGTATTAACTTGTGGGCCTTGAGATAACTCAATACATTAAATAATTTACCACAAGTATCACATTTGTGAGGTCTCTCTCCTGTGTGTCTTAATTTGTGGATCTCAAGACTGCCCGAGTGAGTAAATGATTTTGCACAGACATCGCATTTGTGTGGTCTCTGTCCAGTGTGTATTATTTCATGTCTCTTGAGATTGCCCGACAGAGTAAATGATTTTCCACAGACATCGCATTTGTGTGGTCTCTCTCCAGTGTGTATTAATTCATGTTTCTTGAGACTGCCCCTTTCAGTAAACGATTTTGCACACACAACGCATTTGTGTGGTCTCTTTCCTGTGTGTATTAAAATGTGGGTCTTGAGACTGCCCAACTGAGTAAATGATTTTCCACAGACATCGCAATTGTGTGGTCTCTGTCCAGTGTGTAACAATTCGTGTTTCTTGAGATTGCCCGACTGAGTAAATGATTTTCCACAGACATCGCATTTGTGTGGTCTCTGTCCAGTGTGTATTAATTTATGTTTCTTGAGACTGCCCCTTTCAATAAACGATTTTGCACACACATCGCATTTGTGTGGTCTCTTTCCTGTGTGTGTAAAAATATGGGTCTTGAGACTGCTCGAGTGAGTAAATGATTTTCCACAGACACCGCATTTGTGTGGTCTCTGTCCAGTGTGTATTAAGCGATGTTTCTTGAGATTGCCCCTTTCAGTAAACGATTTTCCACAAACATCGCATTCGTGGGGTCTCTCTCCAGTGTGTATTAAACAGTGTTTCTTAAGATTGCATAACTGAGTAAACATTTTACCACAAACATCACATTTGTAATGTCTCTTTGCACTTAGCACAGTGTGGACATGAACATGGTCACTTTTACATAAAATTCCACAGTCATTACATCTTTCAAGTTTCTCTTCAGCTCCTTTCACAGTATGTGTATTACCTTTGTCTTTAAAAGATTTTTTAAAAGTTTTCCAGGGTACCTTGCACGAAGGGTGCTCCTCAGTCTGTTCCACAATTCCTTCTTGTACACACTCGAAGGACATATTGTTTTCATGATCACTGCATTCAAGTTTCTCACTGTTGGTAGCAGACAATGCTTGGTCACGCTCCCTCATTCTCAAATGTTCTTTCAAGCAGTCATCAGTGGGAAATACCTCACCACATGACTTACACACAAATGCAGGTGCCTGCACACCGTCAATGTGGATGAAAATATGCATTATGAGTCGGTATTTTGAAGGGAAGCTCTGTAGGCAGAAACTACAGTTAAACTTATGGAATTCCTTTTCCATGATGCTACAACTTAATCTTGTACCACATAAGCCGTCTTCTTGTGAAGTCTGTATTTTGGTATAGTTGTGAGACACACTGAAATCTGTTAACTTCTCTGCATATATCTCCAGCTTATCGTTGACTACTCCTTGATGCAATGTTTCTTGATATGAAATGTCACAGCTGTCACCAGCACTTTGAATGAAACTGAGGAAGGAGGAAAGACGTGTGAAATGTTGATTTACACAATACAAAATAATATTTCACCATCCACAAAATTGGGGCTTATAAACCAAAAGATAAAAATGTATGGCCATCACAGATAACTTATTCAGTAAATGTAAGTGATTTAAAATTGTCATGATGTTCTACCAGAATGATAGAATTTTCCTAATATGGAACATTTTTATAAAGCAAATGATCACAGGAAATTGAATAATGCCCAGTCTCATTCAGTGCTGACTAGGTTCCCTTAATCTCTAGTAGATTCTATTATTAAAAGTCTTGCAGTATTTTGAAAGTACTGTTGTACAATCTTTTACACCAAATTATTACATTTATTAGAAATAATATCCTCTAGCTTTTGACAAAAATATCCACCAAAAGATAAAGGGAAACAAAAAATAAGAGTAATCTATGATATTAAAATAAAAACCAATCACTCTTTCCATGTGGATTTTTCTTTGTTTTGGAGGACAGTTTAGGCTTTGGGTAGAAATTCTTAAAACCACCAATGATCAATCAATTTCTGAAAGCAATAAAGCATGACATTTTATTTGACTCCAAATTAAACCCCAACTACCACCAACATCACACTTCTTATTGGCTAGGTGGTATGGCCATCAACCATGTGGACAACACCTGTACTTATATAAGAAATAATGTAAGGTCAATAAATGAAGGAACACATACATAAATTTACAGACTGATGAACAAATGTGAATGACACACACAAATTATTACAACATTACATATGTATTGTTAGCAGCACATCTTACATGCCGCCCTTTGTAATTGACATACTGTCTGGCAGGGAGAATGCCAATGCAGTTACAGCCTCCCATTCAAAATTATCTTTACAACTACTCAATATCTGGTCCCCTGGAGTTCCAAAACATCCTCGACTGAATCAAACAAATGTATCAATGGTGACATCAGCACGAATCATGTACATCAAATCCTACCATAGTCTTCTGAGAGCAAGTAATTGCAGTAGGTGCATGGTCCATCCATGTGATATCTGGGTCCAATCATTCTACCTGCAGGTACCCCACTCCATCACAATGAAAATGGACATCTTTGAGGTTCCCAATGAGGTCATTTGAGTGTGGATATGGCTGTGGGTGGGTAGGAGCATGCTCATACTTCTGTGCTATTATTCTATCCTGATTGCTGCTTTTGACTGTTTTGCTTTTTGATGGATATATGGTTTCAAGTAACCAATGACAGTGAGAAATTACAGTTTCCTTTCATCAAAAACTGTAACTTTGCTGCAGAAGATGTCTGTGCAAAGAAACATACTATGAAATATTTCAGTCATCAGTTCGGTCATACAGGTTAGCCTTAAAAGCTCTGAACAAAATGATCATGATCTCAATTGTGCTGCAGATTGTTGATTGCTGTTTTCTCAGATATACTGCAGATCACATAGTTGTGGTAAGGTTAGGACACGAGTTTGTTTCAATGCTACAAAACCTGTCATCTGACACATTGTAGTCATAGGTCACTTAAAATCAGCTGTGTTTGTGTGTTGCCTATAACCAAGCAATGTAGCTGGTAGTGGATGTAGCAATATTGCAGTGGCAAGTGATACACATCAGCTATCAAGTAGTTTTAATCAGACTACAGTAAAAGCTATTTTCTATGTGATTAATAAAAACCTTTGCAGTTTCACTACATTGCGTAGAACAGTTATACCCTGTGTCAATAATGCCATACACCAGAAAACGTTCTTTAAGAGAAACTCTCAGTAAAATGGGCTTCTGTCTAAAATCTCCAGACACTAAGTTAATGTAGAATATTATATCCCACTGACTACAGTACTGTATGCTGAATTTAAAAAAAAAACACCTTTTCGGTATGCCCTATGTAAGTATATTATTTACACAGTTGCTTCCACATAGGCCATATTATAAGATTAGATGCCCGGTGTGCCCATTATCAAAGTGGCTGGAAACACCTCCCACTTTCAAAGCTTACAGATGACATAGATGGCAGGCACTGCCTTTGCCCAAACACTCCTATCAACACATATACAAGGAGGACACAGCCACAATTACACGCTGTTCCAACATATTATCTGATTAGGGAAAAGCAGCGTATTCCAGCCATTCACTTTCTCAGGATGGAGCAATATCCTTCACATGTACACTGGATGTGAGTGCTCAGTTTCTTGGATTCTACAGACCAGGTATGGCACATACTGATCCAATTTTTCTTGTCATTTGGCTTACTGTTTGTGAGGGCCACCTTACAGTAATTATTGTGCAATGTATCATTTTCCCCTGGGTTCAGTAGAAGAGGCACGATTGCTTTCTCACATAAAGCTGAAATTTTCCTACTAGTTCAGCTGTTATGTAGCACTACTTGAAAATAATAAGTCATATCTAGGTTTCTTGTGGCATTACATCAACACTGTCTGAGCTACCTCCTTTTCTCCCCTCTACTGTTTAGGTTTGTTCCTGCCTGATACAGTTTTATGGGCTATTACAACAATAATAAATCCTCCTCATTGCTACTCATATTTTTGTTGACCCAGATCACAAAAGAAACGATGTAGACAGCTGTTCTGTGCTAAATATTCACTGTAGACTAGCAACATTGGAACTATCACCAATCTTTGCAGATGGTGAATACTGTGGGTTGACACTCACTTCCACAACAGGGCAAGTGCGTGAATCTACCTTACAATAATCATAGTCTGGCAAGATGTAAGCATTTTTGAATATCAGCAGATGGTAAAACAATCCTCTGTTTGCTCTATGTGGTACCCACCTCAGTGACCTCCTTTTGACATGCGTATGTGTGTAGGTTACAGTTACAATTAAGCAGGATTAGAGATTAGTTGTGAGAAAACAAATAACTGTGCTGAAGTAAATTCTAGCACTTGTATTTAGAAGACATAGCTCATCTCACAACCCACCACGAGATGCTGGCATTACACCTGCATATTACTGACATTAATATCTCCTACAAATGAAATGGCTGGCAAAATTTTAGGATAATATTAGCAATGCCTCTTGCAAAGAGGATCTTGGCAAATCAAAACAAAATCTAATGTTATCACTGAGTAACTCCCCTAAGAATTCATACAGCTAGTGTCTGATCTCAGTCCTCACTTAGCCTCACTTATGCCTCACACACAGCAAAAACACAGGTTTCCATTCAGCAATCCTTACCCACAGTGGCAACCAGTCAGATACTGTGCCCTGACAGCATGGGAGTATTGAAACATTTACAGTGTACCTCACGTGAAATACTGTGACCATCTACAAATATAAAGTTTCATTTACTTCACATGTTCCATTGCAGTACAGGAGTAATTAAATCAATGATAAGCTTTTGTGTCATTACTACAATTGATTAGGGAGATGACAATTTTAGGGTTTTCACTGTGGAACTTGGTGGTTCCAACACAAAACCATCAATGTTTGCATCTAGGAGCTGAGTCCACTTGTGATTCATGGGATAGGGTATTTGTACCTGATGCTCTCGAAGCATTAAGTGTCATTATTTTGACAGTTGTTATTTCAATTATGTTTTTTCTCCAATGAGTATGGTGGTGGATTTAGGTTTCAAGTATTTTCTATCTTGTTCTGTTGGGATAGAGTAGAACATCAAGAAACAATCCTATCAGCTGCAACAACCCCCAAGTCACCATCAAATGTGTTCTTGAAGACTTTGCTAGTGAAAGTTCCAACACTGAATATACCAAGATGTCTCATTGGAACCACCTTCCCATAACAAAAGTGAGTGACACGCAGATATCCTAGTCTATTGCTGTACAGTCATGGTTCAAGTTGGTACAACTGTTGCAACACTTATGTTGCTGATTCATATGCAGCTTTCTGGTATTTCTCATGGAGTTCTTGTCCCTTAAATGACACAGTACAACAAAGCTTGTGATATTTGGGACTTATGGCATCATCTCAAAGCTGATTACATGAGCAGTTACACATACTGTTAACCCTTATGAACTTGAGTTTAATATTATATATTTTAACTGCAGCTTACCATTTTAGTTATTCATAATTTTCCTCAAGTATGTGTTGCCTCATTTCTACCAGCCAATCCTAATTCCTGTGTAACTTACAAACAATAACTTATGATAACCAATAACTTACTAAAGTATGTAGTGATAATATATGATATTAAGTGTACAATTAAGAAGTCTATGAGCATCTCCACGGCACAATGTCATGATTTCCTAATTTTGTGACGTTTTGGTAATAGGTAAATTATTTCACATGTTTCAGTTGTGTGGCACCCACTTACCATATGAAACATTTATCTTAGCAAAGTGAAGTGACATGCATGCCTTAAAAAAACAGACAGACACATAAAGTACATAAAACTGCAATGGAAGGATATCTAGGGAGGGTCCACACACTAACATGTGGTTAATGAAGATGGATGGCAGGTCTTACTAGTAGTGAAGGTACCAGCCACCCTCATACCATATGCTAGCTTGCAGAGTATCTATGTAGATGTAAATGCAGAATGGTTTGGATGATTATACAATTTGGTTTTGTACCATTAGCCAACATGACCTTGCTATGTTAGTACTGTGAACAGCTAAAAGCAAGGGGAACTACACCTGTTATAACCACATGCTGCTCTGCTGTATAGTTTTATTATCATGACATCCAATTGGGTAAAATATTCCAGAAGCAATATAGCCTCCCAATAAGATCTCTTGGAGGGGGCTACACTCGTGGATATCATCAGGTGAAATAAACAATATCGCTACAAGTCAGAGTGTGGCATGTGAAGTCCCTTGATTGACTCGGTGAGTCAGAGAACATGAAATGAGAAATGGATAAGTTGAAGTTTGATATGGTGGGAATTCGTGTGGTGCATGGGAAGAAAAACAACATTTCTGGTCAGGTGAATAGGGAGAAAAGAAGGGTAATGCACCAGTAGAAGTTATAATAAATAAGAATATAGAAATGTAGGTAAACTATAATGAACAGTATTTTTGATTCAGTTTCATAGCCAAGACAGATAAAATGCAAAACTATCCACAACTGTACAGGCACATATAATTACTAGCTCTGTCAATTATAAAGAACTTAAAAGAATGCATCAGCCTTTACCTAGATAAAATTTTGAAGTGGTGCAAGGACTGCCCACTAGCTTCAAACATTACGACTAAAAATAGTGTATTTCACAAAAAGGAGAAATGTAGTATCCTATCACTACTCTCATATATTCTTGAGTGTAGCAATATGTGGAGATACCAAATGGAATCATCACATTGGTTCAATTGTATGTACAGCACTTGGTCCATTGCTACGATACCAGAGAATCCATTGCTAGGATACCGCAGAAATCCAATGCTTTCAAAACAACTATGTGACTCACCTCAGAACATTGCTGAAGGGTGGGTGATGCTTATCATATAGGCCTAACCAGAGATATTAATCTCTTATTTCACAGTGCTCCGCAAGCAACAGGTTTAGATCTAGACACAGCAGTCACTCTCATCTGTGAGCATTTACTAGGTGAAAACTGGTATATGTTTACCATGGATATACACAGTAAATGCAGAAAAGAATTTTTTCCTAAAAATGATTTTGCAACCTCATCAGTCCAGCCTTCCTACACAACAGGTCAAGTGGCTACTACAGTTCAAACACAAAAAGGCATAGCTACAATTTGGGATGAGAACATCTAGTGACAGGAAAAAAGAGCTTTACTGAGCACAAAGGAAGATCTGATTCTGCACTACAGACAGTATAGCAGAATATTTCACTATCACAGTCTGTTGTCTTCTGAAGTAGGTAGAGCTCTCTCTACCTTGCAGAAGATAATCAAGTCCAAGGAGTTATTCCTGTCTTGCTCTTACTTCCAGTCAGTATTGTGGTGGTTTACAGAATAAGAATACTAGGAAAATTATTAACACAAAGTTTAACTGTCCATCCACACTGTGCCCCTTATATACCTACTGATAACATTTGTCCTGTAATTTCCTTCTAATTCTGTGATGACAATAGTTTCCTCCAATGATCTGAGCACAACTGATCAATATTCATTTTACTGTCATGGTCAGATAAATCACTATCAGTTTTGCTCCCAAATCAGCCAAATTTGCAATGTGTCCACTAAGTGCTTTTGGGGAATTGTACTGCATTAGATTTCCTGTATTCAGACATAGGGGATGCTAGGTGTCCTTGGTTAGTAGCTTATCACAAAAGATGACTCACCAGTTAAGTCTTCATGGCCTTACTAAAGCTGACTACAGCTGCTTTATGAAATTTAAGAACATGATGGTGGCCTGTAAACTGTGAATACAACAAGCTTGTTTCCCAATCCACATTGCTGACACAGTAATCAAAGAGTTGTTCACCCCAACTTTCATTAATCTGAAGGGGCTGAAACTTGACTCCAGGTTTTGGATATATAACCACTCACCCTTTCCTCTTACTTGTTCTACATGGTAGGACATTAGCCTGTACCCATCACATTGAATTTGTATGACTTCCATGTCATATTCAATTAGAATAGTTAGCACTGTACAGCTGCTGACACCTCATCTGCACTTTTGTATAAAAGAAGTACACTCTTTTATTAAAGAACAGACACACAAACCAGCTGTTTTATAGAATGTGTTACTAATGCTTTGTAATATTTTTACTTATCAATAATAATGAACCATCATGTATATTTCAAACATCAGGCTTAACATGAACTCACTTAAGGTGAACACTTGGTTAACACCAGCAGAATATCAGTATTGGCAGTGATGTACATGATATTGTACAATGTTTTACTGGTTAATAAATTTCAGTCAGCATGAATTACAAACTGTGTTTTAGTCTGTAGCACCATTACATTTTTCATTAAACCAGAATTGTCAATGTTTTTCTATTTTCCTAATGTTTCTCTAGCTGACCTTTGTGCATAACATTGCTCAACAATCACCATCAACAAGGAAAACAATTGTGACACAAACAGCGTGAAAAACTAGATTCTGTCAACAAGTGCAATTCCATTGTGAGATGTGCTTTTATATTCTTTAAATAGAGCCAGTAGTAGTAACACTGAGTTTCAAGAAGTGAAAGGGTTGTCACGCTGTAGGAAGCACAAAGCATAGATAAGCAAGTGAAACTAAAAATTCTGCAGGAAGCAGAATATGGTGTATTGAAAAACAGCACAATTGGAAGAAGGTTTAGACTCAGCAAACCTACATTATCTACACTACTTAAATGAAATGTTCTTAATTCTGCTGCTCTGTGTTCCAGGTGCATGCTGAAGTGACTTCACAGTGTTATATATGAAGATGCTGAACTTATACTTTTACAATGCTTCAGCTATATGTGCACCTCCAATATACCTATAAGTGGAAATATAATTCAGTGAACAACAAATGAGACTGCAGAAAATTTAGACATTCAAAACAGACTTCAATTGTTTTGTTTGTTGGCTGTTTAAGTTCCAAAATAGAGGCCTAATTTCATGCTCAGTGATAGGCAATGAAATGAATAAAGTTGACGAAGAAGGGGCAAGCATTGGTTGCATGAATTTGACCAAGTGAGAGAAAAGTTTGCCGTGTCTTATGCCAGCAATGTGGACAAAACTAGTATTTGTTTACAACGTCTGCCAAGTCCAACACACAAAACAAAAGGTGACATGTGGCATCGTGGGGCCCGCAGTAAACAACATTCTTGGGTGATCAGCAAATCTGAGAAACTGATATGTTTTAAGAACATAAAATTAATACTTCACCCTGCATCTACTCTCATTATTGGAAAGCTTGGATTGACAATCATAAATGGCTTTTTTGTTCTGTTTGTGCAGTTATTGCAAACCACTGTTATAAATGGGACTGCTATACCTCGTAATATTTTAAAGCATCTTTTTAATCTTCTGCAATAACAGAATAGTAGATATAGTAGTGTTTCCTGTGATAACATGCATAATGTTGCTGTAGTCAGTATATACTGTATGTATATACTGCAAATGGTTGATATATAGAAAAAATACAACTCCAAAATTAGAACTTTTTAAAAATAACTTATGGCATTTTGGTCCCTGGGGGTTATTGTTTGTTTTCCTTTCACATGGAGTAACTAAAAATTTATACTGCTCAAAAAATTCTGCAGTGTATAATAAAAACGTACCTTGAACTATCAGATGCTTTTCTTATTGAGGCTGCCACCTGAAATAGTACAAAGAATTACTGGTGATTTAAAACTGATGAAACAGTAAATAAATAAAATTGTATTAACACCCACTAACATCTGAACGTTCCAAACAATACTAGGAAATAGTATTATCAAAAAGAGAGACTATATAAATGTAGCAGTTATTGAAGAAAATTATAGGTAAAAATTAACACTTCATTTCAGCACTTTGTTTTTAGCTGTGTAAGTAACTATAGAAACATTGATTTATTTGAAAACAAATTTCCTACTTGATACTTCAAAATTAAATGCCTGAAGTACCTTTCACCTCTTGGGCACATACAGTTAGGCAAACTACCAGAGAAAAATGTAAAAAATCGTCCGATTTTTACTGATGAAACTGGCAAAGGTAAGAACTGAAGAAATATCTATCTGAACTGCTATTAAATGTATTTTTTTCACAACTGCAGCATTCAATATTATGCCATTCTCTTGAGATAGCTCACTGCATGGAACATCAAAGTCATTACATGTCCCATCAGTTTCATCTACAGAGGGAATTCAGGAGTACAGCTTGACATGAAAGCTATAGGAATTATTACATGAAGTGGTTTTATTTTATAGGCATATAAATGACAAAGATTTGTGTAGTATCATAAATGGGAAATAAACAACATGGTCAACGTGAGGACAGTGTTCTCTCCAAATGAAAGAATGTGGTTTCATACATTTCACAGCAGGGGAGGGATTAATACAACTGCAGATAAATTCAGGTGGCCAGTTATAAACAGCCAGTATACAATGAATAAATATGAAGAAGCAATCAGAATGTGGACAGCTACAATAGCACTCAAACAAGTTTGTTACTGGAGCCTGGCAGAAAACCTTTGACATAAAAGATAATCCAGAAATTCAGTCAGCAAACCCGAAGATGATCACCTAATGAGAAACGTGTCAGATTCAACAAACTATAGTTCATAGTCAGTATTACTTACATTGCCACTTCAGACACTCATATCATTTCAATACTATTTGTCATATTAAAATTGTTGTTTCTTAGGTAACTATGATGTATGTGGGGAAACCCTGGTCCACTGCAAAAGAGAACCTGATGGCCCTTGTCAGAATAGGATAAATAAATAAATATGTCTTGGTGATTGGATGACCTCACCTGGATATTTAATGTATGTATCTTGTGACACTTCCTCATACCAAGTTATAATGGAGAGATTATCTGTAGGCTTCCTGTCCATTACTGAGCTTTCTCACAGATGATTTGTAGACTAGTCTTCTTTGACATTTTGTGAAGCTTCTCCAGGACAAGTTTGGATTCTATATAGTATCTTATATAGTATCTTAGAATAGTGAGTGTCTACGAAAGCCATACACCTCATGTTAATGCTCTGCTCTTTTTTAATTTCGATTTGGATTCCCTTATCTCCTTCCCCTACGTCTTCATAACTTTTTCCGAATTATTTTATATTGGAGTGGATCATGGATCTCTGGTTGCACACTGTTGTGCATTTCAAATGCTTCTGAAATTTCCCCAATCAGTTTAATGTCTAGTGTTGTACCCATTTATGTCTATTGGATAACTGCCACTGTTTTCCTGTCAATTTTGAATTCCTCTGACATACTGAATCAAGTCTTTTTCTGTCAAATCATAAGCCTTTCTGACACTTGGCATACATTGCCACAGTATTTACACATCGTAATCTTTGCAAAATTGACTTTGGTTCCAATATCTGTTCTCTACACGATTGCATTTGCAAAATCGTGCCTTATACTCTCCTATTAATAGGCCTACTTGTTCATCGAGTTGCCTTCACAGGGCTTTTTAAGGACTTTTGGACATAACTGGATGCAGTGAAATTCCCTGTAATTATTCAGACTGGTTTTATCTCATTTTATGAAGAGGTTCACATTTCCACTCTTCAATAGTTTTTTTCACTTTTACAAATGTTTAACATAATTCTGCCAGTTGTTTGTGTGAGATTACTGTTGCTCAGTATCCATATCTCCATACTACTTCTATGAGTTTCTGTCTTCTGCACATGACTTGTTATTTTGCAAAGTACTGATTTCCTTCAGTTCCTTAACACATGATTTTTAATCAGAATTGTTTTGCTTCCAAAACTAATTATTCTTTCAGAGGCACACAGTCGAGAACTGAGCGAAAGTAGTAGACAAAAATTGTTATTTTTATGTTTACACTTTTTTATAGCCTTGAACATTCGTTTGTATACTTTCAAGAATTCCTGCCATTTTCTGGGTTTGTTACCATTTAAAGTTTCCAATGCTTTTTCCCTCGTAACAACTAGACCCTGATCATAGGCAATGTTCCACTACCTGTGTTCTCTCTTCCTTTGTGGTTAGCATAATCTGGTTTTCGGTATGTCTGCAAGTTTCTTCCAATTCATGGTATATGAATGAATAATTTGTTGAGAAATTGATTAATGATGAGTGATTTATTCATGTGTGTTTCTTTCCTGACAGGTTGAAATCTAATGTTTATATGCAAGAGACGTTGAAATGACTAAAAAATTCCTCTCTTGTTCTTACACTGAGAATTTTTGTATCCTTACTGGTTGTAACAACAGGGTCTATCTGAAACTCACGTAAAGCGAAGTTCAGAAAATTCGATTTTTGTAGCTTCTTTGCAGGTTTAAATTGTGTAGTAGTGATTTTGATCTCATTTTCCCACCTTTATCTCACCGTTTTCATATATCCTCCTCTGAACTCCGGTTTTCCAAAATTTTTTTGTTGGAACATACGCATGCTTGACAATGTGACATCCCACCAGTCAGACATTGAAGCAATTAAGTGGCATGCTTCTAGATTTGCTACTATTATCTTTGATTAGCACACACATGTTATGGATATGGTTCAGATACTGAAACAGGAATCCTTGGAGGGCAGATGCCTTTTTTTTTAGTCAATGTTGAGAAAATTTAGGGAACTGGCATTTGAGGCATACTGCAGATGTGAATGTTGATCAGTGTGTATTGTAAAGGAAACATAATGAAAGTTTGTGTGTCTGATTTGTACACTAATATTTGCCTATAATATAATGCATCAAACTTCGTGTATCCTCCGTAACTGTCAGAGATAGACAGAGCTTTATTTTTCTGTTTACTGTTTTTTCATCTAGTATCTTTGGTTACTTCTGAAATCATCTGTTTGTGTATACTGAAACAGGAAACTATTAATAGGATTTAGTGATTGTAATATTCTAGAAGTCTGAGTTTATATGTGTACCAATAAATTGTGAGTTTTGACATAACAATGGGAGGAGATCAATTATGCAAGGTTGCTGTTGGGTAGTATACAGTCATGGATGGTGAACTTGTAAACATAGACAAATACTTTTTCGTAGTGCACTGTGGATTGTAAAGATAGTGGACGAAATGGAATTAAAATTTATGCGTTCCAGATTAATTTTCCCCACAATAGCACGAAGGCAGCAACATGGAAATGATGCAGAGGCACGTTCACTAATGGAAGATTTTATCAAGCACAATGCCAACAACTGAGTTAATAGTCCAAGGTGTCGATCTACCTCTTATTGTGAACTGATGTAATGTGGGAAAATATCAGAGCAGTGACAGTAAAGGAACACATTTGCTAATTTCAATACTGAACACATTCTCCAAAGTGAATACCATATGCAAAAACTATTATGCCTGTGCCCCATAGAAAATTATTATTACACCATGCATATACAACAGAATGAAGCCTAACAAACAAATGCTTAATTTGGGAAGAGAAAATGTGAAGCAGGAACCAGTTATGCCAGATTCACTCTTTTTTTATATACCATATGCACTGTCCCTAGCACGATAATTTTTTTTCCTTGACTGGAATGCTTGCACTATCACCAGATATCAATGTGCCTGAGGGTCCTTTACAGACACCACGAAGACAAGAGAAATTAGGGCTTGTATGGAGGCAACAGACAGTTGCCTTTCCATCGCTCTGCTTGTAAGCGGGAAAGGGAAGGAAATGACTAACAGTGGTGGAACATACCCACCGCCATGCACGGTACAGTGTCTTGCATAGTAAGTCTTTGGATTTAGGTTTTTCAGTACTCTACCTTATATTCCCCAATATTAGTTATGTCTTATTCCTGTGACAAGTTTATGAATCTAACTATCCACTTTCTCTTAGGCAAAGTGGACAAAATTAATACCACAACATTTTATTTTACTGGATTGAATTTTATGCTTTATACAAGCAGACCTTATCAAAGCTGTAGGTTGCGCCAAGAAGATAATTTATTTGGATCTGCTATGACAACTACGGTGAGGTAATACACGGATTTATCTGCACAGGTTCTAGAGTTTTTCTGTGACTGACAAATCTATAAGTAATTCAACACGTACGATTGAGGTAGCCATACTGTAACAATTCTAAGATCAAAGTAGCAAGGGTAATCTATCACATACAAATAGTATCACACTTCATATCTTTGGCACCTTTGAAAATTTTTGGTTCAAACTGACCAATTTCAATGATTCACTGAAAATATGAATCATGTACAATGTATTCTTCTGCAATCCATGAATCATAAGTTACTGAAAGGAAGAATATTTTTCAAATGATCTGCACTCTCGTGGTTTAAACTTATACAAAATGTTTAACATCCAGAAGGGCCACTGAAAATATGGTTAAAAACATTGTTACAACTTCTGTTCAGATTCTATTCAGAACAATAATCAAACAACAGTTGCTAACCAACATCAAGTGGAATAGCACAACAGTAGTGTAAAATTATTAATTGCATTTATCTGAAGAAAACTCATAACCTGTGCCTGTCTCACAGTAATGCATTCCTTACATTAAGCCATTACACAAATACATTTTTACCACCCTACACACAATAAATCAGAGATGCAAATGCTTACAGTATTCTCAGTTTTACACACCTCCAAATTTAGTTCAGGATCCTCCTTGATAAAATCATTTGGATGAGAGATTACCAAGTTATCTTCATGACACTGAAAGAAAGAAACAACTCTCAGTTAAAAATGCTTATACCCTTCTGTACTTATGACATAGCTCTCAATACTTCTTTTTTTATAAATATGACACAAGTTTTCAGAGATTTGTATCATGTATACACAAAAAATTTTAGAAAATATATTTTAATGAGCAGCTATTCTGCCAACATGCATCTCCATAATTTCACACTGTGCCATACTGCACTAATTTTACACAATCAGTCATTACATAGGGTACTTCCCGGTACTTACTGAGCCCTATCCTTCCTTTGGTAACCTGACAGTTTGCCCGTAGCAAGAAGAGAGAGTGTGCTTACTCTCTGTGCATTAACATAGTAGGATTGGAAAGGCGGCAAGCCCGAGAACTACAATGAAATGAATACCCCTAGCTCCATACAGGCATTGATATAAGTCAATGGGGACAGCTGAAAATATGTGCCCCGATCAGGACTTGAACCTAGGATCTCCAGCATACATGGCAGATGCTCTATCCATCTGTGCCACCAAGGACACAGATGATAGTGTGACTGCAGGGACTTATCTCTGGCATGCCTACCATGAGACCCACATTCCCAACCTAATGTCCCGCACTATATTCATAGTGCCCCTACCCACTATACTCATTACTCGGCTTTTTGCCAATCCCCGTAAGAGTTTGGGCACTGCTTGTGCATTCACATAGAAGACATGTCTGAAAGAACAGGTACCATCTTCATATACCAAAGAACTACGAGTAGAACTGTCACCTGAGACTCAAGCTAACATGTAATTGGGTGGCATTTGTTGCTTCTGTTTGTTTACGGACTTGTGAGTCAATGGTTAACTGTTGAAGGCTGTGATTATAAAGAGGTATTGAGAGTTATAGTTACTGATACTTATATAAGAAAACGAACAAAATATGTCCACGTTTTTCGATCCAGTGAACCGATGTGGCTGAAGAGAAACTAAAGGTAAATATTTTGTAGTTCTCCAAAAATTTTCAAAATGGTTGACAGCAATTCCTCAGAAAGACAATCTGACTCCGAGTTGTTTTGTGTGTGAACAACAAATGCTTATCGTCAGTAAATAAGTTGAAATTGTAAGACAAGGGCGGTCTTTTAAAACCAGAGCAGCTCAGTGGTTCCTCGTGTATTTCCCAGTTTACTGAAATATCTGCCGAAAATATTACACAAAAGAAAATCGTCCATCAAGCACTCGCTAAAGGGAAGCTGTGGAAGGAAGACAGTAAACAAGCTGCAGTTCAATGTCTGGCAGAGCTTCTTCTGCTAAAGGAAAATGTAGGGTGCAGATCAGTACTGAACGGAGTAGTAATCACATGCAAACAATGTTGATGTGCCAGGAACTGGAAATTGTCCGATTACGAGATAAATTAAGGACAGCAAATGCCAAAATCAATCTCTTCCAGTACCAAGTCTCAGATGAAAACCATAAGATGGCTCAGTCGAATGTTCTACATCATTGTACACACAGTAAAAACAGAAAATCATAATTGCCACTATGTTAAAGAAAGGCCAATTTAAAAACAGCAAGAGAATGCACTATGTGATGTGACAATGAATTTACTCTGGATAGCATGCCCTTGAAAATTAGAAGCTCAAAGGATATAGACATGGTTTGAGGCACGCATTGTGCAACAACCTTCTGAAACATCTCGAAAAGTAAATAATCTCAAATGCTCATGTGAAATTAACCAAGAGGCTGTAGAACAATTAAGAATTATTTTCGGAAACGACAAAATGAAAACAAAGACATGCTGATTTTTGATGACGCAAAGCACAAGAAAAGCTACATTTCAGTAACACTTTGCTGAAAGTTTGTTTAGTCAATTTATGGATATATACTTCAGACAATTGTAGTAATAACTTTGCCTATCAATGCTATGGTGTTCCTATCTGTTGCTCTGATGCATAATCGTATTCACCCTATTTTAGTGGGGGGGAGGGGAAGCGTGAAGGTGTTTCGTCTCTTTTCCACTTGTGTTTTCATTAATAATGGTAATAAAAGTAACATATGGACAAACATATGGACCAACAACTATAACAAAGTTCTTCCTTAATAAATTGAAAATAACTCCACTGTACAAACATGAAATCAGTGAAGTTATTTTGTCTACTCACGCAAGAGAACTAGACAAAGCTGGGGAGGTATAGTCTGTAAATTGAAAAGCAAGCAGCACTCATGCTGATGGAATTTCCACTTCCCACAAGAAGGCTACAACTTTCATACAGGACGACAGAATCAATTTGACAGCATAGAACAGTCTGGGAAGATTTTCAGAGACTCTGTGTGTGTTTCTTGTGTTAATGTCATTAGTAACTGATATCAGCTTTTCATTAAGTCTTCACGCATTTTGTGGGAAATAAATGGCCTGCAGGCATGTCTGCAGACTGTGGTACTGCGCTCTTCATAGGCATATTGTGGACAGCTGTAATAACTTTGTGAGACATCCTTTGGTGGCTTCTTGTGACGTAGTGGGGTAGATGGAATGGGGAATCACCACCTTTATCTTCAGTTTGCAGACCTGTGAAGGAAGGAAGAGCATGAACATAATCTGGCTATCTATCTGTCCTTTGCTTCTACTCCCAATACCTCACCATCATCCTGTTGTGCTCCCAGAATAGGATTTATCCTGTAATATGGCTGTACTACACTTACATGTGGTACACAAATTTGTTTTTAAACCCTCCATTTAAAGATAATTTCGTATAGTTAAAGCAATATTGTTAATAATCTTGTTTTTCTATTCCCTGAAATGCGGAAGCTATTACTCATAGATGCATGAAGAACTTTTTAGCCAATTTCATGTAGTTTGATTCTGTATGGGGAAACATTTTCAGTCGAAACTCAATTTTTCAGTTACTCAAAATAAATCGTAAAATGTGACCTTTAAACATCACTGCCCCATCCCAAGACACACACCCCACCACTCAGGATTTTTAGCGTATTGATCAGGACACTCCATCTTGGCACTGTGCAAACATTAGTGGCTACACGATTTTTTTCCCCTAATGGAACATCTTTGGGCTTCACAGACAGTGCTATGAAAAGATAGAGTTCAGTAGTCATTAGACAAATGAGCACAGCATGCCTTAGTGTATCACCATAATTTACAGAATTTCGTACTGGAGATACACCTTCACAAAATAAAAAAAATAAAAAAACCAGAATCAATGTTAAATGAAAAGATTTCGCAAGCCACAGCTATTTCTATAATTTTAAATATCTGTTCTGAAGTTATTTCCTGTATGTGTCAATTGTTTAGTAATTAAATCTTTAGCACTATGAAAAATGCATCTTTAACCAAACCATGTACAAAAACGTCTGTGAAGTGTTAACAAACATGTGTTTGTTAAGGTGTCTCTTGAATGGAATTATTTGCTTGAAAACGATGCAGGAAACAACTTATGCCGTTACTAAAACGTTAAAATCGCTTTTCTTGGATTATTTGATAAGTGTACACTGTTCATCTTTACCACTATTTCGCACATATTTTCAACATCTGACTTAAGAATTTGGAACCTAACATCAAACCTTTTTGTGACAGGATTATGCATTTCCCCTCATTGAACAGAACAAATAAAGCATGTATTAAGATGAGTTACACCTGAAGATGGACCACAGGATCCGAAATGCAGCGTGTACTGAATAAAACACGAGTGTAGGAATTTCTGATTTCTTTGTTGCTTGAGGGTTCTTATCTACTACAAATAGAACATACACTCCTGGAAATTGAAATAAGAACACCGTGAATTCATTGTCCCAGGAAGAGGAAACTTTATTGACACATTCCTGGGGTCAGATACATCGCATGATCACACTGATAGAACCACAGGCACATAGACACAGGCAACAGAGCATGCACAATGTCGGCACTAGTACAGTGTACTAGTGTACTAGTACAGTGCTTTCGCAGCAATGCAGGCTGCTATTCTCCCATGGAGACGATCGTAGAGATGCTGGATGTAGTCCTGTGGAACGGCTTGCCATGCCATTTCCACCTGGCGCCTCAGTTGGACCAGCGTTCGTGCTGGACGTGCAGACCGCGTGAGACGACGCTTCATCCAGTCCCAAACATGCTCAATGGGGGACAGATCCGGAGATCTTGCTGGCCAGGGTAGTTGACTTACACCTTCTAGAGCACGTTGGGTGGCACGGGATACATGCGGACGTGCATTGTCCTGTTGGAACAGCAAGTTCCCTTGCCGGTCTAGGAATGGTAGAACGATGGGTTCGATGACGGTTTGGATGTACCGTGCACTATTCAGTGTCCCCTCGACGATCACCAGTGGTTTACGGCCAGTGTAGGAGATCGCTCCCCACATCATGATGCCGGGTGTTGGCCCTGTGTGCCTCGGTCGTATGCAGTCCTGATTGTGGCGCTCACCTGCACGGCGCCAAACACGCATACGACCATCATTGGCACCAAGGCAGAAGCGACTCTCATCGCTGAAGACGCCATGTCTCCATTCGTCCCTCCATTCACGCCTGTCGCGACACCACTGGAGGCGGACTGCACGATGTTGGGGCGTGAGCGGAAGACGGCCTAACGGTGTGGGGGACCGTAGCCCAGCTTCATGGAGGCGGTTGCGAATGGTCGTCGCTGATACCCCAGGAGCAACAGTGTCCCTAATTTGCTGGGAAGTGGCGGTGCGGTCCCCTACGGCACTGCGTAGGATCCTACGGTCTTGGCGTGCATCCGTGCGTCGCTGCGGTCCGGTCCCAGGTCGACGGGCACGTGCACCTTCCGCCGACCACTGGCGACAACATCGATGTACTGTGGAGACCTCACGCCCCACGTGTTGAGCAATTCGGCGGTACGTCCACCCGGCCTCCCGCATGCCCACTATACGCCCTCGCTCAAAGTCCGTCAGCTGCACATACGGTTCACGTCCACGCTGTCGCGGCATGCTACCAGTGTTAAAGACTGCGATGGAGCTCCGTATGCCACAGCAAACTGGCTGACACTGACGGCGGTGGTGCACAAATGCTGCGCAGCTAGCGCCATTCGACGGCCAACACCGCGGTTCCTGGTGTGTCCGCTGTGCCGTGCGTGTGATCATTGCTTGTACAGCCCTCTCGCAGTGTCCGGAGCAAGTATGGTGGGTCTGACACACCGGTGTCAATGTGTTCTTTTTTCCATTTCCAGGAGTGTAGTTTAGATTTTGTCAATCTGTACAAGAAAAGTGCTGTGCAAGTAGTCACATCTTCATCAGATTTCGTAGTGCTAAGATCGGCAACTTGCAGTAAATTTTCAGAATATAACACTTTACACTTCACAAAAAATGTAGGATCCCACTACTACAGTATCAATGGGTCACAGCTGGAAATGGTCCACTCAAACAATTATATGGATGTAGCAACTTTTAGGAATTTGAAATTCAACAATTATACAGGCTGAGCTATAGGTAAAGCCAATGGCAGACATCAGTTCAGTGGCGGACTACATGGAAAACACTGAGCCTCAAAGGAAATCGCTTACTAACACTTACAACCCATCCTAGTACAAATCTGAAGCATGCAGCACTTGTATGGAATAGGACTAACAGGAGATATTGAACATACACTATGAAAAGCAGCTCAAATGGACACTGATTAATTTGAGCCATGTGACAGCATTATGGACATGCTAACAACTAGTCCTTGACCAATGGTGCAGCAAGCAAGTAGCTTAAGTGCTTCTACATCTAAATCTGCATCTACATGATACGTCTGCAATTCACGTAAGTGTTTGACAAAAGTTCATAGAACCACTTCCAGAATATTTTTCTACTCTTCTACTCTCAACAACGATGTGCAAGTTCTTTATTCTCTTATCATACTTTGGAATTTGGAAGAGGAAGTTGGTGATTGAAATAATAGGAAGAGATCATGCTACAAATAAAAACTGTTTTGTTTTGATTGCCACCCCAGCTAACATATAATTTCCAGCTCCCATACTTTGTGATAAAACAAAGCTTGCTGCCATTCCTTGAGCGTTCCCATAATGAGGACAATGTAAGTAGTCCTCCACAAATGTTGCTCCTCCTAAATCTCTGCCAATGAAATGTGATCTATGGTTTGCCTTCTTCCCAACACTTTGCATATTATGGTTATAATGCATATAATGCATATAGTGCACACATATTTTGTCAAGCTGTAAGTCTTTAAATTTGGGCGAATTTCGTGCAGTCATAATTTGAGTTTTTTTAGTACTCATGTAAGGGACCACACTTTTTTATTGTTTAGGTAATTTTCTATTTTTCCACCATCTACATCTACATGACTACTCTGCAATTCACATTTAAGTGCTTGGCAGAGGGTTCATCGAACCACAATCATACTATCTCTCTACCATTCCACTCCCGAACAGCGCGTGGGAAAAAGGAACACCTAAACCTTTCTGTTCGAGCTGTGATTTCTCTTATATTATTTTGATGATCATTCCTACTTATGTAGGTTGGGCTCAACAATATATTTTCGCATTCGGAAGAGAAAGTTGGCGACTGAAATTTCGTAAATAGATCTCGCCGTGACGAAAAACGTCTTTGCTTTAATGACTTCCATCCCAACTCGCGTATCATATCTGCCACACTCTCTCCCCTATTACGTGGTAATACAAAACGAGCTCCCCTTTTTTGCACCCTTTCGATGTCCTCCGTCAGTCCCACCTGGTAAGGATCCCACACCGCGCAGGAATATTCTAACAGAGGGCAAACGAGTGTAGTGTAAGCTGTCTCCTTAGTGGACTTGTTGCATCTTCTAAGTGTTCTGCAAATGAAACGCAACCTTTGGCTCGCCTTCCCCACAATATTATGTATGTGGTCTTTCCAAATGAAGTTGTTCGTAATTTTAACACCCAGGTACTTAATTGAATGGACAGCCTTGAGAATTGTACTATTTATCGAGTAATCGAATCCTAACGGATTTCTTTTGGAAATGATGTGGATCATCTCAGACTTTTCGTTATTTAGCGTCAACTGACACCTGCCACACCATACAGCAATCTCTTCTAAATCGCTTCGCAACTGATACTGGTCTTCGGATGACCTTACTAGACGGTAAATTACAGCATCATCTGCGAACAACCTAAGAGAACTGCTCAGATTGTCACCCAGGTCATTTATATAGACCAGGAACAGCAGAGGTCCCAGGACGCTTCCCTGGGGAACACCTGATATCACTGCAGTTTTACTGGATTTGCCGTCTATTACTATGAACTGCGACCTTCCTGACAGGAAATCACGAATCCAGTCGCACAACTGAGACGATACTCCATAGGCCCGCAGCTCGATTAGGAGTCGCTTCTGAGGAACGGTGTCAAAAGCTTTCCGGAAATCTAGAAATACTGAATCAACTTGAGATCCCCTGTCGATAGCGGCCATTACTTCGTGCGAAAAAAGAGCAAGCTGCGTTGCACAAGAACGATGTTTTCTGAAACCATGCTGATTACGTATCAATAGATCGTTCCCTTCGAGGTGATTCATAATGTTTGAATACAGTATGTGTTCCAAAACTCTACTGCAAACCGACGTCAATGATATAGATCTGTAGTTCGATGGATTACTCCTACTACCCATCTTAAACACTGGTGCGACCTGCGCAATTTTCCAATCTGTAGGTACAGATCTATCGGTGAGCGAGCGGTTGTATATGGTTGCTAAGTAGGGAGCTATTGTATCAGCGTAATCTGAAAGCAACCTAATCGGTATACAATCTGGACCTGAAGACTTGCCCGTATCAAGCTATTGGAGTTGTTTCGTAACCCCTAAGAAACCCATGCTAGCAGCTGTTCGTGTTTCAAATTCTGGAATATTCCATTCGTCTTCCCTGGTGAAGGAATTTCGGAAAACTGCGTTCAAGAACTCCGCTTTAGCGGCACAATCGTCGGTAACAGTAACATCGGCACTGCACAGCGAAGGTATTGACTGCGTCTTGCCGCTTGTGTACTTTACATACGACCAGAATTTCTTCGGATTTTCTACCGAATTTCGAGACTATGTTTTGTTGTGGAACCTATTAAAGGCATCTCGCATTGAAGTCTGTGCCAAATTTAGCGCGTCTGTAAATTTTAGCCAATCTTCGGGATTTTGCGTTGTTCTGAACTTCGCATGCTTTTTCCGTTTCCTCTGCAACAGCATTCGGACCTGTATTGTGTACCATTGGGAATCAGTTCCATCTCTTACCAATTTATGAGGTATGAGTCTCTGAATTGCTGTTGCTACTATATCTTTGAATTTGAGCCACATCTCGTCTACATTTGCATAGTCAGATCGGAAGGAATGGAGATTGTCTCTTAGGAAGGCTTCTAGTGACACTTTATCCGCTTTTTTAAATAAAATTATTTTGAGTTTGTTTCTGGTGGATTTGGAAGAAACGGTATTGAGCCTAGCTACAACGACCTTGTGATCACTAATCCCTGTATCAGTCATGATGCTCTCTATCAGCTCTGGATTGTTTGTGGCTAAGAGATCAAGTGTGTTTTCGCAACCATTTACAATTCACGTCGGTTCGTAGACTAACTGCCCGAAATAATTTTCGGAGAAAGCATTTAGAACAATCTCGGAAGATGTTTCCTGCCTACCACCGGTTTTGAACAAGTATTTTTGCCAACTTATCGAGGGAAGGTTGAAGTCCCCACCAACTATAATCGTATGAGTGGGGTATTTATTTGTTACGAGACTCAAATTTTCTCTGAACTGTTCAGCAACCGTATCATCAGACTGGGGGTCGGTAGAAGGAGCCAATTATTAACTTAGTTCGGCTGTTAAGTATAACCTCCACCAATACCAATTCACACGGAGTATCTACTTCGACTTCACTACAAGGTAAACCACTACTGACGGACACAAACACTCGACCACCAATTCTGTCTTATCTACGAGGGCTATTCCAAAAGTAAGGTCCGATCGGTCACGAAATGGAAACGACTATGAAAATCCGATAAAGCTTTGCACAGATGTGTTGGGTAGTGTCTCTAGTATAACCCCAGTTAGCATCACGTCGCTCTTCTCATTTCTGAGCTCGCAGTGAGTGCGTAAAGATGTCTAGAAAATAGTGTCTGCCGCCAAGTACGAGGGCCTGGTGAGAAATTTCCCCTGAAGCTATGCAGCTAACATTACATAACTGTCGTGCTGTTTCGTCTTCAAGACAATTCTCAGCCGCATTCTGCAGGGGCAATGAAGATGCTCCTGCATCGTTTTCAAATGGAAATGTGAGATTACCCACAATACAGCCCGTAATTGTCTCCCTCTCAGTTTCAGCTCTGGTCACATGAACCGCTGTCTTTGAAGACAACATTTCGGCACAAGACAACGAGCCGTAGGCCAGCGTAGAGAATTGGCGGAGAGCACTGGCGGCTGCCTTCTATAGCGAGGGTATTGGAAAGTTGGTACAACGCTACGATACACGTCTAAGTCGGGTCGGCGACTATGGAGATAAGTAGCTGCAAGGTGTATCTAACTGTTGCAAATAAAACATTTTTGATTTTTACCGTGGTTTCCATTTCGCGAGCTATCGGACCTTACTTTCGGAATAGCTCTCGTATCTTTCCTGAACAAAGTCTGAGACTTCGTAAAAATTTCTGCAGAACTTATTTCAGGCTTTAGCCAGCTTTCTGTACCTATAACGATTTTAGCTTCTGTGCTTTCTACTAGCGCTTGAAGCTCAGGGACTTTCCCAGCACTACTACAACAATGTACAACTACAATTCCGACTGTTCCTTGATCCAAGCACGTCCTGTATTTGCCATGCACCCTTTGAGATTGAAACCCACCCCGTACTTTCCCGAGGCCTTCTAACCTAAAAAACAGCCCAGTCCACGGCACACAGCCTCCGCTACCCGTGTAGCCGCCAGCTGAGTGTAGTGAACTCCTGATCTATTCAGCGGAACCCGAAACCCCACCACCCTATGCTGCAAGTCAAGGAATCTGCAGCCAACACGGTCGCAAAACCGTCTGAGCCTCTGATTCAGACCCTCTACCTGGCTCTGCACCAAAGGTCCACAGTCGGTTCTGTCAACGATGCTCCAGATGCTGTGCTCTGCCTTCATCTCGTAAGCAAGACCGGCAGCCTCCACCAAATCAGATAGCCGCTGGAATCCAGAGAGAATTTCCTCAGATCCGAAGCGACACAAGTCATTAGTGCCGACATGTGCCACCACCTGCAGCTGGCTGCACCCTGTGCTCTTCATTGCATCCGGAAGGACCCTGTCCACATCAGGAATTACTCCACCCGGAATGCACACGGAGTGCACACTGGATTTCTTCCCCTGCTTAGTCGCCATATCCCTAAGGGGCCCCATTACACGCGTAACATTGGAGCTCCCAACCACCAATAAGCCCACCCTTGAAGGCTGAGAATCATCCTCTGAAACAGGGCAGGCAGCTGCATCTGGCTCAGCCAGAGACAGTGCCTGAAACCTGTTTGTCAGACGCACCGGGGAGGCTTTCTGATCAGCCTCCGGGGACGTCTTTCGCTGCCTGTCACGCCTTGGAACGACCTCCCCATCAACCACAGGCGAGGGCTCAGCTGGGGACAGATGGGACGAGGTTGACATCCCAGTGATACCCAAGTCTGGCTCTCCACAGTGGTGCCCATTGGCAACAGCCTCAAGCTGCGCGATCGAAGTCAGCGCCCCTTGCAGCTGTGAGCGAAGGGATGCCAACTCAGCCCTCATCCGAACACAGCAATCACAGTCCCTGTCCATTCTAATCGATGTTGAACAACAGTTACTGAAACACGAGTCCGTGCCTAGATACCGCAAGGGAAACACACAAAGAATGTATTAACTAACCTGTATAAATTCCTAACGACTGCGCTACAATCTGCCTGAATTTACGATTACAGTAACTAAATCTCGAAATTGCACCTCCTATACGAAACTCACACGCAATTTAAGTAAGAACCTACGAAATAAACACTAAAGCGCGATGCTACAACTCTCAAATACTATAATACGCCCGAAATTTATGAATTAAACAATGCAAGCACCCAAAAACACGCAAAGAAATTAAGAATTAAACTATGTAACAAATAAGTAAGCTAGGGGGTATACGACTTGCTGCTGCAGCTGCTTATCCAACGGCGGCAGTTAGCACACCATATAGATATCTTGTCTAAATCATTTTGAATTTGTCTTCATCTGATGAGTTTACCAGAAAAACATCTGTAAACAAAGACAGCTACTCAGATTGTATCCCATATCGTTTATGTAAATTAGGAACGAAAGATGCCCTATAACACTTCCTTGGGGAACCAACTAATTACTTCAGTTCCATTACAAGACTTCTATCAGTTACTATGAATTGTGACCTTACTGACAGAAAATCAGGAATCTAGTGCCATGACTGTGACAACAATGAAGGCACATAATTTGACTGGAACCTACTTATGACAAATGACGTTAACAGCCGTCTAAAAATCTAAAATTATGGTATCAACTTGAGATACGCTATCACTAGCATTCATCACTACCTGTGAATATGAAACCAGTCATGTTTCACAAAAACATTCAGAATCTCCGCTGATTATGTGTCAATAGATCATTTTCTTTAAAGTATTTCATAATGTAGGAACTCACTATTTGTTCCAGTAGTTGGGTCCCACATTTCGCATATAGTGACAAAACGTGGGCTGTGATATGAACATGACCTCATGCTTGTGAGGAACTACCTAAGAGGCGAAGACTTTTACAGAGACTCCAGCTGCATGGCATCAAAACAAAAGTAAAGATACACTATGTGATCAGAAGTATCCAGAGACCTTGCTGAAAACGACGTACAAGTTCATGGCGCTCTCCATCAATAATGCTGGAATTCAATATGGTGTTCACTTACCCTTAGCCATGATAACACCTTCCACTCTCGTAGGCATACATTCAATCAGGTGCTGGAATGTTTCTTGGGGAATGGCAGCTCATTCTTCATGGAGTGCTGAACTGAGGAGAGGTATCAATGTCGATTGGTGATGCCTGGCTCATAGTCTGTGTTCGAAAACAACCCGGATTCAGGTCAGGACTCTGTGCAGGCCAGTCCATTACACGGATGTTATTGTTGTGTAACCACTCCGCCACAGGCCGTGCATTATGAACAGGTGCTCGATCGTGTCGAAAGATGAAATCGTCATTCCCGAATTGCTCTTCAACAGTGGGAAGCAAGAAGGTGCTTAAATCATCAATGTAGGTCCGTGCTGTGATAGCGCCACGCAAAACAAGTGGTGCAAGCCCCCTCCATGAAAAACACGACCACAACACAACACTACCACCTGCGAGTGTTACTGTTGGCACTACACACTCTGGCAGATGGCATTCACTGGGCATTCGTTGTACCTCCCCCCCCCCCCCCCCCCATCGGATCGCCGTATCGTGAGTCGTCACTCCACACAACGTTTTCCACTGTTCAATCGTCCGATGTTTACGCTCCTTACACCATGCGAGGTGGCGTTTGGCATTCACTGGCATGATATGTGGCTTATCTATATCTACGTGATTACTCTGCTATTCACAATGAAGTGCCTGGCAGAAGGTCCAATGAACCACCTTCAAGCTGTCTCTCTACAGTTCCATTCTCGAGTGGCACGCGGAAAAAACGAGCACTTAAATTTTTCTGTGCGAGCCCTCATTTCTCTTATTATATCGTCATGATCATTTCTCCCTATGTAGGTGGGTGCCAACAGAATTTCGAAATTGGAGAAGAAAACTGGTTATTGAAATTTCATGAGAATATCCCGTCGCAACGAAAAACGGCTTTGTTTTAATGACTGCCACTCCAATTCGCATATCATGTCTGTGGCACTATCTCTCCCATTTTGCGATAATACAGAATGAACTGCCCTTCTTTGTAGTTTTTCGATGTCATCCGTCAGTCCCACCTGATGCAGATCCCATACCGCACAGCAATACTCCAGAAACGGATGGACAAGCGTGGTGTAAGCAGTCTCTTTAGTAGACCTGCTGTACCTTCTAAGTGTTCCGCCAATGAATCACAGTCTCTGGTTTGCTCTACCCACAATACTATCTGTGTGTTCGTTCCAATGTAGCTTAGTGGTAATTGTAATCCTTAAGTATTTAGTTGAATTTACAGCCTTCAGATTTGTGTGACTTATCGCATAATCGAAATTTAGCTTATTTCTGTGAATAAATCCACACTTTTCATTCTTCAGGGTCAATTGAGACTTTTCGCACCATACAAATATCTTACCTAAATCATTTTGCAAGTTGTTTTGATCATCTGATGGCTTAACAAGACGGTAAATGACAGCATTATATGCAAACAATCTAAGACAGCTACCCAGATTGCCTCCTATGTCATTAATATAGATCAGGAACAATAGAGGGCTGTAACACTTCCTTGGGGAACGCCAATGACTTTCCATCTATTACTACGAACTTTGACTTTTCTGACAGGATATCACGAATCCAGTCGCACAACTGAGGTGATACTCCGTAGGCATGCAGTTTGGCTAGAAGACGCTTGTGAGGAACGGTGTCGAAAACCTTACAGAAATCTGAAAATATGGAATCAATTTGACATCCCCTGTCGATAGCACTTATTACTTCACGAGTATAAAGAGCTAGTTGTGTTTCACAAGAACGATATTTTCTGAAACCGTGCTGTGTGTCAATAAATCGTTTTCTTCGAGGTACTTCATAGTGTCTGAATACAGTATATGTTCCAAAACCCTACTGCAAATCAACATTAGTGATATAGGACTGTAATTCAACAGATTGCTTCTACTTCCTTTTTTGGGTATTGGTGTGACTTTAGCAATTTTCCAGTCTTTAGGTACAGATTTCTGTGAGCAAACGGTTGTATATAGTTGCTAGATATGGAGCTATTTTATCAGCATACTCTGGGAGGAACCTGACTGGTATGCAATCAGGACCAGAGGCCTTGCCCTTATTAAGTGATTTAAGCTGTTTTGCTACACCGAGGATATCTACTATGTTTCTCATCTGGGCAGTTGTTCATGATTGGAATTCAGGAATATTTACTTCATCTTCTTTGGTGAAGGAGTTTCGGAAAACAGTGTTTAGTAAGTCTGCTTTAGTGGCACTGTCATCAGTGACTTCACCGTTGTTATCGCGCAATGAAGGTATTGATTGCGTCTTGCCACTAGTATGCTTTATGTATGACCAGAATCTCTTTGGGTTCTCTGCCAGATTTCGAGACAAAATTTAGTTGTGGAAATTATTAAAAGCATCTCACATTGAAGTATGCGCAATATATCGAACTTTTGTAAAACTTCGCCAGTCTTAGGGATTTTGCGTTCTTTTTAATTTGGCATGCTTTATTCACTGCTTCTGCAACAACTATCTGACCTGTTTTGTGTACCATGGGGGATCAGTACCATCACTTATTAATTTATGTGGTGTATATCTCTTAATTGCTCTCCATACTATATCTTTGAAAACATTTCACAACTTATCTACACTTACATGATCAGATCGGAAGGAGTGAACTGTCTCTTAGAAAGGTGTTAAGAGTATTTTCATCAGCTTTTTTAAATATATATACTTTGCGTTTCTTTTTGATAGTTGTAAGTGTTATGATATTCAGCCTAGCAGCAACTGCCTTGTGGTCGCTAATTCCTGTATTCGACACAATACTCACTATTTGTCGACGATTATTTGTTGCTAAAGGTCAAGTATGCTTTCGCAACCATTTACGCTTCGAGTGGGCTGACGAATTCATTGTTCAAAATAATTTTCTGAGAATGTCTTCAGTACAATTTCGGTTGAAGTTTGATGCCTGCCAATGGCTTTAAACATAAGATTTTTCCAGCATATTGAGGGTAGATTAAAGTCACCACCGACTATAATTTTATGAACGGGGCACTTATTTGAAATGAGACTGAAGTTTTCTTTGAACTACCCAATACCTATATCTTCTGAGTCGAGGGTCGGTAAAACGATCCAATTGATAGTTTAGTCCGATTGTCAGGTATAACCTCTACCCATACTATTTCACATGAACTATCTACTTCAATTTCGCTACAAGGTAAACTACCTCTGACAGCAATAAATACTCCACCACCAACTATATTTAATCTATCCTTCCTCAACACTGTTGCATCATTTGAAAAAATTTCGGCTGAACTTATTTCCGGCTTTAGTACCTACAACTATGCTTTCTATTAGGGCTTGGAGCTCTGGTTCTTTCCCAACACAGCTACGACAATTTACAACTACAATACCAATCGTTTCTACAACTACCTCACTTTGTTTTACCTGCCCACTTTTAGATGGACGTCCCTTCTGTGGTTCCCTGATACCCTCTAACCTAAAAAACCGCCCAGTCCTTTCCAGACACCCCCAATACCCGTGCAGCCCCTTCCTGTGTGTACTGCACTCCTGACCTATTAAGCGGAACCCGGAAACCCACCACCCGATGGTTCAAGTCAAGGAATCTGCAGCGTACAGTCACAGAACCGCCTGAGCCTCTGTTTCAGACCCTCCACTCGGCTCTGCACCGTAGGAACACAGTCGGTTCCGTCGACAACGATGTGGATGGTGAGCTCCGCCTTAATGGTTCAAATGGCTCTGAGCACTATGGGACTCAACTGCTTAGGTTATTAGTCCCCTAGAACTTAGAACTAGTTAAACCTAACTAACCTAAGGACATCACAAACATCCATGCCCGAGGCAGGATTCGAACCTGCGACCGTAGCGATCTTGCGGTTCCAGACTGCAGCGCCTTTAACCGCACGGCCACTTCGGCCGGCTCCGCCTTAATATCGAAAGCAAGACACAGTCTTCACCATTTCCGCTAGCTGCCTGAAACCAGACAGAATCTGCTCCGATCCAAAGAGACAAATGTCATTGGTACCAACATGAGCAGTTGGCTGCACCCTGTACTCTTCATGGCATCCAGAAGCACCCTTCCCACATCCGGAATGACTCCCCCTCGAATGCACACTGTCTTCCTTCCCCTCCTTGGCAGCCATGTTCCTAAGGGGCCCCATTATGCGCATAACGTTGGAGCTCCCAAATACCAGCAAACCCGCCCTCTGTGAATGTCCAGGCCTTGCAGACTGAGAAGCTTCCTCTGGAACAGGATGGACAACAGCGTCCGGCTCAGAGACATCATCTGCCACAGATAACGCCCAAAACCTGTTTGTGAAACGAACCAGGGAGGCGCTACAATCGGCTCCTCGGAAAGTTTTTTGCTGCTTGCCAGACTTTGGAATGATCTCCCACTCGACTACAGGTGAGGGGTCAACTGCATAGTACCTGGGGCGGGCACAGCAGTGGACCAATCAGAGGACTTGTGGGACGTGCTCGACATCCCTTGCAACCCCACATTCGATCCCCCACAGTGGCACCCCTTGGCAGCAGCCACAAGCTGTGTGTGGAAATCTCATGTAAAGATGTATGACACAAGTGACACTATTACCTGACAAGGTTCGAAGTCCACGAGTTCCGCTGAGCACCCCATTCTGCTCTCTCACGATGTCTAATGACTACTGAGGTCACTGTTATGGAGTACCTGGCAGCACAAAGCACCTGATATGGGAAATGTATGTTTTGTGGGTCTCAGGATATTTTTGATCACATAGTGTACATGTGGAGTAGTCCAATATTTAATCAGTGGCCAAAAACATAAAGCTGTGAAATAAAATTTTTGTTGTTCACAACCACATTTGCTAGTATTTCGTTTCAGGGCGTAAAAACAACAAGGTTTATACGCGTCCATGTAAAAACTGTGAAACATGGAGAAAAAGAGGAGATAAAAATTACCACATATCAATCCTAATCGACTGAAGAGAAGACAGCTAAAAACGGATACATAGAGAAATGTCTACAAAATACAATATAGAGAAACAGAGGTCCATAACTAAAAATTAAATGGCTTTTGCCATATTGCTATGATGAATAAAAAGTATAATGCAGTCGACAGCCAGCACGTCATTCACTAAGAAAAAAATGGCCAATAACTGACAGCAAATCCAAGCAGGTACATAAAAAGGGCATTCTCTCAGGAAATGGCAGACAATTACAAGTTGGGCGGAATGTGCACAAAGTGGTGGGGGAGCGCCACTTATCAAATGCTGATGGCTAAAACGACAGCGCCCAATACACAACATAGTTAAAATGACCGCTTTGTGGCGGGAGGGTCGAGAGGAGGTTGTTTAAGGCGATGCTTAAAAACCTGGAGCTTAGTCCCATGAAAGGAGGACGTGTGACAAAGCTGAAGTGACACCACCTCCTGCCAGACAGAAACACACAGATCATCAGAGGGAATGTAAGAACTAGTGGGCTGAGGTATGAGGGATGCAGCCTTGGCAGCAGCATCAGCAGACATGTTTCCTGTCATACCGACATGACCAGGAACCCACATAAACGTCACAGTGGCTCCATCAAGAGTGTACAAGGGACAGTATTCCTAGACCCACTGCATGATGCGATTGGCGGTGTACGGTGCACAGAGGCTTTGAAGGGCACTGACAGAGTGAGCAGATGATAACTGTAAAGGCTGTGTCACCAGATGTACTCCAGCGTTGATACAGGGCACGGAACTCTGCTGTAGCTACTGAGCACTGTGCTGGAAGCCGATTCTGAAAAACATCGCCAATGATGAAGTCATACCGACTATGGTCAGTCTGAGAAACGTCAGTGTACACAAAGGTACTATCATGACGTTCCATATGAATGTCATGAAACTGAATGAAATAGAGCAAGGCTGGAGTAGTGTCCCTAGAAAGCAAATGAAGGCCAAGGTGAACGTGGGCCGCCAAACGAATCCAAGATTGTCAAGGGTTCACACCAACCAGGAAAGTTGCAGGTAGTGTAAAGTTAAGCTGCTGGAGTAAGAGCCGAAAGTGCAGATGCATGAACAAAGCAATGGTAGTCTAATTTCGAACATACAAGGGATCAGTACAAACCGAGGATGGTGGCGTACCATTGAGGACGTGCGGAACATAGAGGGATCACATACAGTGGGCTGCAGGTGAGACATGGGAGGTTCAAGAAACTTTCCTACCGAGCAAGAGACCCAGGTATTTCACCGTTTCAATGAACAGATGAGCAACAAGGCTAAGATGTAAAGACAGTGGAAGGAATCAACTGCATGCCAGAAATTCATACCAACTGTTCAGTGAGCGGAAAAGCGAAAGCCACTGTCGAAGCCCCATGGGAAAAGACGATCGAGACATCGCTGAATATGCTACTCAATGAAACAGGCCCATGATAAATACAATGGATGGAAAAATAAAGAGAGCTGGAGGTGCCTGGAGGGAGACAGGCCATTATAGGGTTAATGGCAATAGCAAGGAGGGCGATGCTCAGGACGGAATCGTGAGTCACACCATTTTCCTGGATAAAAGTGTCCCACAAGGCAGAACCCACACATACCTTGAAAACTCTGTCTTTTAAAAATTCTTCACGGAAATCGGACAAGTGGCCACGGAAGCCCCACATGTAGAGAATGCAGATTATAAGAGTCCTCCAGCATGCGACGTAGGTTTTCGCCAAATCGAGAAAGACAGCTGCAGCCTGGGATTTCTGCAGAAAACCATTCGTGACATTGGTGGGCAAAATGACGAGATGGTTAACTGCAGAACGGCACACTCTAAATCCATACTGTGCAGTCATAAGCAAACTGCAGGAGACTAGCCACCATACCAGCCGGCCATGAATCGTATGTTACATCACCTTGCAAACACAGCTGATGAGAAAGATGAGGTGGTAGCTAGAAGGAAGGTGATTGTCCTTACCAGGCTTAGGAATAGGTATGACTGGCTTCACAGCACTGCCTGGGAAACGTGTCCTCTGCCCAGATGCGGTTGTACATATTAAGCAGAAAGTGTTTGCTTGCAAGACAAGGTGCTACAACATCTGAATGTGAACAGATCTGACGCTGAGGTGGAGGATCGGGATGAAGTGAGAGCATGAACTCGCTCCTTCATAGTACAGGCGGCATTGTAGCACACTCGATTTTGAGAAGAGTAGGATATTGCCCGTGCTGCCTCTGCTCGTTTCCAGTGGAGGAAAGGAGAGCGACAGTGAGAAAAGCTCGAAATTTCCGCAAAATGACGGCCCAAGGCGTTACGAGATCACAGTAGAGTCCACAATAGCCTCATCTGCTACCGTCAGACCAGAAACTGGGGAATGGATCTTGGCTGCAGAGAGCCGTCAGAAGTTGGTCCACATGACAGTGGGAGTGGAACTGTTAAAAGAACTTGTAAATGAAATCCAACAAGCTTTTTGCTATTCCGAAAAACATGACGACACTGTGCATGCACCGCTGTAGGATGCCTTCGTAGGATGGTGGTTGAAAACGTGTAGAGTACATCTCTACATGCTAATTGCATTGTGACATGCCTCTGTCCACCAAGAGACTGGGACATGGCGTGGTGAAGGAGAAGCGTGAGGAATGGAACATTCTGCAGGAGTAAGATAACGTTTGTGAGATATTCCACCTGGTCATCAGAACTGGGGAAATCTTGTTCGTCGAAGGCCCCCAGTCAGCCTTAGTAAGCTGCCATTTAGGTGTGAATGCAGGTGGGGTAGGAGTCAGCATATGGATAGCACACAGGAAATGGTCGCTCAAGTAGGTGTCAGAAGGAATGGACCGCTAGAGACCATGGGCAAGCTGGGCAATGCAGAAGTATATGTCCAAATGGGAATAGTTTTGTGAGGAGTCGGAAAGGAATATGGGTGCTCCTGTGTTAAGATAGAAGAGGTTAAGTTGGTTACAGTCAGCCAAGTGGGCACCTCTCTGACAATATCTGGGAGAACGCCAAAAGGGATGGTTAGTTGGTTAAAAAGGGGGGGGGGGGGAAGGGACCAAACTGCAAGGTCATTGGTAAAAGAATTACACAATGGAAAGAAGGAAACAAAGGAGGCATACAGCACAATGGCAGGAGAAAGGAAGAACCAAAATAACTACAGCAGGACAACAAACACTACTATGGACGAAGCAGGAAAAGAAAACCACAGAGAGAAGCAAGAAACAGGTAGAAACAAGAGAGGAAATGACTGACTGGCTGCCAGACCACGAAAATAAAAAGGAAAAGGCAGCCATTCTGTGACACATTAAAACATCCACCGTAAAAGCATTAGAGTGGAGAAGACAAAGGGACAAAGGACATTCACTAGTACTTATATAGAATGATAAAACCCACAGTCATGTATAAAATGTACAACTAAATTGGTTAATGAGGTGTCAGCTATAATTAATGAAAATGAGTTGTAACTGAAGAGTCCGTCACAGGGCACCCAAAGGAGAACAGCTCACCAAGACATGGGCCACTGCTAGCTGGAGGCTGCACTGACACTGAGGTGGGTCATCATCATGGCACAAGATGTAGGCATGTATCACTCAAGTGTGGCCTATGTGGAGCTGAAAAAACTACAGAGTCCCTGTGAGAGGCCTGCATGGAGGACTGCCACACATTCTAATTCTCCTTAATGGCACGCAGTTTGTTGTGCATGCTGACGTTATGACATTTCATCTCCCAAAGCTGTAAAACCTTGCGGCATAGTATTGAATGCAATTCAGTTGCAGAGAAGCCCATCTCCATAAAAGGTTTACACGTAGCCTGTTCGGCCAGCCTGTCTGCAAGTTCGTTGCCAGGGATTATGATATGACCTGGGGTCCAGACAAACACCACTGAATGACTGGACTATTCCAGGGCATAGATGGACTCCTGGACGGTCGCTACCAAAGGATGGTGAGGGTAGCACTGGTCAACAGCTTGTAGGCTGCTCAAGGAATCAGTACACAGAAGAAACGACTCCCAGGGCATGAACAGATGTGCTCAAGATTGGCTGGTTTAGAAGATGGGGAAAGTGACAAAATTACGAGGTCATCAGTCCCTTGTTTGTAATAAGACAATGCCACATGTGTGAGAATAAAACAGTCAAGACGTAAAACAAAACACAAAGAAAGGAAAGACCACAAGAATGAAGGAAAGGCAATGAACACCAAAAGTAACAAAAGAGACAAGAAAACAGAGATGCAAGAAACAGAAGATAGTAAAGCAAGGAAGCAGATTACAGTGGCTGGCCGACCACGAAAATAAAAAGGAAAAGCCAGCCACTCTGCAACACATTGAAACCTCCACCCTAAAAAGCACTATGGTGAAGGACAGAAAAGGACATGGGCTAAAACTCAGATCGAATGATAAAACCCACCCGCATGGATGAAATGTAAAACCAAATCTGTTGATGAGGCGTCATCTGCTAAAATCAATGATAAGTCCACCAACTGAAGATGAAGACACAGGGCAGCCAAAGGAGGACAAAGCAGAAGAATATGGGCCACTGTCAACCGGGCGCCACACCGACACTGAGGTGGGTCTTCACAGCGCATGGTGTAGCGGTGAGCCGCCCAGGCATGGCCGATGTGGAGCCAGCAGAGAACCACCAAGTCCCTGCAAGGGGCCCTCATCGAGGACTTCCACACATTCATGGTCCCCTTAATCGCTCGCAGTTTGTTGTGCATTCTGAGATTTTGTCATTCCGTCTCCCAAAGCTGAAAAACCTCGCGACATGATAAAGAACGCAAGTCAGTTGCGGGGATGTCGATCTACAGAAGTGGTTTCCATGTAGCCTGTTTGGCCAGCCTGTCACTAAGTTCATTTCCTGGGATTCTGACATGACCAGGGGTCCAGATAAAAACCACTGAACGAATGGACCATTCCTGAGCATAGATAGAATCCTGGATAGATGCTACCAATGGATGACGAGGGTAGCACTGTCGATAGTTTTCACAGTGCTCAAGGAGTCAGTACGTAAAAGAAATGACTCTTCAGAGCATGAACAGAGATACTGAAGTGCATGAGAAATGGCCACCAGCTCTGCAGAGCCAACACGACCATCAGCCATCGAGCCATTGGTGTAAACCACTTCACAGCCCCAGAACATGTCAATAATTGAGAAGTAGTGACAGCAGAAAGCTGCAGGGTTAACAGAGTCCTTAGGGCCATGTGAAAGGTCCAGCCAAAGCTGCGGCTGAGGTGTACACCATGGAGGTGTATGTGAACAGACCATAAGTAGAGGTGGTAAAGGGAAGGATTCCAGTTCAGGGAGAATGGACCGCACACAAACCGCAATCAATAGCCCTGACCTGGGTCACCGATGTGGGAGATGAACTGCCATAGGTGGGAAAAGGTGACACTGATTCAGATGTGCAGGAGAACTACTAATGTGCACAACGTAACTGGCCGGCAGTTGTGCATGCTTAATCTGCAATGGAGGTACTAAGGCCTCCACAAAGGCATTGGTCACTGGGCTCGTCCTAAAAGCTGCTGTCGCTAGGCGTAGGCCACAGTGGAGCGCCGGGTCAAGTAAACACAACACTGCACACGCCGCCGAACAATAAACCAGACCTCCATAGTCAGAGTGGGATTGGAGGAGGGCTCTGTAGAGCGGCAGCAGCAGTATAGAGCGATGAGCACCCCAGTTGGTGTTGATCAGGCAGCGGACAGCACTGGAGTGCTGCCAGCACTTCCCCTTAAGCTGACAAACGTGATGATGCCAAGTCAATCATGTGTTGAAAACCAGTCCTAAGAATCGATATGTCTCCACTACAGTTATTGGATCGTCATGGAGGTAAAGTTCTGGTTCCGGATGAAGGGTACAACGCTGACAGAAGTGCATGACACATGACTTAGCGGCCAAAAACTGAAAACTGTGGGCTTGAGCCCATGACTGCACCTTGTCAATGGCTCCCTGTAGGTGTCGTTCAGCAACACCAGTACTGGTGGAGCAGTACGAAATGCAGAAGTCGTCTGAATACAGAGAAGGTGAGACGGACGACCCTACAGCTGCTGCTAGACCATTAATACCCACTAAAAACAAAGAGAGACTCAACACAGAGCCCTGTGGGATCCCATTCTCCTGGATATGGAGCAAACTATGGCAGGCACCAACTTTGACACGGAAAGTGCGAAGTGACAGGAAATTCTGGATCAAAATCGAGAGCATGCCTTGGAAACCCCACTCATATAATGTGGCAAGGATATGATGTTGCCAGGTTGTGTCATATGCTTTTCGGGAATCAAAAAAAGTTGACAACCAGGTATTGGCAGCTGGACGAGTCTGTTTGGATGGTAGACTGGAGGGACAAGATTATCAGTGGTAGAGCGACCCTAGTGGAAGCTGCCCTGACATGAAGCCAGTAGGCCACTTGACTCCAGGACCCAACCCAACTGCAGACACACCATACATTCCGGAAGCATAGAAATAACGTTGGTGAGGCTGATGGGGCGACAGCTATCCACATCAAGTGGGTTTTTACTGGGTTTGAGCACTGGAATGATGGTGCTCTCCCGTCATTGCAATATAAAGATGCCATCGCACCAGATTCTGTTGAAGACAAGGAGATGACGCTTGTAGTCAGCCGCAGCCTTGGCCGCAGCATCAGCAGCCTCATTCTCAGGCACTCCTACATGGCCTGGAACCCACATAAAGCTAACAGGAGAGCCATCATCAGCAAATGAATGGAGGGATTGCTGGATCCGTTGCACCAAGGGATGGACCGAATATGGAGCTCCAAGGCTCTGAAAAGCACTGAGTGAATCAGAGTACATACAGAGAATGGCGGTGGTGGCAGACATACTGAACGGCCTGAGAGAGAGCAAAAAGCTTGTATGTAAAGCTGGAACACTGGTCGAGGAGCCGGTATTTAAAGGGGATGTCCCCAACGACAAAGGCACAGCCGACACCATCGTCAGTTTTGGAGCCATCAGTGTAAATAAAGGTGTTATTGGCGAGTCGTGCACGAAGTTCGACAAACCATAAGCAATACACTGCATCCGAAGTAGCCTCCTTCGGGAGCGAGCAGAGTTTAAGATGAATGTGAACCGGAGCCTAGAGCCAAGGTGGTGTCGGGCTCTCAGCTTCTCTGAAGGTGGTAGGGAGGGCAAAATCCAATTGTCGAAGCAGGGGACGAAAGCGAACTCCAGGGGGCAGCAGGGCAGACACATACAACCCATACTGATGGTCGAGAGAATCGTCGAAGGAGGACTGATAAGAGGGTGGTCGAGCATTGACAACAGCCGGCAGGCATACCGAAAAAGCAGTACGTGGCGCCAGCAGGTCAATGGTAACTCGGCAGCTTCAGCATAAAGACTCTCGACAGGGCTGGTATAGAATGCTCCGGTTGCAAGACATAACCCCGATGATGGATGGAGTTGAGACGGCGTAAGAGGGATGGCCGAGCAGACGAGTAGACGAGGCTCCCATAATCTAGCTTTCATCGGACTATGGAACAATATAAGCAAAGCAGGACAGTGCAATCCGCTCCCCAAGATGAACCACTAAGAACACGGAAGACATTAAGAGAAAGTGTACAACGGGCAGCCAAATAAGAGACATGCGGAGACCAACAAAGTTTCCTGTCCACTGTGAGCCCTAAAAACTCTGTTGTCTCCTTGAAGGGGAGAACAATGGGACTGAGTGGTGGAGGGAATGCATTATATCGCCAAAAGTTGATGCAAACCGTCTTCTCTTCAGAGAACCGGAAGCCATTAGCAACACTCCATGAGTATAGGCTGTCAAGACAACGCTGAAGGCAGCGCTCTGGGAGGCATGTTCTCTGGGCACTGCAGTAGATCGCAAAGTCATAGACGAAAAGAGAGCCGGAGATGTAAGGTGGAATGCAATCCATAACGGGATTGATCGCTATGGCGAAAAGGGCTACGCTCAAAACGGAGCCCTGAGGCACTCCGTTCTCCTGGAGGAAGACGTCGGACAATACGGAACCCACATGTACCCTGAACATTAGCTCTGTTAAAAATAAATAAAAAAAAAGGGGCAGGCGACCACGTAGGCCCCACCTGTGCATAGTACAGAGGATACCTCCTCCCCAACAGGTATCATAAGCCTTCTCCAAATCGAAGAACACAGCTACCGTTTGGCGCTTTCGCAAAAAGTTGTTCATGATGAATGTCGACAAGGTCACAAGGTGGTCAACAGCGGAGCAGTGTCGACGAATGCCACATTGAACATTAGTAAGTAGCTGTCGAGATTCAAGAATCCAATCCAATCGAGCGTTAACCATGTGCTCCATAACCTTACAGACACAGTTTTTAAGAGAAATGGGGCAGTAACTAGAAGGAAGGTGTCTATCCTTCCCGGGTTTGGGTATGGGAACAACGACGGCCTCACACCAACGCGTGGGGACCCGACCTTCGTTCCAGACGTGATTATAGGTATGAAGAAGAAAGCATTTAACCTCCAGGAGAAACGTGTGTCAGCATCTGAACGTGAATGCATCTGGCCCTGGAGCAGAGGGCCGGGACAGTGCAAGTGCACGTTCAAGTTCCCGCATAGTAAAGGGGGCATTATAATCTTCCAGATATGCAAGCCTCATTCCACCATGGACTGAAACTCGGCGTGAGGAAGAGGTAGTACGAGGAATGGAACGTTTGGCAGCATTGATAAGAGCCGTGAGGTATTCGACCTGACTGTCACAGCTGAGAAAATCTTGGTCCAGAAAGGTCGCCAGGGAGGAGTAAAGTCCCCAGTCAGCTATCGGTATGTTCCAGCTCGAGGGATGTGGGGATGGGGTCTGGTGCAGGAGATGAACGACACAGGGGAAATGATCGCTCGAATAGGTGTCAGATAGGACATACCACTCGAACCGATGGGCAAGATTGGTAGAACAGATCAAGAGGTCCAAGTGGGAGTAGGTATGAGTAGAGTCCAAGATGAAAGTCGGGGCGCCAGTATTGAGGCAGACAAGATTGAGATGGTGGAAAACATCCACCAAGAGGGAGCCTCTCTAATAGGATGCAGGAGAACCCCAAAGGGGATGATGGGCATTGAAGTCGCCAAACAATAAAAACGACGGAGGAAGCTGAGCAAACAGATGCATCATGTCAGCCTGACTAACTGCGGAGGACGATGGAGTGTAGACAGCACAAACAGAAAAAGTAAAGGCAGAAAGAGTAATACGGACAGCTATTGCTTCTAGTGGGGTGGTCAATGAGATGGGATGGTAATAGACATCGTCCCGAACAAGCAACATGGCCCCACCATGAGCTGGAATACCGTCCACAGGGGTTAGGTCAGATCACTTGGAGGTATAGTGGGTAAAAGCAATACGAGCAGTTTGGCGTAACTTCGTTTCCCGGAGACCAATGACGAGCAGACAGTGCAGATGGAGGAGCAGTTGTAATTCCTCCCAATTAGATCGAATACCTCTTATGTTCCAATGTAATAGAGCCATCGCGAGTCAGAGAAAGGGGAAAGAACTAGTCACCTCAATGGCCGCGAAGGGCCAGGTTTCGGGGAAACATAGCTACAATTGTCGGGAGGTGGATCCTGTTCCATCGAGTCATCACCACCAGCTGCGGCCACATTCCTGGGTTGGACAGGAGAGGCAGCATTGTCCGCTGGCGACAGGCCTGCGGAGCGCCTGGCAGCAGAGCGTCTCGGCGAAACTTACTTGGTTGGTTGGTTGGTTGGTTGGTTGGTTGAGGTTTAAGGGACCAAACAGCAAGGTCATCAGTCCCTTGTTTCAAATGTGGTCCATTCCGCTAATACGACATCTCAGGAAAGTCAGAACAATAAAAGGGAAAAGGCGAAAAACGTAAAGGGGCAGTCATGTTGTCAATGATAAAAACAGAATGAGGGAAGTCAGCAAGAGAACGAACCCAACGCTACGCTGAAGCAGCATAGGCAAGACCACCTGTGACTTTAAAGGTGCAACCGCTAGAATGTTGAAGTACGTAAGGGGAAAGGAGACTAACCAATCCTTAAAAAAGAAGGGTAAAAACAGAGTAAAAGGAGAAGAAAAGAGGATCTCGGTTAGGGAGGTGAGTCGGGAATCTCCAAACACGGCTTACAGTGGGAGACACCCACACACTCACCGCCCTGCCCCAACACCAGAGCGAGATTAAAAACCTTAAAACTGAGAATAAAAAGCACTTTCCCGGAGGAAACCGAGAACCAGAGAGACCATCTGGGAATTGTCAGCCAACATCAAAGGTAGAGTGTGGGGGAATCTGTACTTAGCACGCAGAGCCAAAAGAAGGAGACAGTCAACCAAAATGTAGGTTACTGACTGGAAGGCTCCACAACCACAAAGTGGGGGTGGCTCATCACGCAAAAGAAAACCATGGGTCAGCCTGGTATAGCCAATGCGGAGATGACACAGTGTGGTCGAGTCCCTTCGGGAGAGGCGAAAGGAAGAACGCCACGGGCCTGGTGTCACCTTAATCGCACGAAGTTTAATAGACAGGGGAGTAGCCTCCCAGGAACTGGCCCATGACTGTGCGAAGTGGGATTTGATGTGAAGCCATAAATCTGCTGCAGTAGGGGTTACAGAAAACGGGGGGTACGTGACTGCTCCCCCAGCCAAACGATCAGCGAGCTCATTACCCAGGATACCCACATGGCCAGGGACCCAAAGGAAGTCAATGGAACAAGCAGCACGGTGAATATCAGCGAGATGGTCATGGATGGCAGAGACCAAGGGATCGCGCGAAAAACACCGGTCAATAGCAAGAAGGCCACTCATCGAGTCCATACATAACAAAACGCGGTTGTGTTGGGACTGTTTAATAAAGGTAAGGGCCTGGGATATTGCAATCAATTCCGCAGTAAACACCCCACATGTAGGTGGCAGCAGATGATTTTCCGTTCCAACAGAGGACGTGAAGGCATACCCCACATGATCAGCAGATTTAGAGCCATCAGTGTAAAAACCAACAACATCCCGAAACTCCCATAAAATTTGGCGGAAAAAGGAACAGAACACCATCGGGGGGATGGAATCTTTCGGACCTCGGCGGAGATCGATCCGAATTCGAAGCCAAGGAACTAACCAGGGGTGGGGGGGTGGAGGGGGGGAGCGAGGGAGACAGGACAAAGAAGGAAGCTGAAAATCATGGCAAAGAGACTAGGCGGAACCCAACCGGTAAATCTGCCCGAGGGTGGGAGTTGGGTGGGCGACATCCATGGTCTGGAAACAGGATAGAATAGGAAGGATGAGTGGGAAAGGAATGGATAGCGAGTGCATATGACACCAGAAGCTGGGACCGCCGAAAAGATGGGGGGTGGGGGGGGGGATCCCAGCTTCATCCAGGAGACTATCAACAGGGCTCGTAGGGAAGGCACCGGTGGCCAAATGGATACCACGATGGTGGACTGGATCCAGCACGTACAGTGTGGAAGGAGCAGCTGAACCATAAACTTGACAACCATAGTCCAAGCGAGACAAAACTAGAGCACGATAAAGACGAAGAAGAAGGGAACCGTCTGCACCCCAAGAGGAGTGGGCAAGGAAGCGAAGGACATTGAGTTTACGGAAACACTACCTTCAGAAGTCTGATATGGGGCAGCCAAGTGAGCTTGTTGTCGAAAAGAAGACCCAGGAAACGAAACTGTGGGACCACAGGCAATCGTTGTCATCGAGATAGAGCTCTGGATCAGGGTGGATCGTAGTACGGCGACAGAAGTGGACTACCTGCGATTTTGAAGGAGAGAGTTGAAACCCGTGTGAGAGGGTCCGTGCAGAGGCACGCCATATAGTTCCCTGGAGCTGCCGTTCTGTAGATTACATCGAAGAGGAACCAACCCAAATGCAGAAATCATCCACATACAGGACAGGGGCAACCAAAGGACCGACAGAGGCCACAAGTCCATCGATAGCAATGAGGAAAAGGACACTAAAGGCAGAACCCTGTGGGATGCCCATCTCCTGGGTCCGTGGAGAACTAAAAACAGTACCAACTTGAACTCTGAATGACCGATGGAACAGGAACTGGCGCATAAAAATCGGGAGTGGGCCCCGAAGGCCCCACTGGCCTTGCGAAGGTCAAAAAACACTGCAACCAAATGGCGGCGCTGGGAAAAAGCCTGCCGAACTGCAGATTCCAAGCGAAGTAAATGAGCGATTGGAGACCGTCCCTCTCGAAAGCCACACTGGTAAGACGACAATAGATCCAGAGATTCGAGGACCCAATTGAGCCGACAGGCTACCATCCGTTCAAGTAACTTATGACATTGGTCAAACTAATTGGCCGATAGCTGTCAACAGATAGGGGGTTCTTACCAGGCTTAAGGACAGGAACCACGATGCTATCCCTTCACTGAGAAGGGAAGTCACCCTGGAGCCAGATATGGTTAAACACCCGAAGATGATGTTGCTGTTGTAGAGCACTGAGATGTTCAAGCAGTTGGTTATGAATGGAATCTGGGCCAGGGGCTGTATCATGAGAAGAAGATAGAGCAGAAAGAAATTCCCATTCAGTAATAGGTTCGTTGTAAGATTCTGACTCACAAGGGGTAAAACACGAGGTGGAAGCTACAGCCCGCTGTTTCTGGTGAAGGAAAGCAGCTGGATAGGAGGCTGATGCTGATGCCACTGCAAAATGGGTCGCAAGATGTTCTGCAAGAACTAATGGGTCCGTACAAAGGCCACCTGCGAGGTGAAGGCCTGGGAGGGTGGACTGCCGATGGCAACCTTGGAGAGAGCGAAGTGTAGCCCATAACCATGACAGAGGGACAGTAGAACCAAGGGAAGAAACGAATTGTTCCCAACAAATCCGCTTGCTCTGTTCGTTTAAATAACGGGCTTTAGCGCAGAGGCGTTTAAAGGTAGCAAGGCTGGCTATGGATGGGTGCCTCTTAAAGTGTTTCAAAGCTCGACAGCGATCACAGGTGGCAATGGCAATGGCCGTACTCCACCACGGGACTTGGCAGCGACGAAATGGTCCAGATGAGCGCGGGACAGCAAGGCTAGCGGCGCGAACAATCGCGTCAGACACGTCACGTAGGACGTCATCAATACAACCCAACAAAGACGGAGAAAACACGACATGTGCAGTGTATAGAGGCCAATCGGCGCGTTGGAAAGACCAACGAGGCAACCTGTCCATCAGGGAGCGGGAAGGGAGCGAGATAATCAACAGGAAATGGACACTATCACAAAGGTCGTCGTGTGGCAACCAGTGTAATGAAGGGAGGAGAGAGGGAGAAGAAAGAGAAAGATCAATGGCAGAAAAGGTACCATGACCAGCTCTGAAATGAGTAGAGGAGTATTCATTAAGAAGGCACAAGTCGTGGTCTGCAATAAACTAGCCTATGAGAAGACCTCATCTAGATGGAAAGGCACTGCCCCACAAGGGATGATGAGCATTAAAACCCCAAGGAGGAGGAAGGGAGGAGGAAGTTGCTGAAGAAGGGCAGTTAAGGCAGCAGGTGTAAGAGTCCTGTCAGGAGGGAGATAAAGATTGCAAACCGTGACCTCAGAGTCTTGTGGAATTTAACAGCAACCGCTTCCAATGTAGTTTGAAGAGGAATCCCGTGCTAGCAATGTATGTACGGACCAACGTACAAACGCCACCAGAAGCCTGCAGGGGTCCAACCCGATTTCGACCTGGGGACCGACAGACCGCAGCTCTCGCGGTCGTTGCGTGGCAGCAGACCTTTGGCCTGGAAGGTGCCGGGAAGGGGCATCCTGGGAGAGGCGCCCTTGACTGGCAGACGCCGAATAAGTGGGACACTTCTCCGACTGGGGAGGGGAGCAGTGCCCAGAGGAGAAGGTGTGGGAGCCGCATGGGAGGGAGGGAGAGGTGAGGGGTCCGGAATGGGGGTAAGGAAGGGGGAGGAGAGGGGTGAAGATGTAACCAAAGCGTAACTAGATGTCATGGACACAGGGTGAAGACGTGTATACTTCTTATGGGCCTCTGTGTACGTTAAACGATCGAGGGACTTATATTCCCATATCATATATATAATCTGGTGAACGTGGAGAATGACTGCCATGACAATTTACACACACAGGAGGGGGAACACAGGGACTCTCCTCATGGAGCGGACGTCCACAGTCACCACAGAGAGGGGCCTGTGAACAGCAAGCACTTAAAACACCTCATAGGAGGTGGGATCTACGGATTCACATCACATTGATAAACCATAATCTTAACTTTCTCAGGGAGGGTATCCCCTTCGAAGGCCAGGATAAAGGCACCAGTATCAATGCAATTGTCTTTAGGACCCTTCTGAACACGCCGGACAAAGTGAACACCCCGCCATCCGAGACTGTCCCGAAGTTCCTCATCAGTTTGAAGGATGAGACCCCTGTGAAAAATCACACCTTCAACCATATTTAGAGACTGGTGGGGGTAATGGACACAGGAATTGTGCAAAGATGGGTACAGGCACGAAGGGCCACAGATTGGGCAGCTGAAGCAGTTTTGATCAGCAACGAACCCATCCGCATCTTGCTCAGGGAGTCCACTTCGCCAAACTTGTCTTCAATGTGTTCCACAAAGAATAAAAGTTTGGTATTGGTAAAAGTATCTCCATCAGTCCTGGTGCAAACTAGATAACGGGGGAAAGGTTTCGCCCCTAGCCGACGGGCCTGACCCTCTTCCAAGGGGGTAGCCATGGACGGGAAGGCCGAAGGGGCAAGAGAAGCAGCACTTTAATCAGGTCCATGCAGAGAGACAGCCGCAGAAGAATGGCCAGAGTTCTGGACCTGTATGCGTTTCATTTGCATAGCGTACACCCTGATACCACCCACTCCGATCAGGGGCTCTCCTCACGGGCACCACCCAGTCACAGCAAGGACCATCTGGCATGGCGGCCATTGCCGGGAGTTCCGATGCTCCAGGATGACAAGCAACCACTCCAAGGCATGCATAAGGAGGCCACAGCTCAGGTATCAGAAATGTGATCCCTGCGTGTTCAGGGGGTTCAACCAAAAGGGTACATAGCGACCCCACCACATGGGCTGGCTACCGTGCTGGCTATGCACCCTAGCATTAGACAAGGATGTGAAAGAAAAGGTGGAATTTACTAGGAGGGCACACGTCAGAGACACTAGGTAAGGTGCTCTTCCCCAAATGGCACACACTACAGAGGAGAAATTTTGTAATGGAGGTCAAACACCAGAGGGGGACCAGGGAATGCCAAAAGGAGGAGATGATTACACAACAAAGCCGAATTGTAAAACCAACAAAACCAGGAGGATAGTGGGGGCCAACATAAGCAAGGACACCAAGAGAGGGAGAGGAGAGGGCGAGGGGAAAGGAGTAAGAAGGGGAAAGGAGGGGAATGGGGAGGAAATGAAGCCCTGGAGAGAAAGAAGGCTGCAATAGCTCGGGGCCCTGTGCTCGCCATGCACGTATCCACAAAGAAGTTGTGGACCCCCCTGGGGTGTTAGAAGCTGGGATCCGTAACGTTTCCCTGATGGATGCCTGAGAAGAGGATCACTTCTCAGGCGACGGAGGAGGAGAAGGAGGAGGAGAAGGAGGAGGAGGAGGAAGGTTGGCCCCTGAGGCAGATGGGGCAGGGGCCACGAAGAAGGATTTGGAAGGGAGGGAGTTGGGAGGCGGAGGCATAGACCCTGGATGGGGTGAGGAGATGGAGTGGGGACGGGATAGGGGTGAGGATACTGCGGAAGGAGTGGACACGACCGAAGCAAACGATGTTGCCAACATCACGGTATGGAGGCGGTCATATTTCTTCCTTTCCTCAGAGTAAGATAGATGGTCCCAGGTTTTCAATTCCTGTATCTTCTTCTCCTTCTAATAGACAGGGCAGTCGAAAGATCTAGGCGAGTGGAGGTCAGGACAATTGACGCACCGAGGTGATGGGGTGCATGTATGTCCCTCACAAAGATGACGTCCACAATCGCCACAAAGGGGTTCAGCTTCGCACCTTGACAACATATGCCCGAAGTGCAAACATCGAAAGCATCACATAGGAGGTGGGATGTAAGGTCGCACATCGCACTGGTAGCACATCACCTTTACCTTCTCCGGGAGATCATCGCCCTCGAATGCGAGGATAAAGGCCCCAGTGTTGACGCTATGATCTTTGGGGCCGCACTGGACTCGCCGGACGAAATGCACGCCACGGCGCACCAGGTTGGCCTTGAGCTCTTCAGATTGCAGCAGGAGGTCCCAATGTAAAATAATCCCCTGCATCCTATTGAGAGCCAGATGTGGGACAATGGACACTGGGATGTCCCCTAGTCAGTCGCATGCCTGGAGCGACATCAACTGTGTAGCGGAGGTGGTCTTTATGAGAATGGACCCCGAACGCATTTTACTAAGAGCCTCGATTTCTCCGAAGATATCCTCGATATGCTGTACAAAGAACATGGGCTTGGAGGTGGCGAACGTCCCCCATTGGTCAGAGAACAGACTAAATAGTGGGGGAAGTATTTCGCCCCAAGCCGGTGGTCCTGTCCTTCCTCCCAGGGAGTGGCCAAAGGGGAAAGTCTCCGTCTTTTGGTTCTGGTCCTTCTGGAGATGGAGACAGAACCTTTCTTCTTAGAAGGCGCAGCCGCAGAGCGACCTGATGCATGCTGACGCTTCATCTGCAAAACGGCCGCCCCGATACCACCCACTCTGATCAGGGGCTCTCCCCACAGGTGCCACCCAGCCTCAGCAAGGGCCACCTGGCAGGATGACCATTGCTGGGAGTCCTGATGCCCCAGGTACACAGGCATCTACTCCTTGGCTTACGTGGAGAGGGTGCAGCTCAGGTATTGGCAGTACGATCCCTGTGTTGTCAGGGGGCTACAACCTAGAGGGTACATGACTACCCCACCACAAGGGGCTGGCTACCATGCTGGATTTCGGGTGCCATGGAAAGTCCATCATGATCGAAGGTGCAGATGGGGACGCACTATGGACGTAACCTATGCCACCCATCAGGTGTTTAGGCCCAAATTGATGAACAGTGGGTGCAGTTACAACACCGTTACGATGATGAGTGTCAAGGTCTCAGTGCACTGAGGACCGGTGATACACCACGTAAGGTGTCCTTCCCCAAAAGGCTCGTACTTCTGTAGAATTTTAAAAATGGAGGTCAAACCCCAATGGGGACCATCACACTGAAGGCCAAAATGGTTGAAACTCCTTTTACTCGCCTCTTACAACAGGCAGGAATACCTCGGGCCTATTCTTACCGTGGACCCGCAGGGGGCTATTTGTTGGAGACAGCATGTGTTGGCATATGACTGAAAATATGGGTTAAGAAAGCTGAATTTAAGTCTTATACTGGTTAATGGCTGTAAAATTAATACAAAAAACAAATGACGCATAATGTCCCTAGTAAGTTGTTCCTTAAATTTATTGCAAATTAAACGCACCAGTGGCAAGCTGTACATATAACGTTTATGGTGCAACAAAATTATCTTACTGATTTTCCTATCACGACATGCACTGAAGCTATCATCCAGTGTGACAGTACAGGAAGTGTAGAGGAAAAGAGAAGGAAAATTCATTGTGTAGTAGGATCTAAACCACAAACCTCATCTGCTCTACTAAACGAGGAGTGATCTTTTAGATAGATTTAAATTTGTCGATACATGTGGAACAAATGCCACCATGACAAATGGTTTTTGGGTGGGATACCCAGCACTTTAAATAACAGCAGCCTCATTCTGTTTTCCTATCCCCTTGTCTGACTGACTGCTAGCTATGCAGTCCATTTCTCTTCAACATAAGCTGTTAACCTCTAGCAAAGTTGGTACTTTTTTGCATTGTTCATAAGCTCACAGAATTTCTGCCATACAACACATTAATCACATTTCCCGGGCATTTATACTGTGTACATGTTGCTACTTTTCACCTGGCATAGATATTCCAATTCTATTCATCTCAGTATTACATACTTCTTGCCGCAACTTGCAAACAGAAAATTGGACATTCAATATTTGTTGCGTGTCTCCTTTCATCCTCTGCCTCGGCAATGTCATTGCTTTCTCATCAACAAAAAAATTTAATTTTGTTAACAAGTTTCGACCAGCCCATAGCATTGAGCACAACATTAACTGGAACATGGCTGTGTCTAGTCATAAGAAATAGTTGATTCCTACTACTGCTTGGTATGTGTTTCACATTGCTGACTAATACATTATTTTTCAAGGTGGTAGTTGAAGTACTATGGCTACATGACACTATAAGTAGACAGATATGTCATTCTGCCTGCAAAGCAGCTCATAGGTGGACTGCACACCATGAGGAGAAGTTGAGGGGCAGAGAGAAAGGGCAAGGACGAGACAGGCAGAGAAAGTGGGTGAGAAGATGGTAAAACGGTGGGTGAGTAGGAGACAGAAGAGTGACAGAGGGAGATGGAATGAATGTGGTAGGAGAAGATGGACTAACAGATTGGAATATATACTTACCCTGGCAATACCATGAAAGCTGGTTACTAATATACTGCTGATCTCTAGAAAATTCATGATCTATGATTATTTCAATTAGCCAGTGACTGTTCTCATTCTACATGCAATATTAGTGATGTGAATGCTGGAAATGTTATCCAGATCATCCCACGCCAAACTTAGTCTGGGATCCTCACTGATACAATCTGTGTGGCAAAATACTCCCAACAGACCTTCAAGAAAATAACAAAGAATATTCGATTTAATACAGCTTGTGCAAATCTGTCCATACAAAGACATAATTTGCTGATCAGCTTTTCTAACTCACATTCCCATGATTCCACCATGTGGTACATATCACTGTGCTCTTTGCAGACACACTGACAGCTCTCTCCTACACTGTATACTTTACAGCACAGCACTTACTGACCCTGACCATCATCTGGTGACCTAGAAATTTGCCTCGAGTTGCAATGTTGTGCTTCTCCCATCCACACACCATTTATCACTCGTCTTCAGCCTTCACCTGTCTATTGTTGCCTGCATTTATCCACTTATCTTGTTCTCACACTCACAGCTTTAGCTCAAATGAGTTTAGGCATTTGACACCCGTTACTGGACAATGTATTGTTTTGACTTCTCCTCTCCGATCATCAACAGTGTCTTGCGCTGGACCAAAGATAATGTCCAAGATTTTCAGCCTGCAAAATTTGTTTTGCATTGCCTGCCTGTTTCACAATCAAGGACCTGGTTCTAGAAAGCAACAGGGTAATTTAATTAAACTCTATACAGAATTACTTTAGGACTGGCAGCTAGATATGAAATAGTGTGGACACATTCAAAGACTGCAGATCATACATTCACTCTATCCCAAGGGATACACCTTCACCACACTGCCAATATACTATGCAAGTGTAGTACAGTTCAGTTTTAGGCAGCTTGCTGTCCTATGGAATCGCTCACTGCACTATGAGTTTCTGTTTGCGTTCATTTTGTACACTTATAGGATTGAAATTTTACCTGTCATTACTGTTATCAGTTCTGGAGTGTGCAGTGCTTAAGAATGTTAAAAGCAACTTCAGCAAATGTTATTCACTGGATATATCGATATCACTCTTGTTCTAGGCATTGCTATATAAAACCAAAAGCAGTTGAGATAAATGGTTTGTGCATAATCTGCCTACATCATCAACATCTGTTGTTGATAGTGCTCCCAAATGTTCTGTTGTTGATGAGAACCTTATGCTAAAATAAAAGGAGGAAATTATTGGCTTCAGCATCTTTAAGAGGAAGTAAGTAAAACATTTAAAAATATGGAGCATATAAATCCAATACCTCTCCATAAACCACAGTTGCCCACATACAAAAACTGACAGGTTGACAAAAACATACAGGCATAAAATAATTAGGCTGACAAGTTATCACTGGCACGTCAACCCAACAGAATTGATATGGATCTAAATTGACAATTATGTCGCAAAAAAGTGACGAAACAAGTAAAAAAGGTACACTGTCCACAGTTGGGGAACGCAGTAATGAAGCTGTTAGGAAAATTACCAGGGAATGTGTGGTGTATTTACGTGCAGAGCAGATTGTATGTTCATAAATTTTAATTGTTACTAAGAATGCTGTTACTGGAAACTACAGTCAAATGAAGTGCACCTCAGGAATTCAGCACTAATGACACTAACAAAATCTTCATTGTTTCCATCATAATAGTTGCAATTGGAAGGTAGTGAATGATGTTATCACTACTCTTCTTACTTTCATACTTAAATTTCCATACCTCTACCAAAATGGGTACCTTTCTTGCTACAAAGATTTGTAATGTTTGATCAGAAAATGTAATGTCATGTTAACCGTAAATGTTGTGCTGTGTTTCTCTCAACAAAACAGATGACTGATACCTTATCACATGAGCAGAGCATCACACACAATGTTTAATTTAAATTAATCTTATGTTAGACATCTCTGACAGTTTAGAGCTGTTGAAAATAAGATTTATTCTAAATATTTTGTTAACATAATTTGGACATTTACACTTAGTAACAAAGTTTCCCTGTAAGTCAAATTTCCAGGAACATTGAACAATGCCTTTTCGAAAATATTCTGCATATAAAATTAAAAATTTATTGCCACAAACACATCTCAAATGGGAATGTAGTGAAACTCTTCCAGAATCTATTGATCCCACTTCCACCTTTGTACACTGATTAGTATGCAAATTTGAGTGTGTTCAATGAAATGTCACATCATGCGAACAGTCGGGGAAGAATGAAGCAACTTCGTTTTGCATCTCCAAGTGTTCCTGCTCTAGTGTCAATCCCAAAGTAATTGTGAGGAGATTATACATCACATGCCTCAGTTTTAATTTTACTGGAGATTGTGATTTTACACTATCATTTTCACAATTTCAAAGTTACTGATGTACTAATGCTATAGTGCTTTACATTCAGCTGTCGCTTGTACCCATGTGTCAAAAGTTCTCAATGGTGGCAAACATGAAATTCAGTATGAAGTGGCACACACTGCATTACTCCGAAAGGAAGAACCACCACATCTGTTTCCTTGGATAATGCCCTACAGACTAACTTTCATACATGCTACAGACAACCTTCTTAGCTCTGGAATTTGCCGTGACTGTGCCAAGCACACATTCTCCCATTCAATATATCACAGTTATTTCTCAAGTATTATGTTGAATGCACTTGGACAACGACAACGATGTTTTTCAACACACTCCCAGTGCTGTGCAATCATTGTCTGTGAGTACTGTGATCTTTAAGAAATGGATTCCTTATTCTCTCATAATCTCTCCCAAATGTGTCTCACAATAAATGTGTGATTATAGTCCATATCACTGCCTATTAATATCTGATTCTTTGTACACCTACATCTACACTAGACTAGTGACCTAATGGTGCATGCCAGAGGGTACTTCTGATACCACTGCATCCATTGCTTTACCATTTCCTATTCTATTTGAAGGTGGTGTTTGGGGAGAACAATTGCCAGGAAGCATCTATATTAGCTCTAATGCCTCCTATTTTGTTAGCACAATTTTTTTGCAAGATATACCCATCAGAAAAGCACTTCTTTATCTACTAGTTTAGAGTTGCCAATGCTTGATGAGGTTCCACAATTGACTACATAACAAGATTAACTACACTCCATTTAAAGTTCCTATATGATATGTGTAATAGCAGCATTTTTCCCAAAGTGAGAAGGAAACACATCTGACTAGTTCACTACCTCATGTCTTAACACTTATCCTATCGTCCTGTCCCTTCTTTTCGTCAGCATTTTCCGTACATTTCTTTCCTCGACTGTTCTGCTGAGGACTACATATTCCCTCTAAGTTCACTTAATTTTCAGCAGCATTCTCTAATCCCACATCTGAAATGTGAGACTTCTGTTCTTTTTCATTTTCCAATCACGTCTACCCAGTAAAAATTCTAATACTCACCACAACTGATCTTAGTCCACAGAGCTGGATACCATTACAAAACACAGATTTCTATTAAGTATTACAAATTTTTATAAATAGCATTAAATTTAACTGTAGGTTTTCCCGGCGTAAACTGTTGATGAAGGTATCTCGGGTCTCCAGTCGGGTGGTAGCATTGATATCTTGCAATGTTTTAGACAAATAAGGAGATGAATGACACCATAGCCATGGTCAATTTGACTGGAAAAGAACTGGCTGCTGCCACGATCGCAGTCCTCAAGAAAGGACTGAATTTTGCCCCCATCCCCAGAAAAAACTCGAAATGAGACATTATCAGTGGCATGGAAGAAGCAGTACAAAGGCTACCCAAGGAGGAAGCAGAGGAAGTCACATGGGAAACTTCCAGAATAATCGACAGATTTCAATTGCCTAAAAATAACATATCTGCAGAACAACGTGCAGCTCTTTGGTCCATTAGAGATGACCGTGAAATAACGATCCTACCAGCAGACAAAGGGAATGCTACAGTGCTATTAAGCACTGCCGAATACCAGCAGAAAACCTGCTGCAACAAGATGAGGCCTACAAGAGGCTGAAGACGGATCCAACCCTGACGGTAAGTAGAAAGACGATAGCTCTGCTTAAGAAATCTTACTTACCTGAGCCACTGAAGAAGCACCTGTACCCCAGAGCACCAGCAATACCAAGCCTCTATGGACTCCCTAAGACCCATAAGGAAGGGGTACCTCTGGACCAATTGTAGACTCCAACCTCACTGTTACGGACTTGCTAAAATCTTAGAAACACTGCTCAAACACCTTGTGGGGGACTGCAGCCACCATGTGAGAAACTCAGCCAAATTCGTAAAAATACTCAGGGACATGTGACTACAAATGGAGGACCTAGTCGTGAGCTTCAACGTGACGTCACTTTTCACAAAAAAGCCCCTTCAACACTCCTTGGCAGTTTTAGCCCAGCACTTTGACCCACAAACAGTCAGGCTCTTCAAACATGCACTAACAACCACCTACTTTCAGTGCCATGGGGAATTCTTCGAACAGATCGATGGTGTGGCCATGGGCTCCCCACAGGCTCCTGTGATTGCAAACCTCTATATGGAACATGTCGAGGTGGTGGCCCTTCAAACTGCCAGACAGAAACCAAAGCACTTCTTCAGCTATGTCGATGACACTTCTGTCATATGCAGACATGGCAAACAAGTGCTAGCATATGACACCAAATTTACAATGGAAATGGAGGATAATGGCTGGCTCCCCATCCTTGATATTTTAATTAAGAGGAAGGCAGATGGTTCACTAGGCCATGCAGTACATAGGAAGAAGACACACAGACCTATCTATACCTTCGTGCAACAAGCTGCCACCATCCAGCACAAAGACAAACAGTACTGACCATCCTGGTACATAGTGTGCATGCCATCTGTGACAAAGACAGCCTACCATCCGAGCATTAACACCTGAGGGAAGTCTTTCACCAAAATGGCTACAGTCAAACACAGATCAACAGAGCACTTCAAAGGAAGAAGGAAGCAGTGAGAACCCCAGAAAAATATGATGAAGAAGGAGACCGTCTCGCATTCCTTCCGTACACGGTTCCGCTCCCGGTCAAAATAGCATGACATTTGGGCAAATACAATATCAAAAGCATTCTCCAACCACCATCAAAGAGCATGGAGCTCCTAGGTTCTACCAAAGATCCGCTGAACCTTAACACACCAGGAGTATATATAGCATACCATGCGAATGCGGAAAACAATATAATGGGCAAACACAGCACTGTATATCTAAATGCTGCGGAGATCTTATCGGATGTGTGCAACCAGGCCACACAGAAAAATCAGCCACAGAAGAACACACCTTTAACTTCGAAAACACGAAAGCACTGTGCTGAACATCTGGCTTCTGGGAAAGCATTATCAAACAATCCTTAGAAATAAGGATTCACGACAATCTGGTCCACAGATATGATGGATAGCAAATCAGCGCACCATGGAACCCTGCGATAGCGGCAATCCATCTGGAGCACGACCGTCAACGCCGTCCGCTGTGGACACAGACATAATGCTTACACCAATAACCGAATGTGGCCACCATCCCAACCACTGCAGCCACCCGAGGTCTAGTGGAGGCGGGTGCTGGCACATATAAATAGCCCACTCCCCACGAATCTCGACACTACGCCAGAAGATGGGTAACATGACTTCCTGAAACATCGCATGATATCAATGCTATCATGTGGCGGGAGATCTGACAAACCTTCGTCAGCATTAAATTTAGTACACTATGATGATAGTTAATCAAACTAATATGGAATTTCACAGACTATCAGCATAATGTACTAAATTTAATGCTGTTTACAAAAATTCTTGCTATCACGTTTTCTCTTTGCAAGCAGTTTGGGATAAGCAATGTTCCATTACACTGTAAATTTATGCCATACATACTGGATAAACCCATTGCCTTTAGACAGAGCAAACACAATTCCAGCAATGCAGTTTGTTTTTCATTAAATACTTCAGCGAAAAGAAATAGTATGACAAACACAATACTTATCTGATAACATACTGCTTGCAGTTGATTGCTTTACCTCTTACATCTTACATCTTTTCTATTATAGAACTCTGACAGAGACAAATAAATTGATAGCTGCTGCAAGGAAGTCATCTTTGGTACATTTGTTCTAAGAACGAATTTGAGGCATTCATTATTTACATGTACAATAAAATTACCGTGGGTTACAGTTAATAAACTTATGTTTCCTACAAGTTTCATTTCAATACCATTACACACAACCGAACAATATACCGACAGTCAATTGAAATGCTATAAACATTCTGGAGGAGTGCTAATATCCTAGGTTTTAAGGTTTCTTCATTTATGATCACTGAAATATACTGCACCCAATGCATTTCATTTCATGATATTCATACAGTACTTCATGCACAATACATCACTGATGTGAAAACTTACATCACGCTCAATGCCATCCTCCTGTTTCAGTTCTAAGTCTTGCTTTATATGGAGACTAGGCATTCCAATCTTTAGCGGACCTTCAAGAAACTGAAAAAAGAAAGAATGGCATATTTAAAGCTTCTGTCCCTTGCACTTGATTGGTGGTTACACATCTTGTGGGGCTAAATACCTGTTAATAGTATTTGAAGAGAGGCAGTGAAACACTGCTCTACACCCCAATACAAGAACCTCTTGTAAGCAGCAGAAGAACACGAAGATACGACTATGCAGACAATACCACTCACCAAAACCAGGATTGTATATGAGATAAAATTAATAAAATTTCAAAATCAAAGTTGCACATGTGTTCTGTATACACACATATATGATTATATTTCATTAACAGAATTGTCAACATGTATCAAAAGCATGCTGTGGAGTAAAGGCCATCCACAAAATGATTAGTTTGTATGTTAATGGCAGGGCAGATGGTTAACAACTGTGCATTGTCTATGATGTAATATCCTCCCATTGGCTGCCAACGAACTGGTCCTGAGACATGACAGAAATATCTACTTTCTACCATAAACTAGTGCAGTACGTGGAGCACTGTTTGTGAAGTTTAGCTAATAAACCTGTCCACACGAGTAGTTGACTTGAGGAACTATGTTATTAATGGGGGCACATAAAAGCTATTTCAAGGTAACGTATGTCCATCTAAAGTACCTGCACTTATCAGGTCTCCATGGCAAGGACTGAGGGATGACAGAAGCCCCAGGTTCCAGTCGAGATGCCACAGGCTCATAAGCTTTCCAGTGTTCTTGACTTTGCTGGTTTGTCTTCAGTCAAAATGAAAGGGAGGGTACTGGCTCCATGATGTGCAGAGTACTGTTGATTGGACACCCAAACCAATGCAACTCGCTTATTTGGGCCTGAAGAATGCCTCACTGCAGCATCCAACCAAGCAGTAAGGGGTTGCTCTTCACTGTGAAATTCAGTGTCAGAAGAGTGAGACTCAGACACACAGCAGCCTTGTGTAGTGATACACACCACTATGAAGAAATGTGGTGACACATACCACTGTGGAGAAGTTGATGCATATCCGTACATCATCTTTCCAACAAATGATACTAGCAACTCTTGAGTTATTTATGTAACATGATTAGAAAAATAAAATAATGTTTTGAGTATAAAAGTACAGGGAATAAGACGCATGTCAACATCTTGTGTTCGCCAAAGTTCCATCTAAGATGTGGTATTCCAATGGTGAATTTGAGTAATGTATAGTACAATTACTGGAATTTCTGATCCACCTGTTACGGAAACTTTATAAATGCCCAAAAATGATTCGGCATTTTTCTGCCATCATCAGTGAGTACTTTTATTCGGCTACATGTTTCAAGTAATAATGAGCCTAACAAAATTAGATCTCGTAACAGTTTATGTCTTTTCACTATTACCTAATTTTTCTACATTTCTAGTTTATATATGATCCTCTATATCTTTCTACGTACTGACAGATTATCATCTGCAACTAAATTATGTTCCTGTGAGTAAGGTTGGCTAATCACCAAATCCCTACCTATGAAGCAATTTTGTTGCACCACAAAATTTTATGTCCACTTCGTAAAACTCCACTCAAGCTGTAATTCTTTTCTTTACTGAGAACAATGTTTATATTCCTGTGTCAATCACTATTTATGATCACTTGGGTTTGACACTAAGTTGGAACTTCTCTCTCTCCTCTGCCTGTGCCACAGTGAAGGCTCCAATAAGAATATTTTTTGATTTTATGATGATCTCAGCTCCCTATTTTCTGACCTGTGTTATTCAGTGGAAGATGATAGGGTACCTCTGCAAAGCCCATGAAGGCATTATGGTCAAGAAGGAACTAAACAAGTATCAGGTTATATGCAGAATGCATTTTTTAGATTATAAAACCACCTGTAAAGACAATAAGCAGGTAAATGCTGATCTAATTGTGGGTCACCTAATTTTGGTACTCAGGAAAATACATCTCAAATGTCACAAAAACTAATGCAAACCCAATCTAAAAGTGAAGCTTTCAACAACTTGGAGGTAGTTGTGTGAATGGATTGAAGAGTTCCTAGATAGCAGAACGCATCACGTCATTCTCAACGGAGAGAAGTCTTCCGAAGTAAGAGCGATTTTAGGTGTGCCACAGGGGAGTGTTTTAGGACTGTTGCTGTTCACAATATACATAAATGACCTTGTGGATAACATGGGAAGATCACTGAGGCTTTTTGCGGCTGATGCTGTAGTATATCGAGAGGTTGTAACAATGGAAAATTGTACTGAAATGCAAGAGGATCTGCAACGAATTGATGCATGGTGCAGGGAATGGCAACTGAATCTCAATGTAGACAAGTGAAATGTGCTGCGAATACATAGAAGATCCTTTATCATTTAGCTACAATATAGCAGGTCAGCAACTGGAAGCAGTTAATTACATAAATTATCTGGTAGTAGGCATTAGGAGTGATTTAAAATGGAATGACCAGATAAAATTGATCGTCGGTAAAGCAGATGCCAGACCGATTCATTGGAAGAATCCTAAGGAAATGCAGTCTGAAAACAAAGTAAGAAGGTTACAACACACTTGTTCGCCCACTGCTTGAATACTGCTCACCGGCATGGGATCCGTACCAGATAGAGTTGATAGAAGAGATAGAGAAGTTCCAACGGAGAGCAGCACGCTTCATTACAGGATCATTTAGTAATCACGCAAGCGTTACGGAGATGATAGATAAACTTCAGTGGAAGACTCTGCAAGAGAGATGCTCAGTAGCTCGGTATGGGCTTTTGTTGATGTTTCAAGAACGTATCTTCAGGAGGAGTCAAACAGTAAGTTGCTTCCTCCTACGTATATCTCGTGAAGAGACCATGAGGATAATATTAGAGAGATTAGAGTCCACACCAAGGCACACCGACAATCTTTCTTTCCACGAACAATACGAGACTGGAATAGAAAGGAGAACTGATAGTGGTACTCAAAGTACCCTCCGCCACACACCATCAGGTGGATTGCGGAGTATGGATGTAGAAGTAGTTATTAACACCTTAGTGCTCTATTAAGCATTGTCTTACTGGATGTGGTATGCCACTGGCTTCCTCCAACTTCTGAACTCACTGACATAGTAAGTTACATGAAGACCTAGAGCTTCACACTGGAATGGAAACTATCATTTTCCACATAGAAAAAGTGACAGATGATGCTTGGGACTGAACCCAAAACACTTGAATTTGTAGCCTCACACCCACTCAAGAAGCAATCCTCTTACTCTTAGAAAAGTGTGTAAGCACTCAAGACCAGATCGAGAGTTTCATTAACTAACAGTGGCATTATACACACAATACTGGAAGGAAAACTAGAAATGATTAGCTACAAAATCTGATATTCCATACAGAGGTCCCACTAGAAAGATGCACCACAGAACACAGGCAGTAATACATTTATTATCTTGAAAAATCAGTACTGTACAATGAGATAAATCTGCATTTATCTCATTGCATGTTACTGAAATTTGAAACCTGCATGCAGATAAGTATCAAATGAGAGGAAAAAATAACTTTAAAGTGTCAAATGTGATGTGGAAAAAAAAAACCATTTCGAGTTACAACATCCACCCATCATAGTAGATTAATGTTTAAGATATACTCTGGTAAATATTGTATACAAATCGAATTTCTCCATCATACTGCAGAGACAGGAAATATATATATATATATATGTCAGCTACATAACTGAAGATGCATGCCTTCAGATGGGGAGAAAGATGAGAGGAAAATTACATCAATAAAGTACAACATGACATGAGGTTGAGCAAATATAAGCAACATTAGCCATGCCATTTTATCAGGAGCTGTCCATCCATTTCCTTGAAGAGATTTCAAGAATCCATGGAAAACATAGATCTAAATTTCCAGAGGACAATCTGAACTCATTCATCTCAAAATCACATCCTGTGGCATTAGCACAGCTGTGAACAAAAATTCCTGTGAAAATCTATAAAACATGTTTTCCAAAAATTAGCCTGTGTAACACACACAACAGGAAAATATTTATTGTGTTAGCAATAAACATGCCCAAAATAATAAGTTCTCTAAATACAGAGATTGGAACATGAGCACTGGCCTACTAAAGCATTACAGATTGCTACTGTTAAAAACAAATTCTGAAAGATAGGAACATACTTCTGCCTAACAAACCTGGTAAGGTGATCAAACATCATGTAACAGCCAATACACCCAGCATGGGGAATGTTGTGGAATACAGTGAGGACCCGCAAATGTTAACAACATTACATAGTTACATGACAGGAGAGATCTGTACAGCAAATACAAATGAAGCTAAATCCCCTGAATCCCCATGGCCAACCAGAAGTTGAACATATCATAACCACCAAGACAGCTTAAATAAGAAGCCTTCCATTAATTTATAAGTAACATCATATCTTGCAAAACATGAAACAAAAAACGAAGACCTCAGAACTTCTGAACAAAAACGTTAGAAAAAGGATCAAAGACATCTCTACAGTTGATAGTTGACAATGATGCAGATGGTAGCAGAACAGAAGACAGTAACACAAAAGTCAATTACAATGCTTTGCCTTACAAAGTTTCTCCACTAAAGAGCATAAAAATGCATTTCACATTTTTGGCTGCAGCACGGATACTAAAATGACAGATACATAATTGACTAAGGTGGGGGCAGGAGGGAGAAGGAAAAACCAAACTTTTTCTACACAGCAGACCACTAGACCTGAAGTGGCAGCCATCAGATTAAATAAAACAAGTGGATCTTGCAGAACAACCTCTGGCAATTGAAGTTTTAACTTTATGGAACAGTGGCTTTTCATGGGAACATAAAAATGCACAGGTCATTTCAGTTTGTAAGAAGAGGCACAGGAAACATGTTTGGAGCGAAAGACCTGACCAGCAGATAATTTTATTCTCCTATATGATTTTGGAAAGAAAACAGTTCCTCTGCAAGAGTGAAAATGGATCCTACAGTCATTGATAATAAAAATCAATTGCTCTATTCACTCACAATTCTGCTGCAATGCCGTCAGCCAACACAACTTTGAATACCAGATGATTTAAGCTGATCAGAAACATTCACAATTTGATCCAATGACTGCCTAATATTAGAGAATCATCTATGTAACAGCAGATGTAAAAATTAATTTTGGCTGCACTGATGAGTTAAACCTGATTTCTTGCATTTTATGGGCTATCACCTCAACCATTATGGGCACACCCCTGCAAGAATAAGAACTTGACTGAAAAGGGTATCTTTAATTTCCTTCAGATTTAGAGTATTTGGAGTTGTGCTGGAACATCAATTCCCTAAACCAGCACTTTGCAGATACCAAACAACTACAAAAATTTGACATTGAAGATCAGAAGATTTCTGAGTGCTGTCAACTACAAAATATTTCCTAATCATTGACACAACTGCTGGTAATTGAGACTATAGCACAAAAGTACCTTATTGAAAAAGCTGCTGGTTCAAATCTTCTAGTAAGAACTACTAATTTTTGGAAACTTCCATGTCTACTAACAACTCGCAAATTTAACAAATACTGAATTGTAACAGTTTAGTAAAAATTACATTTTTTGTCAACATTCGACATATTAAAACAAAAATTTTGATACATCTCTGCGAGATTTCTTTATTTTCAATTTGATGCTCTCCATTTTTGTACCAAATTGTAGTTTTTCAACAATACTTGCATTTTATGTAACTTATAATTAAAAATAACTTTTTAATAAAGTGTGGTTCAGCATGAATTAAAATTACCATTTGTTTTACATATGGAATGTAAATAAAACAAGAACTGGTAGCAATCAGTGTTATCCGAACCACCAATTTTATGATTATTATATTGTTATCATATGCACTGATCTACAGACAACTGTATAATAATTTTTTTTATATTTACCAGCACTCACAAATCACCCAACTGCCAAATGCATTTCTTGTTGCTACTTCTATGGAGAACTGTGTCATACTGCTTTACAAAATTATTGGCTGGTCGCTGACTTTAAAATCCTGAACCTAAAATGAAAATCTATGAGGACACACAAGTGACATCCCCTTGGCAGCCCTGGAGGCATGCTTGGTTAGGGTAATTGTTAAAGTAACTGATCCTGAAACCAGGAGTTACAGCCTCAAATCTGAGACATAGCAACAGTTTTCATCTGTTTGTTTGTATGTGTACCAATACAGTATCACAGAATTGTTATTTATGTTCAAACAGATAACTAAGTAATTCTACAAATATACATGCTAAAACTATTTCTTCTGCTCCAAGACAGCACTTTAAACAATAGTGCACAGCCCCCACACCAAATGAACCACGGCACTGACAAGGTAGGGTTGCTGGCATGTGAGCGATACTGAAAACAGTAAGTGCAAACACAAATACATATTATCTGAGGAGAAATCAAGCTAACACATGGTTCCTCAAGAGAGGCAAAAGCCTTTTCAGCAGTTGCAGGAGCAATGGTCTGTATGATCAACTGACCTAGCCTTGTAGCATTAACCAACTTCCTGTGCCAATACTGCAAGTGGATGAAAGCAAAGAGAAACTGCAGCTGTGTTTGTTTTTTCTTCCCAAGAGCAAGCAGCTCTACTGTACAAAATTATCTTAGGCAAAATACTCTGGAGGTAAAATAATCCCCCATCCAGATCTCCAGGCAGAGGCTACAGAGGAGGATGTTGTCAGGAAAAGCAGGACAGGCAGTCTATATGTCTGAGTGTGGAGTATTACATACCTTAGTAGGATAAGTATATATCACTATGGGGTAAGATAGTTACTGCCTACAGGAAAATTAGAGAGACCTTTAGAGAAAAGAGAAGCACTTGGATGAATATCAAGAGCTCAGACAGAAAACCAGTTCTAAGCAAAGAAGAGAAAGCAGAAATGTGGAAGGATTATATAGTGTGTCTACAGAAGGGCGATGTACTGGAGGGCAATATATGGAAATAGAGCAGGATGTAGATGAAATGGGAGAAAAGATACTGTGTGACAAGTTTGACAAAGCCATGAAAGACCCCGAGTCGAAACAAGGCCCTGCAAGTATACAACATTCCATTAGAACTACTGATAGCCTTCGAAGAGCCAGACCTGACAGAACTCTACCATGTGGTGAGTAGGATGTAGGAGATAGGTGAAATACCCTCAGACTTCAAAAATAATATAATAATTCCAATCCCAAAGAAGGAAGGTGTTGACAGACGTAAAAATTACCAAACTAGACATGAAAATTACCAAACTATCAGTTTGGTAAGTCATGGCTGCAAAATATTAACACAAATACATTACAGATGAATGGAAAAACTGGTAGAAGCTGACCTTGGGAAAAACCATAGGATTCCATAGAAACGTTTGAAAACTTAAGGCAATACTGAACCTACAACTTGTCTTAGAATACAGATTAAGGAAAGGCAAACTTATATTTCTAGCATTTGTAGGCTTAGGGAAACCTTTTTATAATGTTGACTTTAATACTCTCTCTCAAATTATGAAGGTTGCAGAGGTCAAACCCAGGGAACAAAAGGCTATTTACAATTTGTACAGTAACCTGATGGCAGTTATAAGAGTCAAGGGGCATGAAAGGGAAAGAGCGGTTGGGAAGGGAGTGAGACAGTGTTGTAGCCTATCCCTGATGGTATTGTATCTGTATACTGAGCAAGCAGTTCAGAAAACAAAAGAAAAATTTGAAGCAGAAATTAAAATCCATGGAGAAGAAATAAAAACTTTGAGGTTCGCCGATGACATTGTAATTTTGTCAGAGACAGTGTCTTGAAAGGAAAATAAAAGATGAACATCAACAAAAGCAAAATGAGGATAATGGAATGTGGTTGAGTTAAATCAGTGATGCTGAGGGATTTAGATTAGAAAATGAGACACAAAGTAGTACATGAGTTTTCCTATTTGGGGAGCAAAATAGCTGATAATGATCAAAGTAGACAGGATTATAAAATGTAGGGTGGCAATGGCAAGTAAAGCTTTTCTTGAGAAGACAAATTTGTTAACATCAAGTATAGATTTAAGTGTCAGGAAGTCTTTTCTGAAAGTATTTGTATGGAGTGTAGTCTTGTATGGAAGTGGACGACACAGACAACTAACAGTTTAACAAGAATAGCATAGAAGCAAACATCAAACAATGTAAAACCCAGGATGGAATGTAACAATACCAGAGAAGGAAAGATGCTACGCACCATATAGCGGAGATGCTGAGTCGCAATAGGCACAATAAAAAAGATTCACACAATTAAGGCTTTCGGCCATTAAGGCCTTTGTCAGCAGTAGACACGTGCACCCTCGCATGATTGCAGTCTCAGAGAGCTGAGACCACAGCTTGGCAGTGTGGTCTTAGCTCTCTGCGTGTGTGTGTGTGTGTGTGTGTGTGTGTGTGTGTGTGTAAGAGAAAGAAGCTTTTGAAATGTGGTGCTAAAGAAGAATGCTGAAGATTAGATGGGTAGATCATGTAACTAATGAGGAGGTACTGAATAGAATCGGGGAGATGATGAATTTGTGGCACAACTTGACTAGAAGAAGGGGTCGGTTGGTAGGACATGTTCTGAGGCATCAATGGATCCCCAATTTAGTATACGAGGGCAGTGTTGAGGGTAAAAGTCAAAGAGGGAGACCAAGAGACGAATACACTAAGCAGATTCAGAAGGATGTAGACTGCAGTACATACTTTGAGATGAAGAAACTTGCACAGGATAGGGTAGGGTAGTATGGAGAGTGGCACGAAACCAGTTGGGCGCTGATGACCACGCTGTTTAGCGCCCGAAAACCTCAAACCCCCTTCCCCCCCCTCCCCCCCCCTCCCACACACACACACACACACACACACACACACACACACACACACACACAGTCTCTGGACTGAAGACAACAACAACAGCCTAGGAAGGTTAGAGACTTTAAGTAGCAAAAATGGATAGGTTGTATTCAGTTGTAGTACGAACCGAAGTGCAACGGCAGAAAGGACAGGAGTTCTGGTCAGATCAGTACAGGATTATCAACAAAAAATCAAATAGGAATCATGCAGGGAGAGCCCTAGTAGTGAGCAAGAAAATAGGAACTTGAGTACGCTATTATCAACAGCAATGTCACTGAATTACCATAGCTGAAATAGGCATGAAGAAAATACAACAATGGTAGAAATGGCAACCAGACCAGCAGAATAATGGAATAGGAAAAAGTTTGATGAGTAATTATTCAATATCTAAGGAAGATGAAAACCAATTCTAGAAGGTAATGAAATTCAGTAGTAGGAACAGGATGCAAAATAGTTAAGAGAACCTCCAATGGCACAAATGACAAAGGGGGAAGCCACCTGGTACAATTTTGTACATTGCATGAATTAGTCACTGCAAACACTTTTTTCAAGTATCGTGAAAGAAGCTTGTGTATGTGGAATAACATGGAGAAACCAAAAGGTTTCAAACAGATTATGTAATGTCAAAAACAAAGATTTCAAAACAGGATTCTAAACTACAAAACATTTCCAGTGATAGATGTGGACTCTGGCTAGAGTTGTTTTTATTAACTGCAGAGTAATTTGGAAGAAATGGTAAAAGTAGAATTTAAGTACAAGGCATTTGGATAAACTTGAATGAACCAAAACTCATTGATGGTTTGAAAATGAGCATTAGGCAAAAAGTGATAGAGGGTAAGTATACACTGGGTAATGAATAGGCAGCTTTGAGATGAAACAGTGGAGGCAGGAGGAAACATAGGTAAAAAGTAAGGCCTAGTACGAATACCTTCACAACTCATGAGATACTGAATTTAATTGATGCGAAGAGCAAATACAAACATGTAGCTATTTAAGCAGACAAAAGGGAATACAAACATTACTGGAATGATGTTGACAGAAGATGCAATATGGCTAAACAAGAATGGTTGTAGGGCAAAGGGGAACAAACTTGCTCCAAAATGGGAAAAGGAAGTAGTTGCAGACAAGACTGGAGATATCATAACATGACCAGAATTTGATACAGCACTGAAGGAGCGAAGTAGTAGCAAGGCCATTGCAGTTGGTGACATTCCCTCAGAATTATTGGGATACATGGGAAAGTCATCCATGACAAAATTATTCAACTTTTGTGCAAGATATGAGATAGTTGATGTACAGTCATTCATCAATCAGAATGCAATAATTCAAATTTGAAGAAAGGCAGGTGCTAACAGGTGAGAATACTATCAGATTAATATGACAGGCTTGCAAGAATGGAAAAGCTTTTAGAGGGTTAACCTTACATAAGATCACTTTGGGTACCAGAAACATTTAACAAGGCAATACTGATACTATGGCTTACCTTACAAGATGCGTTCAATGAAAACAAAATAGTGTTTACAGCTTTTGCAGATTTACTGAAATGCTTTTGAGAATGTGGAGTTGACTGCACCCTTTGGACTTTGGGCAGCAGCAGAATAAATAGACAGGAAGCAAAAGTTTGCTTGCAACTTTCACAGAAACCAGGCACCAGTTGTAAGACTTTAAAGACATGGAAGGGAAGCATTGAGTAGGAAATGAGACAGGCTTGTAGCCTACATCTGATATGCACTCTGTACGACTAAGACACGAAGGAAATCTGGAAAAAAGTAAAGCAAACTGTGTGTTTACAAATGACAATGTAATTCTATCAAACAAAACAGGCATCTTGAAACTGTCAATGAAGGGATGTGTGGGAGGTAAAACTCTGAAGAGTAAAATTGGATATCATCACTGAAGGAGATTATATGACAAACATCAATAAAAGCAATGGAATCTGGCTGAAATAAATCAGGCAATGTTGAGTTTCGACTACAAAATGAGACACTAAAAGTAGTAGACAACTTTTGCTTTTTGGGCATCAAAGTAACTTATGATGGCCAAAGTACGAAAGAAATAAAGTGAAGACTAGCAATATCAATGAACATGTGCTTAATAAAGAGGACTGTTCACATATAATATAAATTTAAGTGTTAGGAAGTCTTTTCTGAAGATATTTGCAGTGCAGCCCTGTATGGAAGTCAAACATAAATGATAGGCAATTCAGACAAGATGAGAATGGAAGCATCTGAAATGTGATACAGTAGAAGGCTGAAGATTTGATGGGTAAACGAAACAAAAAATGAGGGAGGAACATAGGGACCAATTTCACTAACACAAGGAACCTGTTAATAGCACAAATTCTGAGGCTTTTAGGGATAATCAAGTTGGTAATGGAGGAATATGTGAAGGTAAAAAGTGTAGATACTATGGCTTGAAGACAAGAAGCAAGTTCAAACGGATGTAGGAGGTGAAAGTCATCAGAGATTAAGAGGTTAGTGGAGGGTATTCTAGCATGGGCAAGTGCACCAAGCCAATCTATATTATATTCACCAAAATTGAGTCATAACATAACACTGCTTAATTTCATACAGTCACACAAATTCTAGAATTACCTGTTGGTTCACTTGCTCATCCATTTAAAAAATCTGCCAGGAGTTCTTTTAAGAAGACAATTTTCGATATATTACAAAAATTATCACATATTTTAAGTCTATGATACTTCCAAAGAATAAATGACCCATTCTTTTCAGAGTGGCCTTCTCAGTGACAGTCAGTAAGGTGCATTTCAATTGTAGTGATCTAAAAGTTACATAAATGATCAGTGACAAGAAATTTGAAAATTTATTAACATCTTGCACTTCATTTTCCTATACTGCTACTTTGAATCATATTTCCTACACCCATAATCTTTATTTACTTATCGGTAACTATTTTATACGAAATGCGCTTCATCATATAAAAAAAACCAGGAGTGTAGTGAAATCAGTGGGTACAAGCAGAATCTTTAATATTGAAATCAACAATACCCACACCATACAACTAATTGTAAAAAATGGTTCAAATGGCTCCGAGCACTATGGGACTTAACATCTATGGTCATCAGTCCCCTGGAACTTAGAACTACTTAAACCTAACTAACCCAAGGACATCACACACATCCATGCCCGAGGCAGGATTCGAACCTGCAACCGTAGCAGTCGCGCGGCTCCGGACTGAGCGTCTAGAACCGCTAGACCACTGCGGCTGGCTCAACTAATTGTAACATGGATTTTCTATTAGCCAATCACACAGTTTTATTTTGAAATTTTAAAATGATGTGGATGATGCAGGGGGGGGGGGAATAATAAATAAAACTTTTGAGGTCATTCACTTTGTGAGAGTTTCCTGTTCTTGCTAGCCCATGCCTTGGGATGTGGATGTTTGCATTACTTACAGTATCTTGTTTGTAAACTGTGTTCTGGCAACACATTCCTTACCATTCTTCCTGATGCCAACAGCAGAGTCATAGAGATATCAAAAACTGCTAGTATTCTAAGCCTGCTAAACAAATACAGGCAGCACTATACGTTCTGCCTAGCATATTCCATGGATTTCTTTTTTTTTATGTCACCGATATCAGCGGAGTAAGCATTTATCTGACAAAGGAACCAAAATATGACATACAGAGTGTGTTACGACCAAACACTACTCTCAGTTTACACATAAGGTTTTCTTCCAGATTTGGTTGTTGTGTTTTTCTCAGTTAACTTTCCCATCAACATGAAATTTGGCACGTTTACTTTCTATACTGACTCACAAACATGTACAATGAAAGAGTGTTAAAAATTGAGATTCTGGACAAAGCTCTTCTTCTGAAATAGAAAACACACACACACACACACACACACTCTCTCTCTCTCTCTCTCTCTCTCTCTCTCTCTCTCTCTCTCTCTCTGTCTCCAAGAACTGAGACATGACCATCTGCTTTTGGCATGAGCAACAATCTGTTAGGGTGGGTTGTGAGGTATGAGGCGACACAGGGCAAGGAGAGAGGGATAGCAATGTAAAGGTGGGACGAGGGGTGGGGGGAAGATAATGTGTTCTCTGTGACACCACGCAAGGATGTGGCAGAGACAGTATGGGTTGCTAATGGCAGTTTTAGGAAGCTGTACTGTGGGAGGGGAAGGGGAGGAGAGAAACAGAGGAAGGGAAAATAATAAGTGCACAGTGCACTGGGAGTGTGTGTGTGTGTGTGTGTGTGTTTTGGTTTTTAATTGTATTTTCGTGTTAGTGGTCATGTTTACATAGGCGCCACATTGGAGTCTTAGTGTATGGTTGCTTCTGCCATATTTGTGACGTCATGGAACAAAGTAGATGGGTGGAATTGGACACTTCTGTATTTGTGACTGACAAGACAAAGCATGGGAGATCTGTTTCTGGGAAAATGCTCGAAAGGAAATTTTAGGCTGTGCAGGCCTCGGTGTGACCATTAGTATATTCCTTGCAACCACATTGTTTCCCAATATTCTTAGCTGGTGGAGTCTCCTTACATTTCCTTTCCCCATTACACACTGTATCAGAATAAAATCTACCTTGCACTCCTTCAAATTATTTCATCACCACCACTACTAGCACCACTAGTGGTATCAACTGCAGTAGTAGAAGTACTACCAGTGTTAACTTTTAGTTCATAGTATTATTCACTGACATTGCTAATTGAAACACCCCAATCATTGTAATACTATTTGTCATATTAAAACTTAGTTTCGGGAAAATATGATATAAAAAGGGTACAGTATTTGTGAAACCATAGTCCAGTTTAATAGAGGGCCTGATGGACCTAATCAGATCAGGTTCAATAAACAAACCAATAAGATCATAAAAATGTCATCAACGAATCTTGATCTGGTGAAGGGTTTGTGATTCTTGGTGGTTAGAAAGGAATCCTCTAGGTGGCATATGAATGAACTCGCAGAACAGGGTGCCATACAAATGCCCTTTGATGTGCTGTAGATTTGTTTGTAGCCAGTGCCTTCAATGGAGAATTGTGGGTTAGAATCTAATTGGTCATGGCGACCAGGAAAGGGCTGTAGGTTAGGAGAGAGTCAGACACTGGGAAAGGTACTGTTCAGTAACAGAAAGCCATGGGTGTTCGGGATGCCATCATAGAGGGTGATAGCACTGCCAATGATGAGCAGGGTGACAAATGGTAAAGGAGCAGGAACTGTGGAGCTCAGTGAAGGAAATGATTGGTGTCTTTTGTGGCAGGGTAGGTTGAAGATGAGCAAAGATTCCATCTTTGGGAGCACATTAAAAAAACACACACACATAACAAGCTTTTCTAAATTGTGCAAATGGAAACTCTTCGTACAACATATCAGTCATCCCCATAAGCCTCAACATTCACTAGTCTGTATGCTGCACCCCACCTATTCCCTACCCTGCTCTCATTCTAGCACTGCACACACCTATCCCGCAACTCTGGCCCCCCCACCCCCCGCCCCACACAGCCTCCTAACACTGCACCTAGCAGCCCTATTCTGTCCCCCCCCCCATGTCCTTGACAAATACCACAGGCAGCACAGCATCACCTCCACCCCTACCCTGCTATCCCTCACTTCCCACCCCACAGCACCTCTTTACCTCTCACTCCAACAGATTTCTACTCACATTAGATGTGTTCATGGCCTAGTGTTGTTCCGTATTTCATATGAATTACTTTGTCCAAAAGCTTAAATATTTAGCAGTCAATTCATTCTACCTACCTGCAACCTAAGGTCTCCTCAATGTGTTGAGTTGGAATGCATGCTTTGTATATCATTACTCTATCCTGTCATTTCCAAAGTTTGATTTTAATTTCTCAGTTCGTTGGAAAACACAACTAAGGCAATTGAGTTTTGCTTGTCACCATTGGACCAGTTCAGATACAACCTCACATGAAAAGCTTGAACAGTAATTGCTCAGTTACACAGCTTTGAGCTAATGGAAAAACAGATACATTTACAATACAGATGTAACACATGATATGAAGGTGCAATATAGTCCTCACTTCCGTAGGTGTTCCAAAAAGAAGAGATAAGAGGATTGGTACAGCAAAGGCATGTGTGCTATGTCTACAACTACTTGCCTTTACCAACTGCTGACATTTTGATATCAATGCACGAACTACAATACCACTAGAAGAATGAACACCCTGAATATGAGCACGATACTACATACACCAAGTTCATAGAAAGAAAGGTAAGTGAGAAATTCAAAGCACAAAGGTTTTCTTCTTTTGGGGGGGGGGGGGGGAGGAAGGTCCTACTTGATGCAGACTTTGGCAGCTGACACTAACAAAAACCTGACAATGCTACTTTTACAACATGACATTGTCTAGTGCGAGTGTACATTTGTGTTTTCACTGCTACTAGAGAAACTCTCAAGATGAACGATTCAGAGCAAATGACATCTTTACAGTGTCACAGGAGTGTTTTGATCTAGCTACATAAAACAAATTACAGTGCCTTGATGAAGAAAGAAATGAAGGATATATTTTCAAAACAAGCTCGATGAGGAGTGAGTTTTCCATAAAATGTTGATGGCCACACACTGGAAAATTCAAAATCCTGCTAATCTCAGAAAAACTGAATCAAGGAGTAAGCTCTAACAGTAACTTCAGCATGTTTTAATTTGCCTGAAGCTGACAGTGACATTCTGCTATAATTACTTCTTTTATGATCACCAACCCTGTAAGCGTATGTTGTATGTTACAGGCGTGTCATACTTGAGCCCGCACAGTTTAACTCTGAGATTATATTAACATTTAAGTAATTTATTTGATACTAAATATTTAGAGTGGTAATGTGAAGAACTACTGGTTAAAGAGCACTGCAAACATTCCAACATTCTGCAGTTGAAACTGTAACACTCCATTTTTTCCTTTTAGTATCAGCATTACCACCATTTCCTTTTTAGGGTTGTACATTACACTACCAACTGCTCTTTCATTTAATAGTATTTAAGCTCCTCAAAGGATTTCATCAACAACTCTTGGTCCCCTGCCACTTCCTGATATTTAATAGATTCTGAATACCTACTGACAAAACAAAAACAGATCAAGTACGGTAATATTGCTAACAATAACTTCGAGGATATAAAACCAATTAGATGAACAATAGCAAAAATTTTACACCAGGAAAGAAATATTGTAGGTCATGAGTTTAGATTTCTCCATCAGGGACCATGACGAATAGACTGCCAAATATTGTCTTTGCAATAAATCCACATATATATATCCCTCTTGTCTCAGAAAGCGACTTTGGTCAACTTAAAAATTGACCACAAATATAGTATATGATCAATTTGTCCAGTGAACCATACAACTGATCTACAGTAGTAGCTAAATCATCTGCACTCTAGGAAGTGGGGTCCACTCATATATTACTTTATCATATCCATTAATAATACCTCTTTCTATAAAAGGAACAAATCTAGACATTAACAACACACCGAACTAAATCTCAAAGCAGGAAATTAATTTGTAACAAGTGATTGCTAACGTCACAACTCAAGAGCATTTGACAATTTCCTAGTAGACAGCAAACATGTGATCATTGACTACTGGGATGCCAAGATCACACTAACAATAAGCTGCAGAAAATTTGAAACATATTAAATATTACAGAGCAGCATCATATACTACAAGACACCATCCATTGCAAATATGTTGCACAGCCAACAGTCACAACTTTTTTTTGGTCAAGAAGCAAAACCAACAGCCAATACCAAATTTTTCATCTGACATACAACAGGACATGTAATATGCTTGTTTACACACCCCGCTGCACAAAGAAATTAATGGAACAATGGTAAAAAATACAAGAAGCTATTTACCAAGGATTCTGGTTCAGCACATATTTCATTCTTCTCTTTTTTCACCCAACTAGTTCCCTTGCAGTCCATGATTGCCCTCCTAAGCCACTGAAAATCAAGAAAGCAAAAGTGATATGTTTACAGTGTCATTATTCGACATAGTGCACAGGCAGTATTTTCTGGCTGCAGCAAATGAGTCGATGCATATGAAAAATTTTAAAATGGCTGAGGGACAAAGAACCTGACAAAATGAACTAATTTACAACTTGCTGGTTATGAGGACTCTGAAGCCTCAGTATCATTAATGGAAAACAAAACTCAATTTGAGAGAAAACAAAAACCCCCACACAATGGAAACAAATGACTTTCAGATACTGCTGTTACTTAGTAGCATTTGCTTGTGGTAATCAGTCTTTTTCTGAATATGGTAGCTGACTTTCTTTTTCCACATAAATTTCTAACTGTCATGTGAAGCAACTAAGATAAAGTGAGTTTACCAGACAAATCTATTCACTGTAGACAATTTTACGTATGAAGAATAAAAGATTAAAATGAGTCTCGGGCTATATTGAAGCCTGTCAATGTATCCTGCAAATTCCTTAATATATAGAATAAAGTAAGAGGTTTACAATTATGTTCTTAGCAACGTATGCAAGAACAGAAAAGAATTATTTCTCAATCATACTGGCTGCATTTTCAATCAATCTATAAACCCATATTTGCTCATGGTATTCAGAAAAGCAGAACATGAAAATCCATCCATACAGACAGAACTTTCTTTTTTTCAGTCAGTTTAGTATGTATTTTTAACAACTCTTTCCTTATACAGTCATCTATATTCAACATTATCAACTCAATATAGAGCAATGCTGCAATCGTTACAAAGTCCCTAAAAACACACACTGCTGCCTGCACGTTGAATAGAAAAATAAATGATTCTTGACTGTCAAGCTTTAACAACAAGACTTAGTGAAATTACTTTCTCATAAGTGTCCCATGACAATGGTCTGTGTTTCGCGATGCTTTTGTCAGTGGCAATTACACATACCCATTAGGCCTTACAGAGTCAATTACATTTCCCATATCCTTCCATAGATTGAAACGTGCACATTACTACAAACAGCAGTTAACACTATTTACTGAACTATGGAGCACATAGGCACATTGAAAATCCATGGAAAACGCTACACAATGAATTCCCTCTACAGCATTATCTTTCATACCTACATAAGAATCCCTGATGCTCTGTATTAACGTGTGCTAACGAATCTGATGTACTACAACGGTTTGCGCTACAACCCGGGCGAACTACAGATCAGATTACAGTAAACTCTTACTGTCCCCATTCCTTCCTTCACAAATATTGTTACCGAACTTCGCATGCACAACGCAAGTAAATATAACAATATGAATGCAGCGTGAGTGTGAACTTCATGAGGGCCTTTTTTCGTCCATAACATAGTATTTCACACTGACCTTCACTTTCTCTAACCACCACAGCATATAGACACTTTTCCGGTAATTACAGACAACACATCAAAATATCTGGCGGTTCTTTTGCTAAATCACGGGAAACATTCAGCAATTTTATCGGAACGAACGAAAACGGCAAGCATATTACATACCCACGCGTCGATCTGGTATTCTTCGTAATTGCCGAACAGAACATGTACGTAATGTGCGCTAATACGTTTGTCTAAACACTAGCCACCTCCTGCTCACAATGCGGAAACACAAGCTCACTGAAAATAACAAGTGTTTGGTTCTGATACACATAACCTGAAATAATTACGTACGAAATTCTAAGGCTATCTCAAACCATAACCACAAGCGCCAAGGATGATACAAGAATTAAATGTGGAACAAACGTATCGTTCAAATGTGCCCAATAAATGAAACTAAACTAATATAATAATTGTACGAACAGTTACTATAGCACCATTACAATGCATTGACAAACTACTTCATTCGAGGAAGTTAGCTGTAATGATAATAAAAATTAACTATTGACTTAGTACCACACTCAATATACGTGTTTCCGTGATTTCCTGTCTCCACCATCAAATCACTTACACATTACACAAAAAACACAACACAATACCGTACGAACGCATGACACGAACTACACAGCCGTCTGCTGCTCTGGTCAAAGTCAATAAATGCGGAAGAAAGAACCTACCACGGAGGTCGTTCTAACATTCTTGGAATCAGAGCTGCATATCTGCTAGGAAAAAAATTAAAGTCGTTTGTTGGTTAATTTTGGGGAGGGGACCAAACAGTTAGGTCATCGGTCCCGTTGCTGAAGGAAGTCGGCCGTGCCTTTTCAAAAGAAATGTCCTGGCATTTGCGTGAAGCGATTTAGGGAAGTCACTGAAAACCCAATCAGGAAGCCTGGACTCGGGTTTGAACCGTGGTCCTCCGGAATGCGAGTTCATTGTGCTATAACTGCGCCACCTCGCTGTTTCATGAAAGTCGTATGGGAAACTATGTGTTTTTTATTAATTTTTTCATAGTTGCAAGTATGGTTTCGAAATCTACAAATAATTCTACAGTATTTATGGATCCTATGGTCACATAAATAAATAAAAAAAAACATTATTCACCCAATCGGCTATATAACAAAGCTTCAACTAAAACAATATTGCGAAAAATATATACTGTATATCTAAATTTTAAAAATAATACTACTAATGGAAACAGAGACTCTCAAGGCTTGAAGTGTAATGTGGAATGTATCATATGTCAGCTTAATACTGTCTTAAGGAACTATCTACCAGATTTTAAACAAATTTAAATAAAGCAATGCTTTATACAACATTAGCATTCAGAGAATCCCTCATCCCTAACTTCAGAGCATATCAACATGAACAAAAGTGCATGTCTCAGAGTTTTTTTAAGTTAATAGTGCTGTACGTGAAATACTTTGTAGTAAATCTTCGTTCATGATTTAAGCCGAGTGCACATGTGCAACTAATATGACACCCCAGATGATGGAATACTGGAGTGACACCACAGTTAAATGTGTAAAGACACAGTTTTCGGTTGCATGACAAAAATGAAGCAACATTTGTCTTGCGACCTAAAGTTCAACTCCATTCTACTTTGTGACTCCACTTACCAATCCCACCAGTGAATTGCGTCATTTGGCTGCGTCCTTTTGACTGAATTTCAAAGCACCATCGCTGTAATTTGGTTTCCATTTCATAAATTTGTCTTGTGTGTGATGCGTGTTCTGGAGTACCAAAAACGTTTAAAGACCTGTTGTTAGCAACATTATTACAGATCCTTAGCTGTAGGGAACGTTCTTTTTCTGGAAGTACAAGAGCCATCACCAAAAATAGAGAACTTTAGACATAAAGGTTGCTTAAATTATAGATGGCTGAGCCTGAAAATAATGACAGTGAGATATCTGGGGAAAATTTAAGAGTATATCGAAAGAATAGGCTAATGAGAAATTCGTTGCAATAGACAAAAAACTCAAAGCCACCATGATGGCTACTGAAGCTGCATGTGAGAATGTTTTGCTTGAACGAAAGTTTCCAAATCATACTGTACTCATTGGGGGAACTTTAGTAATTCAACAATCAATTGGGAAAATTACGGTTTTGTTAGTGATGGGTGTGGTAAGACACCCTGTGAGACATTACTAAATGGCTTCTCTGAAAACTACCTAGAACAGACAGTTAGGAACGTCTCTCATGATGAAAATATATTGTTTCTAATGACAACAACAAACAGACCTGATCTCTTTGAGGATGTCCACATCAGTGAACATGATATGGTTGTGACAGCAATTACTTTTTTTATTTATTGTTATTTTTTAATTTATCTGTTGTTCCAGTGATCCATGTTGTGACACTATCACAGGACATGGAATGTGTCAATTTTATAAGCTTTTGGCCAGAATTTATGGTAATACATAAAACAAAACAAAAACAGTAAACAGTAACTTAGGTCCCACTACAAAAAATACATTTTAGAGGTAGACAGAAATTACAAAACAAAAACAGTAAACAGTAACTTAAGTCCCACTACAAAAAAATACATTTTAGATACAGATAAAGATTATAAAATAATAAGTGTTACAGAGAAATAGATATTACAAAATATATGTTTGCAATAAAAATATTCGGTGTTACAAATACAAATTTGGGCATACATTTGCAATTTACAATACAAGAAATGTTAAACATTGTAGTTCAAGGACTCATCTATTGTATAAAATGATCCTTGCAATACGAAATGCCTTAAGGTTTTTTGAACAAGAGATCATCATCTACCAAACACTTAATTCTTCAAGGGAGGGCATTAAAAACCTTACAGCAACTGTAATGGACTCCTTTCAGCACCATACTCAGATTTAGCTGTTCATAGTGGATATCATGTTTCCTTCTAGTATTGTGACTGTGATATGAACTATTCAGCTTAACAGAGTACTAACAGAGTGCAAAGAATAACTGAAACAAGCATATATATATATATATATATATATATATATATATATATATATATATATATATATATATGTGTGTGTGTGTGTGTGTGTGTGTGTGTGTGTGTGTGTGTGTGTGTTCAGTAAACTAGATAAAAAATCAATAGTGTCATATCTCAATGACGAACTGAAAGTTTAAGCACAGGGCAGCAGCATGTAGAGGAACACTGGCCCAAGTTTAAAAGAATAGTTGAGCATGCACTGGATATATATGTACCCAATAGAACAGTTCATAATAGGAGGCACTCTCTACAGTATACAGTTACTGTAAAGAAACTGCTAAACAAACAGAGACTACTGCGTAATAGATGTAAAACAAAGCATAGAGCTGTAGCTAGAGAATTGCTGAATAAAACGCAGTTTTCTGTCAAGAGATCAATTTGTGAGGCTTTCAATGGCTGCCGTAGCAGAGCATTGTCAAGTGTTCTGTCAGCTGCCCACGTCAAATATCGATGCTGTGACTCTGAAGTGGAGCTGTGAAGGAATAAACATAGCTGAACCTAGACCAGGCAGACCTCACGTACTGATGGGCAGGAATTGCCGGGCATTGTTGTCAAATAATATTACACAAAACCCAAAGCAATTCTGGTGGTATGTAAAGGCTGTTAGTGGCACAAAAGTTAGTGTCCAGTCGCTAGCGAATGAAACAGGAACTGAAACAGAGAGTAGCAAACCAAATTCTGAAATGTTTAACTTTGTTTTCAGATTTTCCATTGCAAAGAAAAACCCAGGAGAAATGCCCCAATTTACTCCTCATAACACTGGAAAGATGAGGGAATAAGTACTAGTGTCAGTGGTGCTGATAAACAACTGAAATAGTTATACTTTAATAAAGCTCGAGGGCCCAACGGAATCCCTGCCTGATTCTATACCGAATTTACAGCTGCGTTAGCCCCATTTCTAACTAAAATCTGTTGCAGATGCCTCAAACAAAACATGGTGCTTAGTAGTTGGAAGAAAGCACAGGACACACCCATCTGTAAGAGAATGGTAGAAGTGAACCACAAAATTACAGTCTCCAGTATCCTTGGCATGGATTTGTTGTAGTATCTTAGAACATATTCTGAGCTCAAATAGGATGAGGTATCTCGAACAGAATTACCTCCTCCATGCCAGCCAGCAACGATTCCGAAAATATCAGTCATGTGAAACCCAACTCATTCTTTTCTCACATGACATACTGAAATCTTTGAATCAAGGCAGTCAGGTAGATGCAGTATTTATTGATTTTCAAAAAGCATCTGACTCAGTACCGCACCTGTGCTTGTTATCAAAAGTACGTTTGTATGGGGTATTAACTGAATTTTGCAACTGGATTGAGGAATTTTTGGTACGGAGCGTGCAGCATGTTTTTTGGATAGAGAGTCGTCGTTATGTGTAGTAATAACTTCACATGTGCCCCAGGGAAGTCTGTTAGGATCTTCCTGTTCATAGCGTATATCAACGACCTTACAGACAATATTAACAGTAACTTCAGACTTTTTGCAGATGATGCAGTTATCCATAATGAAGTACTGCCTGAAAGAAGCTGTGTAAATTTTCAGTCAGATCGTCATAAGATTCCAAAGGCATGTAATAACTGACGACTTGCTTTAAATGATCAGAAACATAAAACTGTGCACTTCAACATGAAGAAGCGTAATATCCTATGACTATAATACCAATGAGTCACAGTTAGAATAGGCAAACCATAAAAATACCTGGGTGTAACACTTTGTAGCGATATGAGATGGCTTAGTCGTTGGGAAACCAGAGGGTAGACTACAGTTTATTGGTAGAATACTGGGGAAGTGCTACCAGTCTACAAAGGAAATTGCTTACAAATCAGTCATGTGATTGGTTCTAGCATATTGGCAAGTGTGTGGTACACATACCAGATAGGACTAACAGGGGATATTGAAAGTACACAGAAAACGTCAGCACAAATGGTCACAGGTTTGTTTGATCTTTGTGAGAGTTTCACAGAAATACTGAAGAAGCTGAACTGCACAATTTGGAGATAGACATAAACTATCCTGAGAAAGGCTACTAACAAAGTGTCATGAACTGACTTTGAATGATGACTCTGCAAATATATTACAGCTCCTTATGCATAGCTCACATAGGTATACCGAGGGCAAGATTACAATAATTACAGCACATGCAGAGGCGTTCAAACAGTCATGCTTCCCATGTTCCATGGGAATGAAATGGGAAGAAACACTAATAACTGGTATTTGGACATACCCTGTGCCATTGACTTCAGGATGCCTTACAGAGCATAGATGTAGATGTAGGTACACAGGAACTGTCTGCAGTTGTCATTTAGTTGTGCCAAAAGTAAAATAAGAATTAATCACTGTGTCTAAATCAATGAACATAACAAACTGTTAAAATCTTAGAAGAGTGGCATGTGTACAGATTTTCTGAAAATGTTTGGCACTACATGAAAAAAAATTATACTTTAGAAACCTGTTATTTTATTTTATGTGTGCTTACAAAAGCTGCTCACGGAGATTGACAATGGCTGGGAGAATGATGTATTCACCATATGCCCCTCCATTTCCGCATCTGATGATGCCTAAGGACTGAGGATGACACGGCGGCCAGTCAGTCCTATTGAACCTTCAAGGCCTGTTTGGATGGTGTTTGTTTGTTCTTTGTGTTAGAAAAACAATCTGTATTTTCTTTAAAATACACTCCTGGAAATGGAAAAAAGAACACATTGACACCGGTGTGTCAGACCCACCATACTTGCTCCGGACGCTGCGAAAGGGCTGTACAAGCAATGATCACACGCACGGCACAGCGGACACACCAGGAACCGCGGTGTTGGCCGTCGAATGGCGCTAGCTGCGCAGCATTTGTGCACCGCCGCCGTCAGTGTCAGCCAGTTTGCCGTGGCATACGGAGCTCCATCGCAGTCTTTAACACTGGTAGCATGCCGCGACAGCGTGGACGTGAACCGTATGTGCAGTTGACGGACTTTGAGCGAGGGCGTATAGTGGGCATGCGGGAGGCCGGGTGGACGTACCGCCGATTTGCTCAACACGTGGGGCGTGAGGTCTCCACAGTACATCGATGTTGTCGCCAGTGGTCGGCGGAAGGTGCACGTGCCCGTCGACCTGGGACCGGACCGCAACGACGCACGGATGCACGCCAAGACCTTAGGATCCTACCCAGTGCCGTAGGGGACCGCACCGCCACTTCCCAGCAAATTAGGGACACTGTTGCTCCTGGGATGTCAGCGAGGACCATTCGCAACCGTCTCCATGAAGCTGGGCTACGGTCCCGCACACCGTTAGGTCGTCTTCCGCTCAGCCCCAACATCGTGCAGCCCGCCTCCAGTGGTGTCGCGACAGGCGTGAATGGAGGGACGAATGGAGACGTGTCGTCTTCAGCGATGAGAGTCGCTTCTGCCTTGGTGCCAATGATGGTCGTATCCGTGTTTGGCGCCGTGCAGGTGAGCGCCACAATCAGGACTGCATACGACCGAGGCACACAGGGCCAACACCCGGCATCATGGTGTGGGGAGCGATCTCCTACACTGGCCGTACACCACTGGTGATCGTCGAGGGGACACTGAATAGTGCACGGTACATCCAAACCGTCATCGAACCCATCGTTCTACCATTCCTAGACCGGCAAGGGAACTTGCTGTTCCAACAGGACAATGCAAGTCCGCATGTATCCCGTGCCACCCAACGTGCTCTAGAAGGTGTAAGTCAACTACCCTGGCCAGCAAGATCTCCGGATCTGTCCCCCATTGAGCAAGTTTGGGACTGGATGAAGCGTCGTCTCACGCGGTCTGCACGTCCAGCACGAACGCTGGTCCATCTGAGGCGCCAGGTGGAAATGGCATGGCAAGCCGTTCCACAGGACTACATCCAGCATCTCTACGATCGTCTCCATGGGAGAATAGCAGCCTGCATTGCTGCGAAAGGTGGATATACACTGTACTAGTGCCGACATTGTGCATGCTCTGTTGCCTGTGTCTATGTGCCTGTGGTTTTGTCAGTGTGATCATGTGGTGTATCTGACCCCAGGAATGTGTCAATAAAGTTTCCCCTTCCTGGGACAATGAATTCACGGTGTTCTTATTTCAATTTCCAGGAGTGTATGTTGTGATAATTTGCGAAAGTTGGATAGAAATACTGTTGTTACTCTGCTTAGCCTGTGTGACAACAAGAAGATATGAAGTGTGGTATCATTCTGTAGGTTGGGTACAAGGTGAGTACGCAGCAATTCTTACAACATGATCTGTGTGTTTTTAGTTAAATTATTTCAATAGAAGCATATATCAATTTCCTACTTTCGAAGCTGTTCATAGGCAAAGTTTTTGAGATAGCAGATATGAGCACAAGTGGTTAATATATGTGGACGAAATGTATCGTATCCGTGCTATCTGGTACATGGGTAGGTTCTTGTTGTGTGTAAGCATGTGTAATTGAGTAATTAGTGGAAGGCGATTTGTAGTTACACTGCAGCTCATTGAATTCTACAAATGTTGAAAATCAATGCAATATTGGAAAATGTATTCAGTACTGGCGACATACATTTGAGCATCTGTCCAGTGAATTTCAGAAAGGAAGTAACAAAGGTTACTGATGGCAAACTGCCTATTGGCTTCTGTCTCGATTTCTTCGGCCGACGTTCATCTAATGATTTTTCTGACGTTTTCAACAAGTGGCCACGAAAGCCTTAACAATTTTGTGTTACTGATGGCAATATACTTTCAACTTGACTCTAGCTTTTAATACAGTAACATGGATATTCAATGTTCGATTATATTATAGGGCACTTAAACAAAGCATAACTCCAAAATTTATCATAGAGTAACATTAATGTTTTGTCATTTTTAACTGACATTGGGTGCAAGGATGAAAAACTATTAGCTCTCAAATGTGTCTTCTGGTCATAGTAAACAGCATCCAACAGAACATGCCAGAATTCAAAAATTTGTATTTGGGGACATGATATAAATATTGGGGAGATGACAGGTAAATGCCACATGTGAAATATCGAAGTGTCATTTGCAGTTTCACTCGAACTTATAATGCATCTTTAATATGAGTATCTGATTTTTAAATGGTGTCCAATATGTAGCTCTACAACTATGCAACATTTGTTCTTGTTATTCGAAATTGGTTCACAGACAGAAATTTTATTATGATTGCTACGTCTGAAAACTGCATCCTTCATCTCATATAAGTACCCTAAAACTGTATTTTTGAGGACACTGTAGATGCACTATAACGCTGACATGCCAGTATCTATCACCTGCAGCTTCAGGCAAACTGGGTTTGCATCTAAAGTTTGTGTTCCTCATCCTTAAATGGAGCTTGATACGTGATTCAAGAAGTACTCAAAATTTGTTTTTGTAGTTCAGAAATGATTTATAAAACAGTTTTCATGTTTGAATGGTAATACTTTTAAAGGTGAATTTGTAATTTGCATTTAATTCCTGTCTGAAATCCGTTTTGGTATCCTTTGCATATTATTTCATGTGTAATTAATTCTTGACTCAATCAATTCGAATGCCACGCTCTGTACTACTACATAATACCTGCCTAAATAATTTCAGTTGACACTGATGCTATATAGAAAACTGTGTAACCATGCAGAAATTGTAGCACCCAGATTACTGTGGCATCACTCAAGTGAAGCCACTTTTAACTATGTCATAAAAGACAAAGTCGTTTTAACTATTTGTCACTACTTTCCTTCACCCACACTAATTAGTGTCAGAAGTAAATCGAGCAATTGCCACTATGGTATCAGTGATTCTGAAGCTAGTATGCAGTATTGGTGGGTTTGATATTTATACCAGTGTATTAGGATAATATGCAGATTCAGTTTTACACCATACCAAAGATCTCTACAAAAAGTGTCGGTTTTAGTACTGTTTGTTGTGCTACAGCCACAGGAAGTGGTGTGTCTGCCAGTCCAACTGGCACTTATAAAGACTGATTTCTAAACATTATGTTGCAACTGTATAGTTGCAAATAAGTTATATTATTGCCTACTTAAAGAAAGTACTAGTTAATTTTATGTGCATTTAGAAAAATATCCAACATATTCTTTGAAATGCAGCGAGATAGTTGTGAAAGTTTGATCACAATAATAATGTTACTGTACTTAAGTAAAAAAAGAAAAAGAGATGTAGAGCATGATTTCATTATTGGTGAGTACAAAACAGCATGTGCCCTGACTGTGACTATATGGTGTGTATTTTAACAGCAATATAATATTAACTTTCTACATTTGGGGTTGCTAGCAATGAAACGTTTGGCCACTGCAGTTGTGGGCATGTCATTGTTAATTTACACTGTTTATGATGTTCCATTATATGATGCACAGTTAAGATTTCTGTCTGAGTAGGTAAGTATTATTGTATAATTAATGGAATGTGATTTGTAGTTGCACATTAGCGCACTCATTTCTACAAATGGTGAAACTAAATACAGAACTGGCAGTATATTCGGATTTTAGGTTTGGCTGCTTCAATGCTCTCAATCCTTCCAATGGCCAGTGGCGCTCGATATTCCAAATATTGCTTTTATATTCCAAATATTGCTTATTGCTCTTACATGCGCCATTCTCGAACCTCCCATTAAGGGAAGTCTGTGTCAACTCAGTGTCGAACTATAGCTATAATGTTGAGAGAAAAGTTGTAATTACCATGTTCAAGTAAGTAGGTGTGAAATGGCTAGTTCTTCATATACATTCCTTTCTGAGGTAGAGATTGCAGAGCTTTTACAGAAATCTTAAAGTTAAAACTAGAACAACAACGATTTTCATGATAATAGTCTATATAATGACAGTGATTCATCTGTGAACAATTCGAGTAAAATGATAATGGAAACAGACAACCCTGAAGAGATTGAAAAAAATCACACAATGAAAAGTTTAGGGGTGCAATGCTTATGTAAATATGCTTGCAAGAAAGTGCACTTCTTGTTTTAATGTATATCCTAATTGTTGGTCAGTGACCTTATTGTTTCCACAAAGAGTGAAATTCTCTGTGGCACACTCGCCACCAGGTGATGGCGATTTAAATATGAGTGTACACAGATGCCCTATGTTTCCATTCCAGAGTACAAAGCGTTAGACACTGACCTAGTGGATTTGAGGAAGGAAGTAAGAAGGTTTCTGGTGACAGTATAACTTCAGATGGTGGTGGTGGTGGTGGTGGTGGTTAGTGTTTAACCTCCCGTCGACAACGAGGTCATTAGAGACGGAGCGCAAGCTGGGGATAGGGAAGGATTGTGAAGGAAATCGGCCGTGCCCTTTCAAAGGAACCATCCCGGCCTTTGCCTGAAACGGTTTAGGGAAATCACGGAAAACCTAAATCATGATGGCTGGAGACGGGATTGAACCGTCGTCCTCCCGAATGCGAGTCCAGTGTGCTAACCACTGCACCACCTCACTCGGTTATAACTTCAGATCAAGTATACTTTTTAATAAAGGAAATGAACGATATTAGAGAGATTAAGTGTAGTTTTTGACAATGCAAATGAATTGTATTAGAGAGTCTTTAAGTGCACCTGCACAAAGCATAATTCCAAATTCGTTATAGAGTAACTTTAATATTTGCTCTTATTTAACTGCTGTGGGGTGCAGGAGTGACTTGCAACCAATGTGATGCCACAGCAAGTGGAATAACAGAAACTGTTTGCAGTTTCATCTGTTGGTAATTATTATTATTCTTGGACTGATTTAATTTTCCTTGAGGAGGCGATTAACAGCATTCAAAATATAATTACTTCATGTAAACCTTTTCTTAAAAATTGTTACAAGTAATGTACGTATTTACATTGGAAAGTCACATGGAACTGCGATCCTCAGGAAAAAAATAAGAAGACAAATGAAGCTTAAATGTCCTCTTTTAAAAAGGTGCTAACAATGACAGAAAACGTTAGTATGTTGAAAGAAAATAATTGTGTTGAAGAAATGTGTAAAGTGCATTAGATGAATATTTAACTGCCCATTTTCACATTTTTAATTCAATTTAGTTTAGAAATAAAGTCCGGGAAGGAATCCAGAATGTAAAGTCACACTCTGTTTGTGCTTTGTTCCTCTCTGAGTCCGTGTGTTTTGTTAACTTGTGCATTTACTGTAACTGGTAGAAGAAAGTCTATGGCGAAAGTTCATCAATCACTTTTTATTCTAATTTGCTAATGTCAATTAAGAAGACTCCACTTTCAAATGTTTCCTTATATTGAAAAGGTACTACAGCCAGTTATCGATTTCTACGTAAATACATATCAAGCAGATGTACAAAATTTTTGTTTTGTTTGTTCACAAAATTTGTTTTCTGATGACACTTTTGTGATACTTCACCCCATATTTCCAGGAACCTGCTCATTATACATCTGTTCCCTAAGCTTAAACTGGCACATAACTTCTATGAAGTTTCCTATAATGAGAAATGGGAATCATAGATCTCTACGTACTTTAAAGAAATAGTCTATAGGCAAGACTTCGATCTACACTGTTTTTTATTTACCAGTTTCAATAGCTAAGTTTGTCACCTTCAGATCATTAAAAACTTGTTTGGGTCTACATCATGTTCCATTGTGCATTCATCACTCATGAGATATTCACATTTGAGTGGAGATCGGTTTGCACATTCCACACAGGCTTGACAAAAAGTTCATTGCAGATAGATTTACCACAAGTAAAAACATACACAACTAAAATGCACCTTGTGGAACTTGTCTACACAGCACTCTTTGGCTGCTAATCAGTTGTTAAAATCCATAACGTTTAGCAAAAGTGCACATTTATGCCACTGTTTACATTTACGTAAACAGTGAAGGACATGTAGGAACCTTTTGACTCGAAATTCATAGATCTGTTTAGCATCTCTGGCTGCTTGTGGTAAACATGTCACAACAAGTTCACTTGGTCTCTGCCACATGCCACTCAGAGAAACACGTCTTTCTCCGCAAATGCACTTTAGAAAAATGAAAGAATAAAAATGTGTTAGTCTCTTCATATTAGCTTGAGCTGCTCAAAGTAATTAGCAGTACCCTAAGGTTGTCTAGTTCTCGAGTACATCATTTACTGGTGTCATGCTGCTCGTGACTAGTACTCAAGTGAAATTTTTCAGTGTCAGATATACACATCATCTGCTATGTATTTACTGGTGGTGGTGGTGGTTAGTGTTTAACGTCCCGTCGACAACGAGGTCATTAGAGACGGAGCGCAAGCTCGGGTTAGGGAAGGATTGGGAAGGAAATCGGCCGTGCCCTTTCAAAGGAACCATCCCGGCATTTGCCTGAAACGATTTAGGGAAATCACGGAAAACCTAAATCAGGATGGCTGGAGACGGGATTGAACCGTCGTCCTCCCGAATGCGAGTCCAGTGTGCTAACCACTGCCGGCCGCGGTGGCCGTGCGGTTCTGGCGCTGCATTCCGGAACCGCGGGACTGCTACGGTCGCAGGTTCGAATCCTGCCTCGGGCATGGGTGTGTGTGATGTCCTTAGGCTAGTTAGGTTTAAGTAGTTCTAAGTTCTAGGGGACTTATGACCTAAGATGTTGAGTCCCATAGTGCTCAGAGCCATTTGAACCATTTTTTTTTTTTGCTAACCACTGCGCCACCTCGCTCGGTATGTATTTACTATCACATAGGAATACAGAGAAATTTTTATCACTGTGCAGCACATAAGCCCAATCCTTTTTTTAAATTGGTTTCTCACGTTATTTCATGTCAGTCTTTGGAAGAGTTCAGTGCATTTCTCATCCTTCTGAAGAACTGGAAACTGAATTTTCTATTTTATGCCATAATGTTATGTTCTTTATGCTTCTAAATCTGTCCAAGGCCGTTTTTCTGTCCAAGCCAGTTTTACATTGTCAGGGACCATATTAGTCCTTCCTTTCAACTCTTCCAAATTAAGTGGCAATGGAAGCAGGAATGTGGTGATCTTTGACTTAACCCCATAAGAAGAAATCAAATTAAGCTAAGAGAGGTGACCCTGGGGGCCACTGGAGAAGAGGGTCACGATGGGAACCATGTGCATTTCGACACTGAGGCAGTTCGGCATCGAGATAACCATAAATGTCCGAAAGAAAGTTAGGTGGACATTGTCTAGTTGCAAAATGAACTCTTCACTTGCTTGCTGTATTTATGGCATAAGCCACAGCTGCAGTGTGTATAGGTACACGAAACCAGTCACAGTTTTCTCCGGGAAGAAAAGTAGTCTGTAAACTTTTGAAGAGGACATGGATCAAAAGACGTTAATGTTAGGTGAACCACGAAATTCTTCTATAATGTCGTTTGGATGATTCACCTTTCGAGACACACAAAATGTGGCTTCATCACTGTAAACCAACATTATCAAAAACTGTCTTCCACTTGTAGTCCCTTGAAGTCGTCGCTTGTAGGTGGTATGGTTTTAAGCCTGTATTACATGATGTACCTAATGTGTAGTACTAAGCCTATGCAGCAGAGCCCCAAGCGTACATGTTTGGAACTGCACATTGGTTAACGTCCCTTAATTACATGATGCAGACAGAATAGTCCTAGTGTAAGTCCAGGCACTCACACTAGATGGTAATTACGTGCAAATCTTGAGGTGGGCTGTCTGATTTCTTGTAAAGGTGTTCATTCAAATTAAAAATGTTTGAGAACTCGAAGTTCCTATTTATTAAGTAATTGTCTGCATTTCTTGTTATTATTATTTATTAAGTAATTGTTGTTCTCTTATGAACTATCATGGAACTATATTATTTCTGTTCTGAATTATGAGGTTAACTGTTTGTTTTAAGTTATGATATATGGCATCACAAGAATATGTTTGTCTGAACTGCTCTGTTACAGCATTATGCACATGGAGGATGCAGTTGTTTTTCGAGCTACTGGACAGGCAGTGTTGGTCACTCTTAGGATTAGGGGAGTATAATGAAGAGCACAAGCCAGATATTGTTGGGTTCAAACCAGGCTGGGAAAAAAGGAGGAAGGTGATGGCATGTATTCCTATTGATGAAGGAACTGACGCACATTTGCAGGAATTCTGGAACTTCGTGAGAATGGGGTGGCTTATTTCGACAAGCGGCTGTCGATGAAGGAAGTAATTCACTCAACTGATACAGTAATGTTAGAGACACTTTCATCTAGACAGAAGTAAGACTTAAACCAGTAAATCATTTTTTACTCTTTTTGTAATCGGGCACTGTCACCTACTCTTGGCAGTTTCTCCTTCCTGGCATGTTGACATATACCAAAAGATGAAATCAAATCAAACGTGACCTTTCAGCAATTATGGCACTACATATAGAAATCTAAAGTACAGATATAATGTTATACACTTAATTACTCAGAACTAAACGTTTGCCGACGACTTTAATATGATACAGTGGGTTGTGATGACCATACAGACACGATTCTTCACCAAACACATGATTTATACCGCCAAATGCTTGTTTATTTCTTTCTATCTGTAGGATACGAAACAATCAGTACAAAGACTGATTTCGTGTAACAATTTGTCTAAAAGAAAGTTTGTTGGCAAAATATCGCTTTTGTTTAATTATTACATTTATGAAAATTTAATCACTGAAAACTGTGGTAAATTTACACTATGGAAACCTGAAGTTTAAGTGCGTTTAAAATAAGTGGTGACTCTCTACACTTCACTACAGAGCGAGTGGAGGGAAGTGCAGTTTACGAGTGTGTGATGGGCGGGTTTGCAGGTGACCACAGTGTAATACCAGTACAGACCTACTCGGCGCAGAACCAGTCAGGCTCGCTTAACTGCCGCTCAAGCCGGCCAATCTGCGATCTTTCGGAAACGATTTTAAAGAAACTATTCGGTAGTAAATGCTCATTCTCGCGCATCTTATAGCTTAATTCGCCAGCTTCATGATGGACCATCCAGCATTTCATTAATGCTTATATTTATTGTGATATTTCGCTAGTAGGTAAACTATTCAAGAAATTCTTAGTTTGCAGTGAAAAATAGGTACCGCTATGAATCTGTGTTTGGTTCATGTCAGATTACATGTTGCTGTGTATTAAATGTAGATAATATATTGACTCATTCTTTAAACTGGGAAGTATGTCGCTGTCTGTTTTCAATCTCGAGATAATAAAATGTATGTAAAGCGCTCCATCACGAACTCGTGTGTCAGTGAAAAACTAGAACGACATATTCAAAATTTCCTCGTACGTCATTAATGGTCTGAGATATCGAAACAAGATTTTAGCAAATGATAGCACGAGAGTGTTTTGGCATATGATTAATATGTAAAATTCAATGTCTGCCTCGATATTCAAGCGACTCCAGGCTTTTTGAATGAAATAATGTAATTATTGAGAACCATAGATGTTTTGTGAAATGAGAACTGCTGTAGGTTTTGTAACAGTACATGTAAAGAATTTATTACTCGGTCACAATGCATCCGACTCAGAATTTCACTACTAGCAAAATGACGGAGCATTAAATTTTGCATCGAATTATTACGTAAATGCCAATATCGGTGTAGCCATCTGGCTGCAGTAAGTTGTCAAAGTTCATTCATTTTTAGCAACTTGTCTAAAAAATCGTCTTCAACTTCTGTAAATCAAAAATTCCTACTCCAAATGTAAAACGTAATCAAAGTTGTAGAACATGAAGTTTCATGTTACGAACGCATATAGTTTTTCAGTTTTAGGCACTATAAATTGTTCATACTATTGAAACCAAAGGTATCTATTTTTATTTTTACAAGCAAAGTTATTCAATAAAATGAATTTCCAGTGGAAAGACGGCTCTCTAATGAGCACATATGTGTTTCTATGTACATCTTTTCATGTTTCTTCATTCGTGTGTATTTTTATTCATTTTTATGCATCGCTTTATTGGTGATAGTGGATCGCTAAAATGAAAACCAAGTGCATAGTAATGGCCAGTATGAGTTTACGTACGAGTAATACACAAGTATGTACAAATCGCAACGTAACCTTCCAGTACTGGTGGTTGTATAAGTCCACCTAAGTAGGTAGATTACCGTCGCTTTTGACATGTCCTACCGCTCCTGCAAGCTACCGTCTGCAGTAAATGGTTTCTTAAATTCGTGTTGTCCACGAAATTACTGGCCCCTGCGAGTTATTGCTGGGTATTAATAATTTCTAGCGCAAGGTTTTAACGAACCGGTAGAAATTTGAACGCAACGGTTAACGCGTTTTTTGAACCACTACAGAAGGCACCTATACAGGGATTAATAGGCATTATATAGCTTTTATTTGCTTTCATGACCCAGAATTCGACTGTGGTAGTGACTGCCACCTATTCTTTATGATGGAAGGAGTAAATAATCAGCCGAGGGTAGAGATTAATTGATATTTATTGAGTACCGGTGGTATTTCAACAACTAGTCGTGTTTCTCTTGCAATGTACATCATCATAACCGGTCTCAAGCTAACATGGTTCAGTTTCGCCACGTAAATATGGAATGGGACAGAGGAGCGCAGACCTGCCTCCAATGTAGTTCTATACAACCGCACAATTATACCTATACCCTTGGTTATTACATTCAGTTACTATAGATTACTCAGAACAAGTTCCGCAAAGACAATGCAAGCAAAACTAGGTCAGGGTGGAAGAGTATTTCGCAAATCTTTATCGAATCAGTGGGAATTAAAATCCGATACTTTTCCTAGTGGTACGTGTATTTTACTTAACGCACAACATCGCCAACAAATCAACTCGTTATTGGGGTGCACAAGAAACATCACTTCAGTGTTGTTCAACCCACACGGCCAAGTTTCAGTAGCCAACAGAAACCCAGAAAAATATGGACCCACACGATTATTCCTTCCCTATTTTACACTCGCTCACTATCGTATGATTATTCATCGTGTACAACATATTCTCATACGAAACTATAATTTATCACTGCGGCGGTTGCTCCAACCGACCACGTGGCGCGAAACCAAGTTCACAAAGAAAACATATGGAAAATAAATAAAAATCCCCAAAATATTACTGTAAATGGAGGAGCTGATTAAAATACATTGAATGAATGAATTTGCGTTAAGCACAGAGCAATAACGTGACCGTGAGCTTAAGGCACATGGTGCGTTGCCTGAACAAGACACTAACGCAAGGTCTACTGAAATTCGAGTGAATTAAGAAAATCCATTCCCTTATGGAATTCAGTAGTAATTTCGCACCTGATTTCGACATCTGGACTTCATTACAGAGCAGATTTCGGACAATCTAATACCTATGTTAACATTACCAAGACGTGAGCTGCGTCTCCATGTCTGTCCAGCACCACGACCTAGGAACAAGTGCTCTTCCAACCGAATTCGCCTATCCCTCATGCAGTGTTACAATCTGTGCCTAAAGTTTTCTGCTAGTTCACCCACTCACTCATTTATACCATCCAGGCCGCACAAGGGAAAGGAAAATTGGAAACGTGGTACACAACAGAAAAATTTCAATAAATAACCCTGTTTAGTCCATTCTCTCCTTTTGTACACCAGCTGAGGTATTACCTGCAAGAGAAAAAACTCTTGCTAATAATTTCTGCGTGCTAGCAATTTAATAAAACATTGGAACGGTTCAACAAGTTCCGTTTCAACATTATCGTGTTGGAATTTGAATTTGGCGCAATTTTCTAGTGGAGGTAGTCCTGTAATAATAACTAATAATAATAATAAATGATAATGAATGGTAATAAATGACAGTGAATGTTAATGAATGTTAATAAATGATAATGAATAATAATGAATAGTAATAAACAAAAGTAAGGTTTTGCTGCCATTATCATGTTGGAATTTGAATTTGGAGGGAATTTTCTAGTGGAGGCAGGTCAATAATAATAAATAATAATAAATGACAATAAATGATAATAAATGACAATGAATGATAATAAATGATAATGAATGATAATAAATGATAATGAATAATAATCAATAATAATGAATAATAATGAAGACAAGTACGGTTTTGTGTGCATTTTCCTGTTGGAATTTGAATTTGGGGCCTATTTTTTCTGGGGGCTTAAGTTAGTGGACGTAGCACAATTGGTCTATTTAAATGACAATAAATGATAATGAATGTTAACAAATAATAATCAATAATAATCAATAATAGTAATAAAGAGAAGTACAGTTTTGAGCGCATTATCCTTTTGGAACTCAAATTTGCCGCCATTTTTTCTTCTGGAGGCTTAGGTTAGTGGACATAGCACAATTGGTCTATTTTCCCGCCAAAATTCAAAATTCCTGCCATTTTTTTCTGTAGGTTAGGTTAGTGGACAGCACAATTGGCCTATTTTCCCACCAAAATCTGCCATCTTGGATGACGTCATGGGCTGTTGCCAAGTCTACATGCCGCCATATTGGATGACGTCAGCGCCGCCATCTTGAATAAATTTGGCAACAATGGAGAGTGGGCTGCAACGAACCTTGCCCTGATGAGGTTCCACATAAGGGGATGATAAAAAGTATTATCAACGTGCGTTAAAGCGTTGGCAGCTGCTTTATTGAGCGACCGAAATTACGCTCTTTGTGGCAAGAAGAGTGAGGCGATCGCTGGTGTAGGAACAAAACTTTAGGCGTTTAGGGATGGCCAGAATACATCTGATCGAGTAAGGCCCCATCCGTACCGCTGTGCCCAGAGTCACGGGACGCTGTGTCGCCGGCCACTGCTGACGTGCGGCAGCCTCTGCCGCCGAGTGAGTGGGTGGCTGTGGTCGTAGCTTCCGGTTTCCTGAACAGTTTCTCACACACCGCGTGGACTCGAAGAATACAGACGTGGAATATTAATAACGTTTGTTTCATTTACAGACTTTTAACAACTTCTACAAAAAAAAAAAAAAAATCGCAGGCATTACTTTACAGCGCGCCCCTGTAGATGAATCTGAGCCAGAGAGACAAAAATACGGAGACATGAAGTCCTCTTGCTATCCTCTTACATACCTATGGCACAAGAATAATACTATACGGAAACAAACACACGTCATCTATTTCTCCTGGCCAGAATCCAACTTTATGACATATATTTACAGTTTTAACTACACCGCCTCACATCTCAAAGTAGGTCAACTACAAGAATTTAATAAGGTACCCGCTGAAAGTTTCCATGTTCATATTGAGGCACCAGTGTGGACAATAAAACAAACACAACGTTTACATGATCCACAAAACTATCAAGGTGAAAATTTTTATAAAGTTGTTAGATGCGCATGGATTTTTTTATATTGGTGTTACTTTTACACCCTTGGTCTCTGAATGACATTTACCCTGGTTGAATCGAACTTTGCAGTAATGTCATAATAATTTTTTTTGAGAGTAGGACAACAGTGGAATCTTACGGAGGTGGAGCATACGGCACAAGAGGGGTGTCCAAAACTCAAAAATACATCAGTCTATGCGTTCGAAGCCGCCTTATTAACCCCCACAGCACCACCGCACCCTGATTACGAGCGTTCTGTACATAAATGAACTGGTCACTGTTGGAAGATTATTCGACGCAAGGTTTCCGAGTCGATGAATCGCTGCAAAACCTCCGACTGAGGAGAGGCACATAAACACTCCTGTACATTCGGCTGGCATCTGCGATGTCACCAGCCACCAGATGCGTACGAGAGCCTCTGCCACTGAGTGAGGCGTTGGCGCCCGCATCTCATGGTCGTGCGGTAGCGTTCTCGCTTCCCACGGGCGGGTTCCCGGGTTCGATTCCCGGCGGGGTCAGGGATTTTCTCTGCCTCGTGATGGCTGGGTGTTGTGTGCTGTCCTTAGGTTAGTTAGGTTTAAGTAGTTCTAGGTTCTAGGGGACTGAAGACCATAGATGTTAAGTCCCATAGTGCTCAGAGCCATTTGAACCATATTTGAGGCGTTGGCTGCGGTCGCGGCAGGTTAGAAATTAGCCAGCGGTGGACGACTCGGAACAGCCACGTGTCAGATCGATTTCTGTGGTGCAGCAAAAATATAATTTCAGTATCTTCCTAATATATAAAAATTAAGTGCAATATTTTCAGTTAAATGCAATAAATACGAGAGTTGGAACTCAAATTGAGGCAACTATTTATTCACAACCGATACAAAAGAGTTACATGCTTTCACCTGTTACTGTCCTTCAAAATAGTCACCAGCCTTGTGTAGAACCCGTTGCCAGCATTGTGCAAGGCGTAGCAGAGCCTATTCTGTTGATGGTACAAATGGAGCGGACTGAAGATATGGTGATTCTCGTGTTCGACTGTGACGGTGTTATCCTAACGCATTACATTCCTCCACGGCAGACCGTCAACGCACGGTATTACTGTTCGCTTTTGGAGCATCATCTGCGACCAGCTTTGCGAAAAAAGCGGCGACACTTTCTGCGCAACCCACACATCATTTTGCACGACAATGCACAGGCGCATACAGCGCAAGCTGTGGCTGCTCTGTTCGGTCGATGGGACTGGGAAGTACTGTATCATCCACCATACTCCTTGTGACTTTGATTTGATACCGAAGATGAAGGATGAAGGAACCACTTCGTGGCATTCGCTTCAGAACTGTTCCAGAGATTCGACAGGCAGTAGACCGCTCCATTCGCACCATCAACAGAAGAGGCTCTGCTGACGGTATACTACGCCTTCCACATCGCTGGCAACGGGTTCTACACAAGGCTGGTGACTACTTTGAAGGACAATAACAGATGCAAACATGTAACTCTTTTGTATCGTTTGTGAATAACCAGTTGCCGCTATTTAACTTCCAACCCTCGTAACTTCTCGCCTGTTGCAGTAGTCATACATCTTCACACCGCATCAAATAACTTTGTCCACATTAACCAACATTTTTGGAAGCAAGAGGGAACGTGACAATGTGAGCATTTCTTGACGCGGTTGAGCGTCTCCGTGCGAGCAAATAACCGCATTTCCAGAATCGATATAATAGTGTCAACATGACCAACCAGTAGCTGTTTAGTGAGATAGATTTACGGAATCCGCCTTTGATGACCCGTCGTAGGACGCACTGAACAAATCGTACTGTGCGTCATTCACAGAAACGATTTCTGGATTACATACACTTAGGTACGTGAGTGTCTTCCTGAGAAGTTAAGGATTCAAAGGATAACAAATAATTCTAGCATAAGAGACGTGTTTGGCTCTTACTGGGGCATGGTTTTGAAATAATTGCAGATACCTCTTTCTGTTATGGCTTTGTGCTATCGACTGTCAAACGCGATAGAGAATCGACGTTATAATTGACAAGAGATTATAATAATGATAACTTTTCTTGTTTCCGAATGTCAACAAGGCGTGTTTGGGTCCGTTGCTACATACGACAGGACTGTTGAAGAGATCACAGCACCATTTCCGTACAGGAAATTTAAATGTCACAGCAGTTCAAAAAAATGGCTCTGAGGACTATGGGACTTAACATCTGAGGTCATCAGTCCCCTAGAACTTAGAACTACTTAAACCTAGCTAACCGAAGGACATCACACACATCCATGCTCGAGGCAGGATTCGAACCTGCGACCGTAACAGTCGCGGGGTTCCGGACTGAAGCGCCTAGAACCGCACGGCCACCGTGGCCGGCTGTCACAGCAGTGTAAACACGTCGTCTAAAGGGCTCGCGTGATCCTTTTGCTGAATCATAAGACATGGCGATTGATAATTGTATAGTTGGCAGCTGTAACCAGGAGAGTTGAAACCGATCGGGCCCGCGGCATTAGGCGAGCGGTCTCAGGCGGTGCAGTCATGGACTGGGCGGCTGGCCCCAGTGGAGGTTCGAGTCCTTCCTCGGGGATGGATGTGGGTGCTAGTCCTTAGGATAATTTAGGTTAAGTAGTGTATAAGCTGAGGGACTGATGACCTTAGCAGTTAAGTCCGATATGTTTTCACACACATTTGAACATTTTTTAACAAAATCGATCGGAAAGATTTCCGCCGTTTGCTTTTTCTAGATGTATCAGGGCCTACATTAGAACAAAAATGAGACACACTGGAAAGTAAAATTAAAAAAAAAAGTTTTTCCATAAACGCACGGAACTTTCAGAGTAGTCATTGTATTACTTTAAGGAGCAGAATGTCAGGGCAGACACACTCGATTACGGGGGTAGCATATGCGCCAGTGCAGGATCGTTAATAATGAATGAGTCGCGAGTGTCGATGTTATGACGTCATCATAGTGTATACGTCCCCCGAGACCAGAATATACGTAACGGAACTGAAGCGAAGGGAACAGTTAATCCTGGGAGGCGCGCCATATTTCCAACATTTTCTGTCGTTTTCTACTTGGCTTATCTAAGTATAATATTTCAAACCAGTGTTTTAATCGGAAATATTTACAGTACTGTTATCAACGCAAAACCGAGGGATACAGATATTTTATTATATCAGAAAGAGGCTTTACATTTTCTGTCATCTGGGAGTCCTCACGGATCATGTTTCGCAACAATAAATTCAATCTGGACAGCGGCTATTGTCTTAACGTCGGGTGACCATAGAGCAACTGGCAGAATTTATTTGGTATCCACGTGGGGAAACAGCGCCGCAGACATCGACACCTTACGTGGTAGCAAGGTACCACTGATAGGGTCCCGGAAAATAAGGCGATGATCATTTTTGAAATCATCTCGATTTGTTACTCTAGTTTGGGGGCAAGAATACGGATAATGTCTGACGCAAGAAAGCCGTCGCGAACAACTCCGTTCCCGGTTGTAACGGAACTTTCGGCCTACAGCTGTTTTCGCGGCAATTTATAAACACCGCGTCATTTTAATTTCCGGTCTCTTTGATGCTGACGAATTACAGAGCAGTGAACTGGAAAGAAACGTGATGGTGATGAGATGGAGGCCATTTCTTAGCTATAGTTTATTGTCTTTTCTGTGCATTAAGGGAGGCAACACTATGCACTTCCAGTCTGTTCCCCTAAGCAATGAACATCTACATCTACATCCATACTCCGCAAGCCACCTGACGGTGTGTGGCGGAGGGTACCTTGAGTACCTCTATCGGGTCTTCCTTCTATTCCAGTCTCGTATTGTTCGTGGAAAGGAGGATTGTCGGTATGCCTCTGTGTGGGCTCTAATCTCTCTGATTTTAACCTCAAGGTCTCTTCGCGAGATATACGTAGGACGGAGCAATATACTGCTTGACTATTCGGTGAAGGTATGTTCTCGAAACTTCAACAAAAGCCCGTACCGAGCTACTGAGCGTCTCTCCTGCAGAGTCTTCCACTGGAGTTTATCTATCATCTCCGTAACACTTTCGCGATTACTAAATGATCCTGTAACGAAGCGCGCAGCTCCCTGTTGGATCTTCTCTATCTCTTCTATCAACCCTATCTGGTACGGATCCCACGCTGCTGAGCAGTATTCAAGCAGCGGGCGAACAAGCGTACTGTAACCTACTTCCTTTGTTTTCGGATTGTATTTCCTTAGGATTCTTCCAATGAAACTAAGTCGGGCATCTGCTTTACCGACGATCAACTTTATACACTCCTGGAAATTGAAATAAGAACACCGTGAATTCATTGTCCCAGGAAGGGGAAACTTTATTGACACATTCCTGGGGTCAGATACATCACATGATCACACTGACAGAACCACAGGCACATAGACACAGGCAACAGAGCATGCACAATGTCGGCACTAGTACAGTGTATATCCACCTTTCGCAGCAATGCAGGCTGCTATTCTCCCATGGAGACGATCGTAGAGATGCTGGATGTAGTCCTGTGGAACGGCTTGCCATGTCATTTCCACCTGGCGCCTCAGTTGGACCAGCGTTCGTGCTGGACGTGCAGACAGCGTGAGACGACGCTTCATCCAGTCCGAAACATGCTCAATGGGGGACAGATCCGGAGAACTTGCTGGCCAGGGTAGTTGACTTACACCTTCTAGAGCACGTTGGGTGGCACGGGATACATGCGGACGTGCATTGTCCTGTTGGAACAGCAAGTTCCCTTGCCGGTCTAGGAATGGTAGAACGGTGGGTTCGATGACGGTTTGGATGTACCGTGCACTATTCAGTGTCCCCTCGACGATCACCAGTGGTGTACGGCCAGTGTAGGAGATCGCTCCACACACCATGATGTCGGGTGTTGGCCCTGTGTGCCTCGGTCGTATGCAGTCCTGATTGTGGCGCTCACCTACACGGCGCCAAACACGCATACGACCATCATTGGCACCAAGGCAGAAGCGACTCTCATCGCTGAAGACGACACGTCTCCATTCGTCCCTCCATTCACGCCTGTCACGACACCACTGGAGGCGGGCTGCACGATGTTGGGGCGTGAGCGGAAGACGGCCTAACGGTGTGCGGGACCGTAGCCCAGCTTCATGGAGACGGTTGCGAATGGTCCTCGCCGATACCCCAGGAGCAACAGTGTCCCTAATTTGCTGGGAAGTGGCGGTGCGGTCCCCTACGGCACTGCGTAGGATCCTACAGTCTTGGTGTGCATCCGTGCGTCGCTGCAGTCCGGTCCCAGGTCGACGGGCACGTGCACCTTCCGCCGACCACTGGCGACAACATCGATGTACTGTGGAGACCTCACGCCCCACGTGTTGAGCAATTCGGCGGTACGTCCACCCGGCCTCCCACATGTACACTATACGCCCTCGCTCAAAGTCCGTCAACTGCACATACGGTTCACGTCCACGCTGTCGCGGCATGCTACCAGTGTTAAAGACTGCGATGGAGCTCCGTATGCCACGGCAAACTGGCTGATACTGACGGCGGCGGTGCACAAATGCTGCGCAGCTAGCGCCATTCGACGGCCAACACCGCGGTTCCTGGTGTGTCCGCTGTGCCGTGCGTGTGATCATTGCTTGTACAGCCCTCTCGCAGTGTCCGGAGCAAGTATGGTGGGTCTGACACACCGGTGTCAATGTGTTCTTTTTTCCATTTCCAGGAGTGTACGATCATTCCATTTTAAATCAGTCCTAATGCGTTGTTGTTGTTGTGGTCTTCAGTCCTCTCCATGCTACTCTATCCTGTGCAAGCTTCTTCATCTCCCAGTACCTACTGCAACGTACATCCTTCTGAATCTGTTTAGTGTATTCATCTCTTGGTCCCCCTCTACGATTTTTACCCTCCACGCTGCCCTCCAATATTAAATTGGTGATCCCTTGATGCCTCAGAACATGTCCTACCAACCGATCCCTTCTTCTCGTCAAACTTCTCTTCTCCCCAATCCTATTCAATACCTCCTCATTAGTTATGTGATCCACCCATCTAATCTTCAGCATTCTTCTGTAGCAACACATTTCGAAAGCTTCTATTCTCTTCTTGTCCAAACTATTTATCGTCCATGTTTCACTTCCATACATGGCTACACTCCATACAAATACTTTCAGAAATGACTTCCTGACACTTAAATCTATACTCGATGTTAACAAATTTCTTTTCTTCAGAAACGCTTTCCTTGCCATTGCCAGTCTACATTTTATATCCACTCTAATTCGATCATCATCAGTTATTTTGCTCCCCAAATAGAAAACTCCTTTACTACTTTAACTGTCTCATTTCCTAATCTAATTCCTTCAGCATCACCCGACTTAATTCGACTACATTCCATTATCCTCGTTTTGCTTTTGTTGATGTTCATCTTATACCCTCCTTTCAAGACGCTATCCATTCCATTCAACTGCTCTTCCAAGTCCTTTGCTGTCTCTGACAGAATTACAATGTCATCGGCGAACCTCAAAGTTTTTATTTCTTCTCCATGGATTTTAATACCTACTCTGAATTTTTCTTTTGTTTCCTTTACTGATTGCTCAATATACAGATTGAATAACATCGGGGAGAGGCTACAACCCTGTCTCACTCCCTTCCCAACGACTGCTGCCCTTTCATACCCCTCTACTCTTATAACTGCCATCTGGTTTCTGTACAAATTGTAAATAGCCTTTCGTTCCCTGTATTTTACCCCTGACACCTTTAGAATTTGAAAGAGAGTATTCTAGTCAACATTGTCAAAAGCTTTCTCTAAGTCTACAAATGCTAGAAACGTAGGTTTGCCTTTCCTTAATCTTTCTTCTAAGACAAGTCGTAAGGTCAGTATTGCCTCACGTGTTCCAGTATTTCTACGGAATCCGAACTGATCTTCCCCGAGGTCGGCTTCTACTAGTATTTCCATTCGTCTGTATAGAATTCGTGTTAGTATTTTGCAGCTGTGGCTTATTAAACTGATTGTTCGGTAATTTTCATATCTGTCAACACCTGCTTTCTTTGGGATTGGTATTATAATATTCTTCTTGAAGTCTGAGAGTATTTCGCCTGTCTCATACATCTTCCTCACCAGATGGTAGAGTTTTGTCAGGACTGGCTCTACCAAGGCCGTCAGTAGTTCCAATGGAATGTTGTCTACTCCGGGGGCCTTGTTTCGACTCAGGTCTTTCAGTGCTCTGTCAAACTCTTCACGCAGTATCGTATCTCCCATTTCATCTTCATCTACATCCTCTTCCATTTCCATAATATTGTCCTCAAGTACATCGCCATTGTATAGACCCTCTGTATACTCCTTCCACCTTTCTGCTTTCCCGTCTTTGCATAGAACTGGGTTTCCATCTGAGCTCTTGATGTTCATACAAGTGGTTCTCTTTTCTCCAAAGGTCTCTTTAATTTTCCTGTAGGCAGTATCTATCTTACCCCTGGTGAGACAAGCCTCTACATCCTTACATTTGCCCACTAGCCATCCCTGCTTAGCCATTTTGCACTTCTGTCGATCTCATTTTTGAGACGTTTGTATTCGTTTTTGCCTGCTTCATTTACTGCATTGTTATATTTTCTCCTTTCATCAATTAAATTCCTAATGCGTACTCCCAGATAATTTGTGGCATTAACTGCTTCCATTTGCTGACCTGCTATATTGTAGCGAAATGATAAGGGATCTTCCTTTCTACGTATTCGCAGCACATTACACTTGTCTACATTGAGATTCAATTGACATTCCCTGCACCATGAGTCAATTCGCTGCAGATCCTCCTGCATTTCAGTACAATTTTCCATTGCTACTACCTATCGATATACCACAGCATCATCCGCAAAAAGCCTCAGTGAACTTCCGATGTCATCCACAAGGTTATTTATGTATATTGTGAATAGCAACGGTCCTACAACACTCCCCTGCGACACACCTGAAATCACTCTTACTTCGGAGGACTTCTCTCCATTGAGAATGACATGCTGCATTCTGTTATCTAGGAACTCTTCAATACAATCATACAATTGGTCTGATAGTCCATATGCTTTTACTTTGTTCATTAAACGACTGTGGGGAACTGTATCGAACGCCTTGTCGAAGTGCCCGCATCTCGTGGTCGTGCGGTAGCGTTCTCGCTTCCCGTTCGATTCCCGGCGGGGTCAGGGATTTTCTCTGCCTCGTGATGGCTGGGTGTTGTGTGATGTCCTTAGGTTAGTTAGGTTTAAGTAGTTCTAAGTTCTAGGGGACTGATGACCATAGATGTTAAGACCCATAGTGCTCAGAGCCATTTGAACCATTTTGAACCTTGCGGAAGTCAAGAAACACGGAATCTACCTGTGAACCCGTGTCTATGGCTCTCTGAGTCTCGTGGACGAATAGCGCGAGCTGGGTTTCACACGACCGTCTTTTTCGAAACCCATGCTGATTCCTACAGAGTAGATTTTTAGTCTCCAGAAAAGTCATTATATTTGAACCTAATACGTGTTCCAAAATTCTGCAACTGATCGACGTTATAGATATAGGTCTATAGTTCTGCACATCTGTTCGATGTCCCTTCTTGAAAACGGGGATGACCTGTGCCCTTTTCCAAACCTTTGAAACACTACGCTCTTCTAGAGACCTACGGTACACTGCTGCAAGAAGGGGACCAAGTTCCTTCGCGTACTCTGTGTAAAATCGAACTGGTATCCCATCAGGTCCAGCGGCCTTTCCTCTTTAGAGCGATTTTAATTGTTTCTCTATCCCTCTGTCGTCTATTTCGATATCTACCATTTTGTCAACTTTGCGACAATCTAGAGAAGGAACTACAGTGCAGTCTTCCTCTGTGAAACAGCTTTGGAAAAAGACATTTTGTATTTCGGCCTTTAGTTTGTCATCCTCTGTTTCAGTACCATTTTGGTCGCAAAGTGTCTGGACATTTTGTTTTGATCCACCTACCGCTTTGACATAAGACCAAAATTTCTTAGGATTTTCTGCCGAGTCAGTACCTAGAACTTTACTTTCAAATTCACTGAACGCCTCTTGCATAGCCCTCCTCACACTACATTTCGCTTCGCGTAATTTTTGTTTGTCTGCAAGGCTTTGGCTATGTTTATGTTTGCTGTGAAGTTCCCTTTGCTTCTGCGGCAGTTTTCTAACTCGGTTGTTGTACCACGGTGGCTCTTTCCCATCTTACGATCTTGCTTGGAACATACTCATCTAACGCATATTGTACGATGGTTTTGAACTTTGTCCACTGATCCTCAACACTATCTGTACTTGAGACAAAACTTTTCTGTTGAGCCGTCAGGTACCCTGATATCTGCTTTTTGTCACTTTTGATAAACAGAAAAATCTTCCTACCTTTTTTAATATTTCTATTTACGGCTGAAATCATCGATGCAGTAACCACTTTATGATGAATGAAAGTGAAACGCAGAACATTTGTCGAGTTGGTGGAATCACTTCATCGCCTCGCAAGTAAGGGCGGCCCGGTTTGATAGCGTCTCTGGTTTGGAAAGAGAGATTCAGTCGTGGGCAAAAGTCTGCGGCCATTACCAACTAGAGACGCGCCCTTACTTCCCAGATACAGCAATACACACAGCGAGAGCTGAATAACGTACACAATAATAAATGTGACGAAGTTACTACAATGATTCTATCATTTTTTTCCTGGTCTCAATGTATATCTACGGCACAACAGTAACGTAATTTCGATGACGTTGTGGTCTACGTGGAGAAAAGGTTGAACATAATCTGTCAGAACAAATGGGTGCTCAGTTCCTTACGATGTTATAACAACGTAGCGTCATTTGTTACCAATACTGTCTCCAAACCAGCAGCTGCAAGATTCGATATTCACATCGAAGCATCGGTCTAAACGAAACAAAAGTAGAATGCGTCGTTCACAGAAATATTCTGAGTACCGGAGAGGCTTTCCTACGTAAAGTCAGTCTACTAGAGAGAAATTAAAGACGCCAGTAGTACACAGTACCTTTAGCTTAGCAACTTCGTTTGCCCTAATTGTGAATTGGTTTCCAAAGATTAGGTACATAGTCGATTCGCTCAAATTTCAAATACAGATTTTCTCTATAGACTATTCAGACACGTCGGAGAGCGGACGCCAAATTTCGCACGAGCAGCTACTAGTGACAAATCGCTTCTCTGTCATTATCAAGGCAACTATGATACCAGTTTGATACTTGTCCGGAATGTGTAAAAAATCACAGCACTACTTCTTACAGGATGATGGAACTACAACGTTAAAGTCTCCACTTTCATGGCTTAATAGGACGCGAAACACAACAGTTCCACCACCCGAATATCAGTGTCAGCGAAGTTCATTCACATAAAAGGACTGTACGTGCCGGTCACAACAAAATCTTGTTGGCGGCACTTTCACAGTCCGGTTTATTTGCCCCTAAAGCTCGCTAGTGGTGAAATAACGTACCCCAGTGGTAAAGCGAATTGTCATTCTCATAGTTCGGTATCAGTGCCTATACAATTTCGGGTTCCTTTCATAAAAACATAGTATCATTTTCCCGCGCACGCTTCACAAACGCATCGTCCACCATACCTTCTAGTACAAATCCTCTGTTTGACTATCGATATCACTATCGCTATTCCCTGACTACAGATATTTTATCATCATCATAAGTCACATAAATCTTTATAAATGTTCTTGACTGCATTTTTCATTATTAATAATGTACCAAAAAAGAAATTTACAAACTTTTCCACAGTCACAAACCAAGAAGCATATTTATTCATTGGCAAACGAAATAATCACAATTACGTCTTCACATCTAAAACCCACAGTAGTGCGTTCCATCATCATAATTACATATGCTGATAGGAACAAAAGAAAATAATAAAAAACGAAAGAAAATCATGGCAAAAATTTTATATGCGTAATTAGCAATGCGTTCACAAAGGGAACCAAACTAAGTCACATGTGCGTTCAGAGTGTAACAAACAGGGCTTTTGTTTGTAGGGAACCTAAGTCCTATGCACACCACTCCCCTCGCCCCCCGAACATTTAAAGACTCTTTAACAAAACGTATTGGTACATTTCTGTCTAGTCGAGCAAATACAGCTTCACTTCATCGATCACCTGGCGTCAACACACTGTTCACAACAGATGGAGAAGATTTCGAGTCACCTCCCATTTAAATCGACCAGCTGAATCAGTTTCCCTTTGTCGGCAAATTGGAATTAAGCAGCAGAATCGAAACATTACGCCACTAAAACTTTGTAAATTGTTTGTGCTTTATTTGGTGAAATTTTACACATGGTTCAAATGGCTCTGAGCACTATGGGACTTAACATCTATGGTCATCAGTCCCCTAGAACTTAGATCTACTTAAACCTAACTAACCTAAGGACAGCACACAAATTTTAAACATGTTGGCTGTACAGTTAAGGTGGATACTTGTAATCGCTGCTTTTGTCTGATGTGATAATGATGCCTCTCACTTTTCTTGAGTGCGTGATTTTTGTTCAGTTTCAATTCCAAATTCGTGTGTCTTTGGTGATTTGATTTTGAATTCCTAAATAAAGTTTGTAGATTTAAAGAAGGCAAAGAAAATATTGGACTGTACTGGTAATCTTTACACCTGAACAGAAATAATTTGACAGTACATACTTCAGCGTTCTTATTTTCTGTTCTAATAAGCATGTTGACTGGTGTTTGGCGGTGATTTAGGTTGCTGTTTTGTATGTCTCATTGGTTTTGATGGCTGAAAAGTATAACTAACGACCGTAAATCCACCCAGACTTCGAAAGCTGTGAAAGTTAATGATTCGAAAGTTAAACTGTGGCTGGGGAACGCCAACTATGTCATGTGGAAAGGTAAACACGAATTATAAATGTACATGATGATTTCTAGTTAAATATTTATTTCTGATCTCATAATACAAAAGGCTCTCTCTCTCTCTCTCTCATTGCTTATCATGAATGCCCTTCCAAAGCAAAGAGCCTCCACACCTCCACTCAGCTCCATTGGTCAGTGATCTACCCCCACAGATCAACCCCTCTTCCACATTAGATTGGAACACTGGAGGGTGTGGTGTGAATCGTGCGGTAGCGTTCTCGCTTCCCACGCCCGGGTTCCCGGGTTCGATTCCCGGCGGGTCAGGGATTTTCTCTGCCTCGTGATGGCTGGGTGTTCTGTGCTGTCCTTAGGTTAGTTAGGTTTAAGTAGTTCTAAGTTCTAGGGGACTGATGACCAATGCAGTTGAGTCCCCTAGTGCTCAGAGCCATTTTTTGTGGTGTGAAGTTGCCTTTGGGAGGCATGAAGGTTGTTAATTGGCGTCAGTGACTGTTCGACATATGTTGCATACATGTGGTATGGGGAAAATCGTGATGGAAGGCCGTACAGGCGACCACAGAGGGAGGGGAGTAGGCTGGCACTGGTTTTTGCACTCTTTGCAATAGAGTCTTCTGTACCTGGCGATTGTTAGGGGTGTGTAACTTGGGTCAGTCAGCTCCTTGGTGTGGTAACTGGCAGAGTGGTAGTTCACCTCCCAGGAAAGTTGTGAAGACACCACCACAAAATCCTCTGTTGTCGGTAGGCAGAAGATCCTAATGAGGGAAGTGGCAATCACCTTGCTAGTGATGTCTGATGTTGCGTGAGTTATTTCCCACTGGTTAGAGCAGGACTACATCTGGTAGAAAGTCTCGTATGTCGACCGTGAGTATTTCTCCATCAGTGTGTCATGATCCAGGCCTATGAGTGGTGAACAGACTGCTGTTGTCCATGTCAGTTTGTCTGTTAAAGAGGACCATTGTAGGGTTGCTGTTGACATCAGTATCGAGAGTGAGGCTGCCGCATTTTATCACTCAGGATGGTCCATTGTAGAGAGGCTAGAAAGCTGCTGCATGGTGTCATTACAGACCATCATGTATGTGCAGACCACGAGTCTCTCATGTATGAACGGTTTTACAGGCGAGTGTGCTGATTACTCAGCTGGCAGTGTGAGCATCTTGCCATAAAAAATTCTCCATGAGTGAGGCTTGTAAGTGATCTTTAAATGCCTTGTGGATGCTTAGCAGCACCCAAAGAAGGAACTCACTCCAATCCCTCTGTGGCACATGAGAGTCTTCATCATGTGGTGCCATTGTTCCATGAGACCATTATTCTGGGGACAGTAAGCTATGTGTGACGCCAGGAGAAGCCTCAGATGCTGCAGAGGGTGATGAATAGTGCTAATTCGAATTAGCGCCCCTGATGTGTGGTGATGGTATCTGGTAAGCAAAGCATGGTATCCAAGTTGGTATGAAAGCCTTGCCCATGGATTTCTTGGTGACATCTGGGCCATGGATTTACTTTCAAAATCTTTTCTTAAAGAATTTACTTTATTTACTAGCGATTCATCAAGAACATTAACACATTTAATCACACTATGTGAGCGTGGAAGTAGTTGCCAGTGGGTAACGGAAGAAAACAAATTTCTTTCAACAAAAGGAAATTTTATTCCTAAAAACCGTTTCATTAAAAAAAAAAACAGATTTAAAAATTATAATCAGAAAGCACCCTCCAAATATCAAGTTACAATTTATTCATAGGCAGAAATAACAATTTTTTTGTTGACAGTATGAACTTTCGGCCGTAGTCATGACCGCTCACAACAACCTCTGAAAGACTACAGTGGTCCAAATCTACAGCACACCAAATTACTTTAAACTAAAAACTTTCACAACTCACACAAACAAGTAAACTATGCACAACGTAGGAGGGATGGAAATGGTACAAAACACTCACATTAAAAAAAATTACTCGCCACCGAAAGTGCAACTTGTTTTTAAAAGAAAACTCTTACGATGGAAGGGTGACAACTTTACATACTAAAATGACAATTTAAATAAAAAAACCATGAAATGCAGTCTTACATAAAATGTAGAAACATGCTCTACATTATACATATACCGCCTCTCAAGATGATAGGCGAGATAAAAACATATTTCACGAATTCCGCCTTTACACCTTAAGCAATAAAGTCGTTGGCACCGAATCCGACAAACATGACAGAGGCAGCTATTAACGTATGGCAGATCGACAGGGGGATTACTGAACATCCCGAACCGCAGATTGCTCTAACCCGCCCCTATTCCACAAGCGAAAAACGGACCACCCAATTCATAAACAACCACCTTCCCGCAGGTGGGCAAATGGAGAAGAATGGTGTGACGACCCCAAAACAAAGCAGCTGGTGACATCACCAAGAAAACAAGTAGAATTTAACAAGTAAATGAAACAACATATCTCCAATCACTTAACTTCTAATGAACTACGATTTCTGACGAAGACCTGACGCAGCACCCCCAACGCTCTTCCGAACCGTCCGCTGCCAGCCGCTTCAACGTACGCAGGAAGGCGCGCCGATCTCCCGTCTCACGGCGTCGCAGCCCGCACCGGCCAGACTGATGTCGTGGGTTGACTCCTGTTGCTCTCGTGTCGACTGCGAAGCCACTACCCCTCGCTATACGGCGCGGCCCACTTGACTCACGTGGGGACCTCACATGCGCCGACACTCAAGGCGGACAAGTTATCTCGTGTCTCAGTGCGCGACCGACCAACCGATCGATCAAACCGCCAATGACCGCTGCCCGAGCCACTCGATCAGACTGGCGGCGTAATGCGCAGACTCAGATGCAGGAACTCAGCCCCGACCGAGCGACCACTAGCTGAGTTCTGTTACTAGCGGAGTGGCAAGAATCTCATTTTCTGGCTTTAAGTTTGATCCAAACGACAGACATACTAGCACTCCGACGACAGACAGACACTAACTGCCGCGCAAATGCGAGCGATAGACAGACCAGCAACTGGTGACGCGAGACTGGCCCAGCCTCACTCCGACTGACCAACTGCCCAGACCCCCCTGGTGAGCTCATAGCGCCCCTTAAATGCACTTGAACAGGCAACCTTTCCCCTTTTCCACTAGAGGGAGACACCTAAGCTTCGATTGCCACAGCGGCGCCATCGCCCGAAACGGAGGGCGACTGCTTCACACTACGCTCTTCAAAACAGCAATTTTTACCACGGCTCAACATCTATGACGGGAACTGCTATTAAAAAATGCATAACCTAGTTAAATGTGTAGAGACGGTATTGCAGCCTTCCAACTCAGGCAGAGGTTTCATGAGTCTCATTGTATATGACAGAAGGTGCATACATTGCATTTCAAAATTGCCACAGCACGTCTGCATGTGTCAGCCCACCTTGGTTTGCTGACAACCGAGGCAGACGAGTGTCCACTCACAGCAGTTGCACCTGACACTCAACTGAACAACGCATTTAAGAACTAGCAGGGTTATTGGTCAAGCAGATAGGTCCATGAGCTTGTGTAGACTTTTGACGATAGTGGATCACATAGACATGGGTAGGATCAGTCGGATCTCCTGTTCTGACACAATGTAAGGGACCACCAACTTCTGAACCTAGGCTCAATTGTTATTCGATTTTGAGGTCGGAAGAATAGTATGTGAGTAAAGCTCAAACTGTTGGGTCCCACTGCAAGGGACACCTCATGTATTCACCAACACGAGTCATCGTTGGCACAGCATAGTTGCTGTGAATCGACACAAGTCTGGTAGAGTAGTTCTCGTGTCGCGTTGATGATTTCTATGGTTATAACACACTGTTGTAGAAGTAGACTGCAGTCGGCGAAGGCTGTGATGTAGGTCACAGATCGGAGTAAGCAATTGTGGTGCAGTTGGGGCAAAAAGACCTGGGACGGATTTTAATGTGGCATCGTGGAATAAAGCACCATGGTAGAGGCCTGCTTAGAGGTTGAACTTGTGAAGGATGTCGACCACTACTACGGGTTCAGCAATGTCAGCTATGTAAAAGCTACAAATGCAATATAGGTCGTCCATAAGTTGTATGGCTAGCTGCACAGTGCCATGTACATGGACGCTGGCTCTGTTAACCATGAGTAGTGGAAGTCATGGGATTTCAGCATGAAGTTAAAACATTAGACGAGGCACTCTGCATACATTCGTCCCAGAGTTGATATGAAAAAACATGTCTGTGTAGTGGTCATCTATATATAGACACCCTTCATGAGAAGCCACTGTGGCAGAGCAGAGACGGTTTGGTGTTGTGGTGCAAGCTGGTCCACCCACCACATTCCGCAATATTTGTTCGGCTACGAGCAGTGGTATACAGCTGCTCTGTGCTGCACGTGATACGAGCTGTGTTGTAACCTGGGTGAGTCGAGATAAGGTGGTGTACAGTTACCTGTGCACAATGCGGTGCCATGTTCAGTCCACTATTCAGCACTTGTACAGGGACCTGTGACATCAGCTTTGTGTGAGGTTAGGGCATCGACGTTGTTCGGATTGCATGCTGTCCGACTGGGCGGTGGCGCCAGGGGTGGCCAGTTTGAAGTGCTGCCTTTTGTGTACCATAGAATGCAATCTGTCCACTAGGGCAAGTTTTTGTCTTATAGTTCTACCTAATACTCAATCATTGCAAGCCCTAGCTGAGGTGAGAGTCTGATGATCCACAATGTCCAGAGGATCGGGCATGGATGTGGTGTCCACTAGTGAACATAATGGACTCTATAACTGCGAAGGAGAAACCGCAGTGTGCTGCTCCTCGTATATCGCCTGTCCCACTTGCTGCTGAGCTGTGAGCAGTTGAGACGCCCTGCCAAACCTGCAGAACAGGACAAGTTGTAGGAATTATGGAAGGGGCCCAGAGTGAGCGGCTGTCAGTTACACTCCAAATATAACACTTTATTTAGTTGTCCAAACATTACGGCGCAACTTCTATGCTTGACTATCAACAGAAAACGTCTTTAATTCTAAAACAGCTAAACTGCTATAAATATTTCATTTTATTTATTTATTTATTTTGAGACAGAAGAGTCTAGACTTTAACCTTAAATAGTATTTAAGCCCAAATGATGTAAGACTTGATAAGTAAGAATCCAAAATTTTAAAGCAGCTGAACGCCCATAATTTTAAGAACAATACAACTATGACAAATTTTCAACAGGCAGAAGGCCCACAGCTTTGTCTTGAAAAAATGTAATGCTTGATAAGTAAGAACTTTAAAACTTAAAGCGGATGAGGGCCCAGTGCTTTAAAAAAAAATATACAACTACATGAAATTTTCAACAGGCAGAAAGCCCACAGCTTTATCTTTCGAAAGGTAATACTTGATAAGTAAGATCCTTAAAACTTAAGCAGCTGAATGCATATGCTTTCAAACAATACAATAAATTGTCAACAGGCAGAAGGCCCAAATTTTATCTTTAGACAATGCAAGACTTGCCCAATTCAGAAAAATTTACTTTTAAACGGCTGAAGGCCATTGATTTTAAAAACACAATTACAGGCTTAGAAATTCCAACCATCGGCTATGAGCCATTAAAAATACACAAGTAAACGCCAACAAGAAAGGCAGTATAGGCAACGGCGCTCAGAAGTTTCCAGGGGGCCCGGTCTGCCCTTGAGATCTTAACATTTACTTCGGTGAGACAAGAAGTCGGCCCAACTATACTCGATCCCCCAGCAACACTACCGAGAGACGGTCAGGGACCCACTGACAAGACAACTTGCTAACCACCGACCAGTATACGAGAATTGCAAAGCCAAAACGTTACAGACATAACCACCCACTACCAAAAATACATTAAGCTGTCAAAAACCACACACCATGTTGGACAGCGACTACAGATGAGGAAAGGACACTGCCTAAATTTACGTCAGCGTCCAGGGCAGGTAACTGGAACACTAACGGCCAGAAGGCAGAAAATTCCGCTGGTGCCTCTACATTTCAAACCGACAAATATAGTTAATCCCACCACAGGTGGCTAAATCTTCACCAACTCGCACACTTGCTGTTGCACCCGGCAATACCACCAAGAGTGAACCACCAACCAAGGGGACAACGTAAACAGACATGGCTTCGGTGATTAAATCACCGTCCGCAGCTCGTGGTCGTGTGGTAGCGTTCTCGCTTCCCACGCCCGGGTTGCCGGGTTCGATCCCCGGCGGGGTCAGGGATTTTCTCTGCCTCGTGATGACTGGGTTAGTTAGGTTTAAGTAGTTCTAAGTTCTAGGGGACTGATGACCATAGATGTTAAGTCCCATAGTGCTCAGAGCCATTTGAACCATTTGATTACATCACCACTCAACTTTCATCTCCTGGGTCAATGAGCCACGAACCTCTTAGCATTCGGAACTGCCCCCACACGCTCCGACACTGCATAGAGACCGCCAGCGGGCCCGGCCGACTGCAGCGAGTGGAGACTTGCTTGATGATATGCTCCAACCGACCGACGCACTACCAGTATGCAAATGGCTCTCAGCACTGTGGGACTTAACATCTGAAGTCATGGGTCCCTACAACTTAGTAGTACTTAAATCTAACTAACCTAAGGACATCACACACATCCATGCCAGAGGCAGGATTCGAACCTGCGACCGTAGCTGTCGTGCGGTTCCAGACTGAAGGGCCTAGAACTGCTCGGCCACATTGGCTGGCTGCCAGTATGCCGACAACATGTAAAAGAAGTTGTCAGTGGAAATGACACCAACTACACACACAGTTTGAAAAACACTTGCACGAGGACTTGAACAACACTCAGCAGTGGCTGTCCAATCACAAAGACAAATCGGGAGTTGATACACACACACACACACACAGCCAACACATAAACGATCGGCGAGCCAATCCACGTCGTCCAGTAGGACGACCGACCGACGATCCACGAAGACCGTCCCCGGCTCAAGTGATGCATGGCGGCAATGGACACCCAGGCCTCACTGCTGTTCCAACCCGACTGAACTAGTGCCGCTTTCCAACTCCACAACTGGCAGGTCCGAACTGTCCTCCTGGCACGTTCCACCTCACTCCACGATAGACAACAACTGGGAAGTAATAGTAGTGCTCCAAAGATAACACCGGAGGGCTATATCGATAGGCGCTGCAGCTGCTGCTGACAGCCAGACAAAGCAGCAACTCAGTGACAACAGAAATTGAAACTAACATAACGAGGTGGCAACACGATAAAAACAGGATGTAAATCAAGAGATGGCACGAGCGCGAGCCACGCACGGCTCAGCAGTTAGTTGTGGTGACGCTGATTTTGCTGCATACTACTTATTGTGTGGCAGCAGGGATAAGACAGTGTCACTGCCTATATCCATGTACTCTGCGAGATGGCAGAGCCTTAAAAATTTTTATTTGTCATGTGAAATGCCTAACTAAACGAATACACACTCGGCAGTGGCGAAACATAACGTCACTTGATCAGGAGCAAAGGTGGGAGTTTTTTATGTAGTGTAGCTTTTCATCGTGCCGTGAAGCCTGAGAACGGTTGCACCGCCAGAGCCTAATAGCGGGGCACAGCCGGTGCTGTAGCCACTATCTGCGGCGTGGGTGGAGCTCATAACATGGCGCCAGTGTTGTCCAGCAGGTTTGGGTATTAAGTGGCAGCGTCGAATGTCGGCGACCTCGGCACGCGCAGAAGACTCTGTTGGCGCCATATCCGTTTGCACGAAAACCGAAGCTTGTCGGTGTGGGTTTGGCATGTAAATTCAAGAGATAAAGGCCTTGATGGCGGTCATAGTGTGTCTTGTGAGGTGACGTTCGTGCAAGCTTTTTGTTCCGTATTAGACACTGTTCGTCCGCGAAAGCAATGAGAACACTGGGCCGTAGCCACTGTCGATGGATTCGAAGCAGTGGAGCTGCGAGAATCAGTGGATCAAGTGAATTTCATGTCCATTGTTCATGCGCAATAAAGGGATGCCAAACAGTATTTCGCGAATAAATCGGTGTCCCTTGCAGTCGTGGTCACCAATGTAGATGCTTTCAAACACGACAAGGAATTTACTGTTTCAGAAAAACTAAGCAATGTCTTTAAGGAATTTTAGACTCAAGTGGCTTTTCGAACAAATAACAAACCCGGGAAGCTCCTACGTCATAGCCTAGATGTGCCGCTGGACCCACAGGACCAGATAGGAATCTACAAAATTAAATGTTCATCTTGCGATAACTTCTGCATTTGCCAAACTCGGAGAAAGTTTAAGATACGATTCAGTAGGTATGTAAGTAACAATAGTAATTTGAAAGAAGGGAACCAAAAACTCACGACAGTTGAAAAGAGCCTATCTGTATCACATTCGAACAAAAGGTTATATTTTACGTAGTCTAAAGGAGCTTGAAATCAATACCATAGTCGGCTATCTCCCAACCTTATAATTAATGAGTAAGCCTCTATTAGTCAGAAGAGATTTTTAGGGTATTTGACGAACTGCATGTGAATAAAAGGGAAATAGATAAAGAAGCTGTGTTAATGAACATCTACTTCTCTCAGTCTCTATGTACATACTCGTCTGCTAAAATTATTTACTTGCGTGTTTCACTTTTTCTTCTTATGTTATTGTAATAGAGTATAGTTATAGAGAAATACTAGCCCTGTTATTTTATATGAATCACATTATGTGTAGTTTTCATTTATACAAAAAATTAAACTGTAGAATTTCCTTTTAGGTGTAGTTGCCTTGGCTAATGGGTTAGCATGAATAGCTATTCAAATTTATAAACAATTAAATTATTTCATTCATCAGTTTTAACACAAACTTTTATTAGGGACAAATACGTAACTAATGATAACGATAAAATAATGCCGAAAAGCAGCTCCGCTGTAGTCATGCCACCTGTTGACAGATTGTTTATCCTGCAGACACAGTAGGCCGTTCCTGTCATTCCGCTCTAAGTTTTGTCTGTGTTAGGTCATCGTATCTAGTTGCTGCTGCTATTTCGTTTAGCTCCATCGTTTTCCTGATGATTTTTTATGTACTTCTCAAAGTTATTTTTAACGCTAATTGCTAATGATAAATTTTTCGTGAAATCCGAAGAAAAATGTTCAAATGTATGTAAATAATGTATAAATGTGTAAATAATTGTTGTGCAAATATATTGTAGCTACATTTCTTATTTAAGACACCTGTTTTCTATGTACACCCTACAACTTCATATTCTTACTGTATTTTTACCAAGTCACCTGATGATGCGCAGGGCCTGAAACGCATTTTGAGGAATGAAATGAAGCCGTCTAAAAAACATATGGTATCTGTTTCTCCACGATCACGCAAAGTATTTAGATTCCTTAGAGCAGGGCTTCCCAACGTGTGGTCCGCGGAACCCTTAGGGGCCCGCCGGCTCTTTCTAGGGGGTCCGCAGCCACCTTTCACCAAATCGTCTAAAATAATGAGTAAAATTATTGAATAAAAATGTGAAAATCAAATTCATCACTTTTTTTTTCGTGTGATAAACATGTGTACTTTTAGTTCAGGTCGTATCCCCAAGCAGCCTTCGCGGCTCCTAAGTGAGAACGAATACACAGTTTAGTGCGAGGGAATGTGGCTTCTCTGATCGACTGTTTCGCAACGATAGGGGGGTCGTTTGTGCGCCGGCTCGCGGCGCTAGATGCGACGAAAACCTTTTACGCATGCGCGGTTTGTCGACCAATCACAGCGGTCGCTGGCGCGTATGGGGCCCCAGGCATCATAAAATGTTAAACTTGCTTTGTCAGTGCACTACCTATTTCATAAGTCGATTTTTGACCAGTTTACTACTTCTAACATGGATCAGTGGCTGAAGTCAGGATCATTGAAGAAGGGTTCAGTTTCTCCATCGCCTTCACAACAAGGGAAGTATCCAGTTGAAATGAATGAGGAGGGAGGACGATCAAAGGAAGACTTTACATACATTTGAACATTTTTCTTCGGATTTCACGAAAAACCACACACACACACACACACACACACACACACACATACACAGCTGTTACGAAATATGCATGCTCCTTACACAGCAGTAGCCAAATAGTGGAAGTGAACAGACCACAAGCGGCAACTTGTCAACAGCGAACAGTTTGGACGTGACGTTGATTGCTCTTGGAGGAAGACAGCTCCATCGTGTGAAATTTTAATTACCAAGTAATTTTAATCAGGCTGTAGTGTTTTGAACAAAGTGAGTAAATCCACTAGTAAGTCTCTAGATACAGTGGAAATTCAAATTGTATTGTTAATTTCAAGTTTTTTCATTCATCTTCATACTTCGGAGGGGGGGGGGGGGAGATCATTGGTAACATTGCACTTGCATTAAGAAGCTTTCAGTTCTCATGGGTTTTGCTCTGAAATTTAAGGTTACTGTGCTCTTGATTGACTAGGGGTCCACCGTGGATTTTCGACTGAAGAAGGGTTCGCCAGCTGAAAAGGTTGGGAAACCCTGCCTTAGAGTGTTTGGGATTATAATAGTTCACACACCTCTACAAAGACTTTCAGCCATATTCACAACAAATGTTTTCCTCCTTCTAGTGGAAGAGAATCCATACATACACATACACACACACACACACACACACACACGCACGCACGCACACACACACACACACACACACACACACACACACACTCACTCACACAGAACGAATAGTAACACTGTTATTTTACAAAAAAAAATGGTTCAAATGGCTCTGAGCAGTATGGGACTCAACTGCTGAGGTTATTAGTCCCCTAGAACTCAGAACTAGATAAACCTAACTAACCTAAGGACATCACAAACATCCATGCCTGAGGCAGGATTCGAACCTGCGACCGTAGCGGTCTTGCGGTTCCAGACTGCAGCGCCTTTAACCGCACGGCCACTTCGGCCGGCTGTTATTTTACATTCAATAATTCATCACGCATGTTATACAACCTTAAGTTTAGCACATGGTTACTTTAAATATTCAAAATGTTCACCGTTGGTGGCTATACAGATAACAGGACGACTCGCAGTCGCCGCAACTACTTCAGTCAGCGTTCCAGTGGAGATCGCTGCACATGTCGCTGTAATCGCCTGGCGCAGTTCCTCCAGCGTGCGTGGCTTACGTCGATAGACGCTGTCTTTCACAGTTCCCCAAATGTAAAAATCCATAGGTGTTAAATCTGCTGACTGTGGAGGGAACTCTTAGTCCCATCCAATGCCCCAGATAGTTGTCATCCACGAAAGCCCGTACGGCTAGGTGACGGTGTGGTGGCACCCCATCCTGTTCGTAAAAGACCCTTCGTCAGCTCCACAAAGCGAACGTATGCCTGGGAAATTGATGTGCGTAACATTTCTAGGTACATTTCTCCAGTGACAGTAGCATTAAAGAAAAAGCGTCCTACTAAGCCCCTAGATGATGGTCCACACCAGCCATGATCCCCTGGTAGATTGACCGCTTCATCCACATAAACATGCGGATTTTCCGGTGGCCAGTACACACTGCTATACCGATTCACGGTTACATTAAGATATAATTGTGCCTCGTCACTCCACACTACCTTCGTCACAAATTGTTCGTCATTATTTACCATTTGCTGATACCATTCGCAAAATTGCATTCGGCGATCAGGATCGCCATCATTAATCACGTGCAATAATCGTGGAATGTAAACTTTCCACTTTGTAGCTTTCAGAATTCTTCCTACACTTGTACTGATAACCCCCACATCACATGCATATTGCGTAGCAGACTTCTGTGGAGAATTAACAAACATTTCCAACACGGGAACCGACGAAGCAGGACTTGTAGCTGTACGCTGGCTTTCTGATATTCCTTTGTGAATATCACAAATCGTTCCATGCAACTCCAACTTGTGAATGATGCGTTCAATTGCTAGGTAGGTTGGCGGTTCTGTTTAAGACTCCCACTTCCACTGAATGGCATTGTCAAACTTGAAACACCACTTCACAATACCTTTTCGTTGCTCGATTGTCAAGCGTGCTCCAGCCATGTTGTTTTCTCAGTATAAAGATGAAAGTACTACTGTTGAGCCAAAGTGCATACTACTACACACTCGTAACTCTAAATTAGTCGTAACTCCAATTGAACGATAATACACATATCTCTATAGAGCTTGACATAGAGTGTATACATTTTTTGTGGCGGACTCTATATATACACTCCTGGGCATTAAAATTGCTACACCATGAAGATGACGTGTTACAGACGCGAAATTTAACCGACAGGAAGTAAATGCTGTGATATGCAAATGATTAGCTTTTCAGAGCATTCACACGAGGTTGGCGCCGGTGGCGACACCTACAACGTGCTGACATGAGGAAAGTTTCCAACCCATTTCTCATACACAAGCAGCAGTTGACCGGCGTCGCCTAGTGAAACTGTTGTGATGCTCGTCTTAGGAGGAGAAATTCTTACCATCACGTTTCCGACTTTGATAAAGGTCGGATTGTAGCCTGTCACGATTGCGGTTTATCGTATCGCGACATTACTGCTCGCGTTGGTCGAGATCCAATGACTATTAGAAGAATATGGAATCGGTGGGTTCAGGAGGGTAATACGGAACGCCGTGCTGGATCCCAACGGCCTCGTTTCACTAGCAGTCGAGATGACAGGCATCTATCCGCATGGCTGTAACGCATCGTGCAGCCACGTCTCGATCCCTGAGTCAACAGATGGGGACGTTTGCAAGACAACAACCATCTGCACGAACAGTTGGACAACGTATCCAGCAGCACGAATTATCAGCTTGGAGACCGTGGCTGCAGTTACCCTTGACGCTGCATCTCAGACAGGATCGCTTGCGATGGTGTACCCGACGACGAACCTGGGTGCACGAATGGCAAAACGGCATTTATTCAGATGAATCCAGGTTCTGTTTACAGCATCACGATGGTCGCATCCCCCGCGAAACCCTACATTTCAGCAGGATAATGCACGACCGCATGTTGCAGGTCCTGTATGGCCTTTCTGGATACAGAAATGTTCGACTGCGGCCCTGGCCAGCACATTCTCCAGATCTCTCACCAACTGAAAACGTCTGGTCAATGGAGGCCGAGCAACTGGCTCATCACAATACGCCAGTCACTAGTCTTGATGAACTGTGGTACCGTGTTGAAGCTGCATGGACAGCTGTACCTGTACACGCCATCCAAGCTCTGTTTGACTCAATGCCCAGGCGTATCAAGGCCGTTATTACGGCCAGAGGTGGTTGTTGTGGGTACTGATTTCTCAGGATCTATGCACCCAAATAGCGTGAAAATCTAATCACATGTCAATTCTAGTATAATATATTTCTCCAATGAATACCCATTTATCATCTGCATTTCTTCTTGGTTTAGCAATTATAATGGCCAGTAGTATATACCGATCTCAAGCAAACTTCATACGCATATATCTTAACCTCTGGCGACAGTCACTGTGCAGGTAGGAACCACCTAACTTTCAAAGGGGTAGGGGTGGGGAAGATAACGAAGCGCAGCTCGTGATATGTGAATTCCCTGACTTTATTCATCCAGAACCTGACAATGAGAACACTTAGCGACTTTGAACAAACTGTAAACATAATTTCAAACCTGTACAAACCATTTTTTCTCGTTCGAAAACCCTACAAAACGATGAAAGGCAAAATGTTTATCGCATACCACTTTTCTGGTATTCATGCAGTGAAAGTACTGCTTGAGGAATGTCGCCATATTTTATTACTTCTTCACTACTAACTGTGTTCGGGATACAAGTTGCAGATAGTATACACATACACCACTGAATGTAGCTGAAAAATTGCGTCATTGTACGACACATAGTTCAGGAAATATGACGTCATAAACAATGAGATGTGTGAAAAACTGCCACGTCATGCATGAAGTTTAAATTTATCACTTCGTTGGTACTAACTCCGTTAGTAACACATTTCGCAGAAAGTTTCCGAACATGCCGATGAATATAATGACATAATTATACCATCGTTCGGGACATTGTTCAGGGGATATGACGTCACGTGCGTGGATGGAGCTATAAGTAAGTACCTCGGCAACGGCGAGTTTCTGTGACAGTACGCCAGTAACAACTGTACGTGACTATTACGAGTATAAGTTTTATACCCGATTGCACAGTACGACATCCTTCCTCTTTGTCTCATCTCTCAACAGGAACTTCGTGTACAAAGCGCACAGGTCTCCACTCAGCTGCATTGTCCAGCGATCTTCTTCGCCTCGATCACCCCATATGGTGATGCAAAAGAAAATCACACCAAAGAGCTTCCAACTGCGTGTAACAATCGGACGGAAGGCATTCCAGAAAACTGGGATTTGGAGAAAAGTCAGAAATTTTGCAGAAAGTATGAACAGTTGGTGTAAATAAAAGAAGAACTGGCTGCAAAATTTGTGAAGGAATTGGCGACTACGAAACTGCAAGCACATCAAGAACTGAAAATAAATCTCAGCAAATGCTTTCTACCCTCTAAAGTGTGTTCAAACGTAAAGAGACTTCAGCTGAACAGGCTGTGCATGAAACACTGAAAATCACAAAATACGAGACTTTGGAAACTGCTTGGACTAAGGCTCTCGAAAAAGAAAAGAAAATATTGGCCAATGTATTTCGAACAGCACAGAAAATAGTTAATAAAAAACCACCTTTTCGCATTTCGGAACTGAAATTGTTGAACGGCGTTAATGTGGGCGGCTTTTTTCATTCAGCTAACGCATACGTAAATATTGCGTCTCATATCGCCATAGACAGTGCAAGAAAACAGTAAAATTGCCCTACTTATAGGGATGGATGCAGTACCACACTCAGCTGTCATCACTGATAGTGTACTTGGCGACAGCACTTCCAGATATGTATCAGCTGATGGCTTACACTGAAGCACCAAAGGAACTGGTATAGGCATGCGTAATCAAATACAGAGATGTATGTAAGCAGGCATAATACAGTCCTGCGGTTGGCAATGCCTATATAAGACAACAAGTGTTTGGCGCTGTTGTTAGATCACTAGCTTATCAAGATTTAAGTGAGTTTGAACGTGCTGTTATAGTCGACGCTCGAGCGATGGGACACAGTATGTCCTAGGTACTGATGAAGTGGGGAATTTCCCGTACGACTATTTCACGAGTGTACCATGAACATAAGGATTCAGGTAAAACATCAGATCTCTGACGTCGCTGCGCAGGGAAACGATACTGCAAGAAACGGACCATCGACGACTGAAGAGAATCGTACGGAAGTGCAATCTTTCCGCAAATAGCTGCAGATTTCAATGTGATCGTGCGAACCATTCATCGAAACATTATCAATATGGGCTTTCGGAGCCGAAGGTCCACTCATGTACCCGTGATGACAGCATGACACAAAGATTAACGCCTCACCTGGGCCCATCAACACTGATATTGGACTATTGATGACTGGAAACATGTTGCCTGGTCGGACGAGTCTCGTTTCAAATTGTATCGAGTAGATGCACACGAACCCATGGATCCTGCATGTCAGCAGGGGACTGTTCAAGCTGGTTGAGCCTTACGTCTAGATACGACCCTGATGGGTTACACGTACATAAGCATCCTGTCTTATCACCTGCATCCATTCATGTCCATTGTGGATTCTGGCGGACTTGGCCAATTCCAGCAGGACAATGTGGCATCCCAAACTCCCAGAATTGCTACATAACGGCTCCTGAAACACTCTTCTGAATTTAAAAGCCAAACTCCCCGCACATGAACATTATTGAGTATATCTGGGATATCTTTCAACGTTCTGTTCAGAAGAGATCTCCACACCCTCGTACTCTTACGGATTTATGGACAGCCCTGCAGGATTCATGGTGTCAGTTCCCTCCAGCACTACTTCAGACATTTGTCAAATCCATGCCACGTCATGTTGCGGCACTTCTACGTGCTCGCGGGGTCCCTACATGACATTATGCACGTGTACCAATTTCGTTGGCTCTTCAGTGTATTTGGGAGCACTGGCGTTCAGTGACAAGTTACTGACACAGAATCTGACTGATGACGTTGTAGAAAATGCTATCAAAGAGTATGGGTATAATTACTTTAATAAAAGCACAGTTTCCCAACGGTTTGTTCTGGCTCTGTGTCAGTCACACGCTAGAGCTTTCCACAGCTGCTGTTCTGACTAAAGATTTCCCCCCCCCCCCACATGAAAACCACTTCAAATCCTTCCTTGATACTCTGTATTTAGTTTACCAGCAGACACCCAAAAATGCCAAGGAACTGAAAGCTCATGCAGGGGAACTTAAAATCGTAGTCCATAACTCTGGAAGTATACTGTATACAGGGTGGATTGCTTCTAGGTTCAGAGCAGTCCCCGCTGTGTGGAAAATTTTTGAAGTTCTCGTGGCACATCTTGAAAGTGCCGAAGATTATCCCTAAACAGGCAAAACTGAGCAAGTACTTATACGCGTGACCCATGTCAGTGTTATGTTAGTCCCTGTACTGATGTGTGACGCCCTTCAGGAGTTGGCAGAACTGAGCATTTACATGCAAGCCCGAGACATTACCATTTGTTTGTCCAAGAAGAAGACGTGCTAGAAGATTAAGACGTTTTCTGAAAGAAAGACGAAACATGGCTCATAAGCAGAAGTACTGTTAAGTTTAAAGTCGTGAATCTGGAAAAAAGAAAGAAAGGTAATCATATTGATATTGCCAAGTTTTATGAGCGCCCTTGCACGCGTATGAAGAAGCGCATTTTAACCTCAGGAGACACTGAAATAGCGGAACTGGACACAGTTTTGCACACTACAACATGGCCGGAAGATCCTGTTGTAACTTATGAAGAAGCAGCAACAAGAGACTTGTGTATACGTTAACAACTCCACCAAAGACAGATCTTAAGCGGTTTCCGTGAATATGTTGCCGAGAAGAAATGCTCAATGTCTCTCGTAGCCCGTATTAACACTATTAGTGCCATTGTAACTCAGAAAAATGAATGTGAAAGAGGGTTCTAAAAAATGAACTTGATTCTGATTCCAAAAGGAGCACCGTGGCACGTGAATAGCAGTGGCAAAGCTTATGTTCATAAAGTTGGTTGGCCCTTCCCTGAGAACTTTTGCACTTATGCATTACATGAATTCACGGTTCCTGAAAGGAAGACATACGGCGACCGACACGAAAAGCAAGGAGAGGCAGCGTGAACGGGGAGTGACCTGCCTATTTTCAGGAGTGCCCTCACGTCAGTTCTGGTCGACAAAAGATCGTGGTCTTACAATTTTCGGCAGTTACGCAGAGTACGGCTATGCTTCACAAGGAAATAAGCTCTCGATAGCAGCCTACTAGTTTAATAACAGTACTGCTGCGTTTTTCTGTAGTTCCTTGTGAACTATAGCAGGCGTCTGCATAACTTTTGAAATCTGTAAGATGGCGATGTTTTGTAGACCACAACAAAGAGTACCTGTCGAAAAGATTTCAGAAAAAAAAGCATTGGAAGAAAGCATTAATACTGTGCGCCAATATACGAGGGTCACTTCAAAAGAAATGCACACTATTTTTGTAAAAATACAGTTCTCATTCTGCATCACTGAAAGTTTTACTGTGTGTAGATACATGCTTCCCGCTTGTTTTCAAACTTAGTTCAACCTGTTCCCGTGAGTGGCGCCGTCACAGCATGTCTTCAAGATGGCTGCTACACTTGACGTTCATCAGAAGCCACGTGCTGTCATAGCATTCCTGTGCTGTGAAAACGAGACAGTGGGAAACATCCAAAAGAGGTTGATAAAGGTGTATAGAGATGCTGCTGCCGATCGCAGTACAGTTAGTCGGTGGGCAAGTAGGTTACGTGATGAAAGCGGGGGCGGCAATATTGAGGATTGTCCTCGCAGCGGCAGGCCTCGTCCTGCACACACTCCAGACAATGTGCAGAGAGTTAACGAACTGGTGACTGCTGACAGACGCATCACAGTGAACGAACTGTCACAGTACGTTGGGACAGGGGAAGGAAGTGTTTGCAGAATGCTGGAAGTGTTGGCGTTAAAAAAGGTTTGTGCCAGGTGGGTACCCAGGATGTTGACAATGGCTCACAAAGAAACTAGAAAACCGAAATGCAGCGGACTTCCGGAACAGTACGAGAACGGTGGAGATGAATTTCTAGGAAGAATCGTGACAGGTGATGAAACATGGCTGCATCATTTTTCACCAGAGACGAAGAGGCAATCAATAGAGTGCCATCATGCAAATTGTCCCAAGACAAAAAAAGAAATACAAAACCACACCTTCTGCTTTAAAAGTTATGGCTACGGTGTTTTTCGATTCCGAAGGACTCTTGCTTGTGGACATTGTGCCAAGTGTAACCATCATAAATTCTGATGCATATGTGACGACACTGAAGAAACTTCAAGCTCGACTGAGTCGTGTTCGACCACATCGGCAAAAGCAGGATGTTAAGCTGTTGCATGACAACGCACGGCCACATGTCAGTCAAACAACCATGGAAGCGATCACAAAACTCCGATGGACAACACTGAAACACCCGCCTTACACTCCTGACCTGGCTCCATGTGACTGTCATCTCTTTGTGAAACTGAAACACTCTCTTCGAGATGATGACTGCCTTGTGCACGCTGCCAAACAGTGGCTCCAACAGGGTGGTCCAGAATTTTACCGTGTGGGTATACAGGCGCTGGTTCCAAGATGGCGTATGGCAGTTGAGAGAGATGGAAATTATGTGGAGAAATGAAAATATTGTTCCTAAAGGATGTATCTACACACTGTGAAACTTTCAAACATGTAGAATAAAAGATGGATTTTAAAAAGAATAGTGTACATTTCTTTTGGAGTGACCCTCGTATATATTAAACACGGCCCTCTCATTTTTGTGGAAGAATTCACTGTGGAAGCATTCCTGGAGGTGAAATTAGTTGAGCTGTTGTTGTGTTTACTTACTGGCTCTTTAGTCCATGTGTTACGCACAGAGACTTGCCGCGAACCGCAACGTGTGTGGCGCGCACCGCTGCCGTTAAAGGCGGGACCGTGGCGCGCAGCGATGTCAGCGCGCTTCGGATCCAGGGTCAGTGGTCTGGAGAGCCAGCCTGTGGGACGGGTGGCGAGTGGAGAGCAGCCTGGGGCGCAAGCCTCAGGGCCGAGTGCGGGAGCCGGCGAGTAGGCCGCGCAGTGTGTAGGCCACACTGTCAACTACATACAAACACGAAAACTCGGAAAGCAGCCACAAATATAGTTTTCTAAATTCAAAACATTCACACTGGTCCACCCACATCCTGTGGACAACATCTAAGCAAACCACTTTCCAGCACTGGAAACTCTAACGATGAAGAAAGTTTTCCAGGGGTTGGATTCCGTTGCAAATTCCAACACGTATTAACGCACCTGGTGGCACTCTAACCAACCTTACAATAAACATCGAACAAATAGTATTCATTGCAGAAAACGTAGCCTTGAAAGGGACAAGAAAATCACCGTACACTACACTGAATAAATTAAGTGTTGTACACCAAGTGTAAGTAGGCTGTTTAGGTTCAAATGGCTCTGAGCACTATGGGACTTAACATCTGAGGTCATTAGACCCCTATAACTCAGAACTACTTAAACCTAACTAACCTAAGGACATCACACACATCCATGCCCGAGGCAGGATTCGAACCAGCGAGCGCAGCTGTCGCGCGGTTCCAGACTGAAGCGCCTAGAACCACTCGGCCACAACGGCCGGCAGGCTGTTTAGCTTTTTATGTTGGCAACGTCACGCAGCTCTCTGTATGAAAATCGCTGACTGCGCTGTGTGCACTTTGTGGCTGCTTGGACTCATAGTTGGATTATTCGCTAGTGTAGCGTTGGGCAGTTGGATGTGAGCAGTCCAAAGCATTGGACAGTTGGAGGTATGCCGTCAGCAGTGGTGCATGTGGGGAGAGAGATGCCAGAGTTTTGAGAAGTTACTATGAGCGGACGATCTGGACGTGTGTCTGCCAGAAAAAGGAAATTAATTGGATGCCACAATATATATATAGGGTGAGTCACCTAACGTTACCGCTGGATATATTTCGTAAACCACATCAAATACTGACGAACCGATTCCACAGACCGAACGTGAGGAGAGGGGCTACTGTAATTGTTTAATACAAACCATACAAAAATGCACGGAAGTATGTTTTTTAACACAAACCTACGTTTTTTTAAATGGAACCACGTTTGCTTTGTTAGCACATCTGAACATATAAACAAATACATTTGTTGCATTGTAAAATGTTAATTATATCCGGAGATATTGTCACCTAAAGTTGACGCTTGAAACCTCCGACGTTCAGTTGCGTGTTGTAACAAACACGGGCCACGGTCGGCGAGCAGCATCTGCAGGGACAAGTTTACGATGACGACCGTGTTTACGAGTGTGGCTGTAGTGCACTGTTGTTGTTTGGTCTAGCTGTCGCAGTGTCCGCATGTAGCGCTTGCTGCTATTGTTATTCTGCATTCGTCTCCGCACGCAGACCAACTGTAGTACACCGTGTTACCAGACGTCTGTGATAGTGTAGTGTTGTAGGATCTGTGACCGTGGTGTATTCGAACTCTGAAAAGGCGGAGATGATACTCATCTATGGCGACTGACGACGAAATGCAGATGAAGCCTGCAGGGTGTATGCAGAACGGTACCAGGACAGAGAGCATCCAACGTGCCGCACATTGCAAAACATCTACCGCCAACTGTATACAACAGGTCTGCAACGGGTCTGTAATAGGCCCGTCACAGGAGAAGCGGGTGCAGTTGGTGTGTTAGCTGCTGTTGCCATGAACCCACACATGAGTACACGGGACATTGCAAGAGCCGGTGGACTGAGTCAAAGTAGTGTCATGCGCATACTGCATCGTCACCGCTTTCACCCGTTTCATGTGTCGCTACATCAGCAATTACATGGTGATGACTTTAATCATCGAGTGCAATTCTGTCAATGGGCATTAACAGAGAATGCGTTGCAGTTCTACCTGTTTACCGATGAAGCGGGTTTCACAAACGACGGGGCAGTGAATCTACGGAACATGCATTACTGGTCCGTGGACAGTCCTCGCTTAGCTCAGACAGGTAGAGCGACAGCGACCGAGGACTGTAAATGTATGGTGCGGAATCATTGGCGACCACCTTATTGGTCCTCACTTCATTGCAGGGGCCCAAACAGCTGCAACATACATCGGGTTTCTACAGAATGATCTGCCAACGTTGCTCGAAAATGTCCCACTGGAAACGCGTCGACGTATGTGGTATCAGCATGATGGTGCACCTGCACATTCCGCAATTAACACTTGGCTGACCCTTGACAGGATGTTCGACGGGCGTTTCATAGGACGTGGAGGACGCATAAATTGGCCAGCCCGTTCTCCTGATCTTACACCTCTGGACTTCTTTCTGTGGGGTACGTTAAAGGAGAATGTGTACCGTGATGTGCCTGCAACCCCAGAGGATATGAAACAACGTATTGTGGCAGCCTGCGGCGACATTACACCAGATGTACTGCGGCGTGTACGACATTCATTACGCCAGAGATTGCAATTGTGTGCAGCAAATGATGGCCACCACATTGAACATCTATTGGCCTGACATGTCGGGACACACTCTATTCCACTCCGTAATTGAAAACGGAAACCATGTGCGTACGTGTACCTCACCCCTCATGGTAATGTACATGTGCGTCAGTGAAAAAGACCAATAAAAAGGTGTTAGCATGTGGACATAATGTGCTGTTCCAGTCTCTTCTGTACTTAAGGTCCATCACCGTTCCCTTTGGATCCCTACGTAATTCGGTGCTCTCCGATACACACGATCGAACGGCGGAGGAGTGGTACTTAAGCGTCAACTTTAGGTTACAATATCTCCGGATGTAATTAACATTTTACAATGCAACAAACGGCACTGATTACGTATTTGTTTATATGTTCAGATGTGCTAACAAAACTAACGGGGTTCCATTTAAAAAAACGTAGGTTTGTGTTAAAAAACATACTTCCGTGCATTTTTTTATGGTTTCTATTAACCAATTACACTAGCCCCTCTCCTCACGTTCGGTCTATGGAATCGATTCGTCAGTATTTGATGTGGTTTACGAAATATATCCAGCGGTAATGTTAGGTGACTCACCCTGTATATATCCACTTTTGAACACTATTAAAGTAAATACATTGTTTGTTCTTTATGAAAGCCCTTCACTTGCTACCTATACCTGGCCATTAAAATTGCTCCACCACGAAGATGACGTGCTACAGACGCAAAATTCAACCGACAGCAATAAGATGCTCTGATATGCAAATGATTAGCTTTACAGAGCATTCACACAAGGTTGACGCCTCTGGTGAGACCTACAACGTGCTGACATGAGCAAAGTTTCCAACCGATTTCTCAACACAAACAGCAAGTGACCGGCGTTGATTGGTGAAACGTTGTTGTGATGCCTCGTGTAAAGAGAAGAAATGCGTACCATCACGTTTCCGACCATGATAAAGGTCGTATTGTAGCCTATCGCGATTGTAGTTTATCGTATCGCGACACTGCTGCTCGCGTTGGTCGAGATCCAATGACTATTAGCAGAATATGGAATCGATGGGACTCGGAGGGTAATACGAAACGCCGTGCTGGATTCCCACGGCCTCGTATCACTACCATTTGAGATGACAGGCATCTTATTCACATGGCTGTAAGGGATCGTGCAGCCACGTCTGGATCCGTGAGTCAACAGATGGGGACTTTTTCAAGACAGCAACCATCTGCACAAACAGTTCGACGACGTTTGCAGCAGCACGTTCTATCAGCTCGGAGACAATGGCTACGGTTACCCTTGACGCTGCATTACAGACAGGAGCGCCTGCCATGGTGTACTCGACGACGAACCTGGGTGTACGAATGGCAAAACGTCATTTTTTCAGATGAAGCCAGGTTCTGTTTACACCATCATGATGGTCGCATCCGTGTTTGGCGACATCACGATGAACGCACATTGGAAGAGTGTATTCGTCACCGCCATATTTGCGTTTCACCCGGCGTCATGGTACGGGGTGCCATTGGTTATACGTCTCGATCACCTCTTGTTCGCATTGACAGCACTTTGAACAGTGGACGTTACATTTCAGATGTGTTACGACCCGTTGCTCTGCCCTTCATTCGATCCCTGCAAAACCCTACATTTTAGCAGGATAATGCACGACCACATGTTGCAGGTTCTGTACGGGCGTTTCTGGATACAGAAAATGTTCGACTGCTGCCCTGGCCAGCACATTCTCCAGATCTCTCACCAATTGGAAACGACTGGTCAATGGTGGCAGAGCAACTGGCTCGTCACAATACTCCAGTCACTACTCTTGATGAACTGTGGTATCGTGTTGAAGGTGCATGGGCAGCTGTACCTGTACACGCCATCCAAGCTCAGTTTGACTCAATGCTCAGGCGTACCAAGGCCGTTATTACCGCCAGAAGTGGTTGTTCTGGGTACTGATTTCTCATGATCTATGCACCCAAATTGCATGAAAATCTAATCACATGTCAGTTCTAGTATAATATATTTGTTCACTGAATATTCATTTATCATCTGCATTTGTTCTTGGTGTAGCAATTTTAATGGGCAGTAGTGTATGAGTAGTTAGTGCCTTCAGTAGCTAGAATCTTTCATTTATCTGGCAGTATTGGCACTCGCTGTATTGCAGTAGTTCGACTAATGAAGATTTTTGTGAGGTAAGTGATTCATGAAAGGTATAGGTTATTGTTAATCAGGACCATTCTTTTGTAGGAATTATTGAAAGTCAGATTGCGTTGCGTTAAAAACATCGTGTGTGAGTTTAGTGATGATCAGAATAAGTAAAGAGAGAACTGTCTGAGTATGTTCAGTTTTGCTCAGCTGTTTGAAAATCAAATAACCTAAAAGTTTTTCCAGCACTCTGTCATTCTTTACATACAAAGGGGAATTTTCATAGTTGTGGAACTGAAACTGTGAAAGAACTGTGCCGAGATCGGCACACACCATTCAGACTTCGAATCACAGGAACATGGTTGCTACTACTTACCGACTTGAAGGAACGACAAGAGCAATCCAGTCGCGGAGCAAAGTGCAGGCAGGGGACACAACCACCCACAGACTCTCTCTGCATTGCGGTAACCGACGTCGACCACCACATCACCAATGGAGATATGGAAGAGGAACCAAAAGCAGACTGTTACCATTTGGAAGAGGCATTGCTTACCTATTTGAGAATCATCCGTAGATCTATTAAAGGTACTGTTACCTCAGACCAAAAGCAAACAATTGAACAGGTACTTGTTCACCATTTCAAAATACACTACCAGCTTCGCAAGACAGACCTGTATATAATTTTACCCTCGCAACTAATGAATTTGAATTTGTAGGACGTGCAACAGTTGAACAACATACTTCGGGAAACTGCCCAAATGGACGCAAATGTGGAAAATCCAGTCGAGCACCCCAAATTTTTAATTGAAAAATATACTAGAAAAAAAAATAGAATCCCAAGAATGCAGAAACTACAATGATGATCATTTTGTTACTTCTCGGACTACAACGAAACACCAAAACGGCCTATGTCAGACGACAAAAGTCAAAACGTTAAATGCTTTCACGATAGTATAATTCCCTGGTACCCAGATCAGCAGCAATCCAAACGAACGGGAAAGTTTCCACACACTTTCACCACATCCCTTGTTAACGTTATACTTGGTTTTGTTTTTTCCGCAGAGAACCCTGCTCTGACCAAACAGTACCGTCCTACTCAGCACGCCCTCACTATCACAGCAAAGCCGTTTTTCATTTTTCCATATGTAGAACAATTACTACATCTTTGTCGGGTGAAAGTCTCGAAGCTCAGATTGATTTTATTAAAACTGTTGCCGTGAATAATGGATTCGAGTCAACCATAATGGAAAACATTTTCAAAACTAAAACCAATAACAGAATTACCACTCTTGACTTTTTCTTTCCTTTTTTTTCAATACCATTTTCAGGAGCTTTGTCATGCAGGATGCAGTGTCCCCTTCAAAACAAATACGACTGTAAAGCCGATTTTCTGCTAACAATCACTTAAAAAATAATCTTATTCATAACTGGAACTAGCGCTTTCTCCCTTACAAAACTCAGATGTGTATCAAAGTAGCTCTCACACTTGTCCAGCACATCATAACGGACAAACAGGACGAGGAATTTCTGTTGAATACAAAGAAGATCTCTTACCAAATGAACTCGTCCTTTGCCGATCATTTATTAACTACAGGCCACAAACCTAAGGAAGTTCATGACATCAATATTCTGCACACAAAGATGAAAGGCTTCAGTTTGTTGAAGCGTTAGAAATTATCGAATACTTTTTTTAATGTCGGTACTTAATGAACAGTAGCAGTTACGTAATATTTTTTTGCGATATTAAGCTGTTACTTAGAAATGCTTGAAGTTCGCTCCTCCTTTTCCTCGGAATAGACTCAGAAAAATCATTTTACACTCTCTCCTTCATTTATTACATTCTGACCGTTCGTATAAAAATGTACCTACTATTTGCTACTGCATTTTCCCAAACCGTTTTCCATTTTGCATAGTACTGGCCACTGAATTGAGAGATGAGGACTGATATGCTATTTAAATTATTTTTCGTAACTTAAGCCGCTCGTATCTTCGACTGTTATTAGATGGCGCGACTCCTTTAGTGTCCACGTTGTGGCGGCTTCGACATGTGAGCCTGTTAGTCTAGTGCAAGCTACAGCGACCGTCGCCTCCAGCATCCAGTAGCGGCGTGGCTTTCCGTCAGTTTCAGTGTCTTTTAATTCTATGTGGTCCTCATTTTAATTTCTTAATGAAATATTTTATGTTACGAGAGCATTATTGCTCTCAAATTATTTCGTCAGTGACAACATGTAAGTACAGTCTTCTTACAAATCGGTCCAAAATGAAAGCTTCAGTCCGGAACCGCGCTGCTGCTACGGTCGCAGGTTCGAATCCTGCCTTGGGCATGGCTGTGTGTGATGTCCTTAGGTTAGTTAGGTTTAAGTAGTTCTAAGTTCTAGGGGACTGATGACCACACCAGTTTAGTCCCACAGTGCTCAGAGGCATTTGAACCATTTTTTTTTTTTTTGTGATGGAGAAGGTTCAACTTATTTAAATCTTGATAACATGCCATAGTAGCAGCAGAAACCGATCTAACAACTGTGCCAGACACTTCTCATATATAGGCGTTGCCGACCGCAGTGCCATGTTCTGTGTTTGAATACGCATGCCTATACCAGGTAGGCGCTTCAGTGTATTTACCTCCTACCGAAGAACTGTCAAATAATTTCATAAATGACATGTACTAAACTGGTGCAACTAAAATCACCGGACACTCGATGCTTGATCCACAACATTTGGAGATTAATGAAACAACAAAAATGGTGATTTTCTTGTAGCCATTCTGAATCTCGTCAGACTCAGAAGTGACTCGCCGACATTAATTAAACACTACGGAACTTAATCCCAGACCACGTAGCTTGTACGGCATAGGTACCCAAACACCGCAGTGAGACTCAGTCTGGCAACAGCATGTCTAATGAGCACCTACGATTTACTATACGAACAACAGCTATGAAGCACTAAAAGACTGGAAAAAAATTATGATTCACGAAATCTGGTAGTCTAAAAATTCGGATTGAGGCATTAAAGCACAAAGTCTAGCGTATCAGCTATTGAAACGACTTATTATAGCGTATTATAACCAACAAGTAGTGCAAGCAACGCATCCTGCTACAGATTAAAACGCCCCTAAGAAGATAATAGAGGAAGACTCCCGACATACATAATGAATAAAATTAAACTTAAAAGGAAATTCTACAGACAATATAGCATAAACCAAACGGACGCGCCAAGACTGCGTGGAAGAGACTCAGTGACCTAATAAGAAGAGAAACCTGCCAAGTGAAAGCTGACAGATGGACGAGGTAATCACAGAAACTACACCCCCAAACATGAGTCGCTTTTGGAAAAAATTCAAAAGTTTTTTGGAAAAAATCTCAAAGGAGCCGAAGCAACCCACGTACGAACAGCCATCGTTACTAGCAGATGAGAACGCCGTCACTGACGACCTCGAGAAAATTCCGCGAATTGCCAGAAAAAAGATCCAAAATACGTCAAAAGTCACGAAGAAGTGGCACTACGAAATCCGATTGCAACCACTTAACATCCACTATCTTAAAATTAAGGAATCGGCGATCGCTTCCGGTATACTAAATGAAAGAACACAGCCCAGGAAATGGCAGCATTGCAAGGCAACAACTTAAATTACTGCTACCACAAGACACCTCAAACACATTATACATTCTTGCCAGTAAAATGAAACCAGTCCCTCTACAGGAGAAGCAAGCTAGAATAAAAATTATTTCTAAGCTTGATAGGCCAAAAACAAACAACCCCATATCATAGATTACCTTCTCCCAATGATAGCGAAAATTCAAGGAAGAAAGCAGCATAATGCCACAAGAACAATCAAGATTCAACAGCAACCACAGCCCAGCTAACACAATCCTAGGATTGACCAGCAAACCTACAGAGGCCCAAGGCAACAAGGTAGACGCAAAGGCAGCACTCTTGCTGGTGGACAGCAAACGTGCATTCCATTTGCTGTGGGATGCTGGACCGTTCCTTGAAATGTTGCGTTTGCAATTCCCAAGCGAAACTGTGCGGTTAATTATAAATCGTATTGGGAACAGCCCTACTCGGTGATCAACTTTCGAAAGTCTTAGTGCCAGTTGCAGGGGCACCACAAATGGTTCAAATGGCTCTAAGCACTATGGGACTTAACATCTGAGATCATCACTCCACTAGGCTTAAAACTACTTAAACCTAACTAACCTAAGGACTTCACACACATCCATGCCCGAGGCAGGATTCGAACCTGCGTCCGCAGCAGGAGCGCGGTTCCGGACTGAAGCGGCTAGAACCGCTCGGTCACAACGGCCGGCTAGGGCACATCAGTCACGTCTTCAATGCTACACACAACCTACACATCTGATGCCTCTAAACCTCGATCGTGTAACAAAGGAATAGCATTATACGCAGATGGTACTGTATACTAGTGTCACGGCCCAACATGCGGCAGAATTAAGAAGTTGGTCAACACATACAGAAAAAACCTGGAATTTTGGCTAAGCAAGTTGAGGATAAGATCCAACCCCATAAAAAGTCAGTTAATATTTACTATTAAAAACAGTCTTGATCACGATTTATATTTATTAAGGTGACCGGTTTCGACCACAGCTGTGGTCGTCTTCAGACCACTCGGGGGACGTCTCTTGCTGATACACTATGATAACGTCATAACATCGACACTCGCGACTCATTCATTATTAATGATCCTGCACTGTCGCATATGCTACCCCTGTAATCGAGTGTGTCTGCCCTGACATTCTGCTCCTTAAAGTAATACAATGACTACTCTGAAAGTTCCGTGCGTTTATGGAAAAACATTTTTTTTCAATTTTACTTGCCAGTGTGTCTCATTTTTGTTTTAATGTAGGCCTGATACATTTTGAAAAAGCAAACGGCGCAAATGTTTCCTATCGGTTTTGTTAAAAAATTTTCAACTGTGTGTGAAAACTTATCGGACTTAACTGCTAAGGTCATCAGTCCCTCAGCTTACACACTACTTAACCTGAGACCGCTCTGCTAATCCCGCGCGGCCCGATCGGTTTCAACTCTCCTGGTTACAGCTGCCAACTATACAATTATCAGTCGCTCTGCCTTCTGATTCAGCAAAAGGATCACGCGAGCCCTGTAGGCGACGTGTTTACACTGCTGTGACAGCCGGCCACGGTGGCCGTGCGGTTCTAGGCGCTTCAGTCCGGAACCCCGCGACTGTTACGGTCGCAGGTTCGAATCCTGCCTCGAGCATGGATGTGTGTGATGTCCTTCGGTTAGTTAGGTTTAAGTAGTTCTAAGTTCTAGGGGACTGATGACCTCTGATGTTAAGTCCCATAGTGCTCAGAGCCATTTTTTTGAACTGCTGTGACATTTAAATTTCCTGTACGGAAATGGTGCCGTGATCTCTTCAACAGTCCTGTCGTATGTAGCAGACCCAAACTCGTCTTGTTGACATTCGGAAACAAGAAAAGTTATCATTATTATAAACTCTTGTCAAGTGTAATGTCGATCCTCTGTCGCGTTTGATAGTCGATAGCACAAAGCCGTAACAGATAGAGATATCTGCAATTATTTCAAAACCATGTCCCAGTAAGAGCCAAACACGTCTCTTATCCTAGAATTATTTGTTACCATTTGAATCCTTAACTTCTCAGGAAGACACTCACGTACCTAAGTGTATGTAATCCAGAAATCGTTTCTGTGAATGACGCACAGTACGATTTGTTAAGTGCGTCCCACGACGGGTCATCAAAGGCGGATTCCATAGATCTATCTCACAAAACAGCTACTGGTTGGCCATGTTGACACTGTTATATCGATTCTGGAAATGCGGTTACCGATGAAAGACTTCCAGCTCCACAATCGATATTTGTTCGCACGGAGACGCTCAACCGCGTTAAGAAATGCCCACATTGTCACGTTCCCTCTTGCTTCCTAAAATGTTGGTTAATGTGGACAAAGTTATTTGATACGGTGTGAAGATGTATGACTACTGCAATGGGCGAGAAATTACGAGAGTTGGAACTTAAATGGTGGCCACTGGTTATTCACAACCGATACAAAAGAGTTACATGTTTGCACCTGTTATTGTCCTTCAAAGTAGTCAGCAGCGTTGTGTAGAACCCGTTGCCAGCGTAGCATACCGTCAGCATAGTCTCTTCTGTTGATGGTGCGAGTGGAGCGGTCTACTGCCTGTCGAATCTCTGGAACAGTTCTGAAGCGAATGCCACGAAGTGATTCCTTCATCTTCGGAATCAAATCAAAGTCACAAGGAATTAAGTCTGGGGAGTACGGTGGATGGTACAGTACTTCCCAGTCTCATGGACCGAACAGAGCAGCCACAGCTTGCATTGTATGCGCCCGCGCATTGTCGTGCAAAATGATGTGTGGGTTGCGCAGAAAGTATCGCCGCTTTTTTCGCAAAGCTGGTCGCAGATGATGCTCCAAAAGCGAACAGTAATACCGTGCATTGACGGTCTGCCGTGGAGGATAACGAGAATCACCATATCTTCAGTCCGCTCATTTGTACCATCAACAGAACAGGCTCTGCTACGCCTTGCACATTGCTGGCAACGGGTTCTACACAAGGCTGGTGATTATTTTGAAGGACAGTAACAGGTGAAAACATGTAACTCTTTTGTATCGGTTGTGAATAAATAGTTGCCTCAATTTGAGTTCCAACTCTCATATTCATCGCATTTAACTGAAAACATTGCACTTAATTTTTTATTTAATTGGAAGATACTGAAATTATATTTTTGCTGCACCACATAAATCCATATGACACGTAGCTGTTCCGAGTCGTCCACGGCTGGCTAATTTCTAACCTGCCGCGACCACAGCCAACGCCTCACTCAGTGGCAGAGGCTCTCGTACGCATCCGGTGGCTGGTGACGTCGCAGAAGCTAACCGAACGTACAGGAGTGTTTATGTGCCTCTCCTCAGTCGGAGGTTTTGCAGCGATTCGTGGACTCGGAAACCTTGCGTCGAATAATCTTCCACCAGCGACCAGTTCATTTATGTACAGAACGCTCGTAATCAGGGTGCGGTGGTGCTGTGGGGGTTAATAAGGCGGCTTCGAACGCATAGACTGATGTATTTTTGAGTTTTGGACACCCCTCTTGTGCCGTATGCTCCACCTCCGTAAGATTCCACTGTTGTCCTACTCTCAAAAAAATTATTATGACATTACTGCAAAGTTCGATTCAACCAGGGTAAATGTCATTCAGAGACCAATGGTGTAAAAGTAACACCAATATAAAAAAAATCCATGCACGTCTAACCACTTTATAAAAATTTTCACCTTGCTAGTTTTGTGGATCATGTAAACGTTGTGTTTGTTTTATTGTCCACACTGGTGCCTCAGTATGAACATGGAAACTTTCAGCGGGTACCTTATTAAATTCTTGTAGTTGACCTACGTTGAGACGTGAGGCAGTGTCGTTAAAACTGTAAATATATGTCATAAAGTTAGACTCTGGCCAGGAGAAATAGATGATGTGTGTTTGTTTCCGTATGGTATTATTCTTGTGCCGTAGGTATGTAAGAGGATTGCAGAGGGTTTCATGTCTCCGTATTTTTGTATCTCTGTCTCAGATTCATCCACGGGGGCACGCTGTAAAGTAATGCCTGTGATTTTTTTGTATGGAAGTTGTTAAAAGTCTGTAAATGAAACAAACGTTATTGATATTGCACGTTTGTATTCTTCGAGTCCACGCGGTGTGTGAGAAACTGTTCAGGAAACCGGAAGCTACGACCACAGCCACCCACTCACTCGGCGGCAGAGGCTGCCGCACACCAGCAGTGGTCGGCGACACGGCGTCCCGTGACTCTGGGCACAGCAGTACGGATGGGTCCTTACTCGATCAGATGTATTCTGGCCACCCCTAAACGCCTAAAGTTTAGTTCTTACACCAGCGATCGCCTCACTCTTCTTACCACAAAGAGCGTAATTTCGGTCGCTCAATAAAACAGCTGCCAACGCTTTAACACACGTGGATAATACTTTTGTACATCCCCTTATGTGGGACCTCATCATCATCATCGTTACTACTAGGGCAAGGGTCGTTGCACCCCACTCTCCATTGTTGCCAAATTTATTCAAGATGGCGGCGCTGACGTCATCCAAGATGGCGTCATGTAGACTTGGCTACAGCCCATGACGTCATCCAAGATGGCGGATTTTGGTGGGAAAATAGGCCAATTGTGCTATGTCCACTAACCTAAGCTCCAGAAAAAATGGCGGGAATTTTCAATTTTGGCGGGAAAATAGACCAATTGTGCCATGTCCACTAACCTAAGCCTCCAAAAGAAAAAATTGCGGCAAGTTTGAATTCCAACAGGATAATGCATGCAAAACCGAACTTGTCTTTATTACTATTATTGATTATTATTGATTATTATTTATTAACATTCATTATCATTTACTGTCATTTAAATAGACCAATTGTGCTACATCCACTAACCTAAGCCCCCAGATAAAATAGGCCCCAAATTCAAATTCCAACAGGAAAATGCACGCTAAACTGTACTTGTCTTTATTATTATTCATTATTATTGATTATCATTCATTATCATTCATTGTCATTTATTATCATTTATTGTCATTTATTATTATTTATTATTATTGACCTGCCTCCACTAGAAAATTCCCTCCAAATTCAAATTCCAACACGATAATTGCTGCAGAACCTTACATTTGTTTATTACTATTCATTATTGTTCTTTATCATTTATTAACATTCATTATCATTCACTGTCATTTATTATCATTCATTTTCATTTATTATCATTTATTATTATTATTATTTGTTATTACAGGACTACCTCCACTAGAAAATTGCGCCAAATTCAAATTCCAACACGATAATGTTGAAACAGAACTTGTTGTACCGTTCCAATGTTTTATTGAATTGCTAGCACGCAGAAATTATTAGCAAGAGTTTCTTCTCTTGCAGATAATTCCTCAGCTGGTGTCCAAAAGGAGAGAATGGACTAAGCAGGGTAATTTATTGAAAATTTTCTGTTGTGTGCCACGTTTCCCATTTTCCTTTCCCTTGTGCGGCCTGGATGGTATAAATGAGCGAGTAGGTGAACTAACAGAAAGCTTTAGGCACAGATTGTAACACTGCATGAATGGTCGTTCTGCGGTAGGGTAGTACCAATCCCCCAAGCGTTAACAAGTTTAGCAGAGACCAAGTTTGCAGGTCAGGGCAAAGATGACACGCAGGCGCGCGTATTGGCTCTGTCAGGCTGGCGCGCCAGCCCCACCACGTTTGTGAGCGGAACGGTTAGGCGAATTCGGTTGGAAGAGCACTTGTTCCTGGGTCGTGGTGCTGGACAGACATGGAGACGCAGCTCACGTCTTGGTAATGTTAACATAGCTATTAGATTGTCCGAAATCTGCTCTGTAATGAAGTCCAGATGTTGAAATCAGGTGCGAAATTACCACTGAACCCCATAAGGGAATGGATTTTCTTAATTTACTCGAATTTCAGTAAACCTAGCGTTAGTGCCCTGTTCAGGCAACGCACCATGTGCCTTAAGCTCACTGTCGCGTTATAGCTCTGTGCTTAACGGAAATTCACTCAATAAATGCATTTTAATCAGCTCTTCCATTTACAGTAATATTTTGGGGATTTTTATTTATTTTCCATATGTTTCTTTGTGAACTAGCTTTCGCGCCACTTGGTCGGTTGGAGCAACCGCTGCCGTGATAAATTGTAGTTTCATGTACCTTAAGCTCACGGTCACGTTATTGCTCTGCGCTTAACGGAAATTCACTCATTCAATGTATTTTAACCTGCTCTTCCATTTACAGTACTATTTTGGGGATTTTTATTTATTTTCCATGTGTTTTCTTTGTGAACTTGCTTTCGCGCCACGTGGTCGGTTGGAGCAACCGCCGCAGTGATAAATTATAGTTTCGGTCTGAGAATATATTGTACACGATGAATAATCATACGATAGTGATCGAGTGTAAAATAGGGAAGGAATAATCGTGTGGGTCCATATTTTTCTGGGTTTCTGTTGGCTACTGAAACTTGGCCATGTGGGTTGAACAGCATTGAAGTGATGCTTCTTCTGCACCCCCATAACGATTTGGTTTGTTGGCGATGTTGTGCGTTAAGTAAAATACATGTGCCACTAGGAAAAGTATCGGATTTTAATGGCCACTAATTTGATAAATATTTGCGAAATACTCTTCCACCCTGACCTAGTTTTGCTTCTATTGTCTTTGCGGAACTTGCTCTGAGTAATCTATAGTAACTGAATGTAATAACCGAGGGTATAGGTATAATTGTGCGGTTTTACAGAATTACGTCGTAGGCAGGTCTGCACTTCTCTGTCCCATTCTATAATTACGTGGCGTAACTGAACCATGTTAGCTAGAGACCGGTTATGATGATGTACATTGCAAGAGAAACACGACTACTTGTTGAAATACCATCGGTACTTAATAAATATCGATTAATGTCTACCCTCGACTGATTATTTACTCCGTCCATCATAAAGAATAGGTGGCAGTCAGTGCCACAGTCGAATTCAGGGTCATGAAAGCAAATAAAAGCTATATAATGCCTATTACGCCCTGTATAGGTGCCTTCTGTAGTGGTTCAAAAAATGCGTCATCCGTTGCGTTCAAATTTCTACCGGTTCATTAAAACCTTCCGCTAGCAATTATTAATACCCAGCAATAACTCGCAGGGGCCAGTAATTTCGTGGACCACACGAATTTAAGAAACCATTTACTGCAGACGGTAGCTTGCAGGAGCGGTAGGACATGTCAAAGCGAAGGTAATCTACCTACTTAGGTGGACTTATACAACCACCAGTACTGGAAGGTTACGTTGCAATTTGTACATATTTGTGTATTACTCGTACGTAAACTCATACTGGCCATTACTATGTACTTGGTTTTCATTTTAGCAATCCACTATCACCAATAAAGTGATGCATAAAAATGAATAAAAATACACACGAATGAAGAAATTCGAAAAGATGTACATAGAAACACATATGTGCTCATTAGAGAGCCACCTTCCCACTGTAAATTCATTTTATTGAATAACTTTGCTTGTAAAAAGAAAAATAGGTACCTTTGGTTTCAATAGTATGAACAATTTATAGTGCCTAAAACTGAAAAACTATATGCTTTTGTAACATGAAACTTCATGTTCTACAACTTTGATTACGTTTTCCATTTGGAGTAGGCATTTTTGAGTTACAGGAGTTGAAGACGATTTTTTAGACAAGTTGCTAAAAATGAACGAACTTTGACAACTTACTGCAGCCAGATGGCTACACCGATATTGGCATTTACGTAATAATTCGATGCAAAATTTAATGCTCCTTCAATTTGCTACTAGTGAAATTCTGAGTAGGATGCATTGTGACCGAGTAATAGGTGAAAACCCGAGAAAAGTACCCAAATTTTGTGGTTTTATGTCCACCTAAATTGTCTTGAGGGTTTTGGATTCTACATGCTCTCAACTATATGGAAAAGATGAAAAAGTTAAATATTCTATCTCAGCTTTTGCAAGCAAACAAACCCCATTACGGACTAATGCAGTTAAAATTGCAGCAGAATAATGAACAATTGGATTATTAAACTAACAACTAAGTGCAAGTCAGGTCAATAGTTTGTGAAACAGCCGAGTCTCAGTATAGAAATAAACTTGTAAATACTTTACATGTACTGTTACAAAACCTACAGCAGTTCTCATTTCACAAGACATCTATGGTTCTCAATAATTACATTATTTAATTCAAAAAGACTGGAGTCGCTTGAATATCGAGGCAGACATTGAATTTTACATATTAATCATATGCCAAAACACTCTCGTGCTATCATTTGCCAAAATCTTGTTTCGATATCTCAGACCATTAATGACGTACGAGGAAATTTTGAATATGTCGTTCTAGTTTTTCACTGACACACGAATTCGTGATGGAGCGCTTTACATACATTCTATTATCTCGAGATTGGAAACAGACAGCGATATACTTCCAAGTTTAAAGAATGATTCAATATATTATCTACATTTAATACACAGCAACATGTAATCTGACACGAACCAAACACAGATTCATAGCGGTACCTATTTTTTACTGCAAACTAAGAATTTCTTGAATAGTTTACCTACTAGCGAAATATCACAATAAATATATTAACGAAATGCTGGATGGTTCATCACGAAGCTGGCGAATTAAGCTATGAGATGCGCGTAATGAGCATTTACTGCCGAATAGTTTCTTTAAAATCGTTTCAGAAAGATCGCAGATTGGCCGGCTTCAGCAGCAGTTAAGCGAGCCTGACTGGTTCTGCGCCGAGTAGGTCTGTACTGGCATTACACTGTGGTCACCTGCTCACCCGCCAAGCACACACTGGTAAACTGCACTTCCCTCCACTCGCTCTGTAGTGAAGTGTCGAGAGTCGTCAGTTATTTTAAACGCACTTAAACTTCAGGTTTCCATAGTGTAAATTTACCACAGTTTTTAGTGATTAAATTTTCATAAATGTAATAATTAAACAAAAGCGATATTTTGCCAACAAACTTTCTTTTAGACAAATTGTTTCAGGAAATCAGTCTTTGTACTGATTGTTTCATATCCTTCAAATAGAAAGAAATAAACAAGCATTTAGCGGTATAAATCATGCGTTTGGTGAAGAATCGTGTCTGTATGGTCATCACAACCCACTGTATCATATTAAAGTCGTCGGCAAACGTTTAGTTCTGAGTAGTTAAGTGTATAACATTATATCTGTACTTTAGATTTCTATATGTGGTGCCATAATTGCTGAAAGGTCACGTTTGATTTGATTTCATCTTTTGGTATATTTCAACATACCAGGAAGGAGAAACTGCCAAGAGTAGGTGAGAGTGCTCGATTACAAAATGAGTAAAAAATGATTTACTGGATTAAGGGGAGTTGGAATGCCCTATCTCGCCAATGTTAAATTTGCTAACTTTGTGTACCTTTTTCTTTGGAACTATTATCTTCAGAACTTTGAAATTCTGGCAGAGGTTTTCAGCATATATTGTGAGCCCACTGAACTAGAACCAATGTTTTCTTTTTGTTGGTATAGTATTTATGAATTTTTTACCATTAAGCCATTTTTTATTGGAAAAAGTATAACATAAACTTCCCTAGTTCAGAGAATAAGCCAGTTCTTGTCATGATTCTAGTTCAGTGGCCTCTTTGAACTGTTTTGCAGCATTTCTGAAAATTTGAATGTTGTTGGTTGAGTGGTTTATGAGATAAAGGTACATGTAACACTAAAAATGTCAAATGCCAGAAAATGCGATTAAAGTAATTTATTATGAAAATTCACAAATACCTTTTATTCTATTATCAAAAGTGTCCAGCAGAGTAATCAGGGTCATCTTCTAGTTCTTCTTCTTCACCTAGAAGCTTTCTTCTCCTTGCTGCCCTTGCTTTTTTTGTATTAAATTCAGCTGCATACTGAGCCTTCCTTACTCGCACGCTGTCCAGAAGCTGAAGACCTCTGATGGTGTTGATACCAGGAGCAATGCCGAGCCTTGCCATGACCTTTAGCCTACCCATATGACCATCATTGAATGAAATAACAGCATCACTGACTCCCCATTTCAATGTTTTTATCCCAACAAATACATTCTTAGGTACACGAGTCCAAATGAGGTTGTTGAACGACTCGTTTTGATTCTGGGTACAACCATGAAGACATTTTCGCAGAAGATCAGGATGCCCCAAGTCTCTATATATTGGTTTAATTACTTCCATAACAGCCAATGGAATATAATTTTTATGGTGATAAGGATCCCCAGTAGCTTGAGATTTTCTATAATTGCACCATGACTGAGGACCATCTGGACAAGCAAAATGTTGAGGATTATCATCAGTTGATGATCGATGTAAATATGTGGCCCATACAGCTTGTCTCATTTCCTGCAAATTATTTGCATTATTTCTTATTGCCATACCATAGTATTGTTGTAATTCATTTATAATTTTATCTGACAGGCGACCTCTAATGGTTTTACCATCTGACAAAATTTTGTCCTTCAGATTCTGTTTCAGTTTCCTTAGACGAGTGCCCATTCGTTTCTGAACATGACCGACACATTCTAGTTTAGTTATTGTCTTATTGACATATGGCATGGATTCTGTAACACTTTTGTATGCCTTGGAGTCCCCATCTCCAAGGAATTTTGTGTAAAATACTCCCCGTTCTTTTTCTGATCTGCTAAACATTTTCACAGCAGCGGCAGCCTCCATGCCTCCACTCGTACCTTCATAATTCTTGCTACATATGTGAGCTGCTTCTATCTTACCAGATGCACAATGGTAACAATGTTTAGTGAGCACTTCATAGTCCAAAACTTTACCGCTGTCCACACTAGTAACAGTAGCAACAGCATTTTTGGATGTGTGACCCCTTTTCTGCCAGGTTCCATCAAAAGCAACAGGGATATCTGGGTTTCCTTCATTTATATATTTTGCTTCACTGGCAGCAGCTTTCATTGATAAATCTGCTACAGACTGAACAGCATCTCCTATCACTTCAGTGTAATTGTCAATTTTAGCAGGTGGAGGTGGAAGATTCATTATGGCACAAAATGTTTGAGCAGCAGTATGTCCTTTACCAATTGCTCTCATTGCATACATTAGCCTGATATTACTCTCAAACAAATTGCTACTGCATGTTTTAGAGCTCCAAAAACAGGTCTCATTTTCACAACTGGCACAAACTATAGCAATTTTGCAGGAAAGTCCTATAGATTTTGTTATGTTCATATCAAAAGAACCTCCACAAAGATTACAACACAAACATTTCTTCATAAACTCAGTAAAAACAGGAAAGTCGACTAAAACATATTGTTCATTAGAAGCTTCATCTGTAATTTCACTTGCACAGTTTGATAACTTCTTTTTTGATGCACTGGTGGGCGTGTCTCCTTCACACATCTCAGCTGTACAAACGTCAGAACTTTCACCAGCATCAACAGGTGCTGAAGCAGAATCACTTGAACAAACGTTATTTGTAAATCTATTACCGCGAAACTTTCGCTTTTTAAATAATGATGCACTCCTAGGCATCGTAGAAACTACGCACTCACCACTGAAAGTCAAAACAAGACAGATAACAAACTCCAAATGAGCGACAAACTAAACTCGAGGCTCAAAACAAACACTCACAGATCAAAAACTGAACAATAAACACAGCTAGTCGTAAAAACAATGGTACCTATGGAAGGATCAAAGATTCTACAACTGAAGAGTGAAATCCACAGCCTTCTATATGTAATGTTTTCGGAAATGCGAAGATTTAAATGTGTACAAATCACAAGATGGGTAACTTTGCTGGGCGCACATGTAATTTTGAAAAATTAAATAAAAATACTTCCAATTGGAATTTCTTAACAAATTTTGCACCATTTTAAGCAGAAAATTTCAAATTAAGTTATAAGGTTAAAAACTGAAAATGTGAATTTTTTCCATTTTCCGGCATTCCAACTCCCCTTAAGTCTTACTTCTGTCTCGATGAAAGTGTCTCTAACATTACTGTATCATTTGAGTGAATTACTTCCTTCATCGACAGCCGCTTGTCGAAATAAGCCACCCCATTCTCACGAAGTTCCAGAATTCCTGCAGATGTGTGTCAGTTCCTTCATCAATAGGGAATACATGCCATCACCTTCCTCCCTTTTTCCCAGCCTGGTTTGAACATAACAATATCTGGCTTGTGCTCTTCATTATACTCCCCTAATCCTAAGAGTGACAAACACTGCCTATCCAGTAGTTCGAAAAACAACTGCATCCTCCATGTGCATAATGCTGTAACAAAGCAGTTCAGACAAACATATTCTTGTGATGCCATATGTCTTAACTTAAAACAAACAGTTTAGCCCATAATTCAGAACAGAAATATATAGTTCCATGACAGTTACATAAGAGAACAACAATTACTTAATAAATAATAATAACAAGAAATACAAACAATTACTTAATAAATAGAAACTTCGAGTACTCAGACATTTTTAATTTGAATGAACACCTTTACAAGAAATCAAACAGCCCACCTCAAGATTTGCACATAATTACCATCTAGTGTGAGTGCCTCGACTTACACTAGGACTATTCTGTCTGCATCATGTAATTAAGTGACGTTAACCAATGTGCAGTTCCAAGCATGTACGCTTGGGGCTCTGCTGCATAGGCTTAGTACTACATATTAGGTACATCATGTAATACAGGCTTAAAACCATACCACCTACAAGCGACGACTTCAAGCGACTACAATTGGAAGACAGTTTTTGACAATGTTGGTTTTCAGTGGTGAAGCCACATTTTGTGTGTCTCAAAAGGTGAATCATCCAAACGACATTATAGAAGAATTTCGTGGTTCACCTAACATTAACGTCTTTTGAGCCATGTTCTCTTCAAAAGTTTACAGACTACTCTTCTTCCTGGAGAAAACTGTGGTTTCGTGTACCTACACACACTGCAGCTGTGGCTTATGCCCTGAAGTACAGCAAGCAAGTGAAGAGTTCATTTTGCAACAAGACAATGCTCCACCTTACTTTCTTTCAGACATTTATGGTTATCTCGATGCCGAACTGCCTCAGTGTCGAAAGGCATACGGTTCCCATCGTGACCCTCTTCTCCAGTGGCCCCCAGGGTCACCTCTCTTAGCTTAATTTGATTTCTTCTTATGGGGTTAAGTCAAAGATCACCACATTCCTGCTTCCATTGCCAGTTAATTTGAAAGAGTTGAAAGGAAGGACTAATGTGGTCCCTGACAATGTAAAACTGCCTTGGACAGAGAAACGGCCTTGGGCAGATTTAGAGGCATAGAAAATTCAGTTTCCAGTTCTTCTGAAGGATGAGAAATGCACTGAACTCTTCCTAAGACTGACATGAAACAACGTGAGAAACCAATTAAAAAAATGGATTGGGCTTGTATGCTGCACAGTGATAAAAATTTCTCTGTATTCCTATCTGATTGTAAATACATAGCAGATGATGTGTATATCTAATATTGAAAAATTTCACTTGAGTACTAGTCACGAGCGGCATGACACCAGTAAATGATGTACTCGAGAACTAGACAACCTTAGGGTACTGCTAATTATTTTGAGCAGCTCGAGCTAATATGAAGAGACTAACACATTTTTATTCTTTCATTTTTCTAAATTGCGTTTGCGGAGAAAGACGTGTTCCCTGAGTGGCATGTGGCAGAGACCAAGTGAACTAGTTGTGACATGCTTACCACAAGCAGCCAGAGATGCTAAACAGATCTATGAATTTCGAGTCAAAAGGTTCCAACATGTCGTTCACTCTTTACGTAAATGTAAACAGTGGCATAAATGTGCACTTTTGCTAAACGTTATGGGTTTTAACAACTGATTAGCAGCCAAAGAGTGCTGTGTAGACAAGTTCCACAAGGTGCATTTTAGTTGTGTATATTTTTACTTGTGGTAAATCTATCTGCAATGAACTTTTTGTCAAGCCTGTGTGGAATGTGCAATCCGATCTCCACTCAAATGTGAATATCACATGAGTGATTAATGCACAATGGAACATGATGTAGACCCGAACAAGTTTTTAATGATCTGAAAGTAACAAACTTAGCTGTTGAAACTGGTAAATAAAAAACAGTTTAGATCGAAATCTTGCCTATAGACAATTTCTTTAAAGTATGTAGAGATCTATGATTCTCATTTCTCATTATAAGAATCTTCAGAGAAGTAATGTGCCAGTTTAAGCTTAGGGAACAGATGTATAATGAGAAGGTTGCCGGAAATATGGGTGAAGTATCACAAAATTGCCATCAGAAAACAAATTTTGTGAAGAAACAGAACAAACATTTTGTACACCTGCTTGAAATGTATTTATGTAGAAATCGATAACTGGCTGTAGTACCTTTTCAACATAAGACAACTTTTGAAAGTGGAGTCTTCTTAATTGAAATTAGCAAATTAGAATAAAAAGTGTTTGATGAACTTCTGTCATAGACTTTCTTCTACCAGTATAAAGCTTACAGTAAACGCACAATTTAAGAAAACACACAGACTCAGAGAGGAACAAAGCACAAACTGAGTGTGACTTTACCTTCTGGATTCCTTCCTGGACTTTATTTCTAAACTAATTTGAAGTAAAAATGTGAAAATGGGCAGTTAAATATTCATCTAATGCACTTTGCACATTTCTTTAACACAATTATTTTCTTTCAACATTCTAACGTTTTCTGTCATTGTTAGCACTTTTTTAAAAGAGGACATTTAAGCTTCATTCGGCTTCTTATTTTTTTCCTGAGGATCGCAGATCAATGTAAATACGTACATTACTTGTAACAATTATTAACAAAAGATTTACATGAAGTAATTGTATTTTGAATGCTATTAATCGCTTCCTGAAGCAAAATTAAATCAATCGAAGAATAATAATAATCACCAACAGTTGAAACTGCATACAGTTTCAGTTATTCAACTTGCTGTGGCATCACATTGGTTGCAAGTTACTCCTGCACCCCACAGCAGTTAAATAGGACCAAATATTAAAGTTACTCTATAACGAATTGGGAATTATGCTTTGTGCAGGTGCACTTAAAGACACTCTAATACAATTCATTTGCATTGTTAAAAACTACACTTAATCTCTCTAATATCGTTAATTTCCTTTATTAAAAAGTATACTTGATCTGAAGTTATAGTGTCAACAGAAACCTCCTTACTTCCTTCCTCAAATCCACTAGGTCAGTGACTAACGCTTTGTACTCTGTAATGGAGACATAGGGCATCTGTCTACACTCATATTTAAATCGCCATCACCTGGTGGCGAGTGTGCCACAGAGAATTGCACTCTTTGTGGAAACAATAAGGTCACTGACCAACATTTAGGATATACATTAAAACAAGAAGTGCACTTTCTTGCAAGCATATTTAGATAAGCATTACAATCCAAAACCTTTTATTGTGTGATATTTTTTGAATCTCTTCAGGGTGGTCTGTTTCCACTATCATGTTACTCGAATTGTTCACAGATGAATCACTGTCATTATATAGACTATTGTCATGGAAATCGTTGTTGTTCTAGTTTTCACTTTAAGATTTCTGTAAAAGCTCTACAATCTCTACCTGAGAAAGGAATGTATATGAAGAACTAGCCATTTCACACCTACTTACTTGAACATGGTAATTACAACTTTTCTCTCGACATTATGGCTATAGTTCGACACTGAGTTGACACAGACTTCCCTCAATGGAAAGCAATCAGGTTCGAGAATGGCGCATGTAAGAGCTATGAAAAGAAATATTTGGAATATCGAGCGCCACTGGCCATTGGAGGGGGAAGGATTGAGAGCATTGAAGCTGCCAAACCTAAAATCCGAATATACTGCCAGTTCTGCATTTAGTTTCATCATTTGTAGAAATGAGTGCGCTAATGTGCAACTACAAATCACATTCCATTAATTATACAATAATACTTACTTACTCAGACAGAAATCTTAACTGCGCATCATATAATGAAACATCATAAACAGTATAAATTAACAATGACATGCCCACAACTGCAGTGGTCAAACGTTACATTGCTAGCAACCCCAAATGTAGAAAGTTAATATTATATTGCTGTTAAAATACACACCATATAGTCACAGTCAGGGCACATGCTGTTTGGAATAAAAGCACCAATGATGTTGTCAAAGTTACTTGGTACTCACCAATAATGAAATTATGCTCCACATCTCTTTTTCTTTTTTTTGCTTAAGTACGGTAACATTATTATTGTGATCAAATTTTCACAACTATCTCTCTGCATTTGAAAGAATATGTAGCATATTTTTCTAAATGCACATAAAATTACCTAGTACTTTCTTTACGTAGGCTATAATATAACTTATTTGCAACTATACAGTTGCAACATAATGTTTAGAAATCAGTCTTTATAAGTGCCAGTTGGACTGGCAGACACACCACTTCCTGTGGCTGTAGCACAACAAACAGTACTAAAACCGACACTTTTTGTAGCGATCTTTGGTATGGTGTAAAACTGAATCTGCATATTATCCTAATACACTGGCATAAATATCAAAGCTACCAATACTGCATACTAGCTTCAGAATCACTGAAACCATGATGGCAATTGCTGGATTTACTTCTGACACTAATTAGTGTGGGTGAAGGAAAGTAGTGACAAATAGTTAAAACGACTTTGTCTTTTATGACATAGTTAAAAGTGGATTCACTTAAGTGATGCCACAGTAATTGGGGTGCTACAATTTCTGCATAGTTACACAGTTTTCTGTATAGCATCAGTGTCAACTGAAATTATTTAGGCAGGTATTATGTAGTAGTACAGAGTGTGGCATTCGAATCGATTGAGTCAACAATAGATTACACATGAAAGAATATGCAAAGGATACCAAAACAGATTTCAGACAGGAATTAAATGGAAATTACAAATTCACCATTAAAAGTATTACCATTCAAACATGAAAAATGTTTTATAAATTATTTCTGAACTACAAAAACAAATTTTGAGTACTTCTTGAACCATGTATCAAGCTCCATTTAAAGATGAGGAACACAAATTTTGGATGCAAACCCAGTTTGCCTGAAACTGCAGGTGATAGATACTGGCATGTCAGCGTTATGGTGCATCTACAGTGTCCTCCAAAATACAGTTTTAGGGTACTTATATGAGATGAAGGATGCTGTTTACAGATGTAGCAATCATAATAAAATTTCTATCTGTGAACCAATTTCGAATAACAAGAACAAATGTTCCATAGTTGTAGAGCTGCATATTGGACACTATTTAAAAATCAGATACTCATATTAAAGACGCATTATAAGTTCGAGTGAAACTGCAAATGACACTTTGATATTTCACATGTGGTATTTACCTGTCATCTCCCCAATATTTATATCATGTCCCCAAATACATTTTTTTTAATTTCGGTATGTTCTGTTGGATGCTGTTCACTATGACCAGAAGACACATTTGAAAGCTAATATTTTTTCATCCTTGCACCCAATGTCAGTTAAAAATGACAAAACATTAATGTTACTCTATAATAAATTTTGGAGCTATGCTTTGTTTAAGTGCACTATAATATAATGGAACATTGAATATCCATGTTACTGTATTAAAGGCCAGAGTCAAGTGAAAGTATATTGCCATCAGTAACCTTTGTTACTTCCTTTCTGAATTTCACTGGATGGATGCTCAAATGGATGTCGCCAGTACTATGATCTGAATACATTTTCCAATATTGCACTGATTTTCAACATTTGTAGAATTCAATGAGCTGCAGTAAAACTACAAATCTACTTCCACTAATTACTCAATTACACGTGTTTACACACAATCAGAACCTACCCATGTACCAGGGAGCACGGATACGATACATTTCCACCACATATATTAACCATTTGTGCTCATATCTGCTATCTCAAAAACTTTGACTATGAACAGCTTCGAAAGCAGGAAATTGATATATGCTTCTATTGAAATAATTTAACTAAAAACACACAGATCATGTTGTAAGAATTGCTGTGTACTCACCTTGTACCCAACCTACAGAATGATACCACTTCATATCTTCTTGTTGTCACACCGGCTAAGTAGAGTAATAACAATATTTCTACCCAACTTTCGCAAATTATCACAACATATTTTAAAGAAAATACAGATTGTTTTTCTAACACAAAGAACAAACAAACACCATCCAAACAGGCCTTGAAGGTTCAATAGTACTGACTGGCCGCCGTGTCATCCTCAATCTTTAGGCATCGTCAGATGCGGAAATGGAGGGGCATATGGTGAATACATCATTCTCCCAGCCATTGTCAATTTCCGTCAGCAGCTTTTGTAAACACACATAAAATAAAATAACAGGTTTCTAAAATATAATTTTTTTTTTCATGTAGTGCCAAACATTTCAGAAAACAATCTTTTTAGGTGCCAGATAGATCTGTACACACGCCACTCTTCTGAGATTTTAACAATTTCTTATGTTCATTGATTTAGACATAGTGATTAATTCTTATTTCAGCTTTTGGCACAACTACGAGGGCAGTTCAATAAGTAATGCAACACATTTTTTTCTGAAACAGGGGTTGTTTTATTCAGCATTGAAATACACCAGGTTATTCCTCAATCTTTTAGCTACACAACACTACTTTTCAACGTAATCTCCATTCAATGCTACGGCCTTACGCCACCTTGAAATGAGGGCCTGTATGCCTGCACGGTACCATTCCACTGGTCGATGTCAGAGCCAACGTCGTACTGCATCAATAACTTCTTCATCATCTGCGTAGTGCGTCCCACGGATTGCGTCCTTCATTGGGCCAAACATATGGAAATCCGACGGTGCGAGATCGGGGCTGTAGGGTGCATGAGGAAGAACAGTCCACTGAAGTTTTGTGAGCTCCTCTTGGGTGCGAAGACTTGTGTGAGGTCTTGCGTTGTCATGAAGAAGGAGAAGTTCGTTCTGACTTTTGTGCCTACGAACACACTGAAGCCGTTTCTTCAATTTCTGAAGAGTAGCACAATACACTTCAGAGTTGATCGTTTGACCATGGGGAAGGACATCGAACAGAATAACCCCTTCAGCGTCCCAGAAGACTGTAACCATGACTTTACCGGCTGAGGGTATGACTTTAAACTTTTTCTTGGTAGGGGAGTGGGTGTGCCGCCACTCCATTGATTGCCGTTTTGTTTCAGGTTCGAAGTGATGAACCCATGTTTCATCGCCTGTAACAATCTTTGACAAGAAATTGTCACCCTCAGCCACATGACGAGCAAGCAATTCCGCACAGATGGTTCTCCTTTGCTCTTTATGGTGTTCGGTTAGACAACGAGGGACCCAGCGGGAACAAACCTTTGAATATCCCAACTGGTGAACAATTGTGACAGCACTACCAACAGAGATGTCAAGTTGAGCACTGAGTTGTTTGATGGTGATCCGTCAATCATCTCGAACGAGTGTGTTCGCACGCTCCGCCATTGCAGGAGTCACAGCTGTGCACGGCCGGCCCGCACGCGGGAGATCAGACAGTCTTGCTTGACCTTGCGGCGATGATGACACACGCTTTGCCCAACGACTCACCGTGCTTTTGTCCACTGCCAGATCACCGTAGACATTCTGCAAGCGCCTATGAATATCTGAGATGCCCTGGTTTTCCGCCAAAAGAAACTCGATCACTGCCCATTGTTTGCAACGCACATCCGTTACAGACGCCATTTTAACAGCTCTGTACAGCGCTGCCACCTGTCGGAAGTCAATGAAACTATACGAGACGAAGCGGGAATGTTTGAAAATATTCCACAAGAAATTTCCGGTTTTTTCAACCGAAATTGGCCGAGAAAAAAAAAGTGTTGCATTACTTATTGAACTGCCCTCGTAAATGACAACTGTAGACAGTTCCTGTGTACCTACATCTACCTCTGTGCTCTGTAAGGCAGCCTGTAGTCAATGGCACAGCGTATGTCCAAATACCAGTTATTAGTGTTTCTTCCCATTTCATTCCCAAGAATCATGGGAAGCATGACTGTTTGAACGCCTCTGCATGTGCTGTAATTATTGTAATCTTGCCCTCAGTATACCTATGTGAGCGATGCATAAGGGGTTGTAATATATTCACAGAGTCATCATTCAAAGTCGGTTCATGACACTTTGTTAGTAGCCTTTCTCGGGATAGTTTATGTCTATCTTCAAATTGTGCAGTTCAGCTTCTTCAGTATTTCTGTGAAACTCTCACAAAGATCAAACAAACCTGTGACCATTTATGCTGCTGTTTTCTGTGTACTTCCAATATCTCCTGTTAGTCCTATCTGGTATGGGTCCCACACACTTGACCAATATGCTAGAACCTATTACATGACTGATTTGTAAGCAATTTCCTTTGTAGACTGATTGCACTTCCCCAGTATTCTACCAATAAACTGTAGTCTACCCTCTGGTTTCCCAATGACTAAGCCATCTCATATCGCTACAAAGTGTTACACCCAGGTATTTTTATGGTTTGCCTATTCTAACTGTGACTCATTGGTATTATAGTCATAGGATATTACGCTTTTTCATGTTGAAGTGCACAGTTTTATGTTTCTGATCATTTAAAGCAAGTTGTCAGTTATTATATGCCTTTGAAATCTTATGACGATCTGACTAAAAATTTACGCAGCTTCTTTCAGGCAGTACTTCATTATGGATAACTGCATCATCTGCAAAAAGTCTGAAGTTACTGTTAATATTGTCTGTAAGGTCATTAATATACGCTATGAACAGCAAGATCCTAACACACTTTCCTGGGGCACATGTGAAGTTATTACTACACGTAACGACGACTCTCCATTCAAATAACATGCTGCACACTCCCTACCAAAAATTCCTCAATCCAGTTGCTAAATTCAATTAATACCCCATACAAACGTACTTTTGATAACAAGCACAGGTGCGGTAATGAGTCAGATGCTTTTCGAAAAATCAATAAATACTGCATCTACCTGACTGCCTTGACTCAAAGATTTTAGTATGTCATGTGAGAAAAGAATGAGTTGGGTTTCACATGACTGATACTTTTGGAATCGTTGCTGGCTGGCATGGAGGAGGTAATTCTGTTCGAGACACCTCATCCTGTTTGAGCTCAAAATATGTTCTAAGATTCTACAACAAATCCATGTCAAGGATACTGGAGACTGTAATTTTGTGGTTCACTTCTACCACCCTCTTATAGATGAGTGTGTTCTGTGCTTTCTTCCAACTATTAAGCACCATGTTTTGTTTGAGGCATCTGCAACAGATTTTAGTTAGAAGTGGGGCTAACTCAGCTGTAAATTCGGTATACAGGGTGGTCCCGAATTCATGGTACAAACTTTAATGGTAGGTACAGGACATTGTAACAAGGATTTATTGTATAGGAATGTATAGTCGCAGGTGACGCAGTGAGGCGTAAACAGGGGAAAGAGAAATGGAGTGATCGGTTGGTGTCACTGCCGGTAGAGGGCAGTAGATGAACATGATGTATCGCAGTAGGGACAAGCGCCATTCACAATTGTGCTGCCGTAGACGATGGGTGACTTTACGTATGCAGAAAAAGCAGACATGCATTACATGTACGGCCGTGCAAATGGTAACGCCAGAGCTGCGTTACGAATGTATCGCGCGGAGTATCCTAATCGACGAATGCCGGATCATAGAATTTTTCAACGGTTACATCGTCAACTTTGTGAAACAGGTACGTTCGACGTCAACAGACATGACGCTGGTCGATTAAGAGCTGTACGCACTCCACGACTGGAAGAACGCATCTTGAACATAGTGGCTGATAGACCCGAGTCAAGCACAAGAACTGTTGTGCGTGACGTACATGTGAGTCATCAGACTGTATGCAGAGTGTTAAATGAAAATCGCTTACACCCCTTCCATTTTCAAAAAGTACAAGCATTGAATCCGGCAGATTATCCTCTTCGCGTGAACTTCTGCCAGTGGTTGTTGCAGCAATGTGCGTTGCAGCCGGATTTCGTAGGTCATGTGCTATTTACAGATGAAGCGACATTTTCACGCGAGGGTGTCTTTAATGCGCACAATTCCCATGTGTGGGCAACAGATAATCCACATGCAACGCGTCCACATGCGTATCAACAACGTTTCGGTATTAATGTGTGGGCTGGTATTGTGAACGACTTTTTGATTGGGCCATACTTACTACCCACGCGACTCTGTGCCGAAAGCTATGTTATTTTTCTGCAAGAAGTGTTACCAGAACTGCTGCAAGATGTTCCGCTCGCCATTCGTAACCGCATGTGGTTTCAGCACGATGGAGCGCCAGCACACTTCAGCACTGCTGTACGGAATTACCTGAATGCCACGTTTGGTGCTAGATGGATTGGGCGTGGTGGACCAGTCCCTTGGCCACCCCGATCTCCTGATTTCTCTTGCCTCGATTACTTTTTATGGGGACATCTTAAGAGCCTTGTTTATGAGACTCCAGTTGACTCAGATGAGGATCTCGTTGCTCGCATATCTGTAGCTGCTGCAGGTGTGCGTGAAATACCAGGCATCTTTGAATGTGTACGCCAATCGCTGCACCGACGCTGTCAAGCATGTATCGCTCATGGTGGACGCAATTTTGAACACTTACTGTAAACATGACACTTGTCAACAACGATTTCAATAAAATCTTTCGTTTTCCTTTCGGCCGTTATTTCCCCTGTTTACGCCTCACCGCGTCACCTGGGACTATACATTCCTATACAATATATCCTTGTTACAATGTCCTGCACCTACCATTAAAGTTTGTACCATGAATTCGGGACCACCCTGTAGAATCTGGCAGGGATTCCATTGGGCCCTCGAGCTTTATTCAAGTATAACTATTTCAGTTGTTTATCAGCACCACTGACACTAGTACTTATTCCTTATTATTATCTTTCCAGTGCTATCAGAAGTAAATTGTGGCATTTATCCTTGGTTTTTCATTGCAATGGAAAATCTGAAAACAAAGTTAAGCATTTCAGAATTTGCTTTGCTACTCTCTGTTTCAGCTCCTGTTTCATTCACTAGGGACTGGACACTAACTTTTGTGCCACTAACAGCCTTTACATACCACCAGAATTGCTTTGGGTTTTGTGAAATACTATTTGACAACAATGCCTGGCAATTCCTGCCCATCAGTACGTGAGGTCAGCCTGGTCTTGGTTCAGCTATGTTTATTCCTTCACAGCTCCACTTCAGAGTCACAGCATCGATATTCGACGTGGGCAGCTGACAGAACACTTGACAATGTTCTGCTACGGCAGCCATTGAAAGCCTCACACAGTGATCTCTCGACGGACAAATGCGTTTTATTCAGCAATTCTCTAGCTACAGCCCTATGCTTTGTTTCACATCTATTACGCAGTAGTCTCTGTTTGTTTAGCAGTTTCTGTATACTATATACTGTAGAGAGTGCCTCCTATTATGTACTGTTCTATTGGGTACATATCTATCCAGTGCATGCTCAGCTATTCTTTTAAACTTGGGCCAGCATTCCTCTACATACTGCTGCCCTGTGCTTAAACTTTCAGTTCGTCATTGAGATATGACACTATTGATTTTTTGTCTAGTTTACTGAACACACACACACACACACACACACACACACACACACACACACACATATATATATATATATATATATATATATATATATATATATATATATATATATATATATATAACTGAGTGAGGTGTGGTGCTACAAAAGAATAAAATCGCTTCTCGGCTTTTGGTAAGATCAATGTGTAGTTTTTATTAATGATAATACACCATACAATCACCAACAAATTTACAATCTTCCATATTAGATGTACCACTTATCTTAGACCAAATATAAATTTTTTCGTCGGAATTAATCTTACGCCTAGACCTACAATTAAGAGACAATGAACCATAAGGTACTAAATAAGAACATTCACTTATAACAATAATTTCGGCCAAATGTACAGTACGAAATGCCAATACTTCACGGGATGTAAAACTTTCCAGTCCAGTCCTAGAAGCATCATGACAAACAACAGCAGCGAAAGTAAGCCAACCATTACCTATACTACTTGATTCGGATGATTTTGCAATCGAGAAATTCAATTTCAGACCTAAAAAGTATTTAGGACCTGACAATATAGATATACTCGCAATATTCTTGAGGTTTGATACCTTCTTACTCGTACCTGGCGCTGGAATGGTACCAAAAGTGCCAGTAATATTGATCAATTCTTTATAGACCAGCATTCGTCTTTATATATATATATATATATATATATATATGCTTGTTTCAGTTATTCTTTCTACTTTGTTAGTACTCTGTTAAGCTGAATAGTGCATATCACAGAAGGAAACATGATATCCACTATGAACAGCTAAATCTAAGTATGGTGAAGAAAGGAGTCCATTTCAGTTGCTGTAAGATTTTTGATGCCCTCCCTTCAAGAATTAAGTGTTTGGTAGATGATGATCTCTTGTTCAAAAAACCATAAGGCAGTTCCCATTGTAAGGATCATTTTATACAATAGAAGAGTCCAGAATGAGATTTTCACTCTGCAGCGGAGTTTGCGCTGATATGAAAGTTTCATATCAGTGCACACTCCGCTGCAGAGTGAAAATCTCATTGTGGAAACATCCCCCGGGCTGTGGCTAAGCCATGTCTCCGCAATATCCTTTCTTTCAGGAGTGCTAGTTCTGCAAGGTTCGCAGGAGAGCTTCTGTAAAGTTTGGAAGGTAGGAGACGAGGTACTGGCAGAAGTAAAGCTGTGAGTACCGGGCGTGAGTCGTGCTTCGGTAGCTCAGATGGCAGAGCACTTGCCCGCGAAAGGCAAAGGTCCCGAGTTCGAGTCTCAGTCGGGCACACAGTTTTAATCTACCAGGAAGTTTCAATAGAAGATTCATTGAACTACAGTGTTTATCATTTGTTGTATTGTAAATTGCAAATGTATGCCCAAATTTGTATTTGTAATACCGAATATTTTTATTGCAATCATATATTTTGTAATATCTATTTCTCTGTAACACTTATTATTTTGTAATCTTTATCTGTCTCTAAAATGTATTTTTTTGTAGTGGGACTTAAGTTACTGTTTACTGTTTTTGTTTTGTAATCTCTGTCTATCTCTAAAATGTATTTTTTGTAGTGGGACCTAAGTTACTGTTTACTCTTTTTGTTTTGTTTTGTGTATTACTATAAATTCTGGCCAAAAGCTTATACACTTTCCATGTCCTGTGATAGTGTCACAACATGGATCACTGGAACAACAGATAAATTAAAAAATAATAATGAATAAAAAAAGTCATTGCTGTCACAACCATATCATGTTCACTGATGTGGACATCCTCAAAGAGGTCAGGTCTGTTTCTTGTTGCCATTAGAAACAATATATTTTCATCATGAGAGAGGTTCCAACCTGTCTGTTCTAGGTAGTTTTCGGAGAAGCCATTTAGTAATGTCTCACAGGGTGTCTTACCACACCCATCACTAACAAAACTGTAATTTTCCTAATTGATTGTTGCATTACTAAAGTTCCCCCAATGAGTACAGTATGATTTCGAAACTCTCGTTCAAGCGAAACATTCTCACATGCAGCTTCAATTGCCATCATGGTGGCTTTGAGTTTTTTGTCTATTGCAACGAATTTCTCGTTAGCCTATTCTTTCGATATACTCTTAAATTTTCCCCAGACATCTCAATGCCATTATTTTCAGGCTCAGCCATCTATAATTTAAGCAACCTTTATGTCTAAAGTTCTGTATTTTTGGTGATGGTTCTTGTACATCCAGAAAAAGAACGTTCCCTACAGGTAAGGATCTGTAATAAAGCTGCTAACAACAGGTCTTTAAACGTTTTTGGTACTCCAGAACGCGCATCACACACAAGACAAATTTATGAAATGAAAACCAAATTACAGCGATGGTGCTTTGAAATTCAGTCAAAAGGACGCAGCCAAATGACGCAATTCACTGGTGGGAATGGTAAGTGCAGTCATAAAGTAGAATGGAGTTGAACTTTATGTTGCAAGATAAATGTTGCTTAATTTTTGTCATGCAACTGAAAACTGTGTCTTTACTCATTTAACTGTGGTGTCACTCCAGTATTCCATCATCTGGGGTGTCATATTAGTTGCACATGTGCACTGGGCTTAAATCATGAACGAAGATTTACTACAAACTATTTCACGTACAGCACTATTAACTTAAAAAAACTCTGAGACATGCACTTTTGTTCATGTTGATATGCTCTGAAGTTAGGGATGAGGGATTCTCTGAATGCTAATGTTGTATAAAGCATTGCTTTATTTAAATTTGTTTAAAATCTGGTAGATAGTTCCTTAAGACAGTATTAAGCTGACATATGATACATTCCACATTACACTTCAAGCGTTGAGAGTCTCTGTTTTCGTTAGTAGTATTATTTTTAAAATTTAATAAGTACAGCATATATTTTTCGCAATATTGTTTTAGTTGAAGCTTTGTTATATAGCCGATTGGTTGAACAATGTTTTCTTTTTTTAATTTGTGTGACCATAGTATCCATAAATACTGTAGAATTATTTGTAAATTTCGAAACCATACTTGCAACTATGAAAAAAGTAATAAAAAACACATAGTTTCCCGTACGACTTTCACGAAACAGCGAGGTGGCGCAGTTATACCACAATGAACTCGCATTCCGGATGACCACGGTTCAAACCCGAGTCCAGGCTTCCTGATTGGGTTTTCAGTGACTTCCCTAAATCGCTTCACGCAAATGCCAGGACAGTTCTTTTGAAAAGGCACGGCCGACTTCCTTCAGCAACGGGACCGATGACCTCACTGTTTGTTCCCCTCCCCCAAATTAACCAACAAATGACTTTAATTTTTTTCCTGGCAGATATGCAGCTCTGATTCCAATAATGTTAGAACGACGTCCGTGGTAGGTTCCTTCTTCCGCATTGATTGACTTTGACCACAGCAGCAGATGACTGTAGAGTTTAGTAGTTCGTGTCATTCGTTTGTACGGTATTGTGTTGCGTTTTCTGTGATATATGTAAGTGATTTGATGGTGGAGACAGGAAATCACGGAAAGACACATATTGAGTGTGGTATTAAGTCAATACTTAATTTTTATTATCATTACAGCTATTTGCCTCGAATGAAGTAGTTTGCTAATGCCTTGTAATGGTGCTATAGTAACTGTTCGTACAATTATTATATTAGTTTAATTTCATTTATTGGGCACATTTGAACGATAAGTTTGTTCCACATTTCTTTTATCATCCTTGGCGCTTCTGGTTATGATTTGAGATAGCCTTAGAATATCGTAAGTAATTATTTCAGGTTATGTGTATCAGAACCAAACACTTGTTATTTTCAGTGAGCTTGTGTTTCCGCATTGCGAGCAGGAGGTGACAAGGGTTTAGACAAACATATTAGCGCACATTACGTACCTGTGCTGTTCGGCAATTACGAAAAATATCAGATCGACGCGTGGGTATGTAATGTGCTTTCTGTTTTCGTTCTGTCCGATACAATTGCTAAATATTTCCCGTGATTTAGCAAAAGAACTGCCAGATATTTTGATGTGTTGTCTGCAATTACCGGAAAAGTGTCTATATGCTGTGGTGCTTAGAGAAAGTGAAGGTCAATGTGAAATACTTTGTGATTGGCGAAGAAAGACCCTCATGAAGTTCACACACACGCTGCGTTCATATTGTTATATTGTGTTGTGCATGCGAAGTTCGGTAACAATATTTGTGAAGGAAGGAATATGGACAGTAAGAGTTCACTGTAATCTAATCTGTAGTTCTCCCGGGTTGTAGCGCAAACAGTTGTACTGCCGATACATCAGATTCGTTAGCATACATTAATACAGAGTATCAGGGATTGGTTATGTTGGTATGAAAGAGAATGCTGTAGAGGGAATTCATTGTGTTGCGTTTTCCATGGATTTTCAATGTGCCTATGTGCTCCATAGTTCAGTAAATAGTGTTAACTGCTGTTTGTAGTAATGTGCACGTTTCAATCTATGGAAGGATATGGGAAATGTAATGTAGTCTGTAATGCCTAATGGGTATGTGTAATTGCCACCGACAAAAGCATCCAAAAACCACAGAACATTGTCATGGGTATGCTTATGAGAAAGTAATTTCACTAAGTCTTGTTAGAGGAATTTAATCGTTGTTAAATCTTGACAGTCAAGAATCATTTATTTTTCTATGCAACATGCAGGCGGCAGTGTGAGTTTTTTAGTGACTGTAAAGATTGCAGCATTGCTCTATATTGAGTTGATAACATTGAATATAGATGACTGTATAAGGAAACAGTTGTTAAAAATACATACTAAACTGACTGAAAAAAAAAGAAAGTTCTGTCTGTATGGGTCGATTTTCATGTTCTGCTTTTCTGAATACCATGAGCAAATATGGGTTTATAGATTGATTGAAAATGCAGCCAGTATGATTGAGAAATAATTCTTTTCTGTTCTTGCATACGTTGCTAAGAACATATAGACCTCTTACATTGCTCTATATGTTAAGGAATTTGCAGGATACATTGACAGGCTTCGATATAGCTCGAGACTCATTTTAATCTTTTATTCTTCAGACGTAAAATTGTCTACAGTAAATAGATTTGTCTGGTAAATTCAATTTATCTTAGTTGCTTCACATGACAGACATTTATGTGGAAAAAGAGAGATAAATCAGCTACCATATTCAGAGTAAGACTGATTACCACAAGCAAATGCTACTAAGTAACAGCAGTATCTGAAAGTCATTTGTTTCCATTGTGTGGGGGTTTTTGTTTTCTCTCAAATTGAGTTTTGTTTTCCATTAATGACACTGAGGCTTCAGAGTCCTCATAACCAGCAAGTTGTAAATCAGTTCATTTTGTCAGGTTCTTTGTCCCCCAGCCATTTTTAAATTTTTTATATGCATTGACACATTTGCTGCAGCCAGTAAATACTGCCTGCGCACTATGTCGAATAACAACAATGTAAACATATCACTTTGGCTTTCTTGTTTTTCAGTGGCTTAGGAGGGCAATCATGGACTGCAAGGGAACTAGTTGGGTGAAAAAAGAGAAGAATGAAATATGTCCTGAACCAGAATCCTTGGTAAATAGCTTCTTGTATTTCTTACCATTGTTTCATTAATTTCTTTGTGCAGTGTGGTGTGTAAACAAGCAGATTACATGTCCTGTTCATCAGATGAAAAATTTGGTATTGGCTGTTGGTTTTGCTTCTTGACCACACGAAGTTGTGACTGTTGGCTGTGCAACATATTTGCAATGGATTGGTGTCTTTAAGTATATGATGCTGCTCTCTAATATTTAAAATGTTTCAAAATTTCTGCAGCTTATTCTTAGTGTGATGTTGGCAGCCCAGTAGTCAATGATCACATGTTTGCTGTCTACTAGGAAATTGTCAAATGTTCTTGAGTTGTGACGTTAGCAATCACTTGATACAAATTAATTTTCTGCTTTGAGATTTAGTTCGGTGTGTTGTTCATGTCTAGATTTGTTCCTTTTTAGAAAGAGGTATTATTAATCGATATGATAAAGTAATATACAAGTGGACTCCACTTGCTAGAGTGCAGATGATTTAGCTACTACTGTAGATCAGTTGTATGGTTTGCTGGACGAATTGATAATATGCTATATTTGTGGTCAATTTTTAAGTTGACTAGAGTTGCTTTCTCAGACAAGAGGGATATATATGTGGATTTATTGCAAAGACAATATTTGGCAGTCTATTCGTCATGGTGCCTGATGGAGAAATCTAAACTCATGATCTACAATACTTCTTTCCTGGTGTATAATTTTTGCTATTGTTCATCTAATTGGTTTTATACCCTCAAAGTTATTGTTAGCAATATTACCGATCTTGATCTGTTTTTGCTTTGTCAGTAGGTATTCAGAATCTATTAAATATAGGGAAGTGGTAGGGGACCAAGAGTTGTTGAAATCCTTTGAGGAGCTTAAATACTATTAAATGAAAGAGAAGTTGGTAGTGTAATGTACAACCCTAAAAAGGAAATGGTGATAATGCTGAAACTAAAAGGAAAAAAGGAGTGTTACAGTTTTAACTACAGAATGTTGGAATGTTTGCAGTGCTTTTTAACCAGTAGATCTTCACATTACCACTCTAAATATTTAGTATCAAATAAATTACTTATATGTTAATATAATCTCAGAGTTAAACTGTGTGGGCTCAAGTATGACACGTCTGTAACATACAACATATGCTTACAGGTTTGGTGATCATAAAAGAAGTAATTATAGCAGTGTGTCACTGTCAGGTTCAGGAAAATTAAAACATGCTGAAGTTACTGTTAGAGCTCACTCCTTGATTCAGTTTTTCTGAGATTAGCAGGATTTTGAATTTTCCAGTGTGTGGCCATCAACATTTTATGGAAAACTCACTCCTCATCGAGCTTGTTTTGAAAATATATCCTTCATTTCCTTCTTCATCAAAGCGCTGTAATTTGTTTTATGTAGTTAGATCAAAACACTCCTGTGACACTGTAAAGATGTCATTTGCTCTGAATCTTTCATCTTGAGAGTTTCTTCAGAAGCAGTGAAAACACAAATGTACACCTGCACTAGACAATGTCATGTTATAAAAGTAGCCTTGTCAGGTTTTTGTTAGCGTCAGCTGCCAAAGTCTGCATCAAGTAGGACCTTCCTCCCCCCCCCCCCCCCCCCCCCCGAAAAGAAGAAAACCTTTGTGCTTAGAATTTCTCACTTACCTTTCTTTCTATGAACTTGGTGTATGTAGTATCGTGCTCATATTCAGGTTGTTCATTCTTCTAGTGGTATTGTAGTTCGTGCATTGATATCAAAATGTCAGCAGTTGGTAAAGGCAAGTAGTTGTAGATATAGCACACATGCCTTTGCTGTACCAGTCTTCTTATCACTTCTTTTTGGAACAACTACGGAAGTGAGGACTATATTGCACCTTCATATATCATGTGTTACATCTGTATTGTAAATGTATCTGTTATTCCATTTGCTCAAAGCTGTGTAACTGAGCAATTGCTGTTCAGGCTTTTCATGTGAGGTTGTATCTGAACTGGTCCAATGGTGACAAGCAAAACTGAGTTGCCTCAGTTGTGTTTTCCAAAGAACAGAGAAATTAAAATCAAACATGGGAAATGTCAGGATAGAGTAATGACATACAAAGCATGTGTTCCAACTCAACACATTGAGGAGACCTTCGGTTGCAGGTAGGTAGAATGAATTGACTGCTAAATATTTAAGCTTTTGGACAAAGTAATTCATATGAAATACAGAACAACACTAGGCCACGAACACATCTAATGTGAGTAGAAATCTGTTGTTGTGAGAGGTAAAGAGGTGCTGTGGGGTGGGAAGTGAGGGATAGCAGGGTAGGAGTGGAGGTGGTGATGCTGTGCTGCCTGTGGTATTGGTCAAGGACATGGGGGGACAGAATAGGGCTGCTAGGTGCAGTGTTGGGAAGCAATGTGGGGCATGGGGGGGGGTGGAGTTGTGGGATAGGTGTGTGCAGTGGTGGAATGAGAGCAGGGTAGGGAATAGGTGGGGTGGAGCATACAGACTAGTGAACGTTGAGGCTTATGGGGATGACTGATATGTTGTACAAAGAGTTTCCATTTGCACAATTTAGAAAAGCTTGTTATGTGTGTGCGTTTTTTTTTTTTAATGTGCTCCCAAAGATGGAATCTTTGCTCATCTTCAAACTACCCTGCCACAAAAGACAACAATCATTTCGTGTGTGTGTGTGTGTGTGTGTGTGTGTGTGTGTGTGTGTGTGTGTGTGTGTGTGTTTTCTATTTCAGAAGAAGGGCTTTGTCCAGAATCTCAATTTTTAACACTCTTTCATTGTACATGTCTGTGAGTCAGTATAGAAAGCAAATGTGCCAAATTTCATGTTGATGGGAAAGTGAACTGGGAAAAACACAACAACCAAATCTGGAAGAAAAGCCCTCAAGATTGTTGTACCTTATGTGTAAACTGAGAATAGTGTATGGTTGTAACACACTCATTGTCATATTTTGGTTCCTTTGTCAGATACATGTTTATTCCGCTGATATCAGTGACATAAAAAATCTGTGGAATATGCTAGGCAGAACATATAGTGGTGCCTGTATTTGTTTACCAGGCTTAGAATACTAACAGTTTTTGATATCTCTATGACTCTGCTGTTGGCATCAGGAAGAATGGTAAGGAATGTGTTGCCAGGACGCAGTTTACAAACAAGATACTGTAAGTACTGCAAACATCCACATCCCAAGGCATGGGCTAGCAAGAACAGGAAACTCTCACATAGTGAATGACCTCAAAAGTTTTATTTATTATTCCCTCCCTGCTTCATCCACATCATTTTAAAATTTCAAAATAAAACTGTGTGATTGGCTAATAGAAAATCCATGTCACAATTAGTTGTATGGTGTGGGTATTGTTGATTTCAATATTAAAGATTCTGGTTGTACACACTGATTTCACTGCACTATTGTTTTTTTATATGATGAAGCGCATTTCGTATAAAATAGTTACCGATAAGTAAATAAAGATTATGGGAGTAGGAAATATGATTCAAAGTAGCAGCATAGGGAAATGAAGTGCAAGATGCTAATAAATTTTCAAATTTCTGGTCACTGATCATTCATATAACTTTTAGAATACTACCATTGAAATGCACCTTACTGTCACTGAGAAGGCCACTCTGAAAAGAGTCATTTATTCTTTGGAAATGTCATAGACTTAAAATATGTGATAATTTTTTGTAATATATCTAAAATTGTCTTCTTAAAAGAACTGCTGGCAGATTTTTTAAATGGATGAGCAAGTGAACCAACAGGTAATTCTAGAATCTGTGTGACTGTATGAAACTAAGCAGTATTATGTTATGGCTCAATTTTGGTGAATATAATACAGATTGGCTTGATGCACTTGCCCATGCTAGACTACCCTCCACAAACCTCTATCCCTGATGACTGTCAACTCCTACATCCATTTGAACTGCTTGTTGTCTTCAACCCATAGGGTCCCTCTACACTTTTTACCCTCACATATCCCTCAATTACCAACTTCACTATCCCTAAAAGCCGCAGAATTTGTGCTATTAACAGGTTCCTTGTGGTAGTGAAATTGGTCCCTATGTTCCTCCCTCATTTGTTGTTTCGTTTACCCATCAAATCTTCAGCATTCTTATGTAGCACATTTCAGATGCTTCCATTCTCATCTTGTCTGAATTGCCTATTATTTATGTTTGACTTCCATACAGGGCTGCACTGCAAATATCTTCAGAAAAGACTTCGTAACACTTAAATTTATATTAGATGTGAACAGTCCTCTTTATTAGGCACATGTTCATTGATATTGTTAGTCTTCACTTTATTTCTTCCTTACTTTGGCCATTGTCAGTTATTTGATGCCCAAATAGCAAAAGTTGTCTACTACTTTTACTGTCTCATTTTGTAGTCGAAACTCAACATTGCCTGATTTATTTCAGCTTGATTCCATTGCTTTTATTGATGTATGTCACACAATCTCCTTTAGTAATGATATCCAATTTTACTGTTCCGAGTTTTACCTCCCACACATCCCTTCATTGACAGTTTCAAGATGCCTGTTTTGTTTGATAGAATTACATTGTCATTTGTAAACACACAGTTTGCTTTATTTTCTTCCAGATTTCCTTCGTGTCTTCATCGTACAGAGTGCATATCAGATGTAGGCTACAAGCCTGTCTCATTTCCTACTCAATGCTTCCCTTTCATGTCTTTAAAGTCTTACAACTGGTGCCTGGTTTCTGTGAAAGTTGCAAACAAACTTTTGCTTCCTGTCTATTTATTCTGCTGCTGCCCAAATTCCAAAGAGTGCAGTCAACTCCACATTCTCAAAAGCATTTCAGTAAATCTGCAAAAGCTGTAAACACAATTTTTTCATTTAACTCATCTTCTAAGGTAGGCAATAGTATCAGTATTGCCTTGTGTTACATGTTTCTGGTACCCAAAGTGATACTATGTAAGGTTAACCCTCTGAAAGCTTTTCCATTCTTGCAAGCCTGTCATATTAATCTGATAATATTCACACCTGTTAGCACCTGCCTTTCTTCAAATTTGAATTATTACATTCTGGTTGATGTATGACTGTACGTCAACTATCTCATATCTTGCACAAAAGTGGAATAATTTTGTCATGGATGGCTTTCCCATGTATCCCAATAATTCTGAGGGAATGTCATCAACTGCAATGGCCTTGTTACTACTTCGCTCTTTCAGTGCTGTATCAAATTATGGTCATATTATGATATTTCCAGTCTTGTCTAAAACTGCTTTCTTTCCCCTTTCTTGAGCAAGTTTGTTCACCTTTGCCTTACAACCATTCTTGTTTGGCCATATTGCATGTTCTGTCAACATCATTCCAGTAATGTCTGTATTCCCTTTTGTCTGCTTAAATAGCTACATGTTTGTATTTTCTATTCTCATCAATTAAATTCAGTATCTCATGAGTTGTGAAGGTATTCCTACTAGGCCTTACTTTTTACCTATGTTTCCTCCTGCCTTCACTGTTTCATCTCAAAGCTGCCTATTCATCACCCAGTGTATACTTACCCTCTATTTATCACTTGTTGCCTAATGCTCATTTTCAAACCATCAGTGAGTTTTGGTTCATGCAAGTTTATCCAAATCCCATGTACTTAAATTCTACTTTTACCATTTCTTCAACATTACTCTGCAGTTAATAAAAACAACTGTAGCCAGAGTCCACATCTAGCACTGGAAATGTTTTGTAGTTTACATTCGTGTTTCGAAATCTTTGTTTTTGACATTACATAATCTGTTTGAAACCTTTTCATTTCGCCATGTTATTCCACATACAGAAGCTTCTTTCATGATACTTGAAAAAAGTGTTTGCAGTGACTAATTCATGCAATGTGCAAAATTCTACCAGGCGGCTTCCCCCTTTGTCATTTGTGCCATTGGATGTTCTCTTAACTATTTTACATTCTGTTCCTACTATTGAATTTCATTAACTTCTAGAATTGGCTGTCATCTTCCTTAGCTATTGAATAATTACTCATCAAACTTTTTCCTATTCCATTCTTCTGCTGGTCTGGTTGCCATACAAATATCTACCACTGTTGTATTTTCTTCATGCCTATTTCAGCTATGGTAATTCAGTGACATTGCTGTTAACAATAGCTTACTCATGTGCCTATTTTCTTGCTCATTACTAGGGCTCTCCCTGCATGACCCCTATTTGATTTTTTGTTGATAATCCTGTACTGGCCTGACCAGAAGTCCTGTCCTTTCTGCCACTGCACTTCAGTTCGTACTACAACTGAATACAACCTATCCATTTTTCCTATTTAAAGTCTCTAACCTTCCTAGGCTGTTGTTGTTTCAGTCCAGTGACTGGTTTCGAGCAACTCTCCATACTACCCTATCCTGTGCAAGTTTCTTCATCCCAAAGTATCTCAACACTGCCCTCCTATACTAAATTGGGGATCCATTGATGCCTCAGAACATGTCCTACCAACCGATCCCTTCTTCTAGTCAAGTTGTGGCAGAAATTCATCATCTCCCCAATTCTATTCAGTACCTCCTCATTAGTTACATGATCTACCCATGTAATCTTCAGCAGCACCACATTTCAAAAGCTTCTATTCTCTTGCGCGCACACACACACACACACACACACACACACACACACACACACACACACACACACACACACACACATGTACGTGCAGACACACGCAAGTACGTGAAGAGAGCTGAGACCACACTGCCAAGCTGTGGTCTCAGCTCTGAGACAGCGATCGTGTGAGTGTGCGTGTGAGGGTACACGTGTCTACTGCTGACAGGCCTCAATGGCCGAAAGCCTTAATTGTGTGAATCTTTGTATTGTGCCTATCGCGACTCAGCATCTCTGCTGTATGGTGAGTAGCAACTTTCCTTCTCTGGTATTGTTACATTCCATCCTGGATTTTCCATAGTTTGATGTTTGCTTCTATTCTCTTCTTGTTTAAACTGTTTGTCGTCCGTGTCGTCCACTTCCATACAAGACTGCACTCCATACAAATACTTTCAGAAAAGACTGCCTTACACTTAAATCTATACTAAATGTTAACAAATTTGTCTTCTCAAGAAAAGCATTACTTGCCATTGCCCCCCTAAATTTTATATCCTTTCTACTTTGACCATCATCAGTTATTTTACTCCCCAAATAGGAAAACTCATGTACTACTTTGTGTCTCATTTCCTAATCTTAATCCCTCAGCATCACTAATTTAATTCGACTACATTCCATTATCCTCATTTTGCTTTTGTTGATGTTCATCTTCTATTCTCCTTTCAAGACACTGTCTCTGACAGAATTAAAATGTCATCGGCGAACCTCAAAGTTTTTATTTCTTCTCCATGGATTTCAATTTCTGCTTCAAATTTTTCTTTTGTTTTCTGAACTGCTTGCTCAGTATACAGATTCAATACCATCAGGGATAGGCTACAACCCTGTCTCAGTCCCTTCGCAGCTGCTCTTTCCCTTTCATGCCCTTTGACTCATAACTGCCATCTGGTTACTGTACAAATTGTAAATAGCCTTTTTTTCCTTGTGTTTGACCTCCGCAACCTTCAGAATTTGATAGAGAGTATTCAAGTCAACATTTTCAAAAGGTTTCTCTAACTACAAATGCTAGAAATATAGGTTTGCCTTTCCTAAATCTGTGTTCTAAGACAGGTTATAGGTTCAGTATTGCCTCATGTTTTCAAACATTTCTATGGAATCCCAATTGATTTTTCCCAGGGTCAGTTTCTACCGGTTTTTCCATTCATGTGTTATGTATTCGTGTTAGTATTTTGCAGCCATGACTTACCAAACAAATTTTCACGTCTGTCAACACCTTCTTTCTTTGGGATTGGAATTATTATATTCTTCTTGAAGTCTGAGGGTATTTCACCTATCTCTTACATCCTACTCACCACATGGTAGAGTTCTGTCAGGTCTGGCTCTTCGAAGGCTATCAGTAGTTCTAATGGAATGTTGTATACTTGCAGGGCCTTGTTTAGACTCGGGTCTTTCATGGCTTTGTCAAACTTGTTACACAGTATCATTTCTCCCATTTCATCTTCATCTACATCCTGCTTTATTTCCATATATTGCCCTCCAGTACATCGCCCTTCTATAGACACACTATATAATCCTTCCACATTTCTGCTTCCACTTCTTTGCTTAGAATTGGTTTTCTGTCTGAGCTCTTGATATTCATCCAAGTGCTTCTCTTTTCTCTAAAGGTCTCTCTAATTCTCCTGTAGGCAGTATCTATCTTACCCCTTAGTGATATATACTTACCCTGCTAAGGTATGTAATACTCCACACTCACATATAGAGTGCCTGTCCTGCTTTTCCTGATAACATCCTCCTGTGTAGCCTCTGCCTGGAGATCTGAATGTGGGATTATTTTACCTCCAGAATATTTTGCCTAAGATAATTTTGTACAGTAGAGCTGCATGCTCTTGAAAAGAAAAAAAAAACAAACATAGCTGCAGTTTCCCTTTGCTTTCATCCACTTGCAGTATTGGCACAGGAAGTTGGTTAATGCTACAAGGCCAGGTCAGTTGATCATACAGACCATTGCTCCTGCAACTGCTGAAAAGGCTTTTGCCTCTCTTGAGGAACCATGTGTTAGCTTGATTTCTCCTCAGATAATACTTATTCGTGTTTGCACCTAACTGTTTTCAGTATCGTTGACATGCCAGCAACCCTACCTTGGCAGTGTCCATGGTTCATTTGGGGTGGGGGCTGTGCACTATTGTTTAAAGTGCTGTCTTGAAGCAGAAAAAATAGTCTTAGCATGTATATTTGTAGAATTACTTTGTTATCTGTATGAACACAAATAACAATTCTGTGGGATTGCTTTGATACACATACAAACCCGCAGATGAAAACTGCTGCTATGTCTCAGATTTGAGGCTGTAACTCCTGGTTTCAGGATCAGTTACTTGAACAATTACCCTAACCAAGCATGCCTCCAGGGCTGCCAAGGGGATGTCACTTGCGTGTCCTCCTAGATTTTCATCTTAGGTTCAGGATTTTAAGGTCAGCGACCAGCCAATAATTTTGTAAAGCAGTATGACACAGTTCTCCATAGAAGTAGAAACAAGAAATGCATTTGGCAGTTGGGTGATTTGTGAGTGCTGGTAAGTATAAAAAATTTATTATATAGTTGTCTGTAGCTGAATGCATAGGATAACAGTATAAAAATCATAAAATTGGTCGTTCAGATAACACTAATTGCTACCGGTTCTTTTACTTTTATTTACATTCCATATGTAAAACGAATGTTACTTTTATATCATACTGACGCATACTTTATTAAAATTATTTTTAAGTATAAGTTACATAAAAATGCTAGTATTGTTGAAAAATAACAATTTGGTACAAAAATGGAGAGCACCAAATTGAAAATAAAGAAATCCTGCAGAAATGTGTCAAAATTTTTGTTTTAGTATGTCGAATGTTGAAAAAAATGTAAATTTTACTAAACCATTACAATTCAGTATGTGTTAAATTTGCGAGTTGTTAGTAGACATGGAAGTTTTCAAAAATTAGTAGTTCCGGCTAGAAGTTTTGAAGCAGCAGCTTTTTCATTAAGGCACTTTTGTGCTATAGTCTCAATTACCAACAATTGTGTTAATAATTAGGAAATATTTTTTAGTTGACAGCACTCAGAAATCTACTGATCATCAAAGTCAAATTTTTGTAGTTCTTTGGTAACTGCATAGTGCTGGTTTAGGAAACTGATGTTCCAGCACTAAACTCCAAATACTCTAAATCTGAAGGAAATTGAAGAGGATGATTTGCAAGATACCATTTTCAGTCAAGTTCTTATTATTGCAGGGATGTGTCCATAATGGTAAAGGCGACAGCCCATAAAATGCAAGAAATCCAGGTTTAACTAATCAGTGCAGCCACAATAAATTTTTACATCTGTTGTTTTATAGACAATTCTCTAATATTAAGCAGTCATTGGATCAAATTGTGAATGTTTCTGATCAGCATAATTTATCTGGTATCCAAAATTGTACTGGCTGACTGCATTGCAGCAGAATTGTGAGTGAATAGAGCAACTGATTTTAATTGATCAATGACTGTAGGATCCATTTTTATTCTTGCAGAGGAACTTTTTTCTTTCCAAAATCATATAGGAGAACAAAATTATCTGCTGTTCAGGTCTTTAGCTCCGAACATGTTTCCTGTGCCTCTTCTTACAAACTGAAATGACCTGTGCATTTTTATATTCCCATGAAAAGCCACTGTTCCATAAAGTTAAAACTTCAATTGCCAGAGGTTGTTCTGCAAGATCCACTTGTTTTATTTAATCTGATGGCTGCCACTTCAGGTCTAGTGGTCTACTGTGTAGAAAAAGTTTAGTTTTTCCTTCTCCCTCCTGTCCCCACCTTAGTCAATTATGTATCTGTCATTTTAGTATCCATGCTGCAGCCAAAAATGTGAAATGCATTTTTATGTTCTTTAGTGGAGAAACTTTCTAAGGCAAAGCATTGTAATTATGACTTTTCTGTTACTGTCATCCGTTTTGCTATCACGTGCATCATTGTCAACTAGCCTTTGTAGAGCTGTCTTTGATCCCTTTTCTAACATTTTTGTTCAGAAGTTGTGTGGTTTTAGTTTTTTGCTTCATGGTTTGCAAGATATGATCTTCCTTATAAATTAATGGAAGGCTTCTTATATAGGCTGTCTTGGTGGTTCTCATATGTTCAACTTCGGGTTGACCATGGGGATTCAGGGGATTTAGCTTCATTTGAATTTGCTGTACAGATCTCTGCTGTCATGTAACTATGTAATGTTGTTAACATTTGCAGGTCCTCACCGTATTCCACAACATTCCCCATACTGGTTGTATTGGCTGTTACATCATGTTTGATCACCTTACCAGATTTGTTAGGCAGAAGTATGTTCCTATCTTTCAGAATTTGTTTTTAACAGTAGCAATCTGTGATGGTTCAGTAGTCCAGTGCTCATGTTCCAATCTCTGTATTTAGAGAATTTATTATTTTGGGCATGTTTATTGCTAACAGAATAAATATTTTCCTGTTGTGTGTGTTTTCTAAACAGTTGCCCAGGCTAAAGTTTCGGAAAACATGTTTTGTAGATTTTCACAGGAATTTTTGTTCTCACAGCTGTGCTAATGTCACAGGATGTGATTTTCAGATGAATGAGTTCAGATTGTCCTCTGTCCCATGGATTCTCTAAATTTCTTCAATGAAATAGACGGACAGCTCCTGATAAAATGACATGGCTCATGTTGTCTATATTTTTTCAACCTCATGTCATGTTGTACTTTGATGTAATTTTCCTCTACATCTTTCTCCCCATCTAAAGGCATGCATCTTGAGTTATGTAGCTGAGAAGTATATATATATATACTGTCACTACAGTATGATAGAGAAATTCGATTGTATTCAATATTTACCAGACTATATCTTAAGCATTAATCTACTATGATGGATGGATGTTGGAACTCAAATGTTCTTTTTTTTTCCCACATCACATTTGACACTTTAAAATTATGTTTCCCTCACATTTGATATTTATCTTCATGCAGATTTCAAATTTCAGTAACATGCAATGAGATAAATGCAGATTTATTTCATTGTACAGTACTGATTTTTCATGATGATAAAACTATTACTGCCTGCATTCTGTGGTGCATCTTTCTAATGGGTCCTCTGTATGGAATATCAGATTTTGTAGCTAATCATTTCTAGTTTTCCTTCCAGTATTGTGTGTGTAATGCCACTGTTAGTTAATGGAACTCTGGATCTTATCTTGAATGCTTACATACTTTCCTAAGAGTAAGAGGATTGCTTCTCGAATGGGTGTGAGGCTACAAACTCAAGTGTTCTGGGTTCAGTCCCAAGCATCATCTGTCACTTTTTCTATGTGGAAAATGACAGTTTCCATTCCAGTGTGAAGCTCTAGGTCTTCATGTAACTTAATATGTCAGTGAGTTCAGAAGTTGGAGGAAGCCAGTGGCATACCACATCCAGTAAGACAATGCCTAATAGAGCACTAAGATGTTAATAAATACTTCTACATCCATACTCCGCAATCCACCTGATGGTGTGTGGCGGAGGGTACTTTGAGTACCACTATCAGTTCTCCCTTCTATTCCAGTCTCGTAATGTTCGTGGAAAGAAAGATTGTCGGTATGCCTCGGTGTGGGCTCTAATCTCTCTAATATTATCCTCATGGTCTCTTCACAAGATATACGTAGGAGGAGTCAACTTAATATTTGACTCCTCCTGAAGATATGTTGTTGAAACGTCAACAAAAGCCCATACCGAGCTACTGAGCATCTCTCTTGCAGAGTCTTCCACTGAAGTTTATCTATCATCTCCGTAACGCTTGCGTGATTACTAAATGATCCTGTAATGAAGCGTGCTGCTCTCCGTTGGAACTTCTCTATCTCTTCTATCAACCCTATCTGGTACGGATCCCACGCCGGTGAGCAGTATTCAAGCAGTGGGCGAACAATTGTGTTGTAACCTACTTACTTTGTTTTCGGACTGCATTTCCTTAGGATTCTTCCAATGAATCTGTCTGGTATCTGCTTTACCGACGATCAATTTTATCTGGTCATTCCATTTTAAATCACTCCTAATGCCTACTACCAGATAATTTATGTAATTAACTGCTTCCAGTTGCTGACCTGCTATATTGTAGCTAAATGATAAAGGATCTTCTATGTATTCACAGCACATTTCACTTGTCTACATTGAGATTCAATTGCCATTGCCTGCACCATGCATCAATTCGTTGCAGATCCTCTTGCATTTCAGTACAATTTTCCATTGTTACAACCTCTCGATATACTACAGCATCATCCGCAAAAAGCCTCAGTGATCTTCCCATGTCATCCACAAGGTCATTTATGTATATTGAGAATAGCAACAGTCCTAAAACACTCCCCTGTGGAACAGCTGAAATCGCTCTTACTTCGGAAGACTTCTCTCTGTTGAGAATGACGTGATGCGTTCTGCTATCTAGGAACTCTTCAATCCAATCACACAACTACCTCCAAGTTGTTGAAAGCTTCACTTTTACATTGGGTTTGCATTAGTTTTTGTGACATTTGAGATGTATTTTCCTGAGTACCAAAATTAGGTGACCCTCAATTAGATCAGCATTTACCTGCTTATTGTCTTTATAGGTGGTTTTATACTCTAAAAATGCGTTCTGCATATAACCTGATACTTCTTTAGTTCCTTCTTGACCATAATGCCCTCATGGGCTTTGCAGAGGTACCCTGTCATTTTCCACTGAATAACACAGGTCAGAAAATAGGGAGCTGAGATCATCAAAAAATATTCTTATTGAAGCCTTCACTGTGGCACAGGCAGAGGAGAGAGAGAAGTTCCAACTTAGTGTCAAACCCAAGTGATCATAAATAGTGATTGACACAGGAATATAAACGTTGTTCTCAGTAAAGTAAAGAATTACAGCTTGAGTGGAGTTCTACGAAGTGGACATAAAATTTTGTGGTTCAACCAAATTGCTTCATACGTAGGGATATGGTGATTAGCCAACCTAACTCACAGGAACATAATTTAGTTGCAGATGATAATCTATCAGTACGTAGAAAGATATAGAGGATCATATATAAACTAGAAATATAGAAAAATTAGGTAATAGTGAAAAGACATAAATTGTTATGAGATCTTGAAACATGTAGCTGAATAAAAGTACTCACTGATGATAGCAGAAAAATGCTGAATCATTTTTGGGCATTTATAAACAAAAAGTTTCCATAACAGGTGGATCAGAAATTCCAGTAATTGTACTATACATTACTCAAACTCACCATTGGAATACCACATCTCAGATGGAACTTCGGCGAACACAAGATGTTGACATGCATCTTATTCCCTATACTTTTATACTCAAAACATTATTTTATTTTTTCTAATCTTGTTACATAAATATCTCAGAGTTGCTAGTATCATTTGCTGGAAAGATGATGTAGGGATATGCATCAACTTCTCCACAGTGGTATGTGTCACCACATTTCTTCATAGTGGTGTGTATCACTACACAAGGCTGCTGTGTGTCTGAGTCTCACTCTTCTGACACTGAATTTCACAGTGAAGAGCAACCCCTTACTGCTTGGTTGGATGCTGCAGTGAGGCATTCTTCAGGCCCAAATAAGCGAGTTGCATTGGTTTGGGTGTCCAATCAACAGTACTCTGCACATCATGGAGCCAGTACCCTCCCTTTCCTTTTGACTGAAGACAAACCAGCAAAGTCAAGAACACTGGAAAGCTTATGAGCCTGTGGCATCTTGACTGGAACCAGGGGCTTCTGTCATCCCTTAGTCCTTGCCATGGAGACCTGATAAGTGCAGGTACTTTAGATGGACATACGTTACCTTGAAATAGCTTTTATGTGCCCCCATTAATAACATAGTTCCTCAAGTCAACTACTCCTGTGGACAGGTTTATTAGCTAAACTTCACAAACAGTGCTCCACGTACTGCACTAGTTTATGGTAGAAAGTAGATATTTCTATCATGTCTCAGGACCAGTTTGTAGGCAGCCAATGGGAGGATATTACATCATAGACAATGCACAGCTGTTAACCATCTGTCCTGCCATTAACATACAAACTAATCATTTTGTGGATGGCCTTTACTCCACAGCATGCTTTTGATACATGTTGACAATTCTGTTAATGAAATATAATCATATATATGTGTGTATACAGAACACATGTGCAACTTTGATTTTGAAATTTTATTAATTTTATGTGATACACAATCCTGGTTTTGGTGAGTGGTATTGTCTGCATAGTCGTATCTTCGTGTTCTTCTGCTGCTTACAAGAGGTTCTTGTATTGGGGTGTAGAGCAGTGTTTCACTGCCTCTCTTCAAATACTATTAACAGCTTTCTCTCAGAGATGGATCTATGTTGTGGCAGACTTGATATATAGCCTTCCCCGAGGTTTAGGTTAGCCTCAAAACTGACACTTTCCCCTTATTTCCTGTTTTTGTCCACAGTCCTGCTGGATACAAATCAATATCGGAAAGAAGAGTGCAAAAATAATTCATGAAAACCCAGTTTTACATTGTTACATGTTTTTTTTGTTTGGCCACTGCAAACAGCCTTTTTCCCTGAACATTCACTTTGATGCCACTCTAACATTTAAAATGTCAAAGTAGTTGTTAGATTAAACACTGTGTTTGTCTCTCCATTGAATTAAAAATATGTCATTGGCTACATACATCGGCTTTTCAGCCATCATAACTTCCCATTACAGCCTGCAACAGGTGTTACCAATATACACTTAGGGGTTGGAGAGGGGATGGCCCATGAAAAAGTTGTGCCAGCTTAACTTGGATGGTCAAATTTTCCTCCAGGGTTGCAGATGCATAACTTCATTTCCTGTCTGAGGTGTTTTTTAACTATATAAATAAAAAGAACTTATGTGGCTTCCATGTGCAAAATAGTAGTGAGAAGCATTTTAACTAGCTTGCTGCATCAGTGTTTCCACATTCACACTGGGCAAAACCAAAGTACCTTCTTCAAACTTGTAGCTGTCAAGACATGTACTTGATGCAGTCATCTACATGGTGCCATGACTCACCCCACACTACTGTCAACAGTAGTTTGCTTATTGTGGTGGTTTGTGACATTATTCCATGGTGTCTAAAGACCCCTATGTCATAATTATAATGTCATATGGACCAAATTACGTTTCATGTAATTGAAAGTTCTGCTGTCAGCCGATTGTAATGGATACAATCAAATGCCCAAATGATATTTGGAGTTTCTCATAAATGGCCAGTTCTATTTTCTTGCAGATTCTATTTATAATATATTGATTGAAATAACTGAAATTCCAAAATGAAAACCAAGAAATGCTATTGTGATGTCAAGTGATTCAATGTGAATTCCATTTGAACAAGTCATAGTTCTGACTTCCAATAAATATTAGTAATATCAGGTCCAATATCTAAAAAGGAAACAAAAAGTGAATATTTGCATTACACAGTAAAAATAAGTTAAATAGCAGGGTAGATGAATGGAATTTAAAGCTAATCAAATACTATAACAGAAAGCTTAGGTTACATAAAACTAACTTTTGTAAAATTTTATGTTTTACTTTATAAAGGAGTCAGCATCTGAACCAGTATTTTACATGTAATAAGAAAGCTTGCAGTTGATCTTTGACTTATGAATAGAGTGGAGAGCTCAATAGAATTGTATTACAAGCTTGAAGCCATTGACCACATCACACTTCACCAAGCATTTTGCAGGCAATTGACCAGTTTTTCCTACTCCTGCACACTTCAGACGCCAAAGGTTCTCTATTTGGCTTCATTCATACAGCACACAGTTCAGTTTAGTAATTTTACTGGAGTTTCTCAAGTCATGCAATTGCAAATATCATAATAATAATAATTCATGTTGGCACCTACATAAATACTGTGAGTAATCAACATCTTCCATTCATAAGCAAATACAGTGCATTTCTGTGCAGATAAATTTATTCAGTTCCTCACAATAATGAATAAATGTTGCAGTAAAACAGTAGAAATTCTAAGATTTGTCACATAATATGATTTGCTTAATGATACCCAGAAATGTCTGCCTGCTTACGCAAATCCTGACATGCTCAGTGCCTTGCGTCAATGCTGCTGACTGGGACCATCCCTGGCAGAGTTGCCTCAAATCAAATTACAATGGTGGCACACTATTTAAATGTTTAAATAATGAATGAAATGGGATGACAGTGGTACTGGTGAAAAGGAGAAAATTACCATGATATTTTACATGGTGTGTGTAATTTTTTCCATGAAATGAAATGGTATTGCATTAGTGCAATTTTCTTTGAGCCAACTACCCACAATAACATGTCTCCCTTGCAAAATGAGCAAAATTTTAGTTGAGAAAAATAATGTGTGTGTGTGTGTGTGTGTGTGTGTGTGTGTGTGTGTGTGTGTGTGTAATAGGAGTAGCTACTTGGCAAGGATGAAATAATTTGTTGATTGGTTGATGTCTGATGTGTCTATCTCCAAATTAAACAGAGTCTTGATTTCAAATGTATGGATCAATTGGAATGAAAGTAAATCTAATTTAACATGACACAGTTTCTTGTTATCTAATGCCAGTAAGTGAATACATGTGACCAATAGGTTTTTAGCCCCACATGATGTGTAACCACCAATCAAGTGCAAGGGACAGAAGCTTTGAATATGCCATTCTTTCTTTTTTCAGTTTCTTGAAGATCCGCTAAAGATTGTAATGCCTAGTCTCCATATAAAGCAAGACTTAGAACTGAAACAGGAGGATGGCATTGAGCGTGATGTAAGTTTTCACATCAGTGATGTATTGTGCAAGTACTGTATAAACATCATGAAATGCATTGGGTGCAGTATATTTCAGTGATCATAAATGAAGAAACCTTAAAACCTAGGATATTAGCACTCCTCCAGAATGTTTATAGCATTTCAATTGACTGTAGGTATATTGTTCGGTTATGTGTAATGGTATTTGAATGAAACTTGTAGGAAACATAAGTTTATTAACTGTAACCCATGGTAATTTTATTGTACATGTAAATAATGAATGACTCAAATTCGTTCTTGGAACAAATGTACCAAAGAAGACTTCCTTGCAGCAGCTATCAATTTATTTGTCTCTGTCAGAGTTCTATAATAGAAAAGATGTAAGATGTAAGAGGTAAAGCAATCAACTGCAAGCAGTATGTTATCAGATAAGTATTGTGTTTGTCATACTATTTCTTTTCGCTGAAGTATTTAATGAAAAACAAACTGCATTGCTGGAATTGTGTTTGCTCTGTCTAAAGACAATGGGTTTATCCAGTATGTATGGCATAAATTTACAGTGTAATTGAACATTGCTTATCCCAAACTGCTTCCAAAGAGAAAACGTGATAGCAAGAATTTTAGTAAACAACATTAAATTTAGTACATTATGCTGATAGTCTGTGAAATTCCATATTAGTTTGATTAACTATCACCATAGTGTACTAAATTTAATGCTGACGAAGGTTTGTCAGATCTCCAGCCACATGGTAGCATTGATATCATGCGATGTTTCAGGAAGTCATGTTACCCATCTTCTGGCATAGTGTCGAGATTCGTGGGGAGTGGGCTATTTATATGTGCCAGCACCCCCCTCCACTAGACCTCGGGTGGCTGCAGTGGTTGGGATGGTGGCCACCGGTTATCAGTGTAAGCATTATGTCTGTGTCCTCAGCGGAGGGCGTTGACGGTCGTGCTCCCGATGGATTGCTGCTATCGCAGGGTTCCATGGTGCGCTGATTTGCTATCCATCATATCTGTTGACCAGATTGTCGTGAATCCTTATTTCTAAGGATTGTTTGATAATGCTTTCCCAGAAGCCAGATGTTCAGCACAGTACTTTTGTGTTTTCGAAGTTCAAGGTGTGTTCTGATGTGGCTGATTTTTCTGTGTGGCCTGGTCGCACACATCTGAAATGATCTCCGCAGCATTTAGATATACAGTGCTGTGTTTGCCCATTATATTGTTTTCTGCATTCGCATGGTATGCTATATATACTCCTGGTGTGTTAAGGTTCAGCGGATCTTTGGCAGAACCTAGGAGCTCCCTGGTCTTTCATGGTGGTCGGAGAATGCTTTTGATATTGTATTTGCCCAAATGTCATGCTATTTTGACCGGGAGCGGAACTGTGTACGGAAGGAATGCGAGACGGTCTCCTTCTACATCATATTTTTCTGGGGTTCTCACTGCTTCCTTCTTCCTTTAAAGTGCTCTGTTGATCTGTGTTTGACTGTAGCCATTTTGGTGAAAGACTTCCCTCAGGTGCTAATGCTTGGATGGTAGGCTGTCTTTGTCACAGATGGCATGCACCCTATGTACCAGGATGGTCGGTACTGTTTGTCTTTTTGCTGGATGGTGGCAGCTTGTTGCACGAAGGTATAGATAGGTCTGTGTGTCTTCTTCCTATGTACTGCATGGCCTAGTGAACCATCTGCCTTCCTCTTAATTAAAATATCAAGGATGGGGAGCCAGCCATTTTCCTTCATTTCCATTGTAAATTTGGTGTTCGGATGCTAGCACTTGTCTGCCATGTCCCCACATGACAGAAGTGTCATCGACATAGCTGAAGAAGTGCTTTGGTTTCTGTCTGGCAGTTTGAAGGGCCACCACCTCGACATGTTCCATATAGAGGTTTGCAATCACAGGTGCCTGTGGGGAGCCCATGGCCACACCATCGATCTGTTCGAAGAATTCCCCATGGCACTGAAAGTAGGTGGTTGTTAGTGCTTGTTTGAAGAGCCTGACTGTTTGTGGGTCAAAGTGCTGGGCTAAAACTGCCAAGGAGTGTTGAAGGGGCTTTTTTTGAAAAGCGACGTCACGTTGAAGCTCACGAGTAGGTCCTCCATTTGTAGTCACATGTCCCTGAGTATTTTTACGAATTTGGCGGAGTTTCTCACATGGTGGCTGCAGTCCCCCACAAGGGGTTTGAGCAGTGTTTCTAGGAGTTTAGCAAGTCCGTAACAGTGAGAGTGGGAGTCTACAATTGGTCCAGAGGTACCCCTTCCTTATGGGTCTTAGGGAGTCCATAGAGGCTTGGTATTGCTGGTGCTCTGGGGTACAGGTGCTTCTTCATTGGCTCAGGTAAGTAAGATTTCTTAAGCAGAGCTATCGTCTTTCTACTTACCGTCAGGGTTGGATCCGTCTTCAGCCTCTTGTAGGCCTCATCTTGTTGCAGCAGGTTTTCTGCTGGTATTCGGCAGTGCTTAATAGCACTGTAGCATTCCCTTAGTCTGCTGGTAGGATCGTTATTTCAGTCATCTCTAAGAGACCAAAGAGCTGCTCGTTCTTCCGCAAATATGTTATTTTTAGGAAATTGAAATCTGTCCATTATTCTGGAAGTTTCCCATGTGACTTCCTCTGCTTCCTCCTTGGGTAGCCTTTGTACTGCTTCTTCCACGCTACTGATAATGTCTCATTTCGAGTTCGTTCTGGGGATGGGGGCAAAATTCAGTCCTTTCTTGAGGACTGCGATCGTGGCAGCAGCCAGTTCTTTTCCAGTCAAATTGACCATGGCTCTGGTGTCATTCATCTCCTTTTTTGTCTAAAACATTGCAAGATATCAATGCTACCACCCAACTGGAGACCCGAGAAACCTTCATCAACAGTTTACGCCGGGAAAGCCTACAGTTCTACAGTTAAATTTAATGCTATTTATAAAAATTTGTAATACTTAGTAGAAATCTATGTTTTGTAATGGTATCCAGCTCTGTGGACAAAGATCAGTTGTGGTGAGTATTAGAATTTTTACTGGGTAGACGTGATTGGAAAATGAAAAAACAGAAGTCTCACATTTGAGATGTGGGATTAGAGAATGCTGCTGAAAATTAAGTGAACTTAGAGGGAATATGTAGTCCTCAGCAGAACAGTCGAGGAAAGAAATGTACGGAAAATGCTGACGAAAAGAAGGGACAGGATGATAGGATAAGTGTTAAGACATGAGGTAGTGAACTAGTCAGATGTGTTTCCTTCTCACGTGGGGAAAAAGGCTACTGTTACACATATCATATAGGAACTTTAAATGGAGTGTAGTTAATCTTGTTATGTAGTCAATTGTGGAACCTCATCAAGCATTGGCAACTCTAAACTAGTAGATAAAGAAGTGCTTTTTTGATGGGTATATCTTGCAAAATAATTGTGCTAACAGAATAGGAGGCATTAGAGCTAATTTAGATGCTTCCTGGCAATTGTTCTCTCCAAACACCACCTTCAAATAGAATAGGAAATGGTAAAGTAACGGATGTAGTGGTATCAGAAGTACCCTCGGGCATGCACCATTAGGTCACTAGTCTAGTGTAGATGTAGGTGTATAAAGAATCAGATATTAATAGGCAGGGATATGGACTATAATCACACATTTATTGAGAGACACACTTGGGAGAGATTATGAGAGAAGAAGGAATCCATTTCTTAAAGATCACAGTACTCACAGACAATGATTGCACAGCACTGGGAGTGTGTTGAAAAACATCGTTGTCGTTGTCCAAGTGCATTCAACACAATACTTGAGAAATAACTGTGATATATTGAATGGGAGAATCTGTGCTTGGCACAGTCGTGGCAAATTCCAGTGCTAAAAAGGTTGTCTGTAGCATGTATGAAAGTTGGTCTGTAGGGCATTATCCAAGGAAACAGATGTGGTGGTTCTTCCTTTCGGAGTACTGCAGTGTGTGCCACTTCATACTGAATTTCATGTTTGCCACCATTGAGAACTGTTGACACATGGGTACAAGTGACAGCTGAATGTAAAGCACTATAGCATTAGTACATCAGTAACTTTAAAATTGTGATAATGCTTGTGTAAAATCACAATCTCCAGTAAAATTAAAACTGAGGCATGTGATGTATACTCTCCTCACAATTACTTTGGGATTGACACTAGAACAGGAACACATGGAGATGCAAAACGAAGTTGCTTTATTCTTCCCTGACTGTTCGCATGATCTGACATTTCATTGAACACACTCAAATTTGCATACTAATCAGTGTACAAAGGTGGAAGTGGGATCAATAGATTCTGGAAGAGTTTCACTACATTCTCATTTGAGATGTGTTTGTAGCAATAAATTTTTAATTTTATATGCAGAATATTTTCGAAAAGGCCTTGTTCAATGTTCCTCAAAATTTGACTTACAGGGAAACTTTGTTACTAAGTGTAAATGTCCAAATTATGTTAACAAAATATGTAGAATAAATCTTATTTTCAACAGCTCTAAACTCTGTCAGAGATGTCTAACATAAGATTAATTTAAATTAAACATTGTGTGTGATGCTCTGCTCATGTGATAAGGTATCAGTCATCTGTTTTGTTGAGAGAAACACAGCACAACATTTACGGTTAACATGACATTACATTTTCTGATCAAACATTACAAATCTTTGTAGCAAGAAAGGTACCCATTTTGTTAGAGGTATGGAAATTTAAGTATGAAAGTAATAAGAGTAGTGGTAACATCATTCACTACATTCCAGCTGCAACTATTATGATGGAAACAATGAAGATCTTGTTAGTGTCATTAGTGCTGAATTCCTGAGGTGCACTTCATTTGACTGTAGTTCTGTAGTTGCTAGTAACAGCATTCTTAGTAACAATTAAAATTTATGAAAATACAATCTGCTCTGCAGGTAAATACACCACACATTCCCTGGTAATTTTCCTAACATCTTCATTACTGAGTTCCCCAACTGTGGACAGTGTACCTTTTTTACTTGTTTCATCACTGTTTTGCAACATAACTGTCAATTTAGGTCCGTATCAGTTCTGTTGGGTTGAAGTGCCAGTGAGAACTAGTCAGCCTAATTATTTTATGGCTGTATGTTTTTGTCAGCCAGTCAGTTTTTGTATGTGGGCAACTGTGGTTTATGGAGAGGTATTGGATTTATATGCTCCATCTTTTTAAATGTTTTACTTACTTCCACTTACAGATGCTGAAGCAAATAATTTCCTCCTTCTGTTTTAGCATAAGTTTCTCATCAACAACAGAACATTTGGGAGCACTATCAACAACAGATGTTGATGATGTAGGCAGATTATGCACAAACCATTTATCTCAACTGATTTTGGTTTTCTATAGCAGTGCCTTGAACAAGAGTGATATCGATATATCCACTGAATAACTTTTGCTGAAGTTGCTTTTAACATTCTTAAGCACTGCACTCTCCGGAATTGATAACAGTAATGACAGGTAAAATTTCAATCCTATAAGTGTACAAAATGAACACAAACAGAAACTCATAGTGCAGTGAGCGATTCCATAAGACTGCAAGCTGCCTAAAACTGAACTGTACTACACTTGCATAGTATATTGGCAGTGTGGTGAAGGTGTATCCGTTGGGATAGAGTGAATGTATGATCTGCAGTCTTTGAATGTGTCCACACTATTTCATATCTAGCTGCCAGTCCTAAAGTAATTCTGTATAGAGTTTAATTAAATTACCCTGTTGCTTTCTAGAACCCGGTCCTTCATTGTGACACAGGCAGGCAATGCAAAACAAATTTTGCAGGCTGAAAATCTTGGATGTTATCTTGGGTCCAGTGCAAGACACTACTGAGGATTGGAGAGGAGGAGAAGTCAAAAGAATACATTGTCCAGTAATGGGTGTCAAATGCCTGAACTCATTTGAGCTAAAGCTGTGAGTGTGAGAACAAGATAAGTGGAAAAATGCTGGCAACAATAGGCAGATGAACGCTGAAGACGAGTGATAAATGGTGTGTGGATGGGAGAAGCACAACATCGCAACTCGAGGCAAATTTCTAGGTTGCCAGATGATGGTCAGGGTCAGTAAGTGCTGTGCTGTGAAGTATACAGTGTAGGAGAGAGCTGCCAGTGTCTCTGCAAAGAGCACAGTGCAATGTACCACAAGGTGGAATCATGGGAATGTGAGTTAGAACAGCTGATCAGCAAATTATGTCTTTGTGTGGACAGATTTGCACAAGCTGTATTAATTCGAATATTCTTTGTTATTTTCTTGAAGGTCTGTTGGGAGTATTTTGCCACAGAGATTGTATCAGTGAGGATCCCAGACTAAGTTTGGGGTGGGATGATCTGGATAACATTTCCAGCATTCACATCACTAATATTGCATGTAGAATGAGAGGAGTCACTGGCTAATGGAAATAATCATAGATCGTGAATTTTCTAGAGATCAGCAGTATATTAGTAACCAGCTGAGTTCATGGTATTGCCAGGGTAAGTATATATTCCAATCTGTTAGTCCATCTTCTCCTACCACATTCATTCCATCTCCTCCTTTGTCACTCTTCTGTCTCCTCCTCACCCACCATTTTCCCATCTTCTCACCCACTCTCTCTGCCTGTCTCGTCCTTGCCCTTTCTCTCTGCCCCTCAACTTCTCCTCAAGGTGTGCAGTCCTTGAAGGCTGAATGACATACCTGTCTACTTAAGGTGTCATGTAGCCATAGTACTTCAACTACCACCTTCAAAAATAATGTATTAGTCAGCAATGTGAAACACATACCAAGCAGCAGTAGGAATCAACTATTTCTTATGACTAGACACAGCCATGTTCCAGTTAAAGTTGTGCTCAATGCTATGGGCTGGTGGAAACTTGTTAACAAAATTAAATTTTTTTGTTGATGAGAAAGCAATGACATTGCCGAGGCAAAGGATGAAAGAATACACAAAACAAATATTAAATATCAAATTTTCTGTTTGCAAGTTGCGGCAAGAAGTATGTAATACTGAGATGAGTAGAAATGGAATATCTATGCTAGTGGAAAAGCAGCAACATGTACAGTATAAATGCCTGGGAAATGTGATAAATGTGTTGTATGGCAGAAATTCTGTGAGCTTATGAACAATGCAAAATAGTACCAACTTTGCTAGAGGTTAACAGCTTATGTTGAAGAGAAATGGACTGCATAGCTAGGAGACAGTCCGACAAGGGGATAGGAAAACAGACTGAGGCTGCTGTTATTTAAAGTGCTGGGTATCCCACCCAAAAACCATTTGTCATGGTGGCATTTGTTCCACATATATCGACAAATTTAAATCTCTCTAAAAGATCACACCTAGTTTAGTAGAGCAGATGAGGTTTGTGGTTTAGATCCTATTACACAATGAATTTTCCTTCTCTTTTCCACTACACTTCCTGTACTGTCACACTGCATGACAGCTTCAGTGCATGTCGTGATAGGAAAATCAGTAAGATACTTTTGTTGCTCCATGAACGTTATATGTACAGCTTGCCACTGGTGCATTTAATTTGCAATAAATTTGAGAAACAACTTACTAGGGACATTATGCATCATTTGTTTTTTATATTAATTTTACAGCCATTAACCAGTATAAGATTTAGATTCAGCTTTCTTAACCCTTTTTTTCACTCATATGCCAACACATGCTGTCACCAACAAATATCCCCCTGCGGGTCTGCGGTAAGAATAGGCCCAAGGTATTCCTTCCTGTCGTAAGAGGCGACTAAAAGGAGTTTCAACCGTTTTGGCCTTCAATGTGATGGTCCCCATTGTGGTTTGACCTCCATTTTTAAAATTCTACACAAGTACGAGCCTTTTTGGGAAGGACGCCTTACGTGGTGTATCACCGGTCCTCAGTGCACTAAGACCTTGGCACTCAGCATTGCACGGATTGTTCTTGGCAAGCACAGTGCACCGAGCTATTGCAGCCTTCTTTCTCTCCAGGGCTTCATTTCCTTCCCCTTCCCCTCCTTTCCCCTTCTTACTCCTTTCCCCTCGCCCTCCTCTCCCTCTCTGGGTGTCCTTGCTTATGTTGGCCCCAGTTATCGTCCTGGTTTTGTTAGTTTTACAATTTGGCTTTGTTAGTTTTACAATTTGGCTTTGTTAGTTTTACAATTTGGCTTTGTTGCGTAATCATCTCCTCCTTTTGGCATTCCCTGGTCCCCCTCTGGGGTTTGACCTCCATTACAAAATTTCTCCTCCATAGTGTGTGCCATTTGGGGAAGAGCACCTTACCTAGTGTCTCCGACGTGCGCCCTCCTAGTAAATTCCACATTTTCTTTCACATCCTTGTCTGATGCTAGGGTGCATAGCGAGCACGGTAGCCAGCCCGCTACGTACCCTTTTGGTTGAGCCCCCTGAACACACAGGGATCACATTTCTGATACCTGAGCTGTGGCCTCCTTATGCATGCCTTGGAGTGGTTGCTCGTCATCCTGGAGCATCGGAACTCCCGGAAATGGCCGCCGTGCGAGACGGCCCTTGCTGCGGCTGGGTGGTGCCTGTGAGGAGAGCACCTGATTGGAGTGGGTGGTATCAGGACGGACGCTATTCAAATGAAACGCATATGGGTCCAGAACTCTGGCCGTTCTTCTTCGGCTGTCTCTCTGCATGGAACTGATTCAAGTGCTGCTTCTCTTGCCCCTTCGGCCTTTTCTTCCATGGCTACCCCCTGGGAAGAGGGTCAGGCCCGTCGGCTAGGGGCGGAACCTTTCCACCGTTATCTAGTTTGCACCAGGACTGATAGAGATACTTTCACCAATACCAAACCTTTATTCTTTGTGGAACACATTGAAGACAAGTTTGGCAAAGAGGACTCCCTGAGCAAGATGCGGGTGGGTTCGTTGCTGATCAAAACTGCTTCAGCTGCCCAATCTGTGGCCCTTCGTGCCTGTACCCATCTTTGCACAATTCCTGTGTCCATTACCCCCACCAGTCTCTAAATATGGTTCAAGGTGTGATTTTTCACAGGGACCTCATCCTTCAAACTGATGAACTTTGGGACAGTCTCAGATGGCGGGGTGTTCACTTTGTTTGGCATGTTTAGAAGGGTCCTAAAGACAATTGCATTGATACTGGTGCCTTTATCCTGGCCTTTGAAGGGGATACCCTCCCTGAGAAAGTTAAGATTATGGTTTATCAATGTGATGTGAATCCGTAGATCCCACCTCCTATGAGGTGTTTTAAGTGCTTGCTGTTCACAGGCCCCTCTCTGTGGTGACTGTGGACGTCCGCTCCATGAGGAGAGTCCCTGTGTTCCCCCTTCTGTGTGTGTAAATTGTCATTGTAGTCGTTCTCCACGTTCACCAGATTGCCCAGTATATAAGAAGGAAAAGAAGATACAGGAATATAAGTCCCTCGATCATTTAACCTACACAGAGGCCCGTAAGAAGTATACACGTCTTCACCCTGTGTCCATGACATCTAGTTACGCTTTGGTTACATCTTCACCCCTTCCTCCCCCCTGCGGGTCTGGGGTAAGAATAGGCCCGAGGTATTCCTGCCTGTCGTAAGAGGCGACTAAAAGGAGTTTCAACCGTTTTGGCCTTCCATGTGATCGTCCCTCTTGGGGTTTGACCTCAATTTTTCAAAATTCTACAGAAGTACGAGCCTTTTGGGGAAGGACGCCTTACGTGGTGTACCACTGGTCCTCAGTGCACTAAGACCTTGGCACTCAGCATTGTAACGGCGTTGTAACCATACCCAGTATTCCTCAAATTGGGCCTAAACGCCTGATGGGTTGTACAAGTTATGCCCATAGTGCGTCCCCATCTGCACCTACGATCATGATGGACTTTCCATGGCACCCGAAATCCAGCACGGTAGCCAGCCCATTGTGGTGGGGTCGTCATGTACCCTTTAGGTTGTAGCCCCCTGACAACACAGGGATCGTACTGCCGATACCTGAGCTGCACCCTCCCCACGTCGGCCAAGGAGTAGATGCCCGTCTCCTTGGGGCATTACGACTCCCGGCAACAGTCATCCTGCCAGGTGGCACTTGCTGAGGCTGGGTGGCGCCCGTGGGGAGAGCCCCTGGTCGGAATGGGTGGTATCGGGGCGGACGTTTCGCAGATGAAACGTCAACATGTATCAGGTCGCTCTGCGGCCAAGTCTTTTAAAATGAAAGGTGCTGTCTCTGGTTCTGGTTCTCCTGCCCTTTCCCCCTTGGCCACTCCCTGGGAGGAAGGACAGGCCCGCCGGCTTGGGGCGAAGTACTTCCCCCGCTATATTTGGTCTGTTCTCGAACCGATGGGGGGACGTTCGCCACCTCAAAGACCATGTTCTTTGTTCAGCACATCGAGGACATCTTCGGGGAAATAGAGGCTCTCAGTAAAATGCTTTCAGAGTCCGTTCTTATAAAGACCACCTCCGCCACACAGTCGGTGAAGCTCCAGGCGTGCGACCGACTAGGGGACATCCCAGTGTCCGTTGTCCCGCATCTGACACTGAATAAGACGCAGGGGTTTATTTTTCATCGGGACCTCCTGCTGCAATCTGGGCCAACCTGGAGCGCCGAGGCGTGAATTTCGTCCGGCGAGTCCAGTGCGGCCCCAAAGACTGTCGCATCGACACCGGGGCCTTTATCCTCGCCTTAGAGGGGGACGTTCTCCCGGAGAAGGTAAAGGTGATGTGCTACCGGTGCAACGTGCGCTGTTTTCGGTGTTTGCGCTTTGGGCACATGTCGTCACGGTGTGAGGCTGAGCCCCTTTGTGGCGATTGTGGACGTCCTCTTCTTGAGGAACATACATGCACCCCACCACCTCGGTGCATTAATTGTCCTGGCATCCACTCGCCTAGATCCTTAGACTGCCCCGCATATCAGAAGGAGAAGAAGATACAAGAAATCAAAACTTTGGATCGGCTCTCCTATTCTGAGGCCAGGAAGAAGTACGACCGCCTCCACCCCGTGGTGTCATTGACTACTTCGTTTGCCTCAGTTGTGTCCACTCCTTCCGCGGTATCCTCACCCCTATCCTGTCCCCCCTCCGCTTCCTCCGCCCATCAGGGGGCTCTACCTCCGCCTCCCAAATCCCTCCCTTCCAAATCCTCCTCCCCCGTGGCCTCCACCCCCTCTGCCCCAGGGGCCACCCTTCCTCCTCCTCCTGCCCCCACGCCACCTGAGAAGCGATCCTCTTCTCAGGCGTCCGTCGGGGAAACGTTCCGGACCCCAGCTTCAGAGGTCCGGCATCCCAAAACGGACCCCGCGCGTGAGGACCTTCTTCGGGTCCAGGCCACCATCCCTGTGCCTCCTCGGCCTTCCAAGAAGGTCTCCAAGAAGTCTCTATCCCCCTCTCCACCCCGGCGCGTTTCGTCTGACGCTTCATCCGTGAGTCGCCGCTCCCGGCCGTCCTCAGTTTCGCCGGGACGCTCTGCTGCCAGGCGCTCAGCTGGCCTTTCGTCGGCAAACGATGCTGCCCCTCCTACACAACCAGGGACAGTGGCCGCAGCTGGCGACGAGTTGATGGAACCGGATCCGCCTCGCGTCGGTTGTAGCGTTGTTCCCTCGCAACCTGGCCCTCCGCGGCCGTCGAGGTGACCAGCTCTTCCCCCGTCTCGTTCCCCCAACTTTTTGACTAGCGATGGCGTTGTTTCAGTGGAACATAAGAGGTATTCGATCTAATCGGGAGGAATTACAACTGCTCCTCCGACTGCACTGTCCGCTCGTCCTTGGTCTCCAGGAAACCAAGTTGCGCCCGACTGACCGTATTGCCTTTACCCACTATACCTCGGAGCGGTATGACCTCACCCCTGTGGACGGTGTCCCGGCACATGGTGGGGTCATGTTGCTCATTCGGGACGATGTCTATTACCATCCCATTCCATTGATCACCCCACTCCAAGCAATAGCTGTCTGCATTACTCTTTCTGCTTTTACTTTTTCAGTTGTTCCATCTACACTCCACCGTCATGTGCTGTTAGTCGGGCTGACATGATGCACCTGATCGTTCAGCTTCCCCCGCCGTTTTCATTGTTTGGCGACTTCAATGCCCATCATCCCCTTTGGGGCTCTCCTGCATCCTGTCAACGAGGCTCACTCTTGGCGGATGTCTTCAACCATCTCAATCTTGTCTGCCTCAATACCGGCGCCCCGACTTTCCTCTCGGACTCCACTCATACCTACTCCCACTTGGACCTCTCGACCTGTTCTACCACTCTTGCCCGTCGGTTCGAGTGGTATGTCCTTTCTGACACCTATTCGAGCGACTACTTCCCCTGTGTCGTTCGTCTCCTGCACCACACCCCATCCCCACGTCCTTCGAGCTGGAACATACGGAAAGCTGACTGGGGACTTTACTCCTCCCTGGCGACCTTTCCGGACCACGATTTTCCCAGTTGTGACAGTCAGGTCGAATACCTCACGGCTGTTATCATCAATGCTGCCGAACGTTCCATTCCTCGTACTACTACTACTTCTTCACGTCGCGTTTCTGTCCCCTGGTGGAACGAGGCTTGTAGGGACGCTATCCGCGCTCGACGACGTGCTTTACGCACCTTTCGCCGCCATCCTACGTTGGCGAATTGTATCGAATACAAACGACTCCGAGCGCAATGCCGTAGAGTCATCAAAGACAGCAAAAAAGCTTGTTGGGCCTCTTTCACCAGCTCCTTTAACTGTTTTACTCCCTCTTCCGTCTTTTGGGGTGGCCTGCGCTGGCTGTCGGGCATTAAGGCCCACTCCTCGGTACCTGGCCTGACCTCAGGTAATGAGGTCCTTGTTGATCCTGTGGCTGTCTCCAACGCCTTTGACCGCTTTTTCGCGGAGGTTTCAAGCTCCGCCCATTACCATCCTGCCTTCCTTCCCAGGAATGAGGCAGAAGAGGCGCGGCGACCTTCCTTCCACTCGCTGACTCTGGAAACTTATAATGCCCCCTTTACTATGCGGGAACTCGAACGTGCGCTTGCACTGTCCCGGTCCTCTGCTCCGGGGCTAGATGCCATTCACGTTCAGATGCTGGCACACCTTTCTCCGGCGGGCAAAAGCTTCCTTCTTGGTACCTACAATCGCGTCTGGACCGAAGGTCAAGTCCCCATGCGTTGGCGTGACGCCGTTGTTGTTCCTATACCCAAACCCGGGAAGGATAGACACCTTCCTTCTAGTTACCGCCCCATTTCTCGTACGAGCTGTGTCTGTAAGGTGATGGAGCGCATGGTTAATGCTCGGTTAGTCTGGATTCTTGAATCTCGACGACTACTTACTAATGTCCAATGCGGCTTTCGTCGCCGCCGCTCCGCTGTTGACCACCTTGTAACCTTGTCGACATTCATCATGAACAACTTTTTGCGAAGGCGCCAAACGGTAGACGTGTTCTTCGACTTGGAGAAGGCTTATGATACCGGTTGGAGAGGAGGTATCCTCCGCACTATGCACAGGCGGGGCCTACGCGGTCGCCTGCCCCTTTTTATTGATTCCTTTTTAACGGATCGAAAGTTTAGGGTACGTGTGGGTTCCGTATTGTCCGACGTCTTCCTCCAGGAGAACGGTGTGCCTCAGGGCTCCGTCTTGAGCGTAGCCCTTTTTGCCATCGCGATCAATCCAATTATGGATTGCATTCCACCTAATGTCTCAGGCTCTCTCTTTGTCGATGACTTCGCGATCTACTGCAGTGCCCAAAGAACATGCCTCCTGGAGCGCTGCCTCCAGCGTTGTCTCGACAGCCTCTACTCATGGAGCGTGGCAAATGGCTTCCGGTTCTCTGAAGAGAAGACGGTTTGTATCAACTTTTGGCGATATAAAGCGTTCCTTCCGCCATCTTTACATCTCGGTCCCGTTGTTATCCCATTCGTGGACACAACTAAGTTTCTAGGGCTCACGTTGGACAGGAAACTGTGTTGGTCTCCACATGTCTATTATTTGGCGGCCCGTTGTACACGTTCCCTTAATGTCCTCAGAGTTCTTAGCGGTTCATCTTGGGGAGCGGATCGCACTGTCCTGCTTCGCTTGTATCGGTCCATAGTCCGATCGAAGCTGGATTATGGGAGCTTCGTCTACTCGTCCGCTCGGCCTTCCCTCTTACGCCGGCTCAACTCCATCCACCATCGGGGGATACGTCTTGCGACAGGAGCCTTCTACACTAGTCCTGTCGAGAGTCTTTATGCTGAAGCTGCCGAGCTACCATTGACCTACCGGCGCGACGTACTGCTGTGTCGGTATGCGTGCCGGCTGTTGTCTATGCCCGACCACCCTTCTTACAAGTCCTTCTTCGATGATTCTCTCGACCGTCAGTACGGGTTGTATGTGTCTGCCCTGCTGCCCCCCGGAGTCCGCTTCCGTCGCCTGCTTCGACAATTGGATTTTGCCCTCCCTACCACCTTCAGAGAGGGTGAGAGCCCGACACCACCTTGGCTCCAGGCTCCGGTTCGTATTTATCTCGACCTCAGCTCACTCCCGAAGGAGGGTACTCCGGCTGCAGTGTATTGCTCACGGTTTGTCGAACTTCGTGCTCGACTTGCCGGTCACACCTTTATTTACACCGATGGCTCCAAAACTGACGATGGTGTCGGCTGTGCCTTTGTCGTCGGGGCCGCCAACTTTAAATACCGGCTCCTCGACCAATGTTCCAGCTTTACGGCCGAGCTTTTTGCTCTCCATCAGGCCGTTCAGTATGCCCGCCGCCACCGCCATTCATCGTATGTACTCTGCTCTGACTCACTCAGTGCTCTTCAGAGCCTTGGAGCTCCCTATCCAGTCCATCCCTTGATTCAACGGATACAGCAGTCCCTCCATTCTTTCACTGATAATGGTGGTGCTGTCAGCTTTCTGTGGGTTCCCAGCCATGTAGGAGTGCCTGGGAATGAGGCTGCGGATGCTGCAGCCAAGGCTGCAGTCCTCCTGCCTCGGCCAGCCTCCCATTGTGTCCCGTCATCTGATGTTCGTGGGGATGTATGTAAGAGGCTTGTGTCGTTGTGGTGGGATGCTTGGTCATCCCTCCAAGGAAACAAGCTCCGGGCGGTAAAACCACTCCCAACTCCTTGGACAACATCCTCCCGACCATCTCGGCGTGAGGAGGTCCTTCTGACCAGATTGCGGATTGGGCATTGCCGGTTTAGCCACCGCTACCTGCTCTCCGGTGACCCAGCCCCGCAGTGCCCTTGTGGTCAGGCATTATCAGTGCGCCATGTTTTATTGTCGTGTCCCCGTTTTAGTCAATTTCGTGTTGCCCTGTCCCTGCCATCTACTTTACCGGATGTTTTAGCTGATGACGCTCGAGCAGCTGCTCGTATTCTGCGTTTTATAACTTTAACTGGCTTGTCCAAAGACATTTAAACTTTTTCCTTATTTTATCTGCATATTTGTCAGGTCCTTCTGGTGTCCCCCCATCCCCTTGAGTTTTACCAGATTCCATGTGCTCTTATAACAGTGACTGGGCGCTAATGACCTCAGCAGTTGAGCGCCCTTAAACCCAACCAAAAAAAAAAACCTTCAAGGCCAAAGGTCTGCTGCCACACGACGACCGCGAGAGCCGCGGTCTGTCGGTCCCCAGGTCGAAATCGGGTCGGACCCCTGCAGGCTTCTGGTGGCGTTTGTACGTTGGTCCGTACAGACATTGCTAGCACGTGGATTCCTCTTGAAACTACATTGGAAGCGGTTGCTGTTAGCCCACCTAGACTCTGAGGTCACGGTTTGCAATCTTTATCTCCCTCCTGACAGGACTCTTACACCTGCTGCCTTAACTGCCCTTCTTCAGCAACTTCCTCCTCCCTTCCTCCTCCTTGGGGTTTTTATGCTCATCATCCCTTGTGGGGCAGTACCTTTCCATCTAGACGAGGTCTTCTCATAGACTAGTTTGTTGCAGACGACGACGACTTGTGCCTTCTTAATGATGGCTCCCCTACTCATTTCAGTGCTGGTCATGGTACCTTTTCTGCCATTGATCTTTCTCTTTCTTCTCCCTCTCTCCTCCCTTCATTACACTGGTCGCCACACGACGACCTTTGTGATAATGTCCATTTCCTGTTGATTATCTCGCTCCCTTCCCGCTCCCCGATGGACAGGTTACCTCGTTGGTCTTTCCAACGCGTCGATTGGCGTCTATAGACTGCAGAGGTCGTGTTTTCTCCCTCTTTGTTGGGTTGTATTGATGACGTCCTACGTGACGTGTCTGACGCTATTGTTCGCGCTGCTAGCCTTGCTGTCCCGCACTCATCTGGACCATTTCGTTGCTGGCAAGTCCCGTGGTGGAGTACGGCCATTGCCATCTGTGATCGCTGTCGAGCTTTGCAACACTTTGAGGCACCCATCCGTAGCCAGCCTTGCTACCTTTAATCACCTCCATGCTAAAGCCTGTTATTTAATCAAACAGAGCAAGCGGATATGTTGGTTCTACTGTTCCTCTGTCACGGGTATGGGCTACACTTCGCTCTCTCCAAGGTTGCCATCGTCAGTCCACCCTCCCAGGCCTTCACCTCCCAGATGGCCTTTGTACAGACCCATTAGTTCTTGCAGAACATCTTGCGACCCATTTTGCAGCGGCATCAGCATCAGCCTCCTATCCAGCTGCTTTATTTCACCAGAAAGAGCGAGCTGAAGCTTCCACCTTATGTTTTACCCCTTGTGAGTCAGAATCTTACAACGAACCTTTTACTGAATGGGGATTTCTTTCTGCTATTTTCTTCTCATGATACAGCCCCTTGCCCAGATTCCATTCATAACCAACTGCTTCAACATCTCAGTGCTCTACAACAGCAACATCTTCTTCATGTGTTAAACCATATTTGGCTCCAGGGTGACTTCCCTTATCAGTGAAGGGATAGCATCGTGGTTCCTGTCCTTAAGCCTGGTAAGAACCCCCTATCTGTTGACAGCTATCGGCCAATTAGTTTGACCAATATTGTTTGTAAGTTACTTGAACAGATGGTAGCCCGTCGACTCAATTGGGTCCTCGAATCTCGGGATCTATTGTCCCCTTACCAGTGTGGCTTTCGAGAGGGACAGTCTCGAATCGATCATTTACTTCGCTTGGAATCCGCAGTTTGGCAGGCTTTTTCCAAGCGCCGCCATTTGGTTGCAGTGTTTTTTGACCTTCGCAAGGCCTATGACACAGCCTGGCGCCATCACATCTTACTTACGCTTCCTGATTTTTATCCGCCATTTCCTGTTCCATCGGTCATTCAGAGTTCGAGTAGGTACTGTTTCCAGTTCTCTACGGACCCAGGAGACGGGCATCTCACAGGGTTCTGTCTTGAGTGTCCCTCTTTTCCTCATTGCTCTCGATGGACTTGTGGCCTCTGTCGGTCCTTTGGTCGCCTTTGCTCTGTATGTGGATGATTTCTGCATTTGGGTTAGTTCCTCTTCGATGGCATCTGCAGAACGGCAGCTCCAGGGAACTATATGGCATGCCCCTGCATGGACCCTCTCACATGGGTTTCAATTCTCTCCTTCAAAATCGCGGGTGGTCCACTTCTGTCGCCGTACTACGATCCACCCTGATCCAGAGCTCTATCTTGATGCACAACGATTGCCTGTGGTCACACAGTTTCATTTCCTGGGTCTTCTTTTCGACAACAAGCTCACTTGGCTGCCCCATATCAGACTTCTGAAGGTAGGATGTTTCCGTAAACTCAGTGTCCTTCGCTTCCTTGCCCACTCCTCTTCGGGGTGCGGACCGTTCCCTCCTTCTCCATCTTTATCGTGCTCTAGTTTTGTCTCGCTTGGACTATGGTTGTCAAGTTTATGGTTCAGCTGCTCCTTCCACACTGTACATGCTGGATCCAGTCCACCATTGTCGTATCCATTTGGCCACCGGTGCCTTCCCTATGAGCCCTGTTGATAGTCTCCTGGATGAAGCTGGGATCCCCCCCCCTTCTTTTCCTTCCGTTCCTCTTCCACTCATCCTTCCTATTCTATCCTGTTTCCAGACGATGGATGTCGCCCACCTAACTCCTGCCCTCGGGCGGATTTACCGGTTGGGCTGTGCCTTGCGTCTCTTTGCCGTGATTTTCAGCTTCCTTCTTTGTCCAGTCTTCCTCGCTCCCTCCCCTCCACCCCAACCCCCCCCCCCTTGGTTAGTTACTCGGCCTCGAATTCGGATGGTCCGAAAGATTCCATCCCCCCAATGGTGTTCCGTTCCTTTTTCCGCCAAATTTCATGGAAGTTTTGGGATGCTGTTGTTTTTTACACTGATGGCTCTAAATCTACTGATCATGTGGGGTATGCCTTCACGTCCTCTGTTGGAATGGAAAATCATCTGCTGCCACCTACATGTGGGGTGTTTACTGCAGAATTGATGGCAATTTCCCAGGCCCGTACCATTATTAAACAGTCCCAACACAACCGCGTTTTGTTATGTACAGACTCGATGAGTGGCCTTCTTGCTATTGACCGGTGTTTTTTGCGCCATCCCTTGGTCTCTGCCATCCATGACCATCTCGCTGATATTCACCGTGCTGCTTGTTGCATTGACTTCCTTTGGGTCCCTGGCCGTGTGGGTATCCCGGGTAATGAGCTCGCTCATCGTTTGGTGGGGGGGAGCAGTCACGTACCCCCCGTTTTCTGTAACCCCTCCTGTAGCGGATTTACGGCTTCACATCAAATCCCACTTCGCACAGTCATGGGCCAGTTCCTGGGAGGCTACTCCCCTGTCTATTAAACTTCGTGCGATTAAGGTGACACCAGGCCCGTGGCGTTCTTCCTTTCGCCTCTCCCGAAGGGACTCGACCACACTGTGTCATCTCCGCATTGGCTATACCAGGCTGACCCATGGTTTTCTTTTGCGTGATGAGCCACCCCCACTTTGTGGTTGTGGAGCCTTCCAGTCAGTAACCTACATTTTGGTTGACTGTCTCCTTCTTTTGGCTCTGCGTGCTAAGTACAGATTCCCCCACACTCTACCTTTGATGTTGGCTGACAATTCCCAGATGGTCTCTCTGGTTCTCGGTTTTCTCCGGGAAAGTGCTTTTTATTCTCAGTTTTAAGGTTTTTAATCTCTCTCTGGTGTTGGGGCAGGGCGGTGAGTGTTTGGGTGTCTCCCACTGTAAGCCGTGTTTGGAGATTCCCGACTCACTTCCCTAACCAAGATCCTCTTTTCTTCCCCTTTTACTTCGTTTTTACCCCTTTTTTTTAAAGGTTTGGTTAGTCTCCTTTTCCCATACGTACTTCTACATTCTAGTGGTTGCACCTTTAAAGTCACAGGTGGTCTTGCCTATGCTGCTTCAGCATAGCGTTGGGTTCGTTCTCTTGCTGACTTCCCTCATTTTGTTTTTACCATTGACAACATGACTGCCCTTTTACGTTCTTCGCATTTTCTCTTTTATTGTTCTGACTTTCCTGAGATGTCACATTAGCGGAATGGACCACATTTGAAACAAGGGACTGGTGACCTTGCTGTTTGGTCCCATAAACCCCAAACAACCAACCAACCAACCCAGCCCCCACAGCCCACCATCCCTGTGACTGATTGGTCTTCCAAGAAGGCCTCAAAGAAGAAGTCTTTATCCCCCTCTCCACCCCGGCGCGTTTCGTCTGATGCTCCAGCCGACAGTCGCTGCTCCCAACCGTCCTCAGTTTCGCCGGGACGCTCTGCTGCCAGGCGCTCCGCAGGCCTGTCGCCAGCGGACAATGCTGCCTCCTGTCCAACCCAGGAATGTGGCCGCAGCTGGTGATGACTCGATGGAACAGGATCCGCCTCCCGACGGTTGTAGCAATGTTCCCTCGAAAGCTGTCCCTTCGCGCCCGTCGAGGTGACTAGTTCTTCCCCCTTTCTCTGACTCACGATGGCTCTATTACATTGGAACATAAGAGGTATTCGATCTGATCAGGAGGAATTACAACTGCTCATCCATCTGCACTGTCCGCTCGTCCTTGGTCTCCAGGAAACCAAGTTGCGCCCGACTGACCGTATTGCCTTTACCCACTATACCTCAGAGCGGTATGACCTCACCCCTGTGGACGGTGTCCCGGCACATGGTGGGGTCATGTTGCTCGTTCGGGACGGTGTCTATTACCATCCCATACCATTGACCACCCCACTAGAAGCAATAGCTGTCCATATTACTCTTTCTGCCTTCACTTTTTCTGTTTGTACTGTCTACACTCGATCGTACTCTGCAGTTAGTCAGGCTGACATCATGTCAGCTTCCTCCGTCGTTTTTTACTGTTTGGCGACTTCAATGCCCATCATCCCCTTTGGGGTTCTCCTGCATCCTGTCAGAGAGGCTACCTCTTCGTGGATGTTTTCAACCATTTCAATCTTGTCTGCCTCAATACTGGCGCCTCGACTTTCATCTTGAACTCTACTCATACCTACTCATACCTACTCCCACTTGGACCTCTTGATCGGTTCTACCAATCTTGCCGATCGGTTCGAGTGGTATGTCCTATCTGACACCTATTCAAGCGATCATTTCCCCTGTGTCGTTCGTCTCCTGAACCACACCCCATCCCCACATCCCTCGAGCTGGAACATACCGATAGCTGGCTGGGGACTTCACTCCTCCCTGGCGACCTTTCCGGACCACGATTTTCTCAGTTGTGACAGTCAGGTCGAATACCTCATGGTTGTTATCATCAATGCTGCCAAACGTTCCATTCCTCGTACTACCCCTCCTTCACATCGAGTTTCAGTCCCCTGGTGGAATGAGGCTTGTAGAGACGCTATCCGTGCTCGACGACGTGCTTTACGCACCTTTCGCCACCATCCTACGCTGGCGAATTGTATTAATTACAAACGGCTCCGAGCGCAATGTCGTCGAGTCATCAAAGACAGCAATAAAGCTTGTTGGGCCTCTTTCACAAGCTCCTTTAACAGTTTTACTCCCTCTTCTGTCGTCTGGGGTGGCCTGCGCCGGCTGTCGGGCCTCGATACTTGGCCTGCCTTCAGGTAATGAGGTACTTGTGGACCCTGTGAATGTCTCCAACGCATTCGCCCACTTTTTCAAGCTCCACCCATTACCACCCTGCCTTCCTTCCCAGAAAAGAGGCAGAAGAGGCTCAGCGACCTTCCTTCCACTCGCTGAATCTGGAAGATTATAAGGCCCCCTTTACCATGCGGGAACTTGAACGTGCACTTGCACTGTGCCGGTCCTCTGCTCCAGGGCCAGATCCATTCACGTTCAGATGCTGACACACCTTTCTCCAGCAGGTTAAATGCTTTCTTCTTCATACCTATAACCGTGTCTGGACCGAAGGTGAGGTCCCTACACGTTGGTGTGAGGCCGTCGTTGTTCCCATACCCAAACCCGGGAAGGATAGACACCTTCCTTCTAGTTACTGCCCCATTTCTCTTAAAAGCTGTGTCTGTAAGGTGATGGAGCGCATGGTTAACACTTGGTTGGTTTGGATTTTTGAATCTCGACAGCTACTTACTAATGTTCAATGTGGAATTCGTAGACACCGCTCCGCTGTTGACCACCTTGTAACCTTGTCACCTTGTCGATATTCATCATGAACAAATTTTTGCGAAAGCGCCAAACGGTAGCTGTGTTCTTCGATTTGGAGAAGGTTTATGATACCTGTTGGGGAGAAAGTATCCTCCGCACTATGCACAGGTGGGGCGTACGTGGTCGCCTGCCACTTTTCTTTGATTCATTTTTAACAGATCGAATATTCAGTGTATGTGTGGGTTCCGTATTGTCCGACGTCTTCCTCCAGGAGAACGGAGTGCCTCAGGGCTCTGTTTTGAGCGTAGCCCTTTTTGCCATAGCAATCAATCCCGTTATGGATTGCATTCCACCTTACGTCTCTGGCTCTCTTTTCGTCGATGACTTTGCGATCTTCTGCAGTGCCCAGAGAACATGCCTCCTGGAGCGCTGCCTTCAGCGTTGTCTTGACAGCCTATACTCACGGAGTGTGGCTAATGGCTTCCGGTTCTCTGAAGAGAAGACGGTTTGCATCAACTTTTGGCGATATAATGCATTCCCTCCACCATTCTTATATTTCAGTCCCATTGTTCTCCCCTTCGTGGAGACAACGGAGTTTTTAGTGCTCACAGTGGACAGGAAACTTTGTTGGTCTCCTCATGTCTCTTATTTGGCTGTCTGTTGTACACGTTCTCTTAATGTCCTCCATGTTCTTAGTGGTTCATCTTGGGGAGCAGATTGCACTGTCCTGCTTCGCTTATATTGGTCCATAGTCCGATCAAAGCTGGATTATGGGAGCCTCGTCTACTCGTCTGCACGGCCATCTCTCTTACGCCGTCTCAACTCCAACCATCATCGGCAGTTATGTCTTGCAACTGGAGCATTCTATACCAGTCCTGTCCGGCTGGAGTGGCCGTGCGGTTCTAGGCGCTACAGTCTGGAGCCGGGCGACCGCTACGGTTGCAGATTCGAATCCTGCCTTGGGCATGGATGTGTGTGATATCCTTAGGTTAGTTAGGTTTAATTAGTTCTAAGTTCTAGGTGGCTGATGACCTCAGAAGTTAAGTCGCATAGTGCTCAGAACCATTTGAACCATTTGTTGTCAATGGTCGACCACCCCTCTTATCAGTCCTCCTTCGACGATTCTCTCGACCGTCAGTATGGGTTGTATGTGTCTGCCCTGCTGCCCCCTGGAGTCTGCTTTCGTCCCCTGCTTCGACAATTGGATTTTGCCCTCCCTACCACCTTCAGAGAAGGTGAGAGCCCGACACCACTTTGGCTCCAGGCTCCGGTTCACATTCATCTTGAACTCCGCTCGCTCCTGAGGGAGGCTACTTCGGATTCAGTGTATTGCTCACGGTTTGTCGAACTTCGTGTGCGACTCGACAATAACACCTTTATTTACACTGATGGCTCCAAAACTGACGATGGTGTCGGCTGTGCCTTTGTCGTTGGCGACATCCCCTTTAAATACTGGCTCCTCGATCAGTGTTCCAGCTTTACAGCCGAGATTTTTGCTATCTCTCAGGCCGTTCAGTATGTCCGCCGCCACCGCCATTCTCCTTATGTACTCTGCTCTGATTCTCAGTGCTCTTCAGAGCCTTGGAGCTCCATATCTGGTCCATCCCTTGGTGCAATGGATCCAGTAATCCCTCCATTATTTTGCTGATGATGGCTCTCCTGTTAGCTTTATGTGGGTTCCAGGCCATGTAGGAGTGCCTGGGAATGAGGCTGCTGATGCTGTGGCCAAGGCTGCAGTCTTTCTGCCTCGGCCAGCCTCCCTTTGTGTTCCATCGTCTGACATTAGTGGGGTTGTTTGTAAGAGGTTTGTGTCATTATGGTGGGATACTTAGTTGTCACTTCAAGAACATAAGCTCTGGCCCATAAAATCGTTCCCAACAACTTGGACAACCTCCTCCTGACCATCTCGGCGAGAGGTCATTTTGGCCAGGTTGTGGATTGGGCATTGCCGGTTTAGCCACCGCTATCTGCTATCCGGTGACCCTGCCCCACAGTGCCCTTGTGGTAATGCATTGACAGTGCGCCATGTTTTATTGTCGTGTCCCGGTTTTAATCAATCTCGTGTTGTCCTGTCTCTGCCCTCTACCCTACAGGAAATTTTAGCTGATGACACTCGAGCAGCTGCTCGTGTTCTATGTTTTATTACTTTGACAGACTTATCCAAAGACATCTAAGTCTTTTAATTATTTTATCTGCGTCTTTGTAAGAACTTTCTTGTCTCCCCCCCCGCCCCCCCCTTGAGTTTTACCAGATTATATGTGCACCTAAATTTGTGACTGGGCGCTAATGACAGTAGTTCAGCGCCCTAAAACCCCACCAAAAAAACACAGATATATAAAAGTAAGTATGAAAGTAGCATTACACCTATGAGCTGTGGAGCCCCATTGTGACTCTACAGCACTCTTACCAATGTTAATGCATTTACTGTTCTAATAGGTGGTAGGTAATTTCATCTCATGTGGTTACCATGCATGAAGTTGCTGTACAACAGCTCAACAATGTGAACAGCTTTACTGTAAGATAGTTGGCAGCTTAAGATATGTTACCACTATTCTTCAGCCCCAATATGATGTACATCCTCCACTTCTGAGGAAATTTGTTCACTGAATGAAATTTGTTTTTACACTACACCTGTGTGAACAAATTATCATGCATGAAAAAGGCAACACAATTTCCAAACAGATATATCAAACAGATTTTTATGAAAATGAGGCATATTACTGAAGTGGCAAGTGGCTTATTTTGACAAAGCATGGATTCATGTATATTGTCCTATGATTAAGTACTGCCAGAACAATTTTGTCTAAAGAACATTGCCACAGTGCCTGTCTAAATTTTTTTTGCAGTGATTGACATGCAGATGTCTAGGGTGTTGCATGCTTTGCTTTTTACAGATACCACAGTTTTCACCGTTACGTCCACACAATTCAGTTTCTGAAGCATAAATGTAGTAGTACTGTGGAATAGTCCATGACAGAACTAGATCTCTCCTTTTCTCAAGGTAAAAGTGCTGTAGGCACAGTACCTGAGCAGTTGGTTGCATACAAATGAGTACAGAATATGGCACCATGTTTCCAGGCGACTGACATTGAATTGGGGATGGCAGTATTTCCAAAATGCATTGCAACTGTGGCTTTGATCTGCAGTGTGCTGCAGACATATCAGAGTTGAATATGACAGTACACAGTAAGTGGACCAAACATTGAATGTAAGATTACAGTTATTGGTAGACGTGTCATCTGTTGGAGATTAAACAAGATTTTGGGTTTTTGACATGAACTGCATTTACGGCAGATACGCATTATCACAAAGAGTGTGCTTCCACAGGCAGAAATCACTGTAAAGGTGACCTCAAATGTTCGATAAACTGGGACCTAGAAACTAGCTATGTGGGGGTGATCAACATACTACTGTGAGTCAGATGATCAACACTTTGAATTTGAAGGCAGCAGGGCCTATTGCTATGAGAACTGTACGGAGACAATTGCAATGCATAAGACTTGGCACCTAACCACATCCAATGCCTACCCATGACTCCTAGGCTACTCAACATATATGAAGATTCCCATTTTGTAAAATTTGTAACAAAGTTGTTCTTGTTAGTGTTCAATGCGAAATAATTGCCTTTCCAATATTGTTTGTCTTGTGGCTATCTGGTGCATGTACATACCGATGATTAATTTTCGTTCTGTTTATACATCTGTATCTGTATCTGTACTCTGCTACATGTGAGTGGCAGTCTTTAAAGAAGTTGGTTCAACAATTATTTTTTGCTTTGTTTGCCGGTACATGTCTGCCTTGCTGGTACCCTCTTTATTTTCCAAACCACAGTAGGCTGTTTATGACGAAAAACGAAAAATTATGGGAAACCTTTAGTGTAGAGTGATTCATTTCGGGCAGCAGCAGGAACGGTTGAGCTGTGTCCAGCTTATCTAGATGACTGACTTAGCTGTGTGGATTGGCTTCCATAGTGAGGAGCCCTTCCCCCCCCCCCCCCCCCCCCTCCCACACCCCTTGGTTCTCACCACTCTGGTAGGTTTGTGCTTCACTATGATAGGGCCCCAGACTTTGCATCTTTTCCCTTTGGTACTGCCTGTCTGTCCTCTTGGTATTCTTTTTCCGCTCCCTTGGGGAACAAGTCTTGGGTGTTTCCGCACTGTCCGTAGCTGACATACTAAAAGTCTCACACTGTTTTTCATTCCCTTTTCCTTTCTTCATTCACCTTCTGTCCTTCCTCCACTTTGGCGTTTGAGGTTCAGAGATACAAGCAAGGCCCATGGAGGGGAGATTGCCTGAGCTGCTACCTTTCTGAATTGCTAGTTGGTATCCCTATCAGGTGTTTGGGAGGTGTGACCTGAGGTGTAAACAATCACCTAAGGCCAGAATGAGATTTTCACTCAGCAGCGAAGTGTGCACTGATATGAAATTTCCAGGCAGATTAAAACTGTGTGCCGGACTGAGACTTGAAATCGGGATCTTTGCCTTTCGCGGGCAAGTGCTCTACCAACAATCTTGGGTAGCTCAGTTGGTAGAGCACTTGCCCGCGAAAGGCAAAGATCCCGAGTTAGAGTCTCAGTCCGGCACACAGTTTTAATCTGCCTGGAAGTTTCAATCACCTAAGGTGATTGTGCCCACCCTTGTGACCTCAAGTTGAAAAGATCATGCCATTGGAGACACTTGCTGTCATTGGCCGAGGGGTGGGGGATTTCCTCACAGTGAGCCAATCATCTTCACAATCAATGTCTGTTGTTGTGGTCGTCAGTCCAGAGACTGGTTTCGTGCAGCTCTCTATGCTACTCTATCCTGTGGAAGTTTTTTCATCTCCCAGTACCTACTGCAACCTACGTCCTATTCACCTCTTGGTCTCCCTCTATGATTTTTACCCACCACGATACCCTCAAATACTAAGTCGGTGATCCCTTGATGCGTCAGAACATGTCCTACTCACTGATCTCTTCTTCTACTCAAGTTGTGCCACAAATTTCTTTTCTCCCCATTTCTATTCAGTACCTCCTCATTAGCTATGTATCTACCCATCTAACATTCACCATTCTTCTGTAGCACCACATTTCAGAAGTTTGTGTTCTCTTCTTGTCTACATTGTTTATTGTCGATGTTTCACTTCCATACATGGCTACATTCCATACAAATTCATCAGAAATGACTTCCTGACACTTAAATCTATACTTGATGTTAGCAAATTTCTCTTCTCCAGAAATGCTTTCCTTGCCATTCCGACCCTACATCTTATATTCTCCCTGCTTCGACCATCTTAAGTTATTTTCCTCCCCAAATAGCAAAACTCACCTACTACTTTGAGTGTCTCATTTACTAACCTAATTCCTTCAGCATCACCTGATTTAATTCGACTACATTCCATTATCCTCTTTTTGCTTTTGTTGATGTTCATCTTATATCCTCCTTTCAAGACACTGTCCATTCCGTTCAGTTGCTCTTACAGTTCCTTTTCTGTCTCTGACAGAATTACAGTGTCATCGGCAAATATCAAAGTTTTCGTTTCTTCTCCATGGATTTTAATTCCTACTCCAAATTTTTTTGTTTCCTTTCCTGCTTGCTTAATATGCAGATTGAATAACTTCAGGGTAGGCTGCAACCCTGTCTGTCTCCCTTCCCAACCACTGCTTCCCTTTCATGCCACTCGACTCATAACTGCCATCCTGTTTCTGTACAAATTGTAAATAGCTTTATTCCCTGTATTTTACCCCTGCCACCTTCAAAATTTGAAAGCCAGTATTAGTCAACATTGTCAAATGTTGTTTCTAAGTCTACAAACGCTACAAATGTATGTTCACCTTTCATAAGTCTATCTTCTAAGTTCAGTGAACCCTCCGCCAGGCACTTAAAAGTGATTTGCGGAGTATCCATGTATGTGCAGGTGATGTAGATAAGTCGTAGGGTCAGTATTGCCTCACGTGTTCCAACATTTCTACGAAATCCAAACTGATCTTCCCCGAGGTCAACTTCTGCCAGATTTTCCATTCATCTGTGAAGATTTCATGTTAGTATTTTGCAGCTGTGACTTCTTAAACTGACAGCTTGGTAATTTTCACATCTGTCAACTGCTTTCTTTAGGATTGGAATTATTGTATTCTTCTTGAAGTCTGAGGGTATTTCGCCTGTCTGCCATGCTATCAGTAGTTCTAATGGAATGTTGTCTACTCTTTGTGGTTTGTGGTTTCACTTACTGAAGATGATCATTCCTTCACAGCAGTAAATTTGTTTCTAATTCAGAAGGGTGTTGATGCAATTGCCAGCCCTGTGACATCCTGCTCTCATTTACAGAATGGCACTTTGCTTTTGGAGATTGCTTCTGATTCTCAAGCATGACGGGTTGCTGCTTTGCTTCTTGATGACACCGTATTTGTGTTGAGGCCCATAGAACTCTACTCTTTCTGTGGCGGTGTTTACAGTAGGCTGCTGGATGGTCTGACCGAGGTCGAAATCCAGACATACCGCTCTGACCAGGGTGCCATTGCTGTCCATCAGGTGATGAAAAAGGTAGATGCATCTATAGTGTGCGTGCTCTCTCACTCTCACTCTCACTCTCACTCTCACTCTCACTCTCACTCTCACTCTCACTCTCACTCTCACTCTCACTCTCACTCTCACTCTCACTCTCACTCTCACTCTCACTCACACACACACACACTCACTCTCACTCACACACACACACTCACACACACACACACACACACACACACACACACACACACACACACACACACACACACACACACACACACACACACACACACACACACACACACACACCTTTGATAGAGTGGTGCTTCTGTCAAAGATCAAAGCAGGCTGTGAAGTTATCAAAGTCCAACCATGTATTCTAAATGTGATTTTCTGCTACCAGTGTCATCGTTTCAATCAGACTAGAATGTCTTTTTGACCCCCGGCCAAATGTGTAACCTGTGGTGGGGTTGCACACAAGGGCAATTGTTCGCTTCCTCCCCACTGTATCAACAGCAATGGCCACCATGCTGCTCCTCTTGGGATAGTCCCATGTATCTCGATGAGTGGGGTGTCCAGGAAATGCAGGTAATGAAAAAGTTCCGCACCTGGTTACTCGAAAGTTACTGGCTAGTCGCAAAACCTGCATTCTACTGTCTGGTCCGTAGAGTACCGTTCTTGCTAAATCTCGCTCCATGCAGACATGAGTCCTTACATTCAACTCTGAGGTTGTGAAATTGCGCAGTGCCATGGTAGCATGGCTATTCCCTCTTGGAGCTGTGCAACAAGCTATCAAACTCTGGCCATATGGGGTGAAGTCACTAGTTATACAGGGTGTCTGAAAAGTCTTTCCCTGATGACATAAATTGATAACTCAGGCCAAAAGTAAGGTACAAATATGCAACTGGTTTCTAATTGTTTACAAACTATCAGTTTTTTCACACATCAGTAAACTTCCACATGAGCACCCTTGGTAGCATGTAGCACATCTAGGCGATATTCAATTTCCGTCCACATCACTGGAGGGATCGATTCTATGACTGTGGTTGTCCATTGCCGCAGGGTTTAAAGATCTGGTACACTTGTTCAATAGACATCGGGGTGATACTGAAGCAGCTGAGGAACAGCATACAGTTGCAACATGTCCAGATACAATGCAGATGTGATGGTAGCCTTAGCGAAGATGATTGGCCTGATAATTCGATCGTGCAATAGCACACACCAAACATTCACCTTTCCACTGCCTCTGGTGCACTCAAAGACCTCGTCAGGGGATTGTGAACCCCTAATGCGCACATTATGGCGATTCACTACTCCACTGACAAAGGTCGCTTTGTCAGAAAAGGCAATAGGTCTGAGATAACCATCATCATCCTCAATACGTGATAGCATTTAGACTGCAAAGTCATATCGACGTGTACTGTCATTGGGCAACAAGGCCTGAACGATTCTCACTTTGTATGCACGAAACAATAAATGTTTGTGTAAAATGTCATGGAGAGAGCTTTTTGGCATCTGTAATTCACGTGAGTCCCTGCGCACCGATTTCTTCAGACTTCACAGAAAAGACCTCCTTACAGCTTCCACCCTGTCTGCTGAGGTTCTTGGTCGACCAGACCTCGAAATGTCAGCAACCGATCCTGTGTTCTTGAACTTCACATACTTCTCATACCAGGCTTTAATCCTCTTGACATCAGGTGGATTTCTTCCAAATGTTGCCTGGAAGTGTTTCTGCACTGTGGTTGTTGATTGTCTCTCATGGTACCACTGGACACACTGTGCCTTCTCCTGATTGGTTAACATGGCTTCTTGGGCACTGCACCTCATCCACTACTTTCGTACTGCGAACCTAAAAGAGGAAAAAACTTTGACAGTTGTAAACAATTCGACACAAGTTTTGTATTTGTGTCCTACTTGTAGCCTCAGTTATCAATTTATGTAATCAGGGAAAGACTTTTCGGACACCCTGTACAACTGGCAGGCCAGAAAGGAGAGCAGGAATACTCCCATGATGAATTCGTATTTGTCTCCTGCCAACCGCCACCTGAGTCTTCATCTGCTAGCCAGAAAGGTCCGAAGAAGTCCAAGAAAGGCAAATGGTCTTCTCCTTTGCCAGTTCAAAGATCCTCTTTGGTGGTGTCACCACGTGATACCTTGGCCTGGCTGACCTTCCTGTGGCTGGTGTGCACCACATATCATTCCTCTGTATTGAACTCTGCAAGCTGGCTGCACAACAAAGACGACACATCTGTAGACAAAATGGAACAGGATTGTCCTGGCTCTGTGCCCTGTAGCAGTGAGTCTTGACAGGATGGCACTCGGCAGCCTGGGAGGTGACATACATCATTATTTCCTTATCATGACTCCTCGAATGGATGTTAGCGGCCTTCAATCCAACAAAGAAAATTCATGGCAGCTTTTAGAATTGACGCATCCACTTGCACCCATCCCTCAGGAAACAAAATTGTGTCCTCATAACTGCATTGATATTTTGCATTTCTTCGTGGTCTGTTTTGACGTTCCCCCCCAAGGGTGGCTTTCCATCTATTGGGGGAGTCATTCTGCTCATACTGGATGATGTTCATAGTAAACCCATCTCCCTGACTACCTATCTTCAAGCTGTTCCAGTTGGCCTTTTCGTTCCTCATTCGACCTCCCTTTGCACCACTTACATCCCTCCATCGTTCAATGTCACCAGAGAGGACTCTCTCAGCTTATTGGGCAACTACCTCACCCATTTCTGCTGCTCAGTGACTAATTGCACACCATCCCTTCTGGACCCTCCCCTTCCCTGGAAGTCCAGTGGCTAGAATAGGCATGAGGTATGCCTGTCTATCATAAGAGGCGTCTAAAAGCAGTCACTCATGTTGTGGCCTTTGTGATGGTCCCCTGACTGGTTTGACCATCTTTCTAAATTTTCCCAAAGAGCGAGCCAATTGGGGAAGGGCGCCTTATATGGTGCATCGTGTCCATCGTGCATTGAGATCTTTAGTCCACTTTCTCATCATTGATTGCAGTCCCACCCATTCTCCATATCTAAGGTGAGGACACCTTCCTGGGTGCATTTTCCACCATGCACTGTGCAGCGTCACTTTCTGTGCCGATGATGACCATGGACTTCCCTGCACCTCATATATAGCACGGTATCCAGTCTGTTATGGTGGGGCTGCCATGTACCCTGTTGGTTGCAGCACCCCCTGACAACACAGGGTTTGCTCTGCTGATGTCTGCGCCATTAACTCCCCACATATGCCATGGAGTAGATGCCCATCTCTCTGGGGCATCGGGACTCCCAGCAATGGCCATCCTGCCTGGTGATACTTGATAAAGCTGGGTGGCACCTGTGGGGAGGGCTCCTGGTCAGAGTGGGTGGCATAAGGGCAGATGACACACGATGAAGTATAGTATATCATCTCTTGTTGGTGGTCTGCCGCCAGCAGTCTCTAAGTGGGCAAAGTCTAACTTCATTGCTAAGAAATATGAGCCCAAATCGTCCCCCTCCCTGGCCACACCATGGGAGGAATGCCAGGCTAGGGATGGCAGTGAAGCTTTTTTGCCCCAGTACCTCGTGTGTACAAGAGTTCATGGGGAATCTTTGATGTCCACGAAGCCCTAGTTTTTTGTGGAGCATTTGGAGGAGAAGTTTGGCGGGGTGGAGGGCTTGTGCAAAATGCGCTCTGGGTCAGTCTCGATAAAAACAGCATCCTCTGCCCAGTCACAGGCATTACTCCCTTGTGACAAGTTGGGGGGGATGTTTCTGTTCCCATCAGCCCCCATAAGAACTTAAATCTGTTCCAGGGTATTATATTCCACAGGGACCTAGTTTTGCTGTCTGATGACGAGCTGCATGCCAGTGTAGAACGGTGAGGTGTTCATTTCATCTGCCACATTTATTGGGGTCTGAGGAATAATCAGGTGGCCACCAGTGCCTTCATCTTGGCCTTTGAGGGTGACACATTGCCCGAGAAGGTGAAGGTGATTGTCTACCGCTGTGACGTCAAGCCATATATCCCTCCCCCAATGAGGTGCTTTAAGTGGCCACATGGTTGCCTGCTGTACTTCCAGCGTCAAATGTCAAGATTATGGATGTCCATCACCTCGCAATAATCGATGTGCCCTGCCTCCCATGTGTGTCAACTGTAGAGACCATCATTCAACTTGATCGCCAGACTGCAGGATCTTAAAGAAAGAGAGGAAATTCGTGGAAAATAAGACCCTGGACCAACTGACCTAAACTGAAGCTAAGAGGAAATTTCATTACCTGTATCCTCTGGCTATGACATCTTCCACAGCCACTATGAGAACGGTTGTCACCTCTTGGAACCAGAAGACTTCACATGCCCCCTTGATGGTGCGGGGTGCTTCCTGCCCTGTTGCTCCCGCACCACCTACTATGGGAGCGACACCCTCCCTCCCAACAATTGGGGATATCGATACCCACTTCTGAGCTGGAGAAGTGTAAGTCTTCTTTGGCTCCTCTTGCTAGGAAGGGGTCCATTGGGTCACTGCCTTCTCAGGTTTCTGCTAGTGGGAAAAATTACAGCCACCAGTGGCTGAAGAGCCCAAAAGCATTTGGTCATAGTGCTTCACGCTCATCCTCAGTCCCAGAGATTGTATCAGTGAAGCTCTCCCAGTCAGGGAACCCAGTGAGAAAAATAAAAAATACTGGGGCCGCCACACATTTCAGTGTGGCTCATGGTGGTTACTCGGCGATTGATTTATCAATTGGCAACCCAGGACTTCTCCTATCTATCAACTGGAGAGCATATGACGACCGGTGCGGTAGTGACCAGTTCCCCATCTTCCTGTCACTGCTCCGGTGTCAGGCCCATGGACGCCTGCCCAGATGGGCTTTAAACAAGGTGGACTGGGAAACTTTCGCCTCTGCTGTCACCATCGAATTTTCCCCACACAGCAACATCGATGTGATGGTTGAGCAGGTGACTACACCAATCGTTTCTCTGGCAGAAAACATGATCCCTCGCTCTTCAGGGTGCCCCAGCGAAAGGCAGTCCCTTGGTGGTCGCCAGAAGTCACTGAAGCAATTGAGAAGTGTTGGCTAGCTCTTCAGCGGCATAAGTGGCACCCTTCCCTGGAGCACCTCATAGCTTTTAAATGGCTTCTTGGCCACGTTAACCAACTTAACAAACGACGGAAGCAGGAATGTTTGGTGAGATATGTCTTGACCATTGGGTGCAATACGCCACTTTCCCAAGTCTGGGTAAAGATGAAATGTCTCTCGCGAGTACCTGACTCCAACATGTATTCCCGTTGTTAACATAAATTTTGTGTTATCTACCAACACAAAAGTGATTGCCACACGCTTTGCTGAGCACTATGCTTGGGCCTCTGCATCAGAGAACTACCTAACAGGCTTTCGCACTCTCAAATGGCTGCTGGAAGGACAAGTCCTCTCGTTCACTACACTCCAAAGTGAATTCTATAACGCAACATTTACAGAGTGAGATATCCTCAGTGCCTTGCACATCACCCTGACACAGCTACTGGACCAGATCAGATTCACAGTCAGATGATTAAACATCTTTCATCTGACTACAAGCGTCATCTCCTTGTCTTCAACAGAATCTGGTGTGATGGCATCTTTATATTGCAATGGCGGGAGAGCACCATCATTCCAGTGCTCAAACCCAGCAAAAACCCACTTGATGTGGATAGCTGTCGCCCCATCAGCCTCACCAACGTTATTTGTATGCTGCTGGAATGTATGGTGTGTCGGCAGTTGGGTTGGGTCCTGGAGTCAAGTGGCCTACTGGCTTCATGTCAGGGCGGCTTCCACTAGGGTCGCTCTACCACTGATAATCTTGTCCCTCAAGTCTACCATCCAGACAGACTAGTCCAGCTGCCAGTACCTGGTTGCCAACTTTTTTGATTTGCGGAAAGCATATGACACAACCTGGCGACATCATATCCTTGCCACATTATACGAGTGGGGTTCCCAAGGCATGCTCTCGATTTTCATCCAGAATTTCCTGTCACTCCGCACTTTCCGTGTCAAAGTTGGTGCCTGCCATAGTTTGCTCCATATCCAGGAGAATGGGGTCCCACAGGGCTCTGTATTGAGTCTCTCTTTGTTTTTAGTGGGTATTAATGGTCTAGCAGCAGCTGTAGGGTCGTCCGTCTCACCTTCTCTGTATTCAGACGACTTGTGCATTTCGTACTGCTCCACCAGTACTGGTGTTGCTGAACGGCACCTACAGGGAGCCGTTCACAAGGTGCAGTCATGGGCTCTAGCCCACAGTTTCCAGTTTATGGCCGCTAAGTCATGTGTCATGTACTTCTGTCAGCGTCGTACCCTTCATCCGGAACCAGAACTTTACCTCCATGACGATCCAATAACTGTAGTGGAGACCTATCGATTCTTAGGACTGGTTTTCAACACCTGATTGACTAGGCATCATCAACTTTGTCAGCTTAAGGGGAAGTGCTGGCAGCACTCCAGTGCTGTCCGCTGCCTGATCAACACCAACTGGGGTGCTCATCGCTCTATGCTGCTGCTGCTCTACAGAATCCTCTTCCAATCCCACCCTGACTATGGGGGTCTGGTTTATGGTTCGGCGGCGTGTGCACTGTTGCGTTTACTTGACCTGGTGCTCCACTGTGGCCTACGCCTAGCGACAGGAGCTTTTAGGACGAGTCCAGTGACCAATGCCCTTGTGGAGGCCTGAGGACCTCCATTGCAGATTAAGCATGCACAACTGCTGGCCAGTTACATTGCGCACATTAGTAGTTCTGCACATCTTAATCAGTGTCTCCTTTTCCCACCTATGGCAGTTCATCTCACACATCGGTGGCCCAGGTCAGGGCTATTGATTGCGGTTTGTGTGCGGTCCATTGTCCCTGAACTGGAAGCCTTCCCTTTACCATCTCTACTTCTGGTCTGTTCATGTACACCTCCATGGTGTACACCTCAGCAGCAGCTTTGGCTGGACCTTTTACATGGCCCTAAGGACTCTGTTAACCCGGCAGCTTTCTACTGTCACTACTTCTCAATTATTGACATGTTCCGGGGCTCTGAAGTGGTTTACACCAATGGCTCAATGGCTGATGGTCGTGTTGGCTTTGTCTACATTCATGGCGGCCATATTGTGAACAGCGTTCCTTACCCAATGGCTGCAGTGTATTCTCTGCAGAGCTGGTGGCCATTTCTCATGCACTTCAGTATCTCTGTTCATGCCCTGAAGAGTCATTTCTTTTTCGTACTGACTCCTTGAGCACTCTGAAAACTATCGACCAGTGCTACCCTCGTCATCCATTGGTAGCATCTATCCAGGATTCTATCTATGCTCAGGAATGGTCCATTCGTTCAGTGGTCTTTATCTGGACCCCTGGTCATGTCAGAATCCCAGGAAATGAACTTAGTGACAGGCTGGCCAAACAGGCTACACGGAAACCACTTCTGTAGATTGGCATTCCCGCAACTGACCTGCGTTCTTTATTATGTCGTGAGGTTTTTCAGCTTTGGGAGACGGAATGGGAAAATCTCAGTCTGCACAACAAACTGCGGGCCATTAAGAGGACCATGAATGTGTGGAAGTCCTCGATGAGGCCCCTCACAGGGACTCGGTGGTTCTCTGCCGGCTCGACATCGGCCATGCCTGGGCGGCTCACCACTACACCATGCGCTGTGAAGACCCACCTCAGTGTTGGTGTGGCGCCCGGTTGACAGTGGCCCATATTATTCTGCTTTGTCCTCCTTTGGCTGCCCTGTGTCTTCAACTTCAGTTGCCGGACTTATCATTGATTTTAACAGATGCCGCCTCATCAGCAGATTTGGTTTTACATTTCATCCATGAGGGTGGGTTTTATCATTCGATCTTAGTTTTAGCCCATGTCCTTTGTCTGTCCTCCACCATAGTGCTTTTTAAGGTGGAGGTTTCAATGTGTTGCAGATTGGCTGGCTTTTCCTTTTATTTTCGTGGTCAGCCAGCCACTGTAATCTGCTTCCTTGCTTTACTATCTTCTAACTGTTTCTTGCATCTCTGTTTTCTTGTCCTCTTTTGTTACTTTTAGTGTTCATTGCCTTTCCTTCATTCTTATGGTCTTTCCTTTCTGTCCGTTTTGTTTTACGTCTTAACTGTATTATTCTCACAAATGTTGCATTGTCTTATTACAAACAAGGGGCTGATGTCCTCGTAGTTTTGTCACTTTCCCCATCTTCTAAACCAGCCAATCTTGAGCACATCTGTTCATGCCCTGGGAGTCGTTTCTTCTGTGTACTGACTCCTTGAGCAGCCTACAAGCTGTTGACCAGTGCTACCCTCACCATCCTTTGGTAGCGACCGTCCAGGAGTCCATCTATGCCCTGGAATGGTCCAGTCATTCAGTGGTGTTTGTCTGGACCCCAGGTCATATCATAATCCCTGGCAACGAACTTGCAGACAGGCTGGACAAACAAGCTACGTGTAAACCTTTTATGGAGATGGGCTTCTCTGCAACTGAATTGCATTCAATACTATGCCGCAAGGTTTTACAGCTTCAGCATGCACAACAAACTGCGTGCCATTAAGGAGAATTAGAATGTGTGGCAGTCCTCCATGCAGGCCTCACACAGGGACTCTGTAGTTTTTCCAGCTCCACATAGGCCACAGTTGAGTGATACATGTCTACATCTTGTGCCATAATGACCTACCTCAGTGTCAGTGCAGCCTCCAGCTGGCAGTGGCCCATATCTTGGTGAGCTGTTCTCCTTTGGGTGCCCTGTGACGGATCATTCAGTTACGACTCATTGCCATTAATTATAGCTGACATCTCATTGACCAATTTAGTTGTACATTTTATACATGACTGTGGGTTTTATCATTCTATATAAGTATTAGTGCATTTCCTTTGTCCCTTTGTCTTCTCCACTCTAATGCTTTTGCGGTGGATGTGTTAATGTGTCACAGAATCGCTGCCTTTTCCTTTTTATTATCGTGGTCTGGCAGCCAGTCAGTCAATTAATCTCTTGTTTCTACCCGTTCTACCTGTTTCTTGCTTCTCACTGTGGTTTTCTTTTCCTGCTTCGTCCATAGTAGTCTTGGTTGTCCTACTGTAGTTATTTTGGTTCTTCCATTCTTCTGCCATTGTGCTGTATGCCTCCTTTGTTTCCTTCTTTCCATTGTGTAATTCTTTTACCAATGACCTCACAGTTTGGTCCCTTCCCCTCCCCCTCTTTTGAACCAACCAACCATCCCTTTTGGCGTTCTCCCTGAAATTGTCAGAGAGGTGCCCACTTGGCTGACTGTAACCAACTTAACCTCTTCTATCTTAACACAGGAGCACCCATATTCCTTTCCGACTCCTCACACACCTATTCCCATTTGGACATATACTTCTGCATTGCACAGCTTGCCCATGCTCTCTAGCGGTCCATTCCTTCTGACACCTACTTGAGCGACCATTTCCTGTGTGCTATCCATATGCTGACTCCTACCCCACCTGCATTCACACCCAAATGGCAGCTTACTAAGGCTGACTGGGGGCTTTACTCCTTCGTGGTGGCCTTCGACGAACAAGATTTCCCCAGTTCTGATGACCAGGTGGAATATCTCACAAACGTTATCTTACTCCTGCAGAATGTTCCATTCCTCACGCTTCTCCTTCACCACGCCATGTCCCAGTCTCTTGGTGGACAGAGGCATGTCACAATGCAATTAGTATGTACAGATGTACTCTACACGTTTTCAACCACCATGCTACGAAGGCATCCTACAGCGATGCATGCACAGTGTCGTCGTGTTTTTCGGAATAGCAAAAAAGCTTGTTGGACTTCATTTACAAGTTCCTTTAACAGTTCCACTCCCACTGTCATGTGGACCAAACTCTGATGGCTCTCTGTGGCCAAGATCCGTTCTCCAGTTTCTGGTCTGACGGTAGCAGATGAGGCTGCTGTGGACTCTACTGTGATCTGGTAACGCCTTGGGCCGTCATTTTGCGGAAATTTCGAGCTTTTCTCACTGTCGCTCTCCTTTCCTCCATCGGAAACGAGCAGAGGCAGCTCGGGCAATATCCTACTCTTCTGAAAATCGAGTGTGCTACAATGCCGCCTGTACTATGAAGGAGCGAGTTCATGCTCTCACTTCATCCCGATCCCCCACCTCAGGGTCAGATCTGTTCACATTCAGATGTTGTAGCATCTTGTCTTGCAAGCATACACTTTCTGCTCAATATGTACAACCGCATCTGGGCAGAGGACACGTTTCCCGGGCAGTGCTGTGAAGCCAGTCATACCCATTCCTAAGACTGGTAAGGACAATCACCTTCCTTCTAGCTACCACCTCATGTTTCTCACCAGCTGTGTTTGCAAGGTGATGTAACATATGATTCATGGCCGGCTGGTATGGTTGCTAGTCACCTGCAGTTTGCTTATGACTGCACAGTATGGATTTCGAGTGTGCCATTCTGTAGTTAACCATCTCGTCATTTTGCCCACCAATGTCACGAATGGTTTTCTGCAGAAGTCCCAGGCTGCAGCTGTCTTTCTCGATTTGGCGAAAGCCTACGTCGCATGCTGGAGGACTGTTATCATCTGCATTCTCTTCCGTGGCCACCTGCCCGATTTCCGTGAAGAATTTTTAAAAGACAGAGTTTTCAAGGTATGTGTGGGTTCTGCCTTGTGGGACACCTTTATCCAGAATAATGGTGTGCCTCAGGGTTCTGTCCTAAGCATCGCCCTCCTTGCTATTGCCATTAACCCTATAATGGCCTGTCTCCCTCCAGGCACCTCCAGCTCTCTTTTTATTTTTCCATCCATTGCATTTATCATGGGCCTGTTTCATTGAGTAGCATATTCAGCGATGTCTCGATCGTCTTTTCCCATGGGGCTTCGACAGTGGCTTTCGCTTTTCCGCTCACAGAACAGTTGGTATGAATTTCTGGCATGCAGTTGATTTCTTCCACTGTATTTACATCTTAGCCTTGTTGTTCATCTGTTCATTGAAACGGTGAAATACCTGGGTCTCTTGCTCGGTAGGAAAGTTTCTTGGTCCTCCCACGTCTCACCTGCAGCCCACTGTATGCGATCCCTCTGTTCCGCACGTCCTCAATGGTACGCCACCATCCTCGGTTTGTACTGGTCCCTTGTATGTTCGAAATTAGACTACCGGTGCTTTGTTCATGCATCTGCACTTTCGGATCTTGCTACAGCAGCTTAACTTCACACTACCTGCAACTTTCCTGGTGGGTGTAAACCCTTGACAATCTTGGATTCGTGTGGCGGCCCACGTTCACCTTGGCCTTCATTTGCTTCCTAGGGACACTACTCCAGCCTTGCTCTGTTTCATGACATTCATATGGAACGTCATGATAGTACCTTTGTGTACACTGACGTTTCTCAGACTGACCATGGACTCGGTATGACTTCATCATTGGTGATGTTTTTCAGAATCGGCTTCCAGCACAGTGTTCAGTAGCTACAGCAGAGCTCCGTGCCCTGTATCAACGCTGGAGTACATCTGGTGACACAGCCTTTACAATTATCATCTGCTCACTCTGTCAGTGCCCTTCAAAGCCCCTGTGCACCGTACACCGCCCATCCCATCATGCAATGGGTCCAGGAAAACTGTCCCTTGCACACTCTTGATGGAGCCACTGTGACGTTTATGTGGGTTCCTGGTCATGTCGGTATGACAGGAAACATGTCTGCTGATGCAGCTGCCAAGGCTGCATTCCTCATACCTCAGCCCACTAGTTCTTACATTCCCTCTGATGATCTGTGTGTTGCTATCTGGCAGGAGGTGGTGTCACTTCAGCATTGTCACACGTCCTCCTTTCATGGGACTAAGCTCCAGGTTTTTAAGCATCGCCTTGGACAACCTCCTCTCGACCCTCCTGCCGCAAAGTGGTCATTTTAACTATGTTGTGTATTGGGCGCTGCCTTTTTAGCCATCAGCATTTGGTAAGTGGCCCTCCCCCACCACTTTGTGCATTTTCCGGCCAACTTGTAATTGTCTGCCATTTCCTGAGAGAATGCCCTTTTTATGTACCTGCTTGGATTTGCTGTCAGTTATTGGCCATTTTTTCCTTAGTGAATGACATGCTGGCTGTCGACTGCATTATACTTTTTATTCATCATAGCAATACGGCAAAGGCCATTTAATTTTTAGTTATGGACCTCTGTTTCTCTACATTGTATTTTGTAGACATTTCTCTATGTATCCGTTTTTAGCTGTCTTCAGTCGATTGGGATTGATATGTGGTAATTTTTATCTCCTCTTTTTCTCCATGTTTCACAGTTTGCACATGGGTGCGTATGAACCTTGTTGTATTTTCGCCCTGAAACGAAATACTAGCAAATGTGCTTGTGAACAACAAAAATTTTATTTCACAACTTTGTTTTTGGCTACTGATTAAATATTGGACTACCCCACATGTACACTATGTGATCAAAAATATCCTGAGACCCCCAAAACCTACATTTCTCATATTAGGTGCATTGTACTCCATAACGGGGACCTCAGTAGTCATTAGACATCGTGAGAGAGCAGAATGGGGTGCTCAGCGCAACTCGTGGACTTCGAACTTCGTCAGGTGATAGTGTCACTTGTGTCATACATCTTTACATGAGATTTCCACACACAGCTTGAGGCTGCTGCCAAGGGGTGTCACTGTGGGGGATCGAACGTGGGGTTGCAAGGGATGTCGAGCACATCCCACATTTCCTCTGATTGGTCCACTGCTCTGCCAGCCCCAGGTACTATGAGGTTGACCCCTCACCTGCAGTCGAGTGGGAGATCATTCCAAAGTCTGGCAGGCAGCAAAAAACTTTCCGAGGAGCCGACTGTAGCGCCTCCCTGGTTCGTTTCACAAACAGGTTTTGGGCGTTATCTGTAGCTGATGATGTCTCTGAGCCGGACGCTGTTGTCCATCCTGTTCCAGAGGAAGCTTCTCAGTCCGCAAGGTCTAGACATTCACAGAGGGCAGGTTTGCTGGTAGTTGGGAGCTCCAACGTTAGGCGCATAAAGGGGCCCCTTAGGAACATGGCTGCTAAGGAGGGGAAGGAAGCCAGTGTGCATTCCAGGGGGAGTCATTCCGGATGTGGGAAGGGTGCTTCTGGATGCCATGAAGAGTACAGGGTGCAGCCAACTGCTCATGTTGGTACCAATGACATTCGTCTCTTTGGATCGGTGCAGATTCTGTTTGGTTTCAGGTGGCTAGTGGAAATGAAGACTGTGAGTCTTGCTTTCGATATTAAGGCGGAGCTCACCATCCACATCGTTGTCGGTGGAACCGACTGTGGTCCCTTGGTGCAGAGCCAAGTGGAGGGTCTGAAACAGAGGCTCAGGCGGTTCTGTGACTGTACGCTGCAGATTCCTTGACTTGCACCATCGGGTGGTGGGTTTCTGGGTTCCGCTTAATAGGTCAAGAGTCCAGTACACACAGGAAGGGGCTGCACGGGTATTGGGGACTGTGTGGAAAGGACTGGGCGGTTTTTTGGGTTAGAGGGTATCAGGGAACCATAGAAGGGACGTCCATCTAAAAGTAGGCAGGTAAAACAGAGTGAGGTAGTTGTAGAAACGATTGGTATTGTAGTTGTAAATTGTCGTAGCTGTGTTGGGAAAGAACCAGAGCTCCAAGCCCTAATAGAAAGCATAGTTGCAGGTACAGAGAGCTGGCTAAAGCCGGAAATAAGTTCAGCCGAAATTTTTTCAAATGATGCAACAGTGTTGAGGAAGGATAGATTAAATACAATTGGTGGTGGAGTATTTATTGCTGTCAGAGGTAGTTTACCCTGTAGCGAAAGTGAAGTAGATAGTTCGTGTGAAATAGTATGGGTAGAGGTTATACCTGACAATCGGACTAAACTATCAATTGGATTGCTTTACCGACTCTTGACTCAGAAGATACAGGTATTGAGTAGTTCAAAGAAAACTTCAGTCTCATTTCTAATAAGTACCCCATTCATAAAATTATAGTCGGTGGTGAGTTTAATCTACCCTCAATATGCTGGAAAAATCATACGTTTAAAGCCATTGGCAGGCATCAAACTTCATCCGAAATTGTACTGAATACATTCTCAGAAAACTATTTTGAACAATTAATTCATCAGCCCACTCGAAGCGTAAATGGTTGCGAAAGCATACTTGACCTTTAGCAACAAATAATCGTCGACAAATAGTGAGTATTGTGTCGAATACAGGAATTAGCGACCACAAGGCAGTTGCTGCTAGGCAGAATACCATAACACTTACAACCATCAAAAAGAAACGCAAAGTATATCTATTTAAAAAAGCTGACAAAAACTCTTAACACCTTTTTAAGAGACACTTCACTCCTTCCGATTTGATCATGTGAGTGTAGAAAAGTTGTGAAATGTTTTCAAAGTGATAGTATCGACAGCAATTGAGAGATATATACCACACAAATTAATAAGTGATGGTACTGATCCCCCATGGTACACAAAACAGGTCAGATAGTTGTTGCAGAAGCAGTGAATAAAGCGTGCCACATTAAAAAGACCGCAAAATCCCTAAGATTGGCAAAGTTTTACAAAAGTTCGATATATTGCGCATACTTCAATGTGAGATGCTTTTAATAATTTCCACAACTAAATTCTGTCTCGAAATCTGGCAGAGAACCCAAAGAGATTCTGGTCATACATAAAGCACACTAGTGGCAAGACGCAATCAATACCTTCATTGCGCGATAACAACGGTGAAGTCACTGATGACAGTACCACTAAAGCAGACTTACTAAACACGGTTTTCCGAAACTCCTTCACCAAAGACGACGAAGTAAATATTCCTGAATTCCAATCAAGAACAACTTCCCAGATGAGAAACATAGTAGATATCCTCGGTGTAGCAAAACAGCTTAAATCACTTAATAAAGGCAAGGCCTCTGGTTCTGATTGCATACCAGTCAGGTTCCTCCCAGAGTATGCTGATAAAATAGCTCCATATTTAGCAACTATATACAACCGTTTGCTCACAGAAATCTGTACCTAAAGACTGGAAAATTGCTAAAGTCACACCAATACCCAAAAAGGGAAGTAGGAGTAATCCGTTGAATTACAGTCCTATATCATTAATGTTGATTTGCAGTAGGGGTTTGGAACATACACTGTATTCAGACACTATGAAGTACCTCGAAGAAAACGATTTATTGACACAAAGCACGGTTTCAGAAAATACCGTTTTTGTGAAACACAACTAGCTCTTTATACTGTGAAGTAATAAGTGCTATCGACAGGGGACGTCAAATTGATTCCATATTTTCAGATATGTATAAGGCTTTCGACACCGTTCCTCACAAGCGTCTTCTAACCAAACTGCATGCCTACGGAGTCTCGCCTCAGTTGTGCGACTGGATTCGTGATATCCTGTCAGAAAAGTCACAGTTCGTAGTAATAGATGGAAAGTCATTGGCGTTCCCCAAGGAAGTTACAGCCCTCTATTGTTCCTGATATATATTAATGACATAGGAGGCAATCTGGCTAGCCGTCTTAGATTGTTTGCAGATAATGCTGTCATTTACCGTCTTGTTAAGCCATCAGATGATCAAAACAACTTGCAAAATGATTTAGGTAAGATATCTGTATGGTGCGAAAAGTCGCAATTGACCCAGAAGAATGAAAAGTGTGAATTTATTCACAGAAATTAGCTAAATTTCGATTATGCGGTAAGACACACAAATCTGAAGGCTGTAAATTCAACTAAATACTTAAGGATTACAATTACCACTAACCTACATTGGAACGAACACACAGATAATATTGTGGGTAGAGCAAACCAGAGACTGTGATTCATTGGCGGAACACTTAGAAGGTACACCAGGTCTACTAAAGAGACTGGTTACACCACGCTTGTCCACCCTTTTCTGGAGTAATGCTGTGCGGTATGGGATGTGCATCAGGTGGGACTGGCGGATGACATCGAAAAAGTACAAAGAAGGGCAGCTCGTTCTGTATTATCGCAAAATGGGAGAGATAGTGCCACAGACATGATATGCTAATTGGAGTGGCAGTCATTAAAACAAAGGCGTTTTTCTTTGCGACCGGATATTCTCATGAAATTTGAATAACCAGTTTTCTTCTCCAATTTCGAAATTCTGTTGGCACCCACCTACATAGGGAGAAATGATCATGACGATATAATAAGAGAAATGAGGGCTCGCACAGAAAAATTTAAGTGCTCGTTTTTTCCGCGTGCCATTCGAGAATGGAACGGTAGAGAGACAGCTTAAAGGTGGTTCATTGGACCCTCTGCCAGGCGCTTCATTGTGAATAGCGGAGTAATCACGTAGATGTAGATAAGCCACATATCATGCCAGTGAATGCCAAACGCCGCCTCACATGGTGTAAGGAGCGTAAACATCGGACGATTGAGCAGTGGAAAAACGTTGTGTGGAGTGAGGACTCACGGTACGGCGATCCGATGGGGGTGTGTGGGTACAACGAATGCCCAGCGAATGTCATCTGCCAGAGTGTGTAGTGCCAACAGTAACATTCGGAGGTGGTAGTGTTGTGGTCGTGTTTTTCATGGAGGGGGCTTGCACCACTTGTTTTGCGTGGCACTATCACAGCACAGACCTACATTGATGATTTAAGCACCTTCTTGCTTCCCACTGTTGAAGAGCAATTCGGGAATGACGATTTCATCTTTCGACACGATCGAGCACCTGTTCATAATGCACGGCCTGTGGCGGAGTGGTTAAACAACAACATCCCTGTAATGGAATGGCCTGAGCAGAGTCATGACCAGAATCTGGGTTGTTTTCGAACACAGACTATGAGCCAGGCATCACTAATCGACATTGATACCTCTCCTCAGTGCAGCCTACGAGAGTAGAAGGGTAAGTGTTTTGATGCCATGCAGCTGGAGTCTCTGTAAAAGGCTTCGCCTCTTGGTAGTTCCTCACAAGCATGAGGTCATGTTCATATCACAGCCCACATTTTGTCACTATATGCGAAATGTGGGACCCAACTACTGGAACAAATAGCGAGTCCCTACATTATGAAATACTTTAAAGAAAATGATTTATTGACACATAATCAGCGGAGATTCTGAATGTATTTGTGAAACATGACTGGTTTCATATTCACATGTAGTGATGAATGCTAGTGATAGCGTATCTCAAGTTGATACCATAATTTTAGATTTCTAGAAGGCTGTTAACATCATTTGTCATCAGTAGGTTCCAGTCAAATTATGTGCCTTCATTGTTGTCACAGTCATGGCACTAGATTCCTGATTTTCTGTCAGTAAGGTCACAATTCATAGGAACTGATAGAAGTCTTGTACTGGGACTGAAGTAATTAGTTAGTCCCCCAAGGAAGTGTTAAAGGGCATCTTTCGTTCCTAATTTACATGAATGATATAGGAGACAATCTGAGTAGCTGTCTTTGTTTACAGATGTTTCTCTAGTAAACTCATCAGATGAAGACAAATTCAAAATGATTTCGACAAGATATATATATGGTGTGCTCCCAGCCGCCGTTGGATAAGCAGCTGTAGCAGCAAGTCGTATACCCCTAGCTTACGTATTTGTTACATAGTTTAATTGTTGATTTCTTTGCGTGTTTTGGGGTACTTGCATTGTTTAATTCATAAATTTCGGGCGTATTATAGTATTTGAGAGTTGTGGCATCGCGCCTTAGTGTTTACTTCGTAAATTCTAACTTAAATTGCGTGTGAGTTTCGTATAGGAGGTGTAATTTCGAGTTTTAGTTACTGTAATCGTAAATTCAGGCAGATTGTAGCGCAGTCGTTAGGCATTTGTACAGTTTAGTTAATACATTCTTTGCGTGTTTCCCTTGCGTTATCTAGGCTCGGACGCGTGTTTCAGTAACTGTTGTTCAACATCGATTAGAATGGACAGGGACTGTGATTCCTGTGTTCGGATGAGGGCTGAGTTGGCATCCCTTCGCTCACAGCTGCAAGCGCCGCTGACTTCAGTCACGCAGCTTGAGGCTGTTGCCAATGGTCACCACTGTGGGGAGTCGGACTTGGGTATCACGGGGATGTCAACCTCGTCCCGTCTGTCCCCAGATCGGTTTGCCGCTGTGGTTGCCCCGGTTGCTGCCCGCAGTGGGGCTGAGCCCTGGCCTGTGGTTGATTGGGAGGTCGTTCCAAGGCGTGGCAGGCAGCGAAAGACGTCCTCGGAGGCTGATCAGAAAGCCTCCCCGGTGCGTCTGACAAATAGGTTTCAGGCACTATCTGTGGCTGAGCCAGATGCAGCTGCCTGCCCTGTTTCAGAGGATGATTCTCAGCCTTCAGGGTCCGGGCAATCACAGAGGGTGGGCTTATTGGTAGTTGGGAGCTCCAATGTTTGGCGCGTAATGGGGCCCCTTAGGGATATGGCGGCTAAGGAGGGGAAGAAATCCAGTGTTCACTCCGTGTGCATTCTGGGTGGACTCATTCCTGATGTGGAAAGGGTCCTTCCGGATGCCATGAAGAGCACAGGGTGCAGCCAGCTGCAGGTGGTGGCACATGTCGGCACTAATGACGTGTGTCGCTTTGGATCTGCGAAAATTCTCTCTGGATTCCAGCGGCTATCTGGTTTGGTGAAGGCTGCCGGTCTTGCTTACAAGATGAAGGCAGAGCTCACGATCTGCAGCATCGTTGACAGAACCGACTGTGGACCTTTGGTGCAGAGCTGGGTGGAAGGTCTGAATCAGAGGCTCAGACGGTTTTGCGACTGTGTTGGCTGCAGATTCCTTGACATGCGGCATAGGGTGGTGGGGTTTCGGGTTCAGCTGAATAGGTCAGGGGTTCACTACACTTAGCTGGCGGCTACACGGTTAGGAGAGGCTGTGTGGCGTGGACTGGGCGGTTTTTTTAGGTTAGAAGGCCTCAGGAAAGTACGGGGTGGGCTGCAATCTCAATGGGTGCATGGCAAATACAGGACGTGTTTGGATCAAGGAACATTCGGAATTGTAGTTGTACATTGTTGTAGTTGTGCTGGGAAAGACCCTGAGCTTCAAGCGCTGATAGAAAGCACAAAGCTGAAATCGTTATAGGTACAGAAAGCTGGCTAAAGCCTGAAATAAGTTCTGCAGAAATTTTTACGAAGTCTCAGACGGTGTTCAGGAAGGATAGATTAGCCAGAATTGGTGGTGGAGTGTTTGTGTCTGTCAGTAGTGGTTTAATTTGTAGCGAAGTCGAAGTAGATACTCCGTGCGAATTGGTGTGGGTGGAGGTTATACTTAACAGCCGAACTAAGTTAATAATTGGCTCCTTCTACCGACCCCCAGACTCCGATAATATAGTTGCTGAACAGTTCAGAGAAAATTTGAGTCTCGAAACAAATAAATACCCCACTCATACGGATATAGTTGGTGGGGACTTCAACCTTTCCTCGATATGTTGGCAAATATACTTGTTCAAAACTGGTGGTAGGCAGAAAACATCTTCCGAGATTGTCCTAAATGCTTTCTCCGAAAATTATTTCGAGCAGTTAGTCCACGAACCCACGCGAATTTTAAATGGTTGCGAAAACACACTTGACCTCTTAGCCACAAACAATCGAGAGCTGATACAGAGCATCATGACTGATACAGGGATTAGTGATCACAAGGTCGTTGTAGCTAGGCTCAATACCGTTTCTTCCAAATCCACCAGAAACAAACGCAAAATAATTTTATTTAAAAAAGCGGATAAAGTGTCACTAGAAGCCTTCCTAAGAGGCAATCTCCATTCCTTCCGATCTGACTATGCAAATGTAGACGAGATGTGGCTCATATTCAAAGATATAGTAGCAACAGAAATTGAGAGATTCATAACTCATTAATTGGTAAGAGATGGAACTGATCCCCCATGGTACACAAAACAGGTCCGAATGCTGTTGCAGAGGCAACGGAAAAAGCATGCGAAGTTCAGAAGAACGCGAAATCCTGAAGATTGGCTAAAATTTACAGACGCGCCAAATTTGGCACGGACTTCATTGTGAAATGCCTATTAATAGGTTCCACAACGAAATTTCGTCTCGAAATTTGGTAGAAAATCCGAAGAAATTCTGGTCGTATGTAAAGTACACAAGCGGCAAGACGCAGTCAATACCTTCGCTGTGCAGTGCCGATGGTACTGTTACCGACGACTGTGCCGCTAAAGCGGAGTTATTGAACGCAGTTTTCCGAAATTCCTTCACCAGGGAAGACGAATGGAATATTCCAGAATTTGAAACACGAACAGCTGTTAGCATGAGTTTCTTAGAAGTACATACCTTAGGGGTTGCGAAACAACTCAAATCGCTTGATACAGGCAAGTCTTCAGGTCCAGATTGTATACCGATTAGGTTCCTTTCAGATTACGGTGATACAATAGCTCCCTACTTAGCAATCATATACAACCGCTCGCTCACCGATAGATCTGTACCTACAGATTGGAAAATTGCGCAGGTCGCACCAGTGTTTAAGAAGGGTATTAGGAGTAATCCATCGAACTACAGACCTATTTCATTGACGTCGGTTTGCAGTAAGGTTTTGGAGCATATACTGTATTCAGACATTATGAATCACCTCGAAGGGAACGATCTATTGATACGTAATCAGCATGGTTTCAGAAAACATCGTTCTTGTGCAACGCAGTATTTCTAGATTTCCGGAAAGCTTTTGACACTATTACTCACAAGCTACTTCTAATCAAGCTGCGGGCCTATGGGGTATCGTCTCAGTTGTACGACTGGATTCGTGATTTCCTGTCAGGAAGGTCGCAGTTCGTAGTAATAGACGGCAAATCATAGAGTGAAACTGAAGTTCTCCACGGAAGCATCCTGGGACCTCTGCTGTTCCTGACCTATATAAATGACCTGGGTGACAATCTGAGCAGTTCTCTTAGGTTGTTCGCAGATGATGCTGTAATTTACCGTCTAGTAAGGTTATCCAAAGACCAGTATCAGTTGCAAAGCGATTGAGAAAAGATTGCTGTATGGTGTGGCAGGTGGCAGTTGACGCTAAATAACGAAAAGTGTGAGGTGATCCACATGAGTTCCCAAAGAAATCCGTTAGAATTCGATTGCTCGATAAATAGTACAATTCTCAAGGCTGTCAATTCAACTACGTACCTGGGTGTTAAAATTACGAACAACTTCAGTTGGAAAGGGCACATAGATAATATTGTGGGGAAGGCGAGCCAAAGGTTGCGTTTCATTGGCAGGACACTTAGAAGATGCAACAAGTCCACTAAAGAGACAGCTTAGACCACACTCGTTCGTCCTCTGTTAGAATATTGCTGCGCCGTGTGGGATCCTTACCAGGTGGGATTGACGGAGGACATCGAAAGGGTGCAAAAAATGGCAGCTCGTTTTGTATTATCACGTAATAGGGGAGAGAGTGTGGCATATATGATACGCGAGTTGGGATGGAAGTCATTAAAGCAAAGACGTTTTTCGTCACGGCGAGATCTAGTTACGAAATTTCAGTCGCCAACATTCTCTTCCGAATGCGAAAATATTTTGTTGAGCCCAACCTACATAGGTAGGAATGATCATCAAATTAAAAGAAGAGAAATCAGAGCTCGAACAGAAAGGTTTAGGTGTTCGTTTTTCCCGCGCGCTATTCGGGAGTGGAATGGTAGAGAGTTAGTATAATTGTGGTTCGATGGCCCCTCTGCCTAGCACTTAAATGTGAATTGCAGAGTAGTCGTGTAGATATAGATGGTGGAAAAATAGAAAATTACCTAAACAATAAAAAAGTGTGGTCCCCTACATGAGTACTAAAAAAACTCAAATTATGACTCCACGAAATTCGCCCAAATTTAAAGACTTACAGCTTGACAAAATATGTGTGCACTATATGCATTATAACCATAATATGCAAAGTGTTGGGAAGAAGGCAAACCAAAGACCACATTTCATTATCAGAGATTTAGGAGGAGCAACATTTGTGGAGGACTACTTACACTGTCCTCATTATGGGAACGCTCAACGAATGGGAGCTGGAAATTATATGTTTGCTGGGGTGGCAATCAAAACAAAACAGTCTTTATTTGTAGCATGATCTCTTCCTATTATTTCAATCGCCAACTTCCTCTTCCACATTCCAAAGTATGATGAGAGAATAAAGAAATTGCACAGAAAGATAATGTTCGTATTTCCCCCACATCGTTGTTGAGAGTAGAAGAGTAGAGAAATATTCTGGAAGTGGTTCTATGAACTTTCGTCAAACACTTACATGAATTGCAGACGTATCATGTAGATGCAGATTTAGATGTGGAAGCACTTAAGCTACTTGCTTGCTGCACCATTGGTCAAGGACTAGTTGTTAGCATGCCCATAATGCTGTCGCATGGCTCAAATTAACCAGTGTCCAATTGAGCTTCTCTTCATAGTGTATGTTCAAAATCTCCTGTCAGTCCTGTTTCATACAAGTGCTGCATGCTTCAGATTTGTATTAGGATGGGTTGTAAGAGTTAGTAAGCAATTTCCTTTGAGGCTCAGTGCTTTTCCTGTAGTCCGCCACTGAACTGATGTCTGCCATTGGCTTTACCTATAGCTAAGCCTGTGTAATTGTTGAATTTCAAATTCCTAAAAGTTGCTACATCCACATAATTGAGTGGACCATTTCCAGCTGTGACTCATTGATACTGTAGTAGTGGAATCCTACATTTTTTGTGAAGTGTAAAGTGTTATATTCTGAACATTTACTGCAAGTTGCCGATCTTAGCACTACGAAATCTGATGAAGATGTGACTACTTGCACAGCACTTTTCTTGTATAGATTGACAAAATCTAAACTATGTTGTATTTGTAGTAGATAAGAACCCCAAGCAACAAAGAAATTAGAACTTCCTACACTGGTGTTTTATTCAGTAGACGCTGCATTTCGGATCCTATGGTCCATCTTCAGCTGTAATTCGTTTTAATACATGCTTTATTTGTTCTATTGAATGAGGGGAAATGCATAATCCTGTCACAAAAAGGTTTGATGTTGGTTACAAATTCGTAAGTCAGATGTGGAAAATATGTGCGAAATAGTGGTAAAGATGAGCAGTGTACACTTATCAAATAATCCAAGAAAAGCATTTTTAACGTTTTAGTAACGGCATAAGTTGTTTCCTCCATTGTTTCCAAGCAAATTATTTCATTCATGAGACACCTTGACAAACACATGTTTGTTAACACTTCACAGACGTTTTTGTACATGGTTTGGTTAAAGACACATTATTCATAGTGCTAAAGATTTAATTATTAAACCATTGACACATACAGGAAATAACTTCAGAAAAGATATTTAAAATTATAGAAATAGCTGTGGCTTGCGAAATCTTTTCATTGAATATTGATTCTGTTTTTTTTTTCGATTTTGTGAAGCTGTATCTCCAGTTCTGGCGGATATAGGGTCTTACTATTGGCTTCATTATGTAATACTATCAAATTGTTTTCTACATTGTTGATGACATGGTTCGTTTCCAACATATTTGTGCTATGACTGATTCTTCCAACTGGTTAAGCCTGAAAGCATTTACATGTTCTTGAAAACAGGTTTTGAAGTTTGTGCTTGTTTTCTGTACATAGTTGGCAGGACAACTAGGGCATGATACTTCATGCACTCTACTGTTGTTGTATGTTTGTATATTTGAATTTATGTTACGGATGTGTAAGTTAAGTAATTTATTATTAGTTGAGAATGAAACTTACATTTTTTTTTAAAGGTTAGCTGTTATTTGAAAGATTGGGCCCAGGTATGGAATACAGGTAAATATTTTCTCGTCTTTCATAGTGTTGACATTCATTGTCTTGCTTTTGTATGTTTGTCTGTCTGAATTGTTAATTGTTTTGGCTGTGTAGTCATTGCTTATGGCAATGCTCTTTATTGTAACTATCTCATTCTTGAGAATGTTCCCTTTTAGATCAAGAGAGTGTACTCAGTGCAGCATGGATCTAAATCCAGCATGTTTGTGTGTGGTGGGATGACATGATGAGTGGTCTAGTGTTACATCTGTGTGTGTGTGTTTTCTGTGTATGCTGAACTTAAGTTTTTGTTTATGGTTGGTGATTTTAAGAACCAGGAAATTTATGCATTTGTTGTCCTCATGTTCTATTGTGTATTTCACGTTTATGTGGAAAGAATTGAATACTGCTAGTAGTTCCTCAACCTCATTTTTTGTTCCATGAAATAGAAGCAAGTTATCATCAACTTATCTCCAGTAATATCTTATTTTACTTTTGAATCTATAGTTTCCATTAACGAACATACTTTCCAGATGATTGAGAATTATGTCTGCAAGAGCACTTGATAGGCTACTGCCCATGGCAAGGCCCTAATTCTGTTGGTGAACTTTCCCATTGAATGTTCAGTAATTGTAAGACAATATTACTGCAATGTGTCCTTGACTTCTGATATTTCTACAATTGAGAATTTTTATGTGTTATTTAGTTTTCAAAAATTGTCTATTGTTTCTTCAGTTGGTACTTTTGTAAATAGGTTAGTTACATCAAAAGAGGCAAAATTTTAGTTGCTAATCCCTTTGTGTTCTTAAATGACTATGTTTTATCAAAGGTATAGTACTGCTTCAGAATTTTGTTCAGTAATTGGGAGACTCTTAAGCAGGTGTATTCCGAGAATTAACAATAGGCCTCAATGGAACTTAGGGTTTGCGGGTCTTAGGTTGAGCTATCAGTCTTGGAGCTGTGAGATTCATTAAAAGGCATGTTTTTGATTCTTTTTCTGTGAAGAAGAAATTGCATTTATCAATAATTTTTCTGGTTTTGTTTTGGAATTTTCGAGTCTGATCTTGCTTGAGCTCTGTTATGTTATTTTCAAAAATGAAACTTAGTATTTTGGTGAGTTATTCATCTTTGTTCATTGTTACTACAGAATTGCTTTTGTCAGCTTTCAGAAACGTGGCATTGGTGTTATTGAGTCTCATGTTTATGCTGTTTAATAACTATCTCTCCTGATAAACTGTTTTGGGGATATCATTGTGGTTAGTTATGCTTTCCTGAATAACTTTATGTTGTGTGCTAGGACAGTCTGTTCAGTGTTATTAATATCAGCTAAATCTGTGTGTTTTTTAGTGTGTACAATGAGATGTTTTAGGTTATTAGTACTAAATCTGGGTTCTATGTCGTGCCTTAGCCCTTCCTTAAGTAGACGTTGTTCTTTTTCATGAAGGTGATACCAGTTTGGTTAATGACTCTTTATGAAACTGTTTTGTTGGATGGTTGGGTGTCCTGCTGTTGATTTAGTTTTAGCTACATGGCTTCTAATTTCTATTGGTGCCTGTGTGTGATTTCAGTTCACATTTTATTTAGTTCTTTCTACATACTCCTCAGCAGCTCTTAGTTCTAATGGTGTAGTGTATTTGCCAATTGTAATTACATGTTATACCAGCACTCAACAATACCTTCTTTCTTCATATACTGAGATTGTACTGGTGACTTCATCCACATTCTCACATTTCTTTGTGGCAATAGGCTGCATCAGGCTTGTTTTTGGTCTTCAGTTTGACATAATTGGCACGAAAATCACACGGTAGACATTCGTCGGTGAACTTAACCCTAGCACTGGTTTGTGATTCCTGTATGAGTATACTGCAATTAGTGCCTGGCTGGGTAAATTCAATTTAATTTTATCCATATTCAGCAGCTTCAAACGTGAATGTATTCAACACTCTCGAGATATGAATTGAAATACGCCTTCAGTCACAATTTGTCATGTTTTATACAGTACGTGCGCCCTAAAACACTAATAATCATCACCATTTTATACAGTACATTATGCATATCAACCCTGTGGGTCCATCTTCTGGTGTAATTCGTCTTAATACATGATTTAATTGTTCCCTTGAATGAGATGAAATGCATATTCCTGTCACAAAAAGGTTTGATTTTAGGATACGAATTTTGTAAGCCAGACACGGATAATATGTGCGAAATATTGGAAAAGACAAATGTAACAATTTCATTCCTAACTATTATTAAATTAGGAAACTTACTCATCCATAACATAAAATGAAATACGCAAAAAATACAAAAACAGTTCAGTGTACAAAGTATCATGACCCAGTTGTCCTGCCTACTATGTACGGAAAACGAACAGAAACTTCAAAACCCGTTTTCAAGAAGATGTAAATTCTTTCAGACTCAGCCACTTTGAACAATCATTGCACAACACATGTTGGAAAAGAAACATGTCAACAACAACATAGAAAACAATTTGGTAGTACTGCATAATGTAGCCAATGGCAAGACCCTAAATCTGTTCGAACAACAGGAGATACTCCTCCACAAAATTAAGATACCAGAGTTGATGTTAAATGAGCAAAAAGATTTCGCAATCCACAGTTACTTTTGTAGATTTGAAGATATATTCTAAAGTTACCTCCTGCACATGTCAGTTGTTTAATAATTATATCTTTAGCACTATGAAAATGCACCTTTGATCTCACCATGTACAAACCATCTGTGAAGTGTTCACAAACATGTGTTTGTGGAGGTGCTTCTTCAATGAAATGGTATGCTTGAAACCGATAGAGCAGAAAACAAATGCTGTTACCAAAGGGTTAAAATCGCTTTTCTTGGATTATTTGGGTAAGTCTACACTACTCATCTTTTCCACTATTTCGCACATTTCTCCACGTGTGGCTTACGAAATTCTGAACCTAACATCAAACCTTTTCATTACAGGAATATGCAGTTAATCTCATTCAAGAGGACAAATAAACCATACCACGTTTGAAGCTGCAAAATATGGTTAAAATTAACTTGACCAGCCAGGCACTGAAAGCAGTATACTCATACAGTAATTACAAAATAAAGTTCGTGAAAGCCAGTGCTAGTATTAAGTTCATCAAAGAACATCTAGCGTGTGACTTTCGTCCTAATTATGTCAAAGCGAAGATCAAACAAGTCTGCTGCAGCCCAGATTGCCAAGAGGAAATGTGAGATAATGTAGATGAAGTCTCAAGTAAAATCTCAGTACAAAACGAAAGAAGATATTGTTATATGCTGTTTCAACACGTATTTACAATTAGCTAATACACTACACCATTAGAACTAAGAGCTGCTGAGGAGTATGTAGAAAGAACTAAATAAAATGCGAACTGAAGTCACACACAGGCACCAAAAGAAATTAGAAGCCATGTAGCTAAAACTAAATCAGCAGCAGGACACCCAACCATCCAACAAAACAGTTTCATAAAGAGTCGTTAACCAAACTGGTATCACCTTCATGAGAAAGAACAACGTCTACTTAAGGAAGGGCTAAAGCACAACGTAGAACCCTGATTAAGTACTAATAACCTAAAACATCTCATTGTACACACTAAAAAACCAACAGATTTAGCTGATCTTAATAACACTGAACAGACTGTCCTAGCACACAACATAAAGTTAATCAGGAAAGCGTAACTAACCACAATGATATCCCCAAAACAGTTTATCAGGAGAGATAGTTATTAAACAGCATAAACATGAGACTCAATAACACCAATGCCACGTTTCTGAAAGCTGACAAAAGCAATTCTGTAGTAACTATGAACAAAGATGAATAACTCACTAAAACACTTTCATTTTTGAAAATAACATAACAGAGCTCAAGCAAGATCAGACTCTAAAATTCCAAAACAAAATCAGAAAAGTGATTGTGCAATTTTCTCTTCACAGAAAAAGAATCAATAACATGCCTTTTAATGAATTTCACAGCTCCAAGACTGATAGCTCAACCTAATACCCATAACCCCTAAGTTCCATTGAGGCCTATTGTTAAATCTGGGAACACACCTGCTTAAGAGTCTCCCAATTACTGAACAAAATTCTGAAGCAGTATAATACCTTTGATAAAACATAGTCATTTAAGAACACAAAGGGATTAGCAACTAAAATTTTGCCTCTTTTGGTGTAACTAACCTATTTACAAAAGTACCAACTGAAGAAACAAGACAATTTTTGAAAACTTAACAACACATAAAAAATTGTCAATTGTAGAAATATCAGAAGTCAAGGACACATTGCAGTTAATATTGTCTTACAATTACTGAATGTTCAATGGAAAGTTCACCAACAGAATTAGGGTATTGCCATGGGCAGTAGCCTATCAAGTGCTCTTGCAGACATAATTCTCAATCATCTGGTAAGTAAGTTCTTTAATGGAAACTATAGATTCAAAAGTACAATAAGATATTACTGGAGATAAGTTGATGATAACTTGCTTCTATTTCATGGAACAAAAAATGAGGTTGAGGAACTACTAGCAGTATTCAATTCTTTCCACATAAACGTGAAATACACAATAGAACATGAGGACAACAAATGCATAAATTTCCTGTATCTTAAAATCACCAACCTTCAACAATAACGTAAGTTTAGCGCGTGCGCGCGCGCGCGCGCGCGCGCGCGCACATAAACACACACACACACACACACACACACACACACACACACACAGAGAGAGAGAGAGAGAGAGAGAGAGAGAGAGAGAGAGAGAGAGAGAGAGAGAGAGATGTAACACTGGACAACTCATCATTTCATCCCACCACACAGAAACACACCACATTTAGATCCATGTTGTACAGAGTACACTACCTTGCCCTAGATGGAAACACCATTAACAATGAGATAGTTACAATTAAGAGCATTGCCATCAGCAATGGCTACACTACCAAAACCATCGAACAATTTAGACAGAGAAATACACAAAACCAGACAATGAATGCCAACACTATGAAAGAGAAAATATTCGCTGGTATCCCATACCTGTTTTTCATCTCACAAAAAATAGCTAACCTTTTCAAAGAAACAAATGTTTCATTTTCAACTAATAATAAATTAGGAAACTTACTCATCCATAACATAAAATGAAATGGGCAAACAAAAAACAGTAGAGTGTACAAGGTATCACGCCCCAGTTGTTCTGCCTACTATGTAAGGAAAACAAGCAGGAACTTTAAAATCAGATTTCAAGAAGATCTAAATGCTTTCAGGCTCAACCAATTTGAAGAATCAGTCATTGCACAAATATGTTGGAAACGAACCATGTCATCAACGATCTAGAAAACAATTTGGTAGTATTACATAATAAAGCCAATAGTAAGACCCTAGATCTGTCAGAACAACTGGATATACACCTCCACGAAATCAAAAAACCAGATTTGGTGTTAAATGAACAACCAGATATCGCAAGCAACAGTTTCTTTTTTAATTTTAAATATCTGTTCTAAAGTTACTTCCTGCGTATGTCAATTTTTTCCTGCATATGTCAATTGTTCAATAATTATATTTATAGCACTATGATAAATGCATCTTGGTCCACACCATGTAGAAAAACATCTGCGAAGTGTTAACAAACATTGTTTGCGGATCTGCCTCTTGAATGAAATGATATTCTTGAAAACGATGGAGAAGAAAAGATATGCGTTAAAAACGCTTTTCGTGGATTATTTGGTAAGTTTGCACTATTCATCTTTTCCACTATTTTGCAAATTTTTCCGTACGTGGCCTACAAAATTCGGAACGTAACATCAAAACTTTTCATGACAGGAATATGCATTCAATCTCTTTCAAGAGGACAAATGAACCATGGATTAAGATGACATACACCTGAAAATAGACCCACAGGGTCCGAAATGCATCGTGTATTGAATAAAAGGCGATAAATTGAGACTAAATGCGTATTAGATACATACCTCGAGTGTATTGAGTACAGTCACGTTTGAAGCTGCAAAAATCGATAAAATTAAAAAGAAATTCCTAGCTTTATGGTTGAATGATTAAACTGTGCCACACTGATTTTTCTCTGGTGGTGGTTTTTTTTCTGCCTTAACACAGCATAATATAAACACGAGAACTAAATGGGAACAGCCTTGTGTTGCTCTGGGATAAGAAAATGTGTTATCCTACAACAAGTGCAGATTTAATGTTCTGAACAAAATGAGTTTGTAAGTACTACCATTTTTACTTGCATGTGGGCTAAATTATGTGCTTACTCCTAGAGTGGCAGACAGAAAAATGAGTGAATTACATCTTAAACAGTTTGTAGGCTTACGTTTATTTCAAGATTTAAACCAATCAACCACACCATAATGAATGCACAGTATTCTGGATCAATAATTAGAGGTAAATTTCATATTCAGCAGCTGAGCACCGGATGAAAACGTCATGTCCCATCTAGATTAATTTAAAATATTTGTTATTTTGTAACAAATGGAACCTTTAATATGCTTATAAATTAGACCATTAATAAAAACTATAGGCAAAAATCTATGCAAAAAGAATTTTTATCCACATGTCAAGCACAGTAAAAACAGTAAATGGATGTGCATTTAAAATGTAATCATAAATGTTCAGTATTGAAAATTGTTTAGTTTGTCGTTACAAAAACCCACATGATCTGCTGGAAGTCAGGAACTGCAGTCACTGGCAACTGGCATGGCAAGTCATGTGAAAATGCCTGTACATGGACTCGTTACTTCGTAATTGCCACCATGTGTCAGGAAAGAATTACCTGCATTGGTATAATGAATGGGAAACACCACCTGGATCACCATTTTCAAAATTATTGTGATGTTTTGATCTAACCAGCAGATCATTTTCAGATCTAACTTAGGAAAAGGAAAAATGAGGCCTAACAACACAAGTTAAGAGTGTGTCAGTACAAATAATGTAAACAGCAGTACTGCAAATTTCGTAAATATTTCATATACTCGTTCATGTTCTCTGGTGTAGTTTGTTAGTAGTGACAAGAATGAACATAAAACTATGAAAACAGTACAGAGGATGGATGGGGAAAAGTTACTTCATCATGTGATGTATATACACGTCAGTGCCCAGAACATTAACAGTGTCAAGAAGATTTTTATAAAGAGACAGTATGTTGATTGTGTACAACATATTATGTGATTCTTCCTATCGTTTTTCTCCCATCGTGTGTTAGGGGATTTCACCTCTGCTGGTCAACATGTTCTAGCAGTCCCTTCTGTCGTCTTTACCTCTTTCTTGTCCCTTGTGGTTTGTAAAGAAGTATTAGTTTTGGAAGTTTTCAGGCATTCTATCTACATGTTCCCACAATCTGTTTCTATTTCTTGTGCATTGAATCGACTAGCAATTCATTAATAATGTCTTCATTTCTGGACATATATTCCGTGCTTATATCCATATAGTTCAGTGATAATTCAAGAAAATGAAGAGAATCTTCAGAAAGATGTCTATCACCTTGAGTTGTTGGCTTCTGAATGTCACATGAAAATCTCCATTAATAAATTAAGTGTTACGGTAGTCAAGGGAAAATCATCTATCAGATCAAAATTTGTTATAAATAATGTAATACTGGAGCAGGTAATTCACTTCCAATGTCATAGTTGTGGAATAAGATGAGATTTTTGCAGTGATACTGATAACAAGATTATGAAATTTGAAACAATGTGTCTCCCATGATAAAGATTAAACCACACATGTGAGAAACACACTTCCTGTAAATGGTATGTTTTTGTGTATGTTTATATATTTAGTGAGATAGATATTGTACTGTTCACATGCATATCAGATTTATGTTGTTCGGATGCTTCATTTCTTAAAACACAACTGGAAGAAGTTACAATTTGCAGAATAAAGGAGTCTTACGTGAAAATCTGATTTAAGTAGGAAACAGAATCTGGTTATAAAAACAGCCATGTTTTAGAAAATTATTATACTATGTATTCATATAGTCGAAAGATAATAGTGAGGGGAAACAGAATGGCCACAGAGGTGTACCACACGCCACAGCAGGTTGTGTGCCAAGTGATACACCTGTGTGTTTACGCAGGCCAGTCTGCACCAACCACCATCTTTCCATGGCTGGCAGACATGAAAAAACATTCACATTAATGGGAGTAGTGAGCCACTGGAGATTGTATGTTTACTGGGGAACATTGTCATAAATATAAATTGTAATAGTTCTGACACTAAATGTAACTGGGTTTTCTCTTTTGATGCTAGTCAATTGTTAGGATTAGCATTACTGCAAAGAGCCTTTGATTCCAAAGCATTATGTCAGGGTGAAAATACGAAATAAATTAATTTTTCTCTCTTAACAACATGTAGACAGGGTGGGTTCTTCCTTGTCTCGGGTATGTGGTAGAATGAAACAGCATTTTTACATAAGATAACTTTTATTCAAAAGTTTTGTACAACTGTTAGCTTACTGGATGTTTTGGCTCGGAGAGCGGCAGCTGTGTCGTTAGTGAAGCCTCCTGCTGCGGCAGCGGCGGCGTCTGAATACACATGGCGGTGTGTATCTCGTGTCGCCGTCTCGCCCAGTTGACTGGAGACGTGCAGCGCGAGGTGGCCCGTTTAATTATTGAGAGCGAAGTCGTGCATCAGACGGTGATACCTTGGATGTGGCGTCCCAGTGTTTCTCTTCTCTAAGCGGCCGCGTATGTTGTGCGTCGGCCAGCGGAGCGGCGCGGCGGGAGAGGGCCAGTGTCCCGGACTCGAAAAACGGACTCTCGCTTACCAGTCTTTGGCTGTCAGATCTGCATCCCAGCTCACAGGTGACTGCTGATGTGAGGCCGTCTCCGCGTCCTCACGAGTCACCCGGGTACGTAAAAATCAGACTTCAAATACCTTTTAACTCCTGTCTTCTAGCGCCGAGGCTGCTGCTTGCTATTCTATTGCAGTGGCGGACTTGGTGCGTCTGTGTACGATGTCGTCTCTTCTTGCATGACGGTCTTAAGCACCGAAACTGACTAAAAACTACTGCTACTCTCTTTGTCGGGCCCATTGCGTCTCACGTATTTATTCACTTCACTTCACTTCACTTCACTTCACTGGAGGTGAACGACTTCAGGGTCATTGTCTCTTCTGATCTGCCCGCTGTTTGCCAGTATGTAACTCTCTAAACTAAACCAAGTTTTTCATTTATTTTCTAATTTCTCCTTCACTTTGATTTCACTAATTTATTTACTTATCTTAAGTACCACTCAACAAATTGTGTTGTAGGAAAATTAATTTTGTTCATTAATATTCTTTTCTTTTGGAAGTATAAAGTTGCTGCTCTTCAAGCAATGAAGATATCCCCTCTTGCCAACTACGTAAAATCATCTTGTTAGGCAAGTTATTAACAGAAACCTAACTGGTTGCGCCATGTGTGGTGACTTCTGAGCAAGTCGATGCCAACTCATGTCAAAAGTAATTCCAGGAGCAGACCCCCTTGAGTTAGTTTTGAGAGGGTTACAAGCCAACCTAGCTTCAATCCTGCTAGCCAATATATGATGCTTTTAGTCACTATTTGTTACAGCCCCCAAGTCTTCACATTTATCTACAACTAGATATATATTTCTTCAGCCAACATATAGTGCATGATGGAGGATACCTTATGCCGCCAATGATCATTGTGTCCCAGTTGCAACTGGAATGATGAAGAATTGACTGGCTATATGGCTCCATATAAACCTTCTGAGATATATGTTGGTGGCAATATATCGTTCTACAGTCGGTTCCAGATGCTGGTTATCTGAACTTCCTCACTAGCAGTTTGCAAGAACATGTTCCTTCCACAGGAACCTAAAAATATTGCCCAGTTCCCTTCACACAGGTCCCACTACCTGTGTAGCCACTTCCTGTGTATAGTGGACCTCTGACCTATTAAGCAGAACCCAGAAACCCACCACCCTATGGTGCAACTCAAGGAATCTTCAGCCTACATGGATGCTGAACCATCTGGACCCTTGATTCAAGCCATCCACTGGTCTTTGTATCCAAGGACCACAGTCAGTTATGTATACGATGCTACAGATGGCGATCTCTGCCTTCATCTTCAACCGAGACTTGGTCTTTACTACTTAAGCTAGCCACTCAAAACCATAGAGAATCTCTTCCAATCCAACGCAACACATCTTTTTAGTTCCAACATGAGCCACTACCTGCACTTCGCAGCACCCTTTCTTCTTCATGGTATCTGGACGCACCCATTCCCCATCTAGGATAATGCCTTCCAAAATTCCTCCTTATATGTGCACAGTGCACAATGGATTCCTTCCCATCCTCAGCAGCCATATCCCCTAGTGTTGGAACTCCCAACTACCGATAAACCCACTCTCTGTGAATGCCCAGACCTTGTGGGCTGAGTGGCTTGCTCTGGAAAAGAGTGCCTTCATCTGGCTCAGGGATTTTGTCAGCCACAAACAGCACCCAGAACTTGTTTGTCGTGCTATCTGGGGTGGAACTCTAATCATCCCCTCAGAAATTCTTTTGCTGGAGCTACCTACCACTTGACTGTAGGTGATGGGTCACCTCCAGTGCAGGCAGTTCAGAGGAGGGCCACAGTAGTGGACCAATTGGGTGGATGTGTGGGACATTGTAGACGTCTAGTCTTCCATAGTGATGCCCATTGGCAACAGCCTCAAGCTGTTTGACCAAAGCCAACACCACCTGGAGCTGTTTGCTAGGAGTCACCAACTAGGCTCAAATCTGGACAGAGCAGTCATTCATACCAAAGATGGAAAAACTGTACACTACCCAGTTATTAGGATACTAGGCTATGCCTGGTAAGTATTCAGACATGCAATAAATTAGGAAATAAACTGCATCCACGCAGATAACTGAAAATAAGTCGCTCATGTTTGAGGCTTGTAAATATAATTTGCAAACAAATGATGTACTCACCTTATCTGCAGCAGAACATCAAATGAGAGCTCTGGTGGTCCAGCCAAACTGGCCCAATCAAAGCAAAGCAAAAACAAACAAAAATGCCTGTATGATACAGGGATCAAGGAAAGTGTCAGTACAGGTACTTCACACCACACTGTGGAATGAACAGTTCTCATGACATGTCCCCTGATCGGGACATGTGCCACATGGTCAATTATAACAATCAACTACTCCATCCAGATAGGATGCCTTCCTCTTCCAGATGCTGCACCAAGCTCACTTACGTTTTATAATTTCATAATCATATCCTTTAAACCATTTAATGACATTGGTCCTCTCCTCATTCCTTACTGTGTCAGTGCGGCACTGTAAATCCTGCTCTTCACAGAAAACTGTTTCACTAACAGCCCACAGTCTCACTTGATAGCCACACTGTTCACTCATATTGTGGATTGTCAAATGACAGCATGTATGTCATAGTGTCGGACAAACAGTGTACAGTGTCAAATTTTGCACTGGGGTGTACAAAGTTGGAACAGATTTTTTCCAGTGTAAACCAATTCCCCATTAATGCAGCGACCAAGTTTTGCTTTGATATGATGATCAAATTCCACATTGAACGTGTGCGAGTAGCTGCTCATTAATTACAACCACTTGGTGCTGAAGTCCCATATGTATAGCTCCCATATGTGTCTTGTCAAAATTAGATTTATTACAGCTTTCATGAACACATTTAAACAGTCGTTCTTTCTGCACTCTATATGTGAATAGAATGGGGAAAAGCCAGTGGGACGTTACCTCTGCCATGCACATCAGTGGTTTGCAGAATTAAGATGTTAATGTAGACAGACCTCTCTGATTTATATAATACTGTAAGTACCAGTTCATGGTAAAAATAATGAAGTGCCAACCGATACCTGTTCATACAAATGTACATAATAAACATGCTTCTTACTTAGTATTAAATGCCATCATAGATTTCTCTAACAATCCTTGTGGATCACAAAATGATTTGTTTATATCTTGTGTTATTTCCTCACTCTTAAACTAACATTATTGATTGGCATTATCACTAATTACATTACATTGCTACACTTTTTCCAAAAAAAGATGCTTAACTTTGATTGGTTTCTGTTCCCCCAGTATGTATGGTTGTATAGCTGTCTTGGCACATTCTTTATTCCCATATCAAAATGTTACTTTATTTTCTCCCTTTTATGTACATTGACTTTTCCAATCCATTAAAGCTCATATATTGACGAAAGTCTCATGTTTACGTAATACTGTAAATACACATTTATTATTTTTATCATTATATTTCCACTGAAAACCTATTTCTTCCAACCTATGTAATGTCAATTCTTCATACTCGTCAAAAAATAAAATTATTGATTTCTGTATGAATCCTTGATCACAAAATGGTTTGTTTCTATCCTATGTTGTTTCCTCAGTATATAAATTAATGGTAGTGATGTACACAATCATATTTGGAATAAAAAAAGACCTGACAAGGAGTCTGTAATCACTTGACTTAAATTCAATTGTTAGTTAACAGCTCTGTGCCGATTGTTGCCATGAAGTCTGTGGAAAGCGGTAGTTGACACTGAACAATAGAAAGTGAGAGGTCCCCCACACCAGAACTGTAGAATTCCACCAAATTTTGGTTTACATGATAAATCATACAGATTTAATGATCGTAGATTCAACAAAACACCCAGGGACTAAAATTACAAAAACCCTAACTTCACATAAAAATGTAGTGGGATTTGAACTGAAGTGTTTTGTTGGCATTCCACTTAGAAGGTGCAACAAATCTAGTAGAGTACCTACACCATGCTTGCCTGCTGTTTCCTGGAGTATTGCTGTACAGTATGGGATCCTTCGTAGATAGGACTATGGAAGGGACTGAGAAAAGTCAAAGGAGGAAAGCGTGTTTTGTATTGCTGCAAAATGGGGGGAAAGTGTAATGTGTACGTTGTGAGATGAAATGGCAAACAGAAGAAAGGCTTTTGTCTTTGTATTGAATTCTTTCCTCAAAATGTCAATCACCAACTTTTTTCTTCTGAATGCCAAAGTATGTTTTGACACCAAACTACGTCAGGAGAAATGATGATGAAATAAGAGGAAGCAGGGTATACACAAAGGGAATTGTTAACTGATGTGCCTAGATAATCTCAGCACTGCTAGATTAGTCTCTGGCCATCCATACACACAAAAGAAGTCTCAAGGGGTAGAATTAGACTTTTATCTGTATCTCCTAACTGTTACTGACTACTGGCGAAGCAGTTCTTCACATGCCACTACTCTGAAGGAACGGGAACTGTGTGTGTGTGTGTGTGTGTGTGTGTGTGTGTGTGTGTGTGTTGCTGAAGTGAGAGCAAGGAAGGGGATATGGGTAGAGGACATGGACTAGCATAGGTTGAGTTTAGAGGTGTTGCAGGGGTGGTGGGCGAGCAGTGCAGTCTACTGATTGCAAGTAAAACAAACATCCTTTCAGTATACTCGATGTGTAGATTCTAACAGCTGGTGATGTTGTATTATTATAGTTGAATGGAAGGGAAAATGGAAAAAGAGTGAAGGGCATCTACATCCATGTCCTCATAAAAATCCATTCTCCAGAATCAGCTGAGAGTTATATGGCAGACAATACATCCTACTATACCAGTAAGTAGGGCTTCTTCAATTCCATTCACGTATTGAGAGCAGGATAATTGCTGTCAAAATGACTCTGTGCATGCTGTAATTAGTAAAGTCTTGTCCTTACACTCCCTGGGGAAGTGATAGGTAATAGGATGTAGTATATTTCTAGATTCATCACTTACAGCTGGTTCTTAAATCTCTCTAAATAGGCTTTTATAGGATAGTTTGCATCTATCTTCAAGCATCTGTGTGTCTAATTTCTTAGCAGTTGCATGACACTGTCACATGGGTCAAACAAACTTGTGAACATTGTGCTGCTCATCTTTGTATATATTGAGTATTCTGTGATAATCATATGTGGTGCAGGTGCCACACACCTGAGCAGGCTTGTAGTATGGATTGTATAAATGTTTTATAAGCAGTCTCCTTTGTGTACTGGTTGCATGTACCCAGTATCTTACCAGCCAATGAAAGTGTGCTATATAAGTGCGGTTTAAAATTTCTGAACAGACCGATGACCTCAGCAGTTTGGTCACTTAGGAATTCGCCCCCCCCCCCCCCCCACACACACACACACAAACACAAATATTTTTCTGAGCATTTACAGCAAGTTGATAATCTCTGCACGACTTTGAATTCTTATGCAGATGTGACTGACCATTCATGCAGATTTTCTGGTATAGGGTGACAAAATATAAACAGCATTACAAGCGACTTGCAAGCAACAAATTCGAATTACTGGCTTTTATACAATAATTAATTAAATCTGTATTTGATACCTTATGAGATAGGAAAATTCCGATTTGTTTTATACGCACAGGAATGTTGTGTGGATTTCATATTCTAAACAAAATGATTTCTTAATTGATTTAATTTTTCCTTGCATTTGGATGAGAACACCATCAACAAAAGTTATTTTATAACAAATGGCGCATTATTTTTAACACAGTGAGACCTTTAATTAATGTGAGAGTGGGAGAAACATTTGGTTATTTGGAAACAATTTTAACAACACATTAATGAGTGGAAGAACAATGGGATGTGTTAGGAATGTCATAAGACATATTTAATATTGGAATATTTCTTCAGTTCTGACAAAAACCTCAAGTGATCTCATGGAAGTGAGAAACTTCAGTCACTGGGCAGTGGTTGCAGATCAATCAAATACTTTCTTCATAATTGTTTGCACCTCATGAATGCATTATCATCATTGGTATAATGAATGGAAACCACCATCTGCATCACTATTTTCTGTAATAAAGATGGTCAGTTCTCATGGGAATTGCAGATCAGCCCATATATAAGTTGGAAAAGAAAAAATGAAAGAAGGCAATATAAATATTATGTGAGTGTAACGCTATAAAACTAGTGATAATGTTACAACAAATACCTTCAAATCATGGACTCACTCATATCCAGGGCAGTAAGCTTTAGATTGCCAGTAATGACAATATTTTACAGAAAACTCTAAAAAGTATAGAGGATGCAATACATGGACTGAACAGGTGTTTTGACAGAGCGAGAAATTGTGAAAACAGTACGGAATTCTGTAAATTATGGTGATACACTAAGGAATTCTGTGTTCATTTGTCTAATGACTACTGAACTCTCTCTTTTCATAGCCCTGTCTGTGAAGCCCAAAGAAGTTCCATTAGGAGGAAAAATCGTGTAGCCACTAAAGTTTGCACAGTGCCAAGATGGAGTGTCCTGATCAATATGCTAAAAATCCTGAGTGGTAGGGTGTGTGTCTTGGGATGGGGCAGTGATGTTTAAAGGTCACATTTTACGATTTATTTTGAGAAACCGAAAAATTGAGTTTCGACTAAAAATGTTTCCCCATACAGAATCAAACTACATGAAATTTGCTAAAAATGTTCTTTTTGCATCTATGACTAATAGCTTCCGCATTTCAGGGAATAGAAAAACAAGATTATTAACAATATTGCTTTAACTATACGAAATTATCTTTAAATGGAGGGTTTAAAAACAAATTTGTGTACCACATGTAAGTGTAGTACAGCCATATTACAGGATGAATCGTGTTCTCGGAGCGCAACAGGATGATGGCGAGGTATTGGGAGTAGAAGCAAAGGACAGATAGATAGATAGCCAGACTATGTTCATGCTCATCTTTCCTTCACAGGTCTGCAAACTGCAGATAAAGGTGGTGATTCCCCATTGCATCTACCCCACTACGTCACAAGAAGCCACCAAAGGTTGTCTTACAAAGTTATTACAGCTGTCCACAATGTACCTATGAAGAGCGCAGTACCACAGTCTGCAGACATGTCTGGAGGCCATTTATTTTCCACAGAATGCGTCAAGACTTAATGAAAAGCTGATATCAGTTACTAATGACATTAACACAAGAAACACACACAGACAGAGTCTCTGAAAATCTTCCTAGACTGTTCTATGCTGTCAGAGGTGAAATTGATTCTGTCGTCCTGTATGGAAATT